>NC_045131.1:12763240-13415102 GCF_007655135.1 Punica granatum | reverse complement strand
GCAGTTCTAGCACTCTAAATACTAATTCAAAGTTTGAGACTACAGCCATTATAAGCAATAAGATGAGAGAGATGTTTTTACAGATATACTCACAAAATGATAGAGACGGTCTTATATATATATGTATATAATTATATATTTGTACAAATTGAACCCTATAAGGCCGCAACTGACAACACAACCCCATATATGTTTTGGATTTGGACTTTCTTGAAATTGAATGTGTTCTTTCGTGGTGATTGAACTATGTTTAGGCCTTTGTATGATTGAAAATTCATCTACACTTATATGTATTGATCGCGATTTCGGGCCAACGGGCCGGGCCGACCCATCCATTAATTTTGAAGGGCTAGCCCTGGACCTGAGTTTCATGGCCCAATATTATTTTGGGCTGGGCCGGACCGGCCCATTTTGCCCGCCCCACTCAAGGGAGGTTCGTATTTTTTATTAGAGATATAAATATAGATAATAGATATACAAATATACTTGTAGTCGTACTTCTCCCTTTTGATGTTGGGTAAGAATTTGTCAAATGGAGATGTTATTATCATTACTACTAACATCAAGATTGTAATTAAAAGGAAAAATTATGAAAAAACTTTTATTCTTATGTTATTGTCTGATATATTCCTATATTAAAATGAATTATATATTTTTTAATTATGAAATTACCTTTTTTCAAATAATCCTTTTTATTTCTATTTTTTTAGTAATAATTAATTAATTTGAAATTATAGTAATGTGATGAATTGCTAAATTTTTTTGTGACAAATATTCTACTTTTAAAAAGTCATTTTTCTCACAATCTTAAATTTAAAATCTATTTTCGCTTTTATCACTATCAGAATAGTTGTTGTAACTATTACTCATTAATTAGTGGTTATTTTTATTATGAAAAAATTGAGGAGAAAAATTTGTAAAAAATAAGAACTTTGACTCGTGTTTTGTGTGAACTTTTGCTATTATACTAATATATATTCTTATTATTATTATTATATATAGTAATAGATATACATGTATGTACTGGTATTTGTACTTCTCCCTTTTCCCTTTGGGTAAGGGTTCGCCGAATGGAGATGTTATTATCATTACTATTAACTAAGTTTCTTCTTTTTTTTTTTTTGGAAGTTACGTAAACTTGTTACATTTGGCATACGAAAAATCAGTGAATTTGAAACTCTCATTTTAATTAAATATTTTACATAATCTCACTAAAATAGAGCAATAAATAAATAATTGCAACACAATTATTTTATACCCGAACATAAATATTTGTTTGTGATTTTATATATGGTTTTTTTTAATATGCTTGCGAGGATGTGTGTATGTGAGAGAGGAAAAGGTCTTGTGTGCAACGGTGGTATCACATAAAATTATGACACAAGACACATAAAAAAATATTATTTTCGACAATCCATTTTTGTTAACAATTTTTTGTTTACATACTAAAAACCAAATCAAATTCTTATTGGCTTGTGACATTGCTATATAATACTACTGTTGCATACAAGATTTTCTGATGAGAGAGAGAAAGATGTGGCAGAGAGGAAGAATGAGAGGCGTGAGAGGGAGGGAGAGAGGAGGGAGGAAGGGAAAGAGAAGAATGTGGAGAGTGGTAGTTATTTGCAATATTAATTTACTATTATACCCCAAATCTAAAGGTCATTAATAAATAAAAATTAAATATAAGGGTAAATATAGAAAGAAAAAGTGAGACGAAGAGTTTAATCTCTTTTTATATATTAGTGTAGATTAGTATAAATATATAGATAGATAGATGGATATATACATTAGGTGACTAAGTAGACTATTTTTTGTTTAAATTCAGTTTTGCTAGTTCGTGTATGTGATAACATTTAAACCGGATTTTTTTTGTTGATGCAGATTAACTTTTTTACTAATGATGTAATTAAGTAGAAGATATATCCTCACACAGACATCTCTCAACTATATATATTCATATATTCTTAAATAAAATTGACATAATTAACTACAAGATACATACTTATATAAACATCTCTCAACTATATATTCATAGATTCATAAATGGATTCACTACATAAGCATTTATCAATCACATTATTTTTTTGGGTAGTAACAAAGTATTATTATTGCATATAGCACATTCAACCAATATATATGAGAATTATTCATAAAACAAAACTTTCTTAAAATAAACGTCTGATATATATATATATATCATAAAAAATATCACGTATAAAAATCTCAAACTTTTCAAATTTTGACGATTTTAACATGAACTTTCTTTTGCACAAAATATAAAAAATTATCGATTTGATAACAATATTAGCATAACGTCAATATCTTAGTTAATTTTAACTGAAATTGCTGATGTGTACTTGATGGCGTCACGTAGCTCATTGTGATTTTTTGATTGATAGATATATGAGAATTATTCATCAAATAAAACTTTCTTAAAATAGATGACTGCTACATATATATATATATATATACATATCGCATAAAAAATATCACGAATAAAAATCTCAAACTTTTAAAATTTTAATGATTTTAGCATGAACTTCTTTCTTTTACACAAAAAATAAAAAAAAACTATCGATTTAATAACAATATTAGCATAACGTCAATATCTCTGTTAATTTTAACTGAAATTGCTAATGTGTACTTGATGGCGTCACGTGGCTCATCTGATTTTTTGAGTGAGTCCCAAATATTTTGAAAATAAAAATTATTTTGAAAATTTAAAAAAAATATATATGAGGATCAAGGGAGGTGGTCGGCGTTGTGGGCCTCGACGCCGACCGCCAGCCAACTCCCCCTTCCCTTTAATTGGGGTTGCCGACAATCTTTTGTTGTCTCCAGTAACTCCAATTCGAGGGGTGATGGCCGACAAAATCGAAAAATCCCCAATAGAGACCCCGATTAGGCGGTGGAGGTCGGCGTAGAGGCCCCACTGGTCGAAATTAAAGAACGCCTTCTTCAATTTCGGCCAGTGGAGGCCTCGACGTCGGTCACTGACCCCCTTCCTCCCTTAGGATTTTTTTTTTCATTTTTAGAATAATTTTTATTTGAGAAAACATTTGAGACCCCCTCGACCAATCACCGTAAACTATATTGCCCTATTAAGTACACGTTAGCAATTTTGATTTAAATTAAGGGATATATTGAGGTTGTGTTAACGTTATTATCAAATCGATAGTTTGTGATTTTTTATATAAAAAAAAATTCGTGCTAAAATCGTTAAATATAAAAATTTTGGGTTTTTTATTATTGTTTTTTATTTAGTTAATTTTAGAAAGTTTTCAACAGATTTTTGTCAAAAATATTTTCCAACAAAATTCAGTCAAAAAATTCCATCATAAACTTTGAAATTGATTTCCGACTGAATTCCATCAATCAATGAATTTCCTGAAATGTCCCTTTTGAAACAACCCGATTTTTAGAGTTCAGAAAATGCACCAAATCCTGCAGAACAACTCCAAATCTATATTTATCTATATATATATAAATCGAAAGCATTTCATTCGGTTTTCATACTCTCGAATTTCTCTTTTATTTTTTTTAAATACAGATAAATTAATGTAAATATAAATATTACTTAACCATGGAGTAAGTAATAATAATAATATAAAATAACATCATCAAATAATAATGTAATGTAATGTATGGTTATAAAGTATTTAAATAGGGATTGTTACTTATGGAACTTGAATAAACCAACAATATTATGGATAAGATGCATTAATATAACGACATAATAAGGATCAGTCGAAAAAAACATCATATATTTTTAATAATGATATTAAATTGTCAAAATTTTCAAATGTTTTATAATGATTGTATTAAATTGAAGTATAATTTAACTATAAAGCAAGCAACATATGTTTTCCATCATATATATATATATATATATTGTGCGTGATTTTATTTATTAGTTTTCCCGACCCCACTAGTCTATATATAAAGCCAAGTAAGAATGCAAAGAGGCATATAATGGAGCAAATATAAAGACGAGCCAACAACTTCAGAGCATGAAATACTCATTGTCAAAACATTTCCAGCACAACATGAGATCCCAAAGTACAGTACACATGTTAATACTCAAATTACAGAAATGTCTTCCTGGAGAATCTCTAATACAGGCCTAAACCATAAAAACTCTTGGCTAAGTGAAGATCTTGTTGATTTATCTAATGTTGATAGCAACATGAGCAGGCATGCAGCAAATGATCATAAGAAATAGAAACCAGTCTCGTTCAGTGATGTATATCGAAAAAGAGTTGCCATCTCCCTCTGCTTGCTTCCCCTTTCTGGGGATTCGAAATGTATCTCTAGGTAAATGGCGAGACAACATACCATGTAACGAAGTCATGAAGCTTGTTGGGAATAACATGGCATAATTTTGGTTTGAATACGAGTTACCCATCAAGATCGTGATAAAACCCCTTTTGAGCTGCACAAATCGAACCACAAAGGGATTGAGCTCGGGCCAGTAATATCATTTGACCATCATGTTTTGAATTTAGTCCAGAAACCAAAATCTTCGTTTGAATATCGTACAAAATTGAAGGCTAGAATTACTCCTAATGCAAAAGACGAGATGCAAACCTGGGAATTGTCCCAAGGCGCCTTGGATCATACTCAGTAGCTTGTCGAAGAGCCCTCGCAAAAGCTTTAAATGTTGCTTCAATAATGTGATGCGAATTTTTTCCAGCTAGCTGCAATTAACAGATGTTGAACTATTCTAGTCACGGCACAAGAAGAATCCAGATTAAAATCATAGCACGGTTTTTAGAGATTAAGCAGAAAACAAGGATTAAAAGAATATAGTTACCTGTCTTATATGAAGGGTCATACCCGAGGTATTTACCAGAGACTGAAAGAAGTGCTCTACCAACTACAGATATAATAGTTTTAGTGAGATATGTAGTAATGTTCATGACCGGAAATAAAGTGGAATCTGATATTCAGTAGAGTAATCAACACATATATACCAGGGAAAATACAATCCAGAATGCAGTCTTCATCGCTAAATTTGGTCCCAAGACTCAAATATACCAAGCTAATGTAATTCTTTAGAGGGAAATAAATGGAGGAGAATACCTGAGTATCGTATGTTCCAACCCTCTGAGTGGGTATCTGTAAATCAAAACTTAAATGTGGCCGCCCTGATAAATCCTGAAGAGTAAAAACAGAAGATTATCTCCGTTAGAATTCATCAGTAATAGACTAAACAAGTACCAGTTTTACCCTTATATCCTAAAGAAAGACTATGATAACAAATTAGGACACTCGAAAATCCAGAAAAATCTAGAACATGCCAGTGCAACATGTACGAGGGCTTCATCAAGTGGAGCCGAGAAATCACCGAAGCGGTTAATTCCTTTCCTGTCTCCAAGTGCTTGCAATATAGCCTGTCAACCGAGCAAAACAAATGTTAAACAAACAAAGACCAGCATATCATGCACCAAAACCGTTTCAAAAAAAGAGCAAAAAGGCCCATTTGGCTGCCATAGCCTTTCCACAGGAAGCTAAAAATTCATATTCCTAGTAGGTAGAGCAAAGATGCTTACTGTTCCAATGGCAAGAGCGACATCCTCATTCGTATGATGATCATCGATGTGAATGTCACCAGTGGCCCTTAAGTGCACATCAAACAACCCGTGCGAAGCAAGTTGCTGATATGATCAGAAAGGCAATAATACAAGTCAAACAGAATACGTGAGTTGTGACAAGTCGAACTTAGAAATTGGATATGCCATGAAAAATACACATGATAGCATATTATTGCCTCGCTGATATGATCAGAAAGACAATAATACAAGTCAAACAGAACATGGGAGTCATGACAAGTTGAACTTAGAAATTGGTTATGCCATGAAAAATACACATGATAGCATATTATCTAATTGTCCCAAGCACTAAACTTTATGCCTTCCGTTAGGACTTTAACCTTCCAATGACAAGCTAAATCCGATAAAGATAATTAAGTTCTTCAGGAAACAAATCTAAAAGCCAATGTCAGACACAATCCTAGCCAACTTTAAAATGTGATTCTACTAAATATTGATTGAAAGCTAAAGTTTCTTCACTAATGAACTGCTGAAGAGCAATTACAAGCTAAGCTGCAAAGACTTACATCCAACATGTGATCTAGAAAAGGGATTCCAGTGCTGCTATCGGCAACACCGGTGCCGTCGAGATGGATCCTCACCGCCACGTCCGTCTCCTTAGTGACCCTCTTCACCTCTCCGACTCTGCCCACTGAGAAAACCAATTCATCAGACTCCCGAAAATCACAACACCAAATTCGAAATAGTAAGTACCTAGCAGGACTTTCGACTCACCGGAGCTGACCGGTGAAGGGGACGCTGTCGCCGGGGGCCCGTTGTTCTGAACGGAGGAGGAGCACGAGATCGGCTTCAGATGGTGGGAACCCATCTTATGAGAGGAGAAGCGGTAAATGGAGCATCTGGGGGAGAGGAGAGTTCTGAGAGAAACCCTAGCGGTGGGCTTTGGGGGCTGAGCGGAGGTCGGGGAGATGCCGACAGGCCAAGAAGGGGCTGAGAGCTTCATTTGCGTGCACAGTGTAGTCGAGAACGAAGGTCGCAGGATCATCGTACTTGTCAGATCTTAATTCGTGTTGTTGGTCCCCTAATTTCCGATTGTTAAGAATTCATCCCTATACTCAGGTTCTTATTACCAAAAGGCCCATATTTCCGCTTTTTGCTTAAGTGGAGTGGAACCTTCAGCTCTTTTACTAACACCGGTATTAGTAATCGAGGATTCGAGATGGTTCGTATGACATTCGGGGAGGAGGATGATGATCTGCCAATATTCCATCTCAACGGACAATGATAATGTAGTATTTTATGAGATTAGTATCCATGCATGTATATGTATATACTTAATGCATTCAATCTGATGTCTAATTAGAAGATGTGAATATATTTAATGAGACTGCCCATTTTTATGATCATATGGTATTCGTAAGCGTCAAATCAGCATTGACTATATTATGATATGCTATGTCCTCATTTTCCATTCATAAGATTCACTTCAACTATTTCTTTTAGTAAAAAGGAAAGTATTACTTTCAACAATTATCTATACTCCCAACAATATTCAACCAAAGACCCTCAATGGACAATTGGTATGACACCCAATTGACGATTAGCAAATCGAAAATCCTCTTCATCTTCCATGTAATTAATCAGAGCATCACCTAATTGATAATTATCTTTCTATACAATCACAAACTCCTTTGAAATAAAGTTGTTTACTTCTAGGTTGATTAGTGTCTGCATCGCTTGGGGTGTACTTTAAGTACCTTGACATCCTTACAAATTTAAATATGAATATGAGCTTTCGAACGGTTACCCCTCTCTATCCGAACGCCATCTGCATAGAAGAATCCCTCACATATAAAACGGTTGGACGCTCCAATGTCAGGGAGTCATTTCTGCTGTGGTTGTACCGAGAAGTTACGGAATCGACATAAATCAAGCTTACGGAGCAAGAAATATATATATACATAAGAAAAGTACCGATTTGGGCAATTACATTTGCATATGCTTTTCCTTTTAAGAGATTGCACTGAATATTTTTGTCTAAATAAGAACCTTATGTTTCGTTGAATGTCCGAGGCCTTTAATATATTTATCCAATTTCAAAAATTAAATCATGATTTTAGAAATATAAAAAAATAACGTTTAAAAAAAAAAGTTTGGAAGTCGAGAGAGAGAAGGGACGGTGGTGGTTGCTGCCATCCACCGCTGCCTAGGTAGGTTATTGGTGACCTATGAGGCATCTGACGACTTGTCTTGGGACAGTGTTGGTTGGTGGCATCCACCAATGCCCTTCTTCTCTCTCAGTTCTTTTTGCATTTCTTTTTGGAGAGAGAGATGAGGCATGAGCAGGACAGTGGTGGATGCACCGATCTTCACCTTTCCAGGCTAAGGCAACAAAGTTATTTGTTACATTTCCGGCAATTTTGTCAACGGCAGTGGTGACCGACTAGCCACCACCACCCCTGCTCGTGCCCCCCCTTTTTGTTTTCAGTAAACAAATGAGCTGATTAGCATAACCTTCATTGATGCAATAACCTTACATATATACAGGATTACCTAAAACAGAAAGTATCGACAAATCCCTATGTAAAGCAATATCTCTAACTGCCTCAATTGAGAATATCCTACAGCTATATTACAGAGATACTATAACCCGTAATACACCCCTCAAGTTGGAGCATGTAAGTCACAAATGCCCAACTTGCATAGTAGAAATAAGAATTGATCTCGACTTAGAGCCTTGATGAATATGTCAGCAAGCCGAAAACGTGTGGAAACATGGGCAGTTGGGACGGCACGAGACTGAATATGTTGTCGTAGGAAGTGAAGTGAAAATCTATTTCGATATGTTTTGCCCGCTTATGAAAGACCGGGTTGGCGGCAATATGTTGTGCTTTCTGGTTATCACAATAGAGTTGCATTGGTTGCCGAACATGGATCCCCAAATCGGCTAACTCGCTGGTGGCATCAACCATGGCCCGGTACTCCACCTTGACAGAAGAACGAGAAATAGTGGTCAGTTTCTTAGTCCTCCATGAAATAGGGCTTCCTCCTAACAATACAAAATAACCTGCAAGGGACCGTCGAGTCAAAGGACACGCAGCCCAATCTGAGTCGCACTACGCTGTCAAGTGTAATGAGCAGGGCTGCAAAAGAATTCCTTGGCTCGATGCATGTTTGAGACAGAGCAAAACTCGAAGACCTGCGTCCCAATGAGATTGTCGCGAACTCTGCATAAATTGAGATAGTATATGCACCGAGTAACAGAGATCAGGCCGAGTAATTGTCAAGTATATAAGATGTCCCACGAGCCTGCGATACTGTCCTAGATCAAAAAAGAGATCACCCAAGTCCTCTGATAACTTGAGTTGCTGCTCCATCGGAAATAAAACAGGTCTACATCTGAGCATGTTGCATTCTTCTAGGATGTCAAGAACATACTTGCGCTGGTTCAAAAAGTGACCCGAAGAAGTTTTAGCAACTTCAATCCCAGGAAAGTACTTCAGAGACCCAAGCTCATTTATTAACACGAGCTCTATCTATTTATCTGTAAATGAATGAAATGCGTTTGATTGATTTTACTAATTTATGTCTCTTTCTCTTCCTTGCACGATGGCACGATGGTGAAGGGGGGAAAGCTTTGTCATGTGCTTTCATCATGGGCATGCTTACAAACTTTGACAGTATGGATTTGGTAGAATTCACAATAACCTCATGGTAATGGTTGATCTGTTGGATTCTCTACTTATTTACGGTTTGTTTTGGGAGTTTTTCTTACTAAAGCTTTTCTTTGCACCCCGAACTTTTGGCAGATGCTTCCTGTGAATCCTTGTGAAAAATCCTTTCAACGATTGCAAAGCTTGCTATTTGGAGTAGTCTCTGACAGGAAGCTGGAGGTGGAGATGGGGTCAAGGCATGAAGGAATAAAGATGCATCGAACTTGAATGCCAAACGACTCGGGAACTGAAGTCGTAAGATCCCCTTCTCTCTGGGTAGTCAACGAAAGATAACCCTTTACAGAATCCTTCTCATCGTAGAAAAGAGATAAACGGAAAAAGTACGAAGATTGCTTAGGAGAATATTTGCATGGATTCTGGATATGCAGACAATAATTAAATTCAGTCATTCTATGCGGAGTTCATCCTCCGTTAGGATGAAAAGTGATGAGAAAGATCTTCAGAGAAGAGCATGTGCTCCTCCATTGGCTACAATTGCAGGCTTGGGTATGAAGATTCGAGAACGAGCCTTCTTGAACGTCGACATAGATGTCTCGGCACTTCTATTTATTGCTACTTAAGTTCAGCGAATTCCAGGTTGTATAAGTATTGGGTCTCATATATGTATATATTGAATCCTGTGTAAACGGATGATCGATACTATTGTTTTTTACTTGGGATATAAGGTGAATTCTACACTGATGGAATTTCGTTCTATACATGATATTGGAAAGGCAACTGTAAAACATGTCTTGAGAAAAAAATCATGGAGGTTTTATACTATTAGGATTATAAACGTTGTGATGAGATTGCTCTGAACCATCAAGTTGATAGTGTTCATGTAATTATTATACACAACCTCTCGCTCAATTACATTCATTTATGGAGTATCGTATTTCAATTCTCCATTACAGAGGGCCTTACTCAAGAATCTAATAGTATTAGATAAATGAAATTTTGATATTTTTACTGATTACAATATTCTAAGATCAATCTTATTGTAATATAATAGAAATTGCAAAACTTCATAAATCATCAAAACTCCATAAAATAATGTCTAAGCAAATTGCTAGGCCCCTTGCATGTGGCGGTGCTTCTTACCAATTTATGATCAAATGATCTGAACGAATCTCGTGATCCTTTGCGACGTTTTCTTCATTTTCTCCTCCTTCCTATTGTTCTAATTCATCGATTAATTTGTACGACTATCGGGGAAACCTTTTGCTATTAAACTATGAAATGAAAGACTAAAATATGTGGTTGTTAATCTCATCGAGTTGCTCATAGATGCGAGAGCCATGAGTTGATTCTTTTATCATATATACTGGCTCTCATGCACGCGCGAAACGTATGCGCCATTGGTCTTGGATTTTGGAGCAAACTCAATTTGTCTTTCACAGTCCAACCCAGAGCGACACTACATTTTGTATTCAAATACCTACACCCTTCTTACTACAAAAGGATACATATTTACTATGCGGAATTGCGACCTGCACTTTGTTTGTTTGTTTTTTTTTTTTTTGGGTTGTACTAGTTAAAAATGTTATATTGTGCAAGTTGCCTTCTACCTAGCATATATTTATTCTTTTGCACTAGCCCTCACGCACATGCTTCATGCATGCGCGATTGCTTTTAGGCTTTGGAGCAAACTTGGATATTGATTAAACAGTTCAAATCATTGTTCTGGAGCCTACGAACAAACTCGATTATTGGATCAACAATACAAAATATTACAATATTCCCTTTCACAATTAATAGCATCCTAAGTTTGAACGGAAATTCTTGAATAAATTGCTAGTCTCCATAGCGGCCTGCAACATATTTTGTGATTCTATAAGATTATATCAAATAGTGATGTTGCTATGGAGCCTAGCAATTTATTCATGAATTTCCGTTCAAACATAGGATGCTGTTAATTGTGAAAGGAAATATTGTTTTATTTTGTACTGTTGATCCAATAATCGAGTTTGTTCATAGGCTCCCGAAACAATGATTTGGACTATTTAATCAATATTCAAGTTTGCTCCCAAGCCCGAAAGCAATAGCGCAAAGCGCGTGCATGAGGGCTAATAATATATATATATATATAATTCATATATAATATATTTTGTTGTGTATATATATTATGCGGCCAAGGCCGAAAATTGTGCACTCCAGTAACTCCAACACTTCCCTTTTTTGAGAAAAAAATTGAAAGAAATTCATAATCACAAATTCACAAACCCTAATCCTCACTCGTCAGTCCTCTATGTCTCCTCTTCTTCTTCGTCCCTTCAACATAATCCACCGTTTGTTTACAAAACCTAGTAACTCCAGTGCTTCCCGTTTTCTGTAATTGAAACATGCAGAAATTTGATAAATATGTAATCGAATGTGTCTGTTTGTTTATGCTTTTTTTATTTTTTATTGCACTCTTGAGTCCTATAGAACTCAGACTTTATAAATTTAGATCTAATATTAATTTTCTTGCTTCGGGAGTCGGGACAGTTCAGTTGATCGAGCCGAAAAAATGATTTATTTTGTGGATAGTTTTATGATTATAATATGGTTCGGGATCGGTTTCGGTTAGAAAAATCTCATTCCTTAAAATTCGGGATGGTTACGATTAGCAACGATAACCGAACCGTTCCGTCATGTGCCCACTTCTACTTCTATATCTTGACTCTACGTCTCTCCTCTCTCTCTCCCCTCTCTCTTTCTTCTTCTCTCCCTGTGTAGAGCCGCCACCAATTTTCACCCAGAAGCTACAACATTTTTCCCTACTACCATTAAATTTTATGAATTTTCCCTATATTTTTTTAAATACTTTTAATAAAAAATTCTTTATTATTCTTCATAAGTAAATCTATTCATATTTTCAAATTCTTTCTAATTAAGTCGCTTGAATGTTATGATCATTTTATTTTCATTATGTACAATCTTTCAAGGTGAGGAAATAAATATACAAACAAAACTTTATTTAAATTTTGTGAGTACGTGCGTAGCACGGACGCAAGATCTAACAATAAGAATATACAGAAGTAAGCAAGAGGGTCAAACCATAAAACAGCAAACGGAAACAGGATAATATATCTAAAGAAAAGATAAATAATAAGCGAGAGTCGATTCAAGTGGTTCAACAATTGGTCTTTTTAAATAAAGTTTCAGATTCGAGTATTATGAATAGAAAAAATTCACAATTGATAGAGATTTTTACCCTTTAATGACTAATCCCACTTGAAACTGATTAGGCAGGCCCATAAAACTTTTAGATACTATTTGGATCAAAGTTCAAACAGAGTAAATGCATTTTTTTTCCCTTCCCGAATATAATAAAAAGAAACATAAAATTAAATAAAGGGATAGAAATTGTCGATAGGCAAGAATTAAACTCAAAACCTTTTGATTCTCAAACTATTATGCATATCATTGCATCTCAAACTATTATGCATATCATTGCACCAAAACTTCTTTCTTAAACAAATTTGCTCGAAGTGTACGGTAATCTTTTTCATCGATAAAAAGGAAAAGAAAAGATGGCAAGATAGATGCCATGCCGACGTGTGTTTTTGGTTTTTTGCACAATTGGGGATGTCCCACGACACGACACAGCCTCTCCATGCGACTCTTTGGCTAACACTAGCTTTCTCAAAAGTTGAAAGTTACAATTCATCACGCAGCACTAACCATTCAGAGTTGACAAAAGGAGTATTTTGACAAGGGCTGACAAAGAACTCATCATCCTAGTAACATGTCGACACACCCATCTCGATCGATGGACGGACGCATTTACACGTAGTATGCGTTCGAGATGAAATGCAAATTAACAGAACAGACACTGTTGCCATGCCTTCTCCTTTATTTGGTTGAAGCTAATGTTGATGAGATCTAAACCCAAGTTGGGCAACTTGAGTCTTGAGCTGAGCAGAAAAAGAAAATCACATGATGTTCTGCCCTTCCCCGTATCTGCATATACATGTAGGGTGGATCTAGGAATTTTGTCCAAGAAAGCAAAGTTCAAAGGAATTTTATATCGTAAAATCAAGGGGGCGAAATATGATAAATTCATTGAATAATTAATAAAATTGAGACATTCTAATAGAAATTTTGTAATTTTCTCGAGTCCAAGGGGGCACTAATTCCCGCCCTGGCCCCCCTAAATCCATCCCTTATTACACACACACACACACATATATATATATATATACACACACACATACACAGCTATGTATTCATATTTACGAACATGTAGCTCTCTGGACCAATCTACCCTCAGGCCTTACGACTTTCAGTGTTTACTTGTGACCCTGTAAAAGGCAGGATGTGAGAGATGTCAAAGACGGAGTAATAGGAAGAATGTGAGTCCTGTGAAATGGAAATGGTTGATGGAACCTATTGACCCTTTGATCGAATAGGTCGACATCTACTCGTAAATGCACCATAGATGCCGGTTTGGAATTGACAGTTATCGAACAGGCTCCGTTCTTGGAGCATTTCAAAATTAAAGAAAGTGAAGTTACGAGGTCATATGAAGTGGTTGGGGATTCATGTGGGTAGGAAAAGACAGAGCAGAAAGTGAGACAAACAGCAAAAGGAGAAAGGAAACATTGACACTGTTTCATGGACGGCTATTGTGTGCGTCCCCTTTAATCATTTGACAAATAATTGGGACGATATATTCGGTATGGTACTGCAGAGAACATAAAATATAATCGCAATGTAATACGCTAATATTTTGTAATTTGATTCCATTTCATTTTCTTTCCATGGTCCCACAACGAACATGCACTAGTACGAGAATTCCCACTCATCGGAAGTAAGAAAACTTGGTATAGCACTGTACTGCATTTCAGTATATCATAAGATCAGAGAGTAATGTACATGAACTAATTTCAC
Organism: Punica granatum; assembly: GCF_007655135.1. Classification (NCBI taxonomy): domain Eukaryota; kingdom Viridiplantae; phylum Streptophyta; class Magnoliopsida; order Myrtales; family Lythraceae; genus Punica; species Punica granatum. The sequence continues at coordinate 13,400,959 of NC_045131.1, read as the reverse complement.
CTCACCCAAGTGCCCCCTCAGGGAAATTCCCGACAATATCTGCCACTAAACTGAATATTTCTTTTGTTATTTCGAGCCTTTTAAATTAGGTGTTTCAGAAGTCGACAGCATCGACTGGAAGGGAAGTTGCCCGGTTAAGTGGCTGAGGAAGTAGAGCACCCGTAAAGAAGCTCTTGGCTGTGGTCATACAGTCGGGGCTGAAGGACTCACTAGCCATAGCATTTGCACACCTGCCCTTGGGATTGAAATTTAAACTCATAGGCTTATCTTGACTAAGAGACTTCAAGATCCGGCCGTTGTTGTTGGCTGCTCGATTCAATCGGGCCGGACGTGATGAACGTGATGGATCTCCTAACTGTTGGTCTCTGATCTCCCTCAGCTGCATTTGGTACTTCGCCTTGAGCCATCTCAGTTCCCGCCTGATCTCATTCTCGTAATCTTCCAACATTGGTGACTGAGGGTCTATGGAATAAGAGGACTTCCTGACACTATAACTTGACTCACTCTGATCATCCACGGTAATGATCTTCTCATCATCATTCTCAAGCGATAGTTTCTCGATCATCTTGTGGGTGTCATCGCAGTAGATTATTCTTGAACTAGATGATTCATGCTGGGCCCGTACATCGGTGTGATGGGCACCATCTGTTCGGCTAGACGGGACCCGACCGTCCTGGTATGTGATCTCCTCGAAACGTCCATGGACTTCTGCACAACCATGATGCGAGGCCTCAAGGACTTGAAGGTTCTTTGAATTCGAAGCACTCACATAATCGGACGTTGACCCGGTTGAAGCACAAGTATAGTGGAGATTCCCAGAATCGGGATGCCAATCATCCTCTACCACGGGTCCTGCCTTCCACTCAGGTACCAAAGTGGCAATCTCACCGTCAATCATCTCCGCTATTTTATTCACATCTTGATCTGTGATATCGAGCTCTGCCACCATTTCGGTTGCAACACTCAGAGGAGTGTCTGACTCAATATCGAAAGGGAAGTATATGTTCCTGATTCGGCCTGAAAATGGAAGGATCAGAATCAGATTACATATTCAATGCATATTCTACAGAAATAATTACACTCAAGAAATTTAACCGCAAATTCATGAAAAAGACCGGAAGGCAGTTGGTATTTCATTTTATTTAATTTTCCTAAAAGTGTAAATCTTATTAAATGATGGTGGCTGTGTCATGTGTTATTAAACATATGAAAAGCTACTGAAGCTTCAAGCTCCTTACGTAACGTAGAACTTGCATTCGATACTTATCCCTTTGGATATGGCAAGTATAGTACTGCTCTTATTCGTTTAACCTCTCGATCTGCACTTTAAGGTAATTTTAGAAAAATGGAGGATACAAACTTTAAGAAGATGCAATTAAGAGCAGAAAATCCTGACCTTCACCATCTGCAATTCTGAGTCTTAAGAAAATTCCATCGTCTTCCCTCCTTCCCTTGACAGTGATGCCAACACCTACCGAATCTTCATCCTCTTGATAAGTGAAAAGATCGATTTCACCCCCTTCAAACTCATGTTCGGGTTGACCATCATCGAGATAATTGTGAGAGCAGCCGTTCATCAATGCTTCATAATTGTGATGGTTTCCATGGTAGGGAAGTCTCAGAAGAGGGCCCACTTCCCCAAATTCCTCTGACGGATATAGATCAGACCCGATATCATCAACTTGGAGAAAAGGGTCCTTCAAAAGTTCCTTAGCAGGTAACCTAAGGGACGCCGTTGCTAGGCATTTCTCAACAAACTGCCTCACCTCAGGATCTTTAACTTTGTAGAGAGCTTCCGGTTTTCTCCCCTAGAAACAACTTGCTGTCAGAAAAGAGGAACATAAGGGCTAATTGAAAGAAAAACCCACGTTTGGCAAAAAGGAACGGAAACAGAATGGAAGGTAAACAGTAACACCATATAAATTATCGCAATATATAGGGTGATTCCATTCAGCCTCCTTTCCTTTTTTTTGCGAACGTGATATAAGAACTCAGGATCGAGAGTGCTTAGTTCCTACAGAAACAACTCTTCTGTAGATTTGAGCTGGATGATTGCACTCGCTGTAAGGATATTCGAACGTAACCATCTCCAACATGCACATCCCAAAAGAGTAAATGTCAACAAGTTCATTGTATTCCTCCTTGTACACCTCAGGAGCCATGAACTCGGGAGTTCCTGAAATACCACAGACCATCCAGTAAACATTAACTAATTACTGAAAGAAAAATCTCTATTTGGAGCCACTTAGTCATCAAATATAACGTGTACATCTTTCGAGATTCCATACGGTTTTGGAAAATTGGAAAACGTTTTTCCTGTTTTCAAAATTCCCTAGAAACAGGCTTATGGAATAATGCATTGCCTCTACTTCGCAGTTTCATGACTTAACATGTCTTTCCACTGAAAACTGCAAGGCGTTCCTATTAGATTGCCGGTCAGGACGAGAACCAGGTCTTTCCAAAGTATGATCTTCAATATCAAATGTGGACTCTCTGTATGTCTCCAATTTTCTGGATACATCCGTTCTGTTAATGTGAAAAAAAAAAAAAACTAATTTATACCTACGCAACGGACAGCATGAGATTTCCGAAGGATTGCAGCGAGCCCGAGATCACCGATTTTAACCTGCCCTTGATTCCCATTGATGAAGATGTTGTCACATTTGAGGTCTCTATGGATTACTGGGGGGTTATGGCTATGAAGATAGAGCAGGCCTTTGAGAATCTGCCTGCACCAATGCTTCACTGCCCTGATGTTCACTTTCCGGTGTTTCAACCTATACCTGTCCCAAAAAATACAATCATCTATAAATCAATTAAATACATCTCGGTTATCAAGATCAGAAGAAAAGCAAATATCGGGCTGATAATCATCAGAAGAGCACAAGAGCCAGAGAAGCAAGACTTACTGCCTGAGAGTGCCGGAGGTGAACATCTCGGTAACAAAGTTGATGTTCCTGTTGGCAGTGTCAACCCAAGAAGTATAGAACTTCATTATGTTGGGGTGTTTCAAGGTCTTAAGAAGGTGAATCTCACAGTAGAGCCTCTCAAGGTCCTCGGGGCTCTGCAGGAAATCGTAAAGCTTCACCTGGTTCCATGCTACTTCAATTCCTTCATACTCATCAAAGGCTCTATAACTGTACTCAAAAAAAAAAAGTACAAATTCAACATTGATAACTTGTTTAATCAATCAATTTCCTCCAAAAACATCACTAATGTCAAAAAATGTCACATTTATCCATCCGCGCTGGCCCGACGGTATGACTAAGACTCGACACGGGTAAATACAAAAGAAGGCAGATATGCGGTTGGAAGTTACTCGCTCGGATACCATGTGAATCACAAAGCCCGTCTTCGACTTACAGTTTTCCCACCTCCCCGAATTTCCGTTAAATTCTCAAACTAACTTAACTCCTACCTCTCGAATTTCATCCGATCTTTTCTTGACCTTTGCCTAACCTGTAACAATCCTCCCTGGTCAAACCAATTGTTTCAAAAGGCTAATCGATTAAGCCGATGCCAGTGATGTAAGTTTGTGCCTTTTAATCAGCACTTGCCAACTACTAAGCAAGAATATCAAAGAGGGCAGGCAGCAAGATTAGAGAGCAGAGCCTCGTACACTGTTTTGGAGGCCCCTTTGCCGAGAACTTCATCGTACTGCGAGGAATCACAAAACCAAGAAATGGGAAATGCATCAGGACATCAACCGGACATAGCAATAAAGGCCGCAAAGAACCACAGAGAGAGAGAGAGAGAGAGAGAGTTACTCTTCCGTATCTGCCAGTAGGGTCGACTTCCACGAACTCGGAGTGGTCTGAAACACCATTCATCCCTGCTCTCGGTTTTTCACAGGCTCCGAGGTTTCAAGTCGTTATGGCTGTTGGAGCTGCAATGCGCTCTGAATCTCGAGCAGATGAGCTAGAGAGGGGCCGACAGAGTGGGAGGGAGACAGGAAAAGGAAGGAGGGGTCATGGGTTTTGTAGAGGACAAATGCCCAGAAAGCGAGCGAGGGAGGTTGGATTAAATGCCAAGCATTTCTGTGGAGGAAGAGCACGGAGAGACGAAGAGAGAGAGAGAGAGGCCTCAGTTAGATGATCACAATGGCGAAGCCAATTGCCAACTGACCTCAGAGACACGACAAGACAACAACCTACGCAGTATAAACCTTCCCTTGAAAAAAGAGCCCCCAAATGGAAAGTTTATTACAAAATTACCTCTATAATATCTACTGTCAACCATACTACGATTAATGAATTGAGTTTGGTGCACTAGAGCAAGTTTTTCACTGCAAACATGAGGTATCGGGTTAGATTCTCGTCAATAAAATATATGTATCTTTTTTATTTAAAGTTCTTTATTTTTATACTATGTAATGAGTCTCCTTAATAATGAAAAAAATACAGTAAAATTCGAAGAAGACCAAATTGACGTTTGCTTGAGGATTTGTCTCAAAAATATAACAAAAGGTTTCTTTAAGCCAACACACTAAGGACACCTAATACTTTCTCGAAAAAAATCCGCGAGAAAATTCTATACTCACTTTAATATATGGCAATACTGGACTTCGACCTGTAATTCACTAAAAAAAAATTATTGGTGCGTTTGGTTTTAAAATTAAAGTAACTTTAATTTTGATTATAGAAAAAGATAAATGATTATGTAGTGTGTTGAATTAAAGTTAAAGTTAAAATTTTAGTTATTTTAATTGCGAAACCAAACGAAACATATATAACTACCATCACCGTCAGCCTAAAGGGTATTCGTGTGGGATTTTCCTGGAACAAATAGAAGAGCGATGTTATCATCGTAGCAAGCTAGTAAGCGCAATTGATCTAGCGAATAGTAAGAGTGTACGTTGATTTCTAGTTCGAGATAATAATATATTACGATGAAATGGAGCACACTTTCTCCAAAATTGATAGAGATGAAGATGTCGAGATCCGAATTCTAGCAAACTATTCTTTCTTTTTTTTTTTGTATGATGAATATTCTTGTAAACTATTCATGTGCAAATGGAAATGCTCCATGTCAGGCTAAACCCTAGACTAAGATCATTACATCATGCTAATCTTTTTTTGGAAATGCTAATCTTTTTACCTTTTTATTCTTGGAACAGTCAATACCTCCTCGGTCCAGCGTAATCCCTCCCCAACAAGTCATTTACGCCGAATCTAATACATTCATATAAATTATTTCCCATAATCTCTCGATAAGAGATTTGAATTTAAGACCTCAAGAATGAAACTCTCTTACCGCATTAGAGTCCACATGTTGACGATTGCTATTTACTTTTCAAGGTTATGAAAATTTCATGGTGAGAAATTCTAAAAATTTCTTGAAAAATAAAATTCACGACCGAGAGAGTTCTAATTCTAATATACTAATTTAGTTTGAATTAAATTAGTCGAATCCGTTGAATTTTCGTATAGTCGTTGGACGCTGAGACAGTTTCTCGAGAGAGTGCGCGTGCGTGCTTTTTTTTTTTTTTTTTTTTTAAATTTTTTTGCCCTCTTTGGAAGGGTAGAGAAATTTCATATGAATGGTTTGCAGGCAGAAACAGTGGACATAACATGACAAAAACGGCTCTCTCTGTCTTCTCGTTCCTCTTTTGGACGTTTCTGCTTTTTCAATCTCATCACGAGCTGTAAATTTTTGCCTTTAAGTTGACAGAGCACACACGGATACATAAAATAAAAGACATACTCGGTGGATGGGAGGGGAAGTCGGGCAGCCTGCGGAGAACGGACCAACCAAATTTATTACTATTTTTCTGTCTGACTTGCACCCAAATGGCCCTCTCCAATCGGGTCACAAATTCCAACGAAGAAAGTCCGAAATTTTTTTACATTATTTTCTAAACTATAAACAAAACGTATTACATTTTTTCTTAAAAGAATTGTGAAAAAAAGACCCTTTTTATTTTAAATCCTTGATGGTTTTATCATTTTCGACCTAAATTTATTTATTTATTTATTTATATCTATCATCCTTATCCTCAGTCTCTCTCTTTCTTACCACTTGGTGCCGCACCGCCGATTTTCTTGTATCAAAGCTGTTTTTTTCCATAAAAACATCTTTTTGAATATCTAAAATTAAAATAAAACAAATGAAGTTAAAAATAATTTAAAAAAAGAGCTGAGAAGGGGGGTGGGGGCATCCTCTCCTGCCACCACCCCTTCGACTAAGGTCATCAACTAGGTCTGACCCCACGGATGACCTCGGTTAGAGGGGACGCCCCCCACCGAGTGTCTTCTTCCGCGTCCACCACTCCCTTCTTCTCTCTGTTTTTTTTTTTGGATTTATTTGTTTTATTTTAATTTTATGCCCTAAAAAAATACTTTTATTAAGAACTTGCCATGTCAGATTTTTTTAAACGAAAAATATGGCGCCTAAACCAAAGTGGCAAAAATAGGAAATGTTGAGATAAGAATAATAAAAAATATATATAGGTTTAGAATGAAAATGGTAAAAATGACAAAAGTTGAGGATCAAAAGACTATTTAAAAAATATATATATTATATTTTTAAATGAATATTGTATAATAACAGACACTTTTAAAAAAAAAATTTTACTATATCGCGAAGCTTTTTTCATCTTGGGAGAAAAAAAGAAGTACTGATTTACTTTTTACTAAATCGAATTAGCTGATGGGCTATATCATAGGTAATTGATATGGACCACGCTTGGTCAGTCCAATCGCCCACATCAGCGTATCGATTTCGCGTCATTGTTCGTCCACACTGTGGAGGTATAGAATAATCCAGTACCTGATATAAGCGGGTGCGTAGATCACATTTTGTTGATTCGCTCTCCAATCTCAAGTTATTCGGATAATATACGCTATATCATCGAGCCTCTTTATCAATTCCAAGTCAATAACCGGCTGCTGGACTATCCTAAGGTATATGATCTAGCCAGGCAAGGGTCATGCTAAATCCCACAGTCCATGATGCATGCCTTGGCAATACAATAGTTCCTCGAGGCACCTAATCTGCAATTTTATTTTATTTTTTTATTTTCAATTATAAAAAAGGCCATTAAAAAAAATAAAATAAGAGACACGATAAGTTTTATTAATGAGATTGAACTCAAAACATCTTAATTATATACTGAGAATAAATGCCACCGCATTGAATCTGATTCATATAATTTTCTTATTGTTGGTCAATTCATCCTCCTAGGCTGGACATTCCAATAAGAGTCGTACACATGGGCAATTGCTCTTACTATTCTTTCGAATAAAGATATAATCACAGATTCTCTTGGCTAAGAAAAGGAAGGAAATTTTCTTACTTTCCAATCATTTCAATCCTGCATACCTCATAGCTTCACAAGCGTTCCATCCTGTCTTTCATGGTTTGGCTAGGGAGTGCAATAACAGTTGTATAAGTGCCTTTTTGTTGATCTTTAATTGGAAACAGTGTCTAATAAATTATTTTAAAATCATCATTTCATTGATTTTTAACGGTTGGAAACGTTGAGTTAATAGGTGTTTATAGGCTGATTATTCTCTATTTTAGCATTAATTTTAATTTTAGTAGTTTTAACTTATCATCTCTCAAATACTTTTACTCATTCTAAAATCAGTACTTATTTTTTTAACAATTATATTTCAGCAATAACACTTACTGTGCCTAAATTCTACTCACCAAATCAAATAAGACCAACATGTATACATCATCTATAACCCTCTGTTTCGTGTTGATCATTTCTACCATATAAGCTCGCTTCCCGAGATGAGGTAATGATGATATGGACCAATCACGACATGCCAAGCTGTCATGGCTAGCTTGTATTGCTCCCTTGCACAAACAAATTTTTATCCATTTCAAGATTGAACTGTTCAGATCAGCTCAATATCAAACGAAATATTGCAGTTGTTCAACTTATAACGCGAGTCACTCCATTCTAAACCGGAAACCACCGTCAATTACTGGCAAACGTAGCTCCGAGCGTAGAAGAACTCGCCTAATTCATAAGGATTTTATTTCTGGCGTAATTATTGAATGCAAAGCAAAAAAATCTCCATCGGAAGCAGCTATTGTACCAAAAGGCCATGCATTACTTTAGAAAAAGGGCGACGTCCCTTATGGAATTATTGCCAGACTATAAAGATAAAGTTGAGCAAATTTGACTATAATAAAGAAAAACCTTTATTAAATAATAAAGTACACTTATATTATCTTTATACATAGAACACATGTGTGGTCGTTGTTCCTTAGAGGTTTCAATGACAGGTATACATATAGACATAGTGGGGACTTTGAACAGCAAATCCATCGTCGAAAAAGATTGACAGGTCGTTGTTCCTTTGGAGATTGCTGGCAAGTCAACTGTCCTACTCGAGCCTAAGCATTTAGGCAAAGGGTCTTTCAATTAGCTAAACATGCAAAGAGAAAACGCAAAAAAGCAGGGAGTTATCCGAACTTTTTCTTTTTTAATATAAGAGAGATCTATAACTTATTATTAATATAAGAAGTGAAGCTAAATAAGGGTATAGAATTCTTATGGATGAGAAGTGAATCGGGACCTCAAGATTTTGGATTGGCGATTTGTACTACTCCACCAATTTCCTTCTACGAACAATATTATTTTCAATGTTTTGGAACATGATTTGATATGATTGGGAAGTCATCTGAGTTTCGCATTTTTTTCTTTTCTTTTTATATTTAAATATTAAGTGGTGAAGAATATATGTTTTGGATGCTGCACCTTCTATTTTCTTTTGTATTAAAACTATTATTCACTTAAAGGCGAAAAAAATAATTATTAGCTTCCATTTTTCAAAAAAAAAAGGATAGATTTTAGTTATCAATCTTTACTCTTTTTTTTCCTTTCTATTTTCATCTTAAATATTATTCCTATTTTATTATGTTCACTTTTGGTCTTATAGGGATTTTTCAATCGAAAATTATTGAGATGACACTTTATTTGAATAAAAATATTTTTTACAAAATAAAAGTTCAATTATGGACCCTCGATTAAGGGGAGAGAAGGCCTCGCCGGTAACCACCTCTCTCCCTCTGAGGTCGCTGGTAGACAATGGTGGCCATCAGAGAATCCCACTGTGAAAATTTTTGCACATATAATCTGCAAAATATCAGTTTTTGTCAAGTACATAAATTTTTTTCTAACTTTATTCACGCACTCCATGTTTGACAAAATATAACCTAAGTCAGCATAAACATTTCTTCAACTTATTACACGAGGACTACATCAAAATTAGTATCATACTTTTGGGTATCATATATACATTTGTTTTTATATATGTGCCGCTTAAATGCACGGCTTCAATTTTGATAAATTGTTCCGAACATGATCCAGTTTTCAATTTTGATAAGTTGATCATGACCTCATTGATAATTGGAATAAAAATCTGGAAACAATGGCTTATTTGTTTGGATACATGTTTTTTTTTTTTTTGATAGATGAACACGATGCATCAATTAGGTAATGATTCACAGAATCTACCACGTATACCTATCGACAGCGAAATTTTTCCTAGCAAAATGTATATATATTTGCATATTGCATTTAGGAAGATTTTTAGGTCAACATATACCTAATGTTGCTTTTGGCGACTAATTACTTATGATCCTATCAACGAGAGCTATGGATTTTACCAAAGTCCAACCAATTTACTCGAGGGGTTTCCCACGGAAATTAATTGTACGTGGACGGATTTCGGTTTAATCGCCAACTGATGAGCTGAAAAGAGTTTTATATCAACATCTACATAATTTTCTATTAACGCGAAATGCACGAGTGCAAAAGTTAGAGAAATGACTTATCAAAAGAAGAGTAGGAGAATTTCATTGACTAAATATACAAACTATTTTACTACAAAAATGTGGCCGACAAGTAGAGCTCTTAATAGACAGACTTTATATATAATGCACATATTTAATATTCATCGATAATACTTTATAGTTACAGTTAAATCGCAATTTTAAAGGAATTAGTCTTAACTAAGACACCGTAGGCCTACCAAAAACAAATAATAATAATAATAATAATAATAAATTACTGAATATATAGTCCGTTTGATTTTAGGATCAATTTTTAAAATTTTAATTATAACTTTAACTATATTTACTACACAATAAAAATCAATAAAATAATAATTATTTTTCCCTTTTCTTCAAATTTTTTAATCATTCAATTCAATTTTTAATATCGAATTTTCTCAACTATTCATTACTTTTTCACACTTTTTTCTCATAATTCAACAATACAATCATTATAACTCAATTAAAATCAAAATTCAACTCTACTTAACTCTAAAACCAAACACTGTAACATATTTTGTACGCGACTTCATATGGACCATTTTTCCAGTAGTACTCTTTTGGTGCGAAAAACACGTGCCATTGTTCTGCAGGCAGCAGCTGCTTTCAGTTCCTCCGGTCTTTCGTTTCACATTTGCATTTATTTCCCTGTTGATAAACTTGCGCCAACTTTTGGTCGGAAGTTGTCGGTTTTCAATTAATTTAATCTTTTTCCCCTTTGAATTTCAATTCTGACATTCGTGGGACCAATATCTTTTTGTAAGTAACACCCCAAGAATCATCAGTGTAATAATTCAAATTGATTTTGTTTGGGTATTCCATCACAAAATATTATTAATGAATTTTAAATATTTTCCTTGTAGAAAAAATCAATCAAGCTAATTTTGTTATAGAGAAATTATACTTGGCCGAAAGAAATTGAAGATAGAAATAAAGTTTAGTTAATGAAGTGATGCCTAATTTTAGCATCAACCCAAAATGATTTGATTGATTTTTTTATTTAAACTTTTTAATTCTATATATAGATTTTATCATAAAAAAGGTACCATTTGATTTTTGCATAATAAATTAATATATCCCTTTTTTATGTTATAATATGAGCTTATGGGTCTAATTAATACATGAACCGATCAACTAAAAAAGTAATATAAAGAAACAAGATGATGATGATCAAATCGAAAAAGTAAAATAAAGCAACAAGAGAAAGATGGTTTCGGGCCGTGCTGTATCCCATAATTAAGATATTTCAAATTTAATTCTTATGATTGGATTATTTATGTCCATTAAGTTTTTAGTTATTAAGTAAAATTCTTATTCTATCGTACCAGATCCATTAACCTCCTTTGTTAGCAAGAAAAAAGGGACAAAATGACATAATCAAATTCAAGACCTCTTGATTCCGAATAACCCACATGTGCTACTACACTTTATCCTCTCCTTCAAACATATCCCTATTTATTTTCTCCCTCTCATGTTTTAAAGACTTGCCTTAAGTCAGTTTAAAGACAAATCACCACATTGAGTACGAAATGTCTACCTTGCCAGGGGTATCCAAAACTTACAACCCTTGAGTGCGAATTTCGCAGTCAAGCGATAGAAACACGAGGTCACTTGTTCTTCCCCTGCTCTATCACATGTGCCTTATGGAGGGACACCATGCAAAAAGTTGAAATTCGCAGGAGTTAGATATCTGGAATGGATTGATTGTTGTAGTTAGGGACGTAGGAAGTTGGGATTCAATTGCCCGCAGACTAGTTTTGCCAAAGTTCTTTTGTAATTCTGCAGATATTAGTTTCATTTTGAATCTTAATATTACGCTTGGATAAGTGACTCTGCCTGACCCCAGGTTCATGTTTTTCGGGGCCTTTGGTTTATTCAAAAGAAAGAAAAAACAAAAAAAGAGGGGGGCAAGAAAATCACCACATTCCTATATTTAATTCTCTTTAAATCAACCTAAAAACCATAAGGGCACTCATTAGCTAAACCCACAAGAAGAAAAGGTTTTGACCAACAATTCTAGTTGTTTGAAAAATTTGGCTCATATTAATTAGCCCTTAAGAGTTGAACACTAGACTAAAAGCGTATCTTATGACATATTTTCCCCTAATAAATGGATCTATTTGGAATAAAAAAGAGTGTCTACAGACATGAAGTATTAGAGGAGAGAAAGCTGTTGAGGTCACCAGTAGTGCGGGATCTAGAACCCAAATACTAGCGGGAGCAAATTAAGATCTATCATTGTCCTATATGATACTGTATAGACAATTCAATTTCATATATATACAAGAATCTCTATAATAAATTTCGTTATTCTCCGTAAAAAAAAAGAAATATTTAGTTGGTTCGAAAAGAAAAGATTTCTCGGTAAACCAAGCTCATGTATGGGTCTTGGTATCTAGTCAAAATTTCAGAATAATTAGTTTGGAATAACTTACAAGTAGACCTTATTGTTGCTTGTTTCAATATGTAATGTGTATGGGAGTAACCCTCCACCATTATGTAGAACAAGGATGAATACAGAAAGTCCTTTTCCGTTCTGAAAATCCTTTGTCCGTTTTGTTCGCACTGTTCGCATTATTATCCTGACAATTTTTGTCGTGCTTCCAACGATTGGTATCAGAGCCATTTGCAGTGAAAGGGGTCGGGTGGAGGCTCTTTCGAAGGTTCTGTGAAGGTATAGGTTTTCCCGTGAAGAAGGCTTGTTACGGTCCTAAAAGGAGAGACTCTGATGGAGACATGAGGCTGCAATCTATGCTCGTGTCCACCATGGACCCATAGACATACGAGTGGCATGATGGGTGGATGGAAGAAGGTGCAACTTGCTAGTCAGTCCAGGAGGATTAACGATCATGAAGGCAGAATCCCATGAAATGATGCTCGTGGTTGACGCTGAAGGTGTGCACAGATTTTTGAGTGCAGTTGTGATTATGATTGTGTCTTAAGTGTTGTTGATTGCTCAGTGGACTAAGTCGACCTTGAGCGACGTGGTCAGAGATGCAGAGTCCTCCGGGAGAAGGTGTGAGGGTGTTTCGTCAAAACTTCTTTACTTATCCAAATTTGCAATTTTTGTTCCTTATTATGCTATTCTACAATTTTATTTTTAATATAAAATATTTTAGAATTTCATTTAAAAAGTTTTCATGGAATTCCGCCAGACATAATTTGTTTTTTATTAGCCAAAAAAATCCCAAAATTTCGTTGGGAACTTCCAACCTATTTATGTAATTTATTATGGAGAATATTGAAAACGGAATTATGAAAATAAAAATTCAGTCATATTGAAGAAGCACCTTAAAATTATCCTATTCAGAATCTTTTCCACTTAACCCAAAACTTTTACTTTCTTTCACATAAAAGAGACGGTGAAAAAAAAAAGTGATTCGATTTATATTTTACTTTTAAGCTTTTGTAAGCACCAATTCCATTAAAGCAAAAAATATATGCAAATATAGGTATTTAAGTAAAATTTTTCAAGATATAGTGGGGTCAATTGATCCAACTAAATTCATTGTGGATCCTCTTTTGGTCGCTAGCGACCTCAAGTGATCTATGTCTTTGCTGGTGGTTAAAATTGGAAGACCTAGAAATTATAGCATCGAAATCTTAATTTGTGTTTGTTTGTACTTAATGATTGATTTTGAAGAGAGAGAGAGAGGGATATTCCGAGAGATGGTGGCTCCGATCTTAGCCACCACCACTCAAACAAGGTCGCCGACGACCTCGTCGGATGGTGGTGATAGGCAACGGAGCCCCACTGCCCTATTCACACAGTTGCACTTTCTCTCTCTAGAATTTTCATACTTATGAGAGGAATGATATCATTTTGCAATTATGAAAATACTTTAGAGGCACCATTCGGAAGTTGCAAAAATGGGTTATTTACTGAGCGAATTAGTTGACAAATAAGTAGGTATTCAAAACTTAATTAAATACTTTTGTGACTTCATCTATTCATTCAGGGTTATTCTACGACGGAGTGCTAACTTGTGTTTCGTGGTGGAATACAAATCTCAATCATTAGATCTTACTAATTTTTAATTTCATCCATTCATTATTTACATATTTTACCTCTAATATTTGTAGTTCTATATACCTTCATTTTACAACTTTTGCCCACAAATACGATACTATTATTATGAAATCTACCTTCCACTTGTACCAATCACATTCTATCACATCATCCTTCATCGCCAGTCACTAACTCGGCCACATCACATGAACATCTCATCCATGTAACAGTCACATCGGCAGCACCAATAATAGAATCGGCTCAAACTGATTTACTAATTTTTTTTTTCAATTTACAAACTTAAATGGTTTAGTTTACAAATATGATTGGTTTTAAACTCAAATCAGTTTTCGGCCACTTAGAAGCAGTCGATAATGTCTTTCGACGATAAGGTTTTTAATAATGATATCCAACTATGGGAACATATCAATGTTTGATTAATAATTTGTTTTCGACGAATCGGTTTTGAACAATCATATCCAATTCGATCTTCTAGTTTCCCTAAAAAAAGTTATCTTTCCCCTTAATAAACAATTAATATCTCTATAATCCCTTTTCACTTTATTAAAGAGTATCTGTTCACGTTCATTTTTCATTGAAAAAAATCACAACGAGCCGTTAATACAAAAAATAAATGGAAAAAAAGTATACTTTTTTCTTTTGACAATATTTTGAAATAACTAATTACTTCAAAATGAATAACCTATGGGAACATATCAATGTTTGATTAACAATTTGTTTTCGACGAATCGGTTTTGAACAATCATATCTAACTCGATCTTCTTTTTGTTTTTCTTTGGGTCGTTTAAAAGCAGTCGAGAATGGCTTCTGACGATGAGGTTATGAACGATGACATCCAACTCGAGCAACATGTCAATGTTTGCTCGGTGTTTGTTTCCGACGATCGATTTTAAATAATCATGTCCACCTCGATTATTTTTTCTGTTAATTGCTTTATCATCTATTGCGTATTAAATTTTGAAAAAAACCCGAGGAATCATGGTATAGAAACTAGTAGTTGTACCAAAGCCGTATAATAGGATATGCATGTATGCACAGTAGAAATCAATAACGGATTTGCTCAAACTAAACTAGGTTTTGGTTCGACCCAATGTCAGGGTTTCGAGTGGTCGCCCTCTGTGTTCCTATTCTGTGTGATTTTCTTGATGGTTGCCGGAGGCCATGTCATTTTATTTCCTTGATGGTCAGCGAAGGCCAAGTCCTTTTTTTTTTTTTTTATAATTTCAGTTACCCTTTGATTGATAGTTTTTCCCAGAATATGCTTTTCTATCCCTAAAATCAAGGAAACATAATATATGCTAAGCAAATTATACGGGTTTCATAATTATCACACGCTAATAAGTAAATAAACTAATTTCTTTGAAACTTGGCGGGATATAAAAAAATTCTTTGAGATTTATTTACCAATACTGTTCCTTATAATCACGGCCATCTCGCAACAACTTCCCTTTCCACATTTGAAACTGGACGGGATTCAATTAGCTCCAACTAATTACCATATTATATCTATTTTTCTAGAAAATTTCTCTAAGATCCATTTACTAATATTTGTTTCCCAAAAGCATGACCATCAGAATAACTTATTGCGAGTATCCATAATTTTAGGAAGATCGGTTTCTAGTTTAACTATGGGAAGTTAGAATCACTTAATTACTGAATTTATTATGGGAAATTAAGATTCGACCCAAAAGAAATCTCAGTTTAATTATGGGAAGTTATAATTCCTTAATTTGCGGATTTATTATAGAAGTTATAATTGGACAAAAAAAAAAAGAACTAAGAGGGATGGAAGGATGACTTCGGTAGCAAGGAACTGAGGTTATCATCGGCTTTTTCATCGAACGAAAGGCAATGACCGCTGATAGCCTTGGCATTACCTTCAAAATGATTAAACTAGTTATATTAATCCATCGATTAATTCGTAAATCAAAATGAAAACCAAATGTTGCAAAAGTTTGTCAAACAATCTATAGCTAAAACAAAGTGTCGCCATGTTGTCGCTAGCCTTGGTGGCGGACTTAACTTCAAAACAATTAGACCAGTCATATGAATCAATCAATTAAATCGAAAATCGAGACAAATGTTGCAGAAGTAAACCAAACGATCTATGGGCGAAAGTTAGTGGCTGCCGCAACTGCTAGCTTTGCTGCAGTCCTTGAAAATAATTAAACCTGTTCTATGAACCATTCAATTAAATCATAAATTGGTTGTATTAAACCGAATATTGCAAAAGTAAATTGACCGGTATAAATTGATTTTTTCATATAAACTGGTCAACTTTAATCCGACCACATCATGGACATGTCATCCACATGTCCACATCATCAACATTTCTGTTAACCCCAAAGTGGCCCTCCAAATTTATTTTACTATATGTGTATCTCGATGGATTTGAGACGAAATTAAAAGTTTTATGGCAAAAAATGTTACTTTACAAAATAGAATTACCAAAAAAATAATGTTCTACCACATAACACAAGTTAGCGTCCCATGGCAAAATTTGCCTTTCAGTTAAGTCATTTTTTTTTGTATTAAACAAAATGACTGAGTCAAATTATATTTTGAAATTTTAATTGCAGTATTTAATTTGTATTACGAAACGCGTATTTACACATAGTTGGAAAAACAATGGATTTTATTCAAACAATGATATACAACAAACATTTCAAGGTGAACTCCGTTTACATTCTTCGAGGTTAACAATAGAATAGAAAAATTCATATGAATCAAGTCAACGACAACTCGAATTGAAAGATCCAAATTTTGCTGACAATTGTGACGCTTGCGTCACCTAGACTAAGGGGAAATTTGAAAAACAATATACCACCAAGCAAAATAAAATTTTAAAATCATGACGACGACGATGATGATGAGAATAAATAAATAAATAAATAAACGGGAATTCCCATGAATTAGATAGGATGATCTGTTGTTCTCGCACGATTCAAAGACCATGGGCTGCGAAATTTCTGGTGCAAACATTATCTCCTCGTTTTATTCAGAGGCATCAACTGATCTAAGTTCACTTGTCGCCCAAAAAATTAGAATAAAGAAAAAAGGAGCTCAGTTCACGTTGAAAATTTACTTCAAAAGAAGCAGATTTGGACGTACACCTATTCTTTTGTTTATAGGAGAAAAAGAATTCAATCCTTTGACTTTGTGTTTTTTCTTCTATTTCATTCATGTTTATTTCTTTTGTTTTTATTTATTAATCACAAAGAAGGCACAGTGATCTAAAGGGAATATAGGAAAAGGAAAGTACATGAAGATGAGAAGTTTCATTTATGAAACCCAATTTCTCAATTTTAATTTTGTAACATTATTTTTCTATTTTGGTGCTCATCATTTTCATTTTAATATATTTATTTTCACCATGTACCTTTTATTACTTCTTGTTTTCATCCTTTCATTCAATTTTCTAGAAGAAAAGGAGTTATTTTTTTGGGTTTTAATGTCATATATCACATAGTTTGATATTTTCTCAAATCTATCTCATAATTTAAAAATTATTCAAAAATATTCATTGTTTATATGTTATTTCAGATCTATCCCGGTGTCAATTAGTCCGTCAATTTTTAACGGTGTTGTTGACATGGAACGTAAGTTGGCCCGTCCTTACCATCGTAGCCATTTGTTCGGGATAGATTTTAGAAAAAAAAATAAAACTATTGGATAGATTTGAGAAAAATTTATAATTATCAGATAGATTTTGGGCCCACTTACGTTTCATTGATGAACAAATTGACGTCGTAATAGATTTAGAATAAGATAAAAACTATAGATCTTTTTGAATAATTATTAAAGTATGAAATATTTGAAAAAAGTGTAAAATCATGGGATATATGGAATAGAAACCCCTTATATTTTGGTCTCATCTTTTAGGTTTTTTTTTTTCACCCGATTCTTCGGTTGGATCCTATTACTTCTTGTTTTCATCCTTTCAATCAATTTTCTAGAAGAAAAGGAGTTAGTTTTTGGTCCTCAACTTTTTGTTGTTTTTTTCAATTTCATCCGATTCTTTTGTTGGATCCTGCCCTTAACATCGCACTTTTTTGTTTTTTTACCACCCTCAACATCGTACGTTTTATTCCCTTTAAATTCACACGTTTATATTGGCGATTGGTAGGAATAAGATTTCCACCGAGAATCGGCCGAGTTTCCTGAAATACTTTTCCTCTTTTCGGTGAAAGCTTTTCCACCACCTAAAAGAGGTGGGACTGGAACTCTTAGGAAAAACTTTTTGCTTCACAAAACAAATTATTTTTCAGTAATGTTACCTTAATAATGTTATTATTTTGAAAAGTAATATACGTTTCTTAATTTTATTTCTGTATAGATACTAATAAATTATTTATACTGGAATAAAAAATAAATATTTATTATCCTTTGAAATATAATTTTGGGATATATTATTATTTTATTATTTGTAAATATTCAATAAATAAATAAATATTTTTTTACATATTATAGTAATTTATATATAGTTAATATTATGAAAATTAAAAGTTAGTGCGGTATTTGCCAAATTTGACTTTACTTTTTCACTCGCGTATCCACTCTATTAATGAGGGTATTATTGTAAATTTATCTATCTTTCCGATCAATCAATTTTTCGTACCAACGTCGAAATATTTTATTATGTACTTTCTCAGTAATTCAATGTACTCACCAAATATAATAGCATCCCATGCCCTAAAATTTGATAATTCCAATTTTATTTTTCCAGTAATCTAACTTGTAGTTTGAGGGAAGCAAAAAGGATGAATGAAAAAGAAAAGGAGAGAATTTACATACGGGGAATTATATTAATTTTTAATCATTCATGATGGGCCAAAATTTACAATATGATGGGCCTGAGGCCGTTGGTCGGAGTACATTAATCTGAGAAATGAAAAAAAAAAAGGTCCATTCCATTTTGCACCCCAAAGTATGATTTAGAATCATTTCTCACCCTCAACTTTACGTCATAACGAAATTCACTCCAAAGATTGTTTTGGTCTCACTTTGCATGATGGCTGCGATGTACAATCTAACAAGAGCCACCACGCTGTCTAATATGGACTGGGCCCATGATCAGGCTAAGAACCCGATAAATGAGCCCAACGGGCCGGCCCATGTGGAAAAAGCCCAAGACAAGGGAACATGTCATCCACCTACTGTAACACTGGAGTTATCATACAGTCTTTAGTAGGAAAAGAAAAGGTTATTAGATCAGTCTAATTTCAGCCAACTCACTTGGAAAAATTGCCTAATCTCAGAAGAAATCTTACGACCTATTTAAAATTTCGATAATTTTTTTTCCTAATTTTTTTTCTAGAAAATAGAAAACTGCACAAAAAAAAAGTTTACTTATATAAAAATGAAATTTATTTCTAAGAATAGTTTCTCCTCCACTATTCAAGTTTGTGCGAGAATTAGAAAAGGATATCATTATCATTATAATATATAAAAGCCGAGGCGCACGAGATGGACCCTCTATCTAAGCTTGACTTGAAACCTTCAGCTCCACAACGATTGTCCTTATAGTTCCATTAAACGTATTTCACTGCATTTTTCAGTTGGATCAAGCTCGATGAATCATTTCTAATTAGTCCATATTATTTGTACATATTAATTAATTATTAGGATTCTTTCTTAAAAAGTGAAAAAATTAATCGATAATTGTAAAGGGCATTTCAAGGTACCAATTTTTTTTAGGGTTATTATATATTCATAAAATTAATTAATTTGAGTAGCATATATTCTACATAGATTATTTTTAAAAATTAAATCTATCAACTTTAATTATAAGGTAAAATAATATATTATATTTCAACTTTTAATCTTATTAATTTGTAATTTTTAAAAATAAAATTCAGCTTTATATTTCACCAAAGTTTCCCGTACAACGTAAGGGTATTGCCTAGTTTTTTTTTTTTAATTCTCGAGTTTTTATTTGTTTAATTATTTCTATTTTTGTCTTCTATTTATGACTTTCCTATTTTTATGTAGTTTATTTTTAAATAGTATAGAAAACTTTCTTTAATATTGATGATTATATCATATTTTTGGGTGAAATGATTATCTCATTTTTACTCTAATTCTTTTTCCCGAATCTCTTTTATAATTTATTTTTGTTTTTTATTTTACTTTAATTTTTATTAGTTCATAATATCAAATTCATCCGAAGATTTTATTGATTGTAAATATGAGTTTGTATTAATGACTATAGAACAACTAACTATTATACATGTATAAATGCTTCATTTCGAAAAGTAAAATTGAGTTAATTTGTTATGTACGTGATTTACATTAAATATTTATCATGTATAAGTAAGTTATTACATGTTAAGAACATTTCTCAATTTTTCTTAGAGCAGAAAATTTTTCAGTCTAACATTATAGTGCACACGCTTTTTTTACTTTTTTGTGGAGAAACAAATTTAAAAAGAACAAAAAAAAGAGAGAGATGGAAATGGATAATTAATTTTATAAAAGTAAACAGACTATAAATCCCATTAAATTGTGCATGATATTTTCAAATTTTTTTAAATTAAACTATTATATATCACGTGACACAGGCGACATTGATTAGTTTTCTTCATTAATTTCCCTTTTCTCGTTAAAGGAAGTCAATTCTGGCACGATGAGTCGAGCATATAGAATCCTCCTACGCAACTTCATTGTTCAATGAATAGAGGATGAGAACAATAAACAATATTGTATTATATTGTTTTCAGCAAAGACCGGCAATAAACCTTTATCTTGGTCAAGAGATGGACCGAGGGAGGACTAAGGTGGCAGTTGTTCCCCTAAAATTTTCACGTCACAAAGAAATTTACATATAATCCTTCAAAATTTAATGAAATTTCTTATATTCGCCCCCATAACTCGAGAAAACTATCCTATAGTTCGCCTCTTCAAGAATCTCGCCCCCATAAGTCCAAACCCTGGGTCCATCCCTGCCTTGATCAATAACTCGATTGATTAGGTAGGCCACGCAACCTAATTATACACTCTGATCTAAATCAGGCATTAAGATATAAGTATTGATTGGTATGAGCGTTTGCCTTTGTAAGAGTCTCCATGTAATTGAGTTAGTAAAAGAATCTATGAACAACGGCCCGTGCTATGCAGACGAATATTCAAGTTTTTTTATTTAATTCATGAGATGTATGACCAGAAGTTATTTCACTAAAATAAAAAGGAGGCTATAACTATAAATTAAACTAAGATAGTGTTTGATAAATTAAGTCCTTAAAAATTAAATAGTTAATTAGTTAAAAAAAGAAATGTGTAAGAAGAGGGAATAAATGATAAGGATGAGAAAATATTTTTTGATCATTATGTCAAATTTTTTTGCCTACTCATTAAGTGATTTGACTTAATGATTAAATAGATGAGCCAACTATCTTTCATGTTTTCTCTTTCTCTCCTATTCATTTTCCCAAATAATAACTTTTAAGCACTTAGTTAATTAAGTTGTTAATGTTTGCATAGATCTTCAACCTCCAACTATCGTAGACGGAGTTCCAAAAGAACTATCCTCACAGTTTCAAAGGCAATAAGACTTTGTTTATTTGTTATTTATGATGAAAAAAGGCAGCTGGTGAAGCAAAAAATCCTTACAAGATGTCTAAAGCCAACAGACCTATCAAGTGTGGCAATTGTTGAAGAACTAGGCATAATGTGACGGGGTTGCAGTGCAGCTATCATAGGAGAAACGCCCTCGTAAAGAAGAGCGAGGCTGAAAAGGGAAAAAGAAGCAAATTGGACTACTAGTAGGGGTTCAATAGCTCATACACAAGCGGATGGTGCAGATCCACCTGCAAATTTTAGACGACGTGAAGCACCCGAAATGAACCCATAAAAAAGGTAAAAAAGAAAGTCTATTTTATTCGATTTCACAAACACCACACGCTTCAAATTTCATACTTACTCGTATTTTTGTTGTTGTAGATTCCAGTGCAAAGAAAAAGAGCTGCATCTATCCAAGAACCGAGATTTTCAAGGAAGTCAGCTCCAGCCGAAGAAGATAGCACTGCAAAAAAGAGACAGAAGACAACCCGTGCCGCTTCAAGGAGGAGCATCTTAGATGGAGGTTTTTGTAAAAATTGGGTAGTAGGAAGTTTTTGTAAAGATTGGTTTGCATCTTTTGTAAATATTAGTTTGCATACTTTTGTAAAGGCATGTCTGCCAAAGTATAAGGGGTTTTTGTACATTTTTCTTAGAAAAAAAAAAGAAAAAAAATCTTCTGATAAGTGACAAAATATCTCAATGACCAAGAAAGGAGTCATTTTGGGGTTTTTTTTTTGTCAATGTATGCTCCAGTATCCGAAAAATCAATTGGCCTCGATTAATTTCATTGAGCTGGATCGGTTTACCAATGGATAAAACTCTTCTAACGCGAATTTTCTTCACCCACTACACTCGAATCTGAAACTTTACTTAAAAAAAATAAGTATCGAAACGCTTGAATCGACTTACGATGATAATCCATAACAACACATCTTGTCGTTCACTCTTTTCTGCTCCAAATCCTCCTTCAAAACAAATAGGAATAATTACATTGGTGGTCCAAAAAATTTCACTAATGTATCAAGTTGGTTCAAAAAGTTTTTTTTGCTACTTGATGGTACAAAATGTTTCAAAAGTGTAACATGATAGTACAAATCGTTACCTCATCATTGACACCGTCAAGTGAAGCTGACGTGGCCGAGACGTGGCTCTGATATGTTTTTAGGAGTTGGTGGAACGTTACATGATGGTTCAAACTCTTTTGAAGTTGTTACTTAATGGTCCAAAATGTTTTACAGATGTAACATAATGGTACAAAATATTTCTTTAATTAACTTAAATGTTCACCCATGTCAATGGCGAGATGACGACGTCAATAGCGAAATAACGGTTTGTACTATCATGTTATACTTTTGAAACATTTTGTACCATCAAGTAGCAAAAATTTTTTTTTGACCAACTTGATATATTAGTGAAACTTTTTGGACCACCAGTGTAATTACTCAAAACAAATAATGCCATCCCACGGGCCACCATTTCAAAATTCGAAGCATCAAACAGTCAAACAATCAAACAAACCGGAGAAGGTTTGTGTACTTTCGAATAGCATATCATTATCAGCCTATTCTATATTTCATGCCAAAGAAAAAGCGATTACCTCGAGAAAAAAAAAGTGATTACGTATATTAAAGTCATAACCGATAGTAATTGGCTGATGGTGCCGTAGAATCTCGGTTACACAAGACTCATACGACTGGAGACTCCAAATTGTATAAGATCAAATAAAGGCGATAAACACAATGACTTCGCTCTTGACTTAAAACTGATTATGATAGGTGTATTTGGTTTTAAAGTTAAGTAAAATTGAATTTTGATTTTGATTGGATTATAATGATTGTGTTGTTGAATTATGAGAAAAATATGAAAAAGTATTGAATAGTTGAGAAAAAATAATAATTGTATTGTTGAATTGTGAACAAAGTAATAAATAATTAAGATAATTTAATATTAAAAATTGAATTGAATGATTGAAAAATTAAATAAAAATGAAAAAGTAATAATTATGTTATTAATTTTTATTGTGTAGTGAGTAAAATTTAAATTAAAGTTAAAATTTTAAAAATTTAATTGCAAAACCCAACTGTGTTAGAATTTTGCATGCCCTTCCTTTATCTTAAAGTTACATATATATTTTCCTTGGGAGCCCCTTCTGTAATTTTCCTTTTCCAGTGTGTATATTACTTGAAATCCGAAAATTCAATGCATCCCGATTAATTCAAAATCTTTTATTGAGCTGTTAAGATGTAAAGTTTTCTTGAGACTCGAACTCAATTATAAATTTTCTCTATTTACAAAACTCAATGTGAAATCTTACTTAGAAAAAATTATGCGACAAATCACGTGAACTAACCTATATTATCATATCTTTGTGGGAGACAATGCATATTAATATTTTGTAAGAACGCCCTATCGAACTGAATACCGATACCGAGAATCCTCTCAGTTTGGGTGGGTGGCCTGACCAACTGATAACAATTCCTTCCCTCCCTCCCCCCTCCCTCACAGCCTTCACTTCCTCGCAAACATTCCCCACACACTCAGTCGACTCGCCTCCAGCCGTGAACAATGGAGAGCATTGCCGTCGCCGCCGCCGATCGCCTGACGATTATGGTCACCAACGACGACGGCATCGACGCCCCTGGCCTCCAAGCCATCGTCCGCGTCCTCGTCTCCTCCAACCGCTTCAACGTCCAAGTCTGCGCTCCCGATTCGTACGCCCCTTCAAATTCGAGTCAGTCTGTAGGAGTAGTGCCGTGTGTCTTATGCCTGAGTTGTACTGGATTTCCGAAGTTGGAAGCTCCGTCTCCGGTTAGTGAACCGCTCGCGATCACTGACCGGAGCATGGGCCCGTGAAAGACGTCTGCGTTGCTCTTATGTCGCAGCCGGAATCTGAAATTCGAAGCTCCTACTTTCCATTTGGTCGACGACGTGACTGTTAGCATGGATTATTATTTAGTCTCTGTGTGACTCGTCTGAGTATATGTTAGACTCTGCAGCTGAACTCAGGAATTTCGATGGGCGATTAGTTTATCGAATATTGGCTCTGCAATCTTCTATGATGTCCATTCTCTGCCTCTTTTTGTGTGAATGTATCCAGTCTAGTCGTAGATTCCCGTACCGCGCTGCTAACGAGTCCGTCTATCTCGCATATGAAGGGACTATAATTCCTGTTTTATTGATATATTTCCATTCTTTGGTGTCGTCTTCTCTTTCATTGCATATCTACTGACTGAGGCTTGAGAGTAGTACGTGACTGACAGGATCTATTAGAGTTGCTAAGCTAATCCCTTTTTTTTTTTTTGTAACTTAGAGTTTGCCAATTGGCCTATTGACAGGGAAAAATCGGCTGTGAGTCATAGTGTCACGTGGCGTCACCCTCTCCAAGCCAGGCGAGTATACATTGATGGAGCATCAGCATTTGCAGTCTCGGGTTTGTGATGCCTTACTCAGTTCGTTTTTCTTTCCCGTAGTTCTGCAAGTTTACTATTTTGCAGGCATTTTCGGTTTTTAGCTGATTTTTCTGTCTATACTTAGTTCAGTGTCTTCTTTCCTTTTGACAAAGTTACTTTTGTTTTCTATGACAACTCCCGTGGCGATTTGGTTTATTTGTCTCGTGAGGATTAAACTATGGAGAACGTTAGGCTATGTACATGATGTACTCCATCACCCTGATGTTTTAACTGTGATTCTTGTTACCATATATGCAAATTTAGCTGTGGCTTTTCCCTTGCTGTTCATTTCCAGATGTTGCAACGTGTGTTAGTGGGATCCATCATTTACTAAATTCCACAGCTGTGGCCCATCTTCTAGTGAACTACCAATGACAAACTATTAACTTGAAAACAAGAGAAGAAACAGAGTTCATCTAACCAGAGCTCGCCTTTCCACTTTCTTCTGCAGGAACTCCGGCAGATTGTGCTTCTTTGGGACTTTCCAAAGTGCTCTTTCCCACGATAGCAGATCTGGTACTTCTCCAATCGAATGAGTAGTTATAAAGTATTAACGACTATGTCCTTTTAGGGTTTCCTAAGATAATGCTATAATGCTCTTAGCTTGTCATTCTTTATCCTGCTAGTGCTATATTATGTGTACTGATTTTAGAACCTGATAACCTCATATGCTCTGTGCCTTTTCTTACACGATTTGTCTATTACCTGAAATCCTCGTCAAATATGGACCTATACTTGCAATGATTTGACAAATATTGTATATTTGTAGTTATTTGTTTGTAACATCACGATTCAAAATTATTAAGTAAATAATCCTTTGCTGGTATAAACGGTTTGCATCCTTTAATAAAAAATCATTTGCTTCAAGGTATGATTTTACAGTGACTTGCCCATGCATGTTTTATGTCTTCAGGTGGTTAGTGGCATTAACATGGGTAGCAATTGTGGATATCACATGTCAGTAACAGTTTCCCTATTTTTTCTTTTAGTAATTGTCATATTTTTCCAATATATGATATAATCTGACCTTTTTTGACAAAGAAATTCATGTAACCCTCTCAACTTGTTGTCACTTTGAGTTGAACTTAGTCCATATAGGGAGTTCAAAGTGAAGTTTCCCAGATTAATGAGAGCTAATATCTCAAGAAAATTTGTTTATCATGAAATGGCGCAAAAGTCGTAATTTTGTGGGAAAGAAGTTCATTAGGAATTTCTTATGGTGAGTGCAAGATGAATCATTCGATGTCACAGCTTGACCCTTTTTAGTCATTATATTGGAGTTTCCTGCTATCGATTTTTTCTCCTTTTTAAAACCTTTAACTTTATCTTGCTAAGCAAATGAAGTAGAGCATTCATTTTTGACTGCGAGGTATTGCAGAGTTTACTCCGGCACAGTGGCTGGTGCTCGTGAAGCCTTTTTCCATGGGGTGCCTTCTATCTCCTTGTCGTATGATTGGTAAGATGAAACTTAGTTTTCAGTGGCAGTATGCTTATCAGAACTTGGTAAATGGCAAATCTTCAAAATTATCTTTCATTATATTGGAAATTTGCATGACCTATCCTAATCCTGGTAACTGGGCTTTTTGTAGGGTTGAAGGTAGGAGTAATATACAGGACTTCACACTGTCCGCTGAAGCCTGCTTACCGATTATCAGTGCTATATCAGCTGAAATAAAGAGGAACAATTATCCCAAAAGTTCTTTCTTGAATATAGATGTGCCAACAAATGTTTCTAACCACAAGGTAAAGCTAAAAGTGCAGAGGCATGAACCGTAATTAATTTTTGGCCAGTGCATGTCGTTGTTGGTGGAGTAGAAATTTGGAAGGAAGTAGATCATTGCAGACTATGTTCAGGGATATGCAATTGTTATTTATTCTTCAAATATTGGAACTTTTCCTCATACTTTCTTAACATGTCTTTCGTCTGCCTGCTTCTTGTTGTCTCTTTTCTCTGAGAAATTTCTCCTTTTTGACACGAGTTCCTTCGATAAAATGTAGGTTTTTGTGTTGTTCATCGTTTTCAGTTACCACTGAGCTTCACTCATTAAGAATTGTTTCTTTTGCCTAAAACTTGTTGAAATGGTTTTTCATCTGGACTCTAAGTTACTTCACTCCGAGTTTCTTTTTCTTGATCGTCGATCTGGAGGTAAAAGCTTGGCAGCAGTCAATATTTAGTGTATTTGGTCAAAGTAATTTCAATCTGCTATAGAGGGAATACTACTAACTTAAACAAATAATTGTCATTGGGCTAATCTTCCATCCCCGTTTTGCCCTTCAAAGGGTTATAAGATGACTAAGCAGGGAAGGCGTATAATCCAGATGGGTTGGAGGCAAGTAACTTCTAACGTGCAAGGGGGAAAAATGTTATCCACAATGACAATGGATGTAGATTCACCAGTGCAGACAGAGGCAAGCGCATCGACTGTGTCACAGGACTATCTTCTATTCAACAGAGAAGTAGGTTTCTTTTATCCTTGCCATAATCATCTCTTCATGAAATAAGCCTATTATATGTCATAGCTTAAATGTTTTGTTTCACTCATGTATGCAAGTAATTCTTTGTTTTTCTTTTTTTTTTTTGCGCCTTGAAAATCTTATGTAGGTGACATTGTGATTTTCCAAAAAAACTCTGGCCTTATTTTGTTTGTAGATGGTGACTATCTTATGCTTTTGGATGTCGTTATTATCATAAGAGGCTACTGCTTTTGTGTTTCTTTGATATGTTCATATTGTACATTGGATCATGACCGAATTCTATTCTGATGGCACGACCCAACAGGGCCTCAATTTGGAAAGTTGCAGTAAATAGATAGAGCTAAGCAGTTGAAAAACTAAATGGATCTTGCTGTAGTTTATTTCTCCATACACCTTACACTGTGTTTCTTATAATACCTGGTTATTAGATTAATGATCCTTAAATTGCTTTCGTGCAAATTTAGGTAATAGGCGCCCAACTTGATGACGAAGATGCAGACCACTCATTTCTCAAAAAAGGATATGTATGAACCCCTTGCTGTACTACTATAACCAGTGTGTATTTAATCATCGCAAGTGACCGATTCATTTGAAACTCATGAATTAATTTCGACCGCCTTTTTTTCCTGTCTTCATTTTTATTTTGTATACTTATTTTTGCCATTTTCCAGATTACTGTCACTCCTCTTGGCGCCCTTTCCCCTGCAGCAGCAGACTTTGAGGCTTTCATTAAAGATTGGCTTCCACATGCTACATAATACCTGTCGTCAACCTTGTAATGAATGGTACATGCTGCTTGTGAGTATCATTCGACAGCATGCATTCCATCTTTAGAAGCTTTCTAGGTATTAGTTGAGGGAAGATATCATAGTGGCGAATCTGTTAGGCCCTTTTAGCAATTGCATCTCATTCCTTTTGCATTCTCTCGTAAAGACAAAGTTATGCTTCATATATGTGTTATCAATTTGTATTGCTTGTAGTATAATACGACCATGACTATGGTATCTATCAATGTGTATTGTACCATTTTTGTTTGCTCATTTCATAGTTCTAGTTCACATTAAACAGTGGGAACGGTCTTTGCCACGTCGTCCATGTTCTCTAGGAGAAACAAGTGCTCCTGTATCAGAATTAGCATGCATAAAATATGAAGCTCTCTTTGCTTACGGGGAATAAGAACTCCATTTTTCCCCTTAGGAAGTGGCTCGTCTAGGGCTATGCTTGCTAGTCGGGATTCGAATGTCAAAGAACTCATCGAGTCCCTTATGCTAACAAAAAGAACTATGCTGACTCTTACTTGTGAATTTGCAGGACTCTTACCCAGTCTTGATTGGTCGAATTCCAAACACGTATTGCTCAAGTAATAACATAAGTCAGCAGGGCATCATTCTTAAGGCAGGTAACAAATCTGGATATATAGGTTTGACTGATTTCCATAGTATGTGGTACATCAGGAGAATTCCAATTTCTGCAACAACTGAACAGCTTATCAATAAACCATGTATGTCCATTCTTCATGAAGTTCGATATACGGCGTTCAATTGGATTGAACATGCTGCTGCGCCCTCTTTGAAAACTTCAATTATTTGGTCAATGTTATGGTATCGTTAGGAGAACCGGGTTTGTTGGCTCTGACAAGTTGATGATCCTCTGACCTAGGTTTTATTTGTTGATATGGATTATTTATGCCCTAATTACACATAACTATCACGTTCGCTTTCTATCTCAAAAATAGGATCGCTTTCATGAGCTTGTGGCTAGCTTCTAACACAAACATCTTTTCAAATCACAGATAGTGACTTCTAAAAGGCGTCTCGTATACTTATTGTGTCTTCTCTAACATTTAGTCTGCAACTGGCCTTACAAGTGTTTTGGTAGTCAATGGCTGACGCTGACATTAAAACACACAAGTTGTTTTACAATATTGCACGATAATTTGATTCGTCTTATAACATGTGAATCTCAATCTACACGGATTGATTTTTTTTCCCTTTTCTTCTTTATTGATTTCTAATTTCCATTTTATTTTTTTTAACTCTCGGGACTGAAAGGTGGCTTGGGAAGATGGCAATTATTGAGATTAATTAAGGAGAAGGCCTGAATATCATAGTAGGGTGTTCTATCCCATTCGTAGATTACCTTTTTCCTA
The DNA here is from genome assembly GCF_007655135.1 of Punica granatum. NCBI lineage: Eukaryota > Viridiplantae > Streptophyta > Magnoliopsida > Myrtales > Lythraceae > Punica > Punica granatum. The sequence goes on along the minus strand of NC_045131.1, from coordinate 13,371,510 downwards.
CAGTCAACTTCAGTGAGTTTTCGTGAAGCATAGCAAAAGGAGGAAACTAACTCCCATACCCCAACTGCCGGAACTGACAAACCAACCAAAATAATTTTTTAGAAATTATAAAAATGAAGATAATAATAAAAAATTCAAAAAAAGGAAAAGAAAAGATAAAAATTAGGAACATAATCCTTTCTAACTACCCTCTGTATCTTTATGCTTGTTTATGTTATGTGCTGAACAACCATTTACATAAAAAGAGTTCACACCTCACAAGCCATGTTGGCGAAGAAACTTCCTCAATTGAGACATAATGCCATGTTAAGATTCACCCCAACTCAAAGTTATCTCATATCTCGAAAACTCAAAAGGATAACAGAGAACGAGTGGGAATCGAAACCGGATGGGGAAAAAAAGAAAAAAGAAAAACACGAAGGAAAAGGATACCGAAGGAAAAGTGTGGGTGTATTGGTGTAGGACATCATAAATACGCTGTATATGTACATGAGCGGGGAACTTTCTCGTCCTCGGAGTACTCTCAGGTCACTGCTTCCATGGAAGTGGGGGCGGGTGGGACTCTACCAGGATCGACCAGAGGACGTGAACGTCCTCGCAGGGGCAGGACTTGACATCCTCGTACAGGATATATATCCCTCTTCCTGCAATCACAAGAGAAAAGAAGGGCAAATTTTAGAATGAGAACCATCACTTCGAGGACAAGGCAGGTTGAAAGCGATAATCATGACCATTCACAATGCTATAGAATGAATGCCCGAATGAACCGACATTATTGGGTTTTAGGGAGTTCCGAGGGATGGTCATTTTCTTGCAGGCACCGGTCTAACCAGTTTTAAGTTCATGGCAGTATCAAAACTCGAATGCACTGCCAAAACTTGAACTTATTCTCGCCAGAAGAGTGACCGATCCTTGACATGGTCGAAGAATTACCAATGCATCCAAATGCACAGATGAGAGAAGAGAAGAGGAAGAAATGGATTGAATTGTGATCGTGGGATATGAATGAATGAATGAACGAACGAGAGGATGGCGTACTCTTCTTTGGAGTTGTGTGGAGACGGAGCCACAGCTTCTTCACGGGAGAGAGGAGGGATCGAAGCCACCCCATGACGAGGAGGATGAGCAAGTACTCACTTTGGGGGTGAGCTCATGTCATGTTTGGGAACCATATGGACATTGGAACAAAAATAGAGAGCAAAAGTGGGGTTAGGAGATGGAGAGCAAATTCAAGCTTTGAGGGAGGTGGGGAGTTTGCTTAGACAAGGGTGAACAATCCTTATTATTAGATCATCACAACAATTTTGGTTTTTTTTTTTTGTTTTTCATTTTTGTGGTACAAAAGAAGGAAAATGTTTCCCACTCATTAATTCTCTTTTAACCCAATCATGCAATATATCTCAAGTTTTTACTCTTGTTGCAATGTCATTTTCTAACCCTCTATATACCTTGTAGGACAAGGACCCTTTCCCCCTCTCTCACACACCCAATCAAATTCACCTCCCACCCTTCAAAATGACATCCTAGAGCTCCCTCCTCCCTGCGCCTCAAGCCTCTACTTGTTCTAGTAAGCATCTCGTCGCGCCAACACGTGTGGGTGTTTGTGTTCGGATGCGCTTTATTGAGGGAGGATAGGAATGGAAACGAGATAACAATGTTAGTAAAGATGAGGGGCCAAGGGGGAACGTATTTAGGCCATTGGGCAATAACGCCCGTTGTTTCGAGAGATTCTTTATCATCTTGTAGCCTTGTAGGGACATAATACTTATCCGAACAGTATGTCTATGTTTCCCCTAATGTGCATTTCCTCAATTTCCTTCCATCTTCTTTCCAGCGGGATAATCCCCCTCCAAGTCCGTGTCCAGTGAATTTTTACGAGTTCCTCCATGCAAACGATGTGTGGAAGCTAAAGCTAAGATGCATTCGATGTAACCCGATCACACGGGATGGTTCAAGGATCTCTCACAACTACTTATCCATTCTGAGAAGAGTCCATCAAATATCCTTTTGAGCAATTACAACTGTTGATTTCTCCCAATCTCATATCCAGAAGTAGATATACAGACATCGATGGTTATAATATGCCTGACGTATAGAGATGCATCGAGACCGGGTTCAAAGATACATCGAGCCCGGGTCAAGTGAGTTGCAATTCTCCATTGAGTTATCCACGTTCCCACACAGTAACTAACAGAATGACTCTCCTATATGGTTTTCACAGTAATCTTTGATTAGCCCTCGGCATGCATACAACATACGTGTGTTGAAGCAATACATCTAAATCTTCTGTCCCATCACAATCCATCAATTATTTCTTTGCACGAAATCCACTTATCATTACATCTTTTTAACTTGAAAATAAACAGACAATCTTATATATTCATAAGAGAGTTCATACGGTCACTTTAAATGATCATTATTTGTTCTTGATGTCTGTCAAATTGAATTTAGTAATTACATGCACCTTCAGTTGTTACATTTGATTTCGGTAATCGTCGAATTTCATGTTTCGAGAGAGATGTACTATGGTTGGGTGCTAAGCCTAATGAATAGTCCATCTACAAGAGATGATCCCCATCCTATAAAGTCCAATTGCCTTATCTACTCATACTCCTTTGGGGTGCCTTTAAAGAGTCACACAGTGCCAGCCGTGGCTTTGCTTACTGTAAAAGTTGACTCATTTTGGTGGACGCACTCATCGATTGGCTCTGCGTTGAGTGATGATCATAGCAAATTCAGCAATTGCAATTGCACTTTTGATTTTGAAGAATTTCCCAATTTGGCTCGGCTTATTTTGCGTAATCCGAACGGAGAATGGTTACTGAAAAAAAATGTTTTCAGTGAAAAATATGTGTCTTGCTTGGTTCTGCAGTCATCACAAACTATGTCGGCAAGGCCGCCCCCGGCAACTACGCCGGAGCTCTCCTGAGACAGGTGAGCATGATTCTTAAAAGCGAGCTAGGGGTATTTCTGAGCAGAGGAAATTTATGATTGAGTCCATGAAAATACCGAAAAAATTGAGGAACGCCCTCGAGTACAATTTTTTTTTAAATTAAATGTACTGATTTCATTTTTGCCCCCCTTTTTATGAGGTTGATTTCCAAGTTATTGAGATTTTCATATCTAATTTTTACAGTCATTTTCATTTTCTTGGAGGACTGGATAAATTTCCTATATTCAATAGTACAACTTTAATTGACCCTTAATCAATTCAGGCGGTACGCGCATATCAAGAAATAGATACTCTTGTTGGACCAGTCCAAGCTTAATTGACTGTTTATCTACTTTACATCAACGTATCATTTTCAAAATTTCACCCCAATATCTATAATCCATCCATCCATATATATATATACAGATCTATGCAAAATTTTACTATTTATATACGTACATCTTTCAATCTTCTATTATATATAAATAAAATTGATACATTTAATGTAAAAGCGAATTGATACGTTCAATGAGGTGCATTAATATAAATAAAAATAAAAATTAATTTGAATACATCATAAATATATATATAAATTAACTGTACATGTACATATTATACCCATAGGTTATAATATTTATTACTAGTGCTCAATGCAGAAAATTATAATATGAAATATTATAATTAATGTTGGAGATTTTAAAAAATAATTAATAATTTTAAAATATTAATTTAATAAATTATATGAAATTTTATTCTTTACCCAAAATTGACACTTAAGTTTATTGTTTTTACTATATATAGTATTTTATTATTAAATATAGGTAATAAAAATAGTATTGTACTATAAAATATAAGGAATAAAAGGAGCTAATAAAATTTTACAAGTTAGTAGATCAATATACTTAAAAACTTACTACTATATAATGGCGTAAAAATTGCATGAACATACTAACATTTTTATTTGGATTGTAATATTAGCAATCCTTATAATTAATTTTACGTAATTATATGTATTATAATTATAGAAATCAATATGATAATAAAAAGATAAAAATAAATAAAATATCAAGATATTGCTTGAACAATATTTGTTGCATTTAGTATTAAAAAGTAAAATCGGAGTATTGCATGGCCACTAAACTAGTATATGGTAACTATAACTACATAGTCGTAATTACTTTTAGGGCAAATTACATAAAAAAACTTAAATTTTGTAAAACGTCTCAGTTTTGTTCTAAATTTTGTTTTGTAACAAAAAAAATCACATATTTTGAGATTTGTCTTAGATTTGATCTCCCGTTACCATTCTGTTAAGTTTGCCGTCTATTTGCCTACGTGGACTTTACGGGACCCACAAAATTTACACACATCTGATAAACCATATGATTTTTTTTCATTACATACCAAATTTATGATGAAACTGAGACTTTTTTGAAAATTTGAATTTTTTTATTTAACCTATCTTATTTGTTTAATAATTTATGTCTGAAGTTAACAGTCCACGTATGCAAAATTGACGAAATTTATAACGGATGTCATTTTTGAGACAATATAGAAAACTTATGGTTTGTTTTGTTACAAAATAAAATTTAGGACAAAACTAAGACGTTTTACAAGATTTAGGTTTTTTTGTGTAATTTGCCCATACTTTTATTATGAAACTAGCTAGTTGGAAGTAAGCTTACCTATAACTTCCAATGTGTTTGATATTGCAACAAGAATCTAATGGTCCACGGTACGTGCAGATCGCGTATTTTGAAATGGTTTAAAAAGGAAAACATAGGACGAACCTCTTATTATCTTCTTCATTGAGATGGTAAACAAAAACACGTAAACTAACACTCGAAAAATCAAATCTCATTTGATATTCATAATATGCGTGACATTATGAAGGGTAAATTTTATTAGGTTACCTGCGGAAGACAAATGCCTACCCTATTGTCTCAAGTATCGTAAGAAAATAATGGGAAGATCACAACTAATTAGGATGATCAATCTAAATTGAATATCCTCGAACAACATGAATTGATAGAGCCCTGAAAGAATTGTCTAGCGCATGAAAAATAATTTGTCCGTAACAATTGGATATGTGAGGTAGAAATCCATTAACACTACATAGATATGCTCCACAGTTTCAAATGCATCGCTTCAATGTGACCATGTTGACCTTGATTTCAATATATTTGAAATTAACATTATTAAAATAATAAAATGACTCATATTAATTGAAACAATTAGTTTCAAATTACTTTTTGATAATTAACTTACTCTCATATTTAAGGAAAAATTGAAGATTATTATTTGAAATTTAAATTAATAATTAAGAATTATTATTATAATAAGAAAATTGGTATTTCAAAATATAAATAATTATAACTAGAAATGTTATAGATATATATGAAAACGAACTCGTGCAATACATGGGATAATAAAGCTAATACATATAGTAAAGTAGAATTGGTGCATTTATTATGTTTTAAATGTAACAATGAACACATTTAATCTTATTTTGATAAAAATTAATCAAGTTTTATGTTTTTTTTAATTGATAACAAGGATGTCCAGTCTTCGTTTAACTAATCCCACATTGTTTAATAAAAGTAAAAGATGTTGAAAATTGATTGCGCAATACTGGAAAAAACAGAAAAAAAAAACTAAAGTTTTATACCATTTATACTTAGTGAAAATTTAAACATAAGAAAGAAGTGAAAAAAAAAGCCGTGAGTTTTCCTTTTATGAGTGCAGAGATGAAATGGACGGTCAGAAATGGGCCCGCGTTTCTGTTTGAGCTCAAAAAGGCCCAATCTCGCATTGGGCTCATGCCCAAATAATTGGAAAGCTGACAGACTGGGCCGGCCCAATAAGCAGGGCCCACTATAGCAGAACATGCTGTTAACAAAATTTGTTGGGCCATTGCATTATGATGAGATCCAATAAGAGAGAAAGAAGCAAATTAATCCTGTACAAATGATGGAACTAAGACGGGGCAAGTTGATTATGGACTATATGTAGGTTCATATTTCCCCTGCATATGTAACATCCCTTTACTTCAACTCTCGGACATAATAAAGATCTATAATTGAATAAAAGAACTCAATATCTTAATATCTAAATAACATTGACAGCGAATAATGTCTATTGAAAAACACACTCTGACGCTCACTTAGGGAAAAAATCTTTTTAAGATGTTATATAGGATTTTTTTGCTTACGTTTGGTTTTCGAGTCGGATAAGTGATCCAATTCAACTTAATTTTTTGTAATGATTGTAATTGTTAACAAATATATTGATATATGAGAATATATATATGTATGTATGTGTAGAAGTGAAAATAGATGGAAAATTTATTATTAAAAAATTAATTTTAAAAATGATTAGGAAAAAGTATGAGTGAGAAAGTATTATTAAATGAAAGTTTAAAAATGATTAGGAAAAAGTATAAGTGAGAAAGTATTATTAAATTAGAGAAAAAGACAAAACAGTAACTATTATATTGTTGAATTTTGGAAAAAAATAGAATTGCATTGGGTAGATCCAAAAAGATTATGAGGGGAAAAAAGAAGAAGAAGATTATGTTCAACTATTTACTCAGTTTACATCAATGCATCATTGGCCTAGGAGCATTTAAATTTTCTAAGGCGGATAATTTGTTATTGCACGTCATCAAATATATTTCGCTCATTGATTGAATAATCGTAACATTTAATATGGAATAAAAGTGAGCTTAATTTAGGCTCTTAAGTTGATACTCAATATTTTTAATTTTTCACATTAATAATTCCTTGTTTTAGGTATAATAATTTGTCCTACTTTTTTAGTCTCTGCAGTGTAATTTTTATTTTTTTTTATCAGGATAGCTTCTAAACTACGTAAATTTTGCCTCTCCAAAGAAAAAAGAGCTTGGTGAAGCGATATCCTTCTTGACCTATCAAGAGGTCTTGAATTCTATTCTCATAGTAAAACTCCCTGTACTCTCTTATTTCCTGTTTGCTATCTTTCCTCTTTTAGATCCATGAGTCTCATTATAATTATAATTGAGGGGAAAAAACTAACGCCTCTCCAAGTCCAAAATCCTAAGTAACCCCCAAAAAAATTATCCTCTAAACATTTGTAAACGTGTAATCCATACTAGTCCAAAAGCCATAACTCATTACAATGGGGACGGATTAATTAGTCGAAGACATCACATCTGATTGCCAAGAGATATTGGACGCTCAAATAACAAAATACGAAATTCCATCCAAAAGTTTTTCTCCCTCAGTCACAAGAAATATTCATGAGCTTGACAAGAAACGTGAGATAAAAGAACGAACACGTCAAACTTCAGAGATGAAAATCACATTTCGAGTCTTTTTATTACGTGCCATTACAGTAAATTCCTTTATTCTGTGGCGATAATTAGACACAGTCCACAACTTTCTCGAAGTAGAGTTTGAGTGCTTGAATCAAAAGTAGGGCCCGTTGTAGTAGGGCCACGGCAGTGGTTGGCCGGAGTCAAACGAAGTACTGGGTCCACACAGTGAATGGTCGTGATAAAGTCTTCTCCAACGGTTCCATTAATAGAAAGAAAGGAAAGGCGGCCACTTTGAGTTTGGAGAGTCGCCAAAATTTGGGGGCAAAAAAAAAGGCAAAGCAAAATATAAAGAACAAAAGATATATTCCAATACATAAATTCAACCCCTTAATGTTTTTTTTTTTTTCCAAATTTTAACAACTCAGCCAGCCCTTCTTTTCCAACGTTATAATAAGACACGTCACTTCTCTTTTCGATTAGCTATTGGAAGACTCATTTGTTATTTTGCACCAACAATATCAAAGATTAGGTTGTTAAGAGGGATATGTACTTGATTAGTGAGCTAGAATAACGGCGATGTGAGCGGATGTCAATCCTTTCAATCGCCGCGTATGTCAAGTGCAATTGTGTATCACAGTGACAAATTATTATATAGGAGCTCAAAATTCCACAACTTAATAGTATTGGCAGAAGGTACCGCGCGTGATAAATGACCACCTATGTTTTTTCTTGGTAGGCTGACGAGGCAAGGCCCAAAGAAAATGGAAACTTATACCACCTCTTAAGAGAGGCACATGACCCCTGTATATAGTTGTATCAATTTTTTAAGGTGAAAATCACTATATAAAAAACTTGATTCGTCAAAAAACAGAGAAGCATAAACCATCCTTCAAGTGATGGTACAATTTAATAGTATTGACAGAATGCACCGCGCGTGATAAATGACCATAACTTAATAGTATTAGCAGAATGTATCGCGCGTGATAAATGACCACGTATGTTTTTTCTTGGTAGGCTGACGAGGCAACGCCCAAAGATAATGGGAACTTATACCACCTCTTAAGAGAGGCACATGACCCCTGTATATAGTTGTATCAATTTTTTAAGGTGAAAATCACTATATAAAAAAGTTGATTCGTTAAAAAATCCTTCAAGTGATGGTATAATTTTCATTTAAAAAAAAAAGAGGTTATCCTTGGACACCTTTTAATCAAGGAAATTTCTTCCGCTGGGAACAAAGTAGATACTATACTTTGAGAGGAAGAGTTTAGTATAGTGTCCTTAAGTAAATCAAATAAATCAAGTATAGTGTCCTTAAGTCTGTCTTTCAAAAGCTAGGGGAAAAGTCCAGTTTGGCCATTAGCAGTGAAATTTGGTCCACCACTTAGCAATAAGACTGTTATCAGCACATGTACATGCTGCACACATTGACGAATTTTCCATCATAAAAATTCCATTACCTTTTCTTCTTTCCTCTTTTTTTCCCCCCGGGATAATCCCATTACCTTTTCGGGCAAACGAGTTTTTAGCTTTTTTCATAACATCACATGATGATCCCTCAGAAGGGAGGGCCTGCGTGCTTCTTACATGTCCAAAAGTCAATTCCAACATAATATATATTGCTCATCTAGGATGTATATGAACGACCCCAACACATTCGAACCGAAAGTATCATTATCGATGCTTAATAATGGTTTCAAACTAATTACCATATATTAATCCATTATAATGTCGGCTGTAAACCATTACTAATGTGTTGTTATTTCAAGCGGTTCGTCACTTATTCCCTTTAAGTAAAGTTTCAGGTTTGAGTCTTAGGAATAGAGAAAATTCACGATTGAGAGAGTTTTACTATTTAGTAAATTGACTCGGTTCAATTTGAACTAGTCGAGATCCATTTAGCTATAGGATACCATATTATAAAAAAAAAATCTTCATATGTCATGAGATATAAAGTATCGGTTCATTAATTAATTAATGGGATTGCTTAAGCGAATGTACGTCATCCCCTTTAATGTTAACCAACAAAATTAAAAACTGGAAAAGGGGAAAAATGGGTGTTTTATCCTCAGAACTTCTCATTTGGCCACCTTAATGTAGACAAGTTCTCAAGTCAGGTTGTGTCCGAAGTAAAGTCGCTAAAACAGACAAAAGATCGCACCTACCCCGTGCCTTAATACAATTTGGCTTACAAAATTATAAATTATGTGATCGCGAATATTCCAATCATACACATGTCCACCTTATATTGTTATAAGGAAATCGCTGTTACCCTTTTCACTTCAGTATTTCTTATTTTGATAAAAGAAATGTATATAAGAAATATATATGTGAAGAATGTGAAAGCACAGTGCCAAATCATTAACAATTTGCATGTCGTGGTGTTTGAATTTATTTTCAAAACTGCAATGATTTTGTGTCCAAACTACACGGTAATCATTGATCATACACTATCAAATATATATAATATATAGATATATATGAATCCTTATGTTCTCTATATATGGTAATTATGAGGAGAGTTTTTGTGGGGTGTGGGGATATATATGAGAGGGAGGGTTTTGTTTCAAAATTTGAAATCTGGCCACTGATTATAAGGGTAGGTGAGGGGAATTGAGGATGAATATATTACTTTCAGGGACACTTTGGGCCATATGAGTTTGATTTCAAAGGAAACAGCATTACATGTTCCTTAAAAAGTCATATGATAACTTATGTCCACCCCATATGCCCAACCAAATATTTAATCCATCAATTGCCAAATAATATTCTTAGATACAGAATATGTTGTAACCCCTAATTTACCTGCAGAAGACCTCCTTCAAATCATCTATGAGGATTCGATTGATTGATAATCATGTGTTAGGTATACAAAATTTAACAGACTAGGCAGATATCCTAAACGAAAAAAATGCCGCAGCAGTTTTCAATCAACATGGATGTATCCTTTCTATTTTCTTTTTCTTTTATTTTTCTTTTGATGGTTTATCCTTACTATTTTATTAACACGATGTTAAAATGTGCTTAGTTTTGTAACCGAAAAAAAAAAGTGCCTAGTTTAATATCATGTACATATATCTCATTTAGTCCATCTCGAACAACATATTCCTTCATTATTTTTTTTTTAATTTTGTTATATTAGATTCATCGGCATATCTTGAAATTGAAAATAGGCAAGAATTACGGTCAGATTGATCCTGATATTCCAATTTTACAATTAATAAATTACATCTGGGAAATACCAAAAACAAAAAAGAAAAGGAAAAATAATAAAAAAGGTTGACAATTGCTGAAAAGAAATAGTGGGAAAGGGAGCTTAAAGAATCTGAGAGTCAGTGGAATGGGGACAAATAGAAAGAACTCTTACACTAAATACCGACTTCGTGTTAAATATTTTAATTATCACGATAAAGCTTACACCCTCTCAACTTCTTCGGAAAGCCCAAACAAAATCTCTCAGCTAACAATTAAACTGAATTTAAATTATTAATTGAATATGTTCACCCAAAAAATTAGTAATTACATATTTTCCGATTCACGTGAAGAGATTATTATATATCTAAGTATCTATCAATGTATCTATATAAATAATAAAAGTCGAAGTGATGTATCGAAATATGTCATGTAAGATGAAGTATGCCTTTGATTGCAGGACTTTTTGAATAACCACCAATATAGATGTGACACTTGTTGAGATATTATATTACCACCTCGATGCTATAAGTAAAAAAGACTTGAGCTCATGAAAAGTCTTATTAAGCAAAAAAAAAAGTTGTAAATATTATATTTATAATTACATTTATAATATATTGAATTTTATTATTTAGGTAATATAGAGTCATGCGGTAGTATACGAAATTTGGTATATTATTGGGTTAATAACAAAAAAAGCACAAATTTTTCCCATTTTAACGATTCTAGCACAATTTTTTTTCTTAACTTAAAAATGCACAAACTTTCGATTTGCAGCATGACGTCAAATTTTTCGTATTAGAAGGAATCGAGACCACATAGGGCACCGACAACCCTAATCCAGTTGGGGGAAGGGGGGACTAATGGCTGGGGCCGTGACTCCACCCGTCAGAATTGGGAGAATCCCCAATTTAAGGGTTCTCCCGATTCCAAGGGGTGGTGGCCTCTATTTCGACCACCACCCCCCGATTGAGGTCGCCAATGCCCTCTCCCGGTAGAGATTGTCAAAGCCCTCTATGGTCTCTACTCCATTCAAATTAATTGAAAATTTGACGTCGTGCTAGAATTGTTATCAAATCGAAATTTTGTGCATTTTTAAGTTAAGAAAAAAGTTCGTACTAGAATTGTTAAAATGTGAAAAATTTATGTTTTTTTATTATTATTAACCCTATATTATTCATTGTTACAATTTGGTTGCGTGAATAAACTAAAATGTATTCATTGAGAGATTTTTGAAGAGAGAATGATATATTTTAATAGGAAAAAAAGATATTTTTGATCTTATAAGTTTGTCATTCAGTCAATTTTGATTTTATAATATTTAAAATTACCGAATCAGTCATTTACATTTGCTCCTTAAGACAATTTTTGTCCTATAAGTTTTGAAAAAGAGGTTTTTGGTTATATAAATTGTCTTTAAATTAAAATGTGATCCTATAAGTTTTGAAAAAGAAAGACATTTTTGGTTCTATAAATCACGAAATTGACTGATATTGCCTTACGGAGCAAACGTATAGGACTAATTCAGCATTTTTAAAACTTAGATAATCAAAATTGACTGAAGGCTAAACTTATCGAACCAAAAATGTATTTTTTCCATTTTAATAGTGAGTTAAGTAGTTAGATCGTGCAACGTATCAAGATAACAAATTGCATGTATAAAATACTGAATAAGAATAAATAAAACTAATTTTTATAGAGGTTCTAATGAAAGAACTTATAATAGTAATTTTGTAAATTATCGAACAATTCTAACCCGTGCATGCGCGGACCAATTCGACTAGTTTATCTAAATTTCTCGTACTTAAACCGATGTAGCAGATGTTATATGAGAATTCTCCATATTACCTAGGCATATCATATAGCTGTATTAATTTGTCGAGTTAAGCGGCAAGGCCTCGCTTGTTGGTCCATATAATTATGGTGCGTTTGGATTCAGCAAAGTAACTTTGATTTTGATTTTGATTTTGATTGTGGAAAAGGACAAATGAGATGTGAGTATAAATTTGACTTGGGAAACGCGTGTTTTTGTTGTGTAGTGTGTTGAGTTAAAGTTAAAGTTAAAATTTTTGACTTGGGAAATGTGTGTTTTTGTTGTGTAGTGTGTTGAGTTATAGTTAAAGTTAAAGTTAAAATGAGGTGTTTGGGAATCTAAACAGGGCATTAAGGTTTCGGCTAGCTATAGTTCCCACTCCCTTCTAGTGATTGTAGTTATCGTAAGCACGCATCTCATGAACCGGAAAATTTGAAGTTCAAATTCTCGACCAGCTGAGATATCTTTATAGAATCTAATTTTATTTTTCTTGTGATTTTGGCTGAATCAATGTCAATATCGTAAAATTATTTTTGCAATGGACAAATAAAAGAGTCAATATTTTTCTTTTCGGTTACAAAAATGGCAATATTCTCGCTAATACAAAATGTGCGTCTTTTTAAGGAGTTGCCTTATAAATCTTCAGGTAGAATGACCATAGTCATCTTATAAGTTTGACCCAAATTATCACTGGAGTTCTACAAGTTTGAGCTTGGCTAAGTCAATATTAAAACATCTAGTACTCTTTCGGTTCAAACCGTTACTGAATACTAATAGATGATGACATGGACATTACAGACATTAAAAATTTCTATAAGACGTTTCCCTTTACGAGTATAGCCTAATACCTCTTATAACTTACTCGAGAGGCTGTAACTATGCAAGAACTTAATGCATTCATGGGAATTACTTCCCATGACCTCGCCATAATTCTGTTTGAAAATCTCAATGGATATTCCATTACCATCCGAGCTAAACTCACTATCAATTGCAGTAATTAGTAAAAAGTTCTAGAAGTGTGCACCGTGCCCAATTAGCTTGGGGCGGTGCACGGTGTGACAGGTGAAGAGGCTTAATTTGACTTCGGCTTTTCGAAATTGGTTTAGCGGCTAATTACTTCGAGGCTGAAGCTCTTCTCTACGTTCTAGAGAATTAATAAAAAAAGCAAATAAATAAATAAATAAATAAAATATGATATTTCTTAATTAAGACTAGAAATATTTGTGAGAGAAATAATATAAATTTGAGAATTAGAAGGGCTGTTCTGTTAAAAAAAATGGACTGACAATTACCCAAAAAAAGGATTGACACGTGGAGAATGTCCATGACTTTGTTGGCCATGATGACCGAGTACGATAAATAAAAAATATGGAAATTAGTTACCGCCGTAAAGACACCGGAGTCCCCCTTGGTTTTACATTACTATATATATATATATATATACTTTTCCTGGTTTCTACTTTCTACGAAACAAGAGAACAATTATTAGGTTTTTTCCTTCCTCCTCTTCTGGTCCAATGGTTATCATAGCTCCGCCAATGACGTATAGATCAAAAGTTCATGTCTTTTCATATATGAGTCTTGATTGATACGAATCAAAGTCAAAATTTGAATCTAGGACAAATACACTGCCATTGCATTAAATTTCATTTTTCAACTATAACAAAGTAATGTAGACGAGTGGGACTTGCCAATTGCTGTTAGGGCTTGAAAATTTAAATCTATATATATATATATATATGTATATGTAGCTGTCTTGTCTCTTTTGTGCGCATATATATATATATATGTATGGTGGGTTAAGATTTTTTTAGTGGGCACCATGATATCTAGATGTTTAAAGACTTTCAACTAATTTAATTCGAACTAAGTCGATTCGGTAAGTGATAAATCTTTTTCAATATGAATTTTTTACATTTACAAGTCTTAACCTTGAAATCTAACTTTAGAAGAACAAGCATTTGAGCCAACCCTGTAGGTGATTGAGATGTATTTTGCCCACAATTAGTTGGTTATATCGTAAAGATTAAAGAAATTCATGACCTTGACACAATAAGTCTTAATTAGATTAGCCAAAGAAAAAAAAAAGCAAGGAGAAATTCATTATTCTGCTGTCGGTGAAAATAAAAGCTTTAGTTAATCGGGAGAAAGAGAATTCCAAGTGATCAAGATAAACTATACACCTTTATTTTCGGAAAGAACCTTCAACAATAACATCTCTATATAATTAAAGACAGTTCTGATCTCTCTATTCATTGGAAGCATTTTGCTGATAGAGTCAAATCAATACTTGAGCCTCATTAGCTTGTGTTAGTTAATAGATTAGGGATATTTGTAATCTCATCAGGGAATTTTTTTTTAATAAAAGAAAGACATCTATCCGAGCTCGCATAAGTCAATAATTGCTTAGAAAGGGACGCCTATAGATAAGATGAAATTGTGCACATCATATCACATGACAAAAGCTGACATGATTCACTATTAAACTTGCAGTGAAAGCTGTTCCAGGGGCCTAGTTCGATCAAAAACGGGTATATATATGCTTTGAAATCGAAGTAGTGCTTAAAAGTTAAACTGATGCTCCAGTTATATTATACACTGTATGGCTGCAATTTATTTTCACAGAATAGCTAGCTACTATTATACAATACTCCCTCCTGGACATGAACAACCTCTTTTTCTTAAGGATGTGCCATGACGGATCAATGTGGGACAATGTCTTTGTAGCTTGCGGCTGTCTCATTAGAAATGGGTGAATAGTTTGAAGGAGAAAATAAACCACAAAAAATTGACTGTGCTTTTACCCACTAAAGAGGGCAGATATAGAACAGTAGATGATTGGTGAATATCGGTGTAATCAGTGAACTGCACTCATGCAAGCAGATTTTATTTACAATTATGCAGGGGTTCGAAACTCGGACACCCCATTATCCTGATTAATTTGACGTCCGAGTACAACTTACTCTCAATTGATAGACTAGAAAATCTCGTAAAAAAGACCGTACGTAGAGATGATAAACAGTATGAACCAAAACTATAAGCACAACTAATGTGTAAGTCGGTTCAAGTGGTTTGACATCTATTCTGCTTAAATAAGGTCTTGGATTCGGATATTCTTGTCCAAGTGGAGAAAATTACGCCTTATTTGACAAATAAAATTTTTTTAAACTCTATTTCACTTTAACTCCACTTATCTTTTAATTAAATAATACAATTATTATTTTTTTATTTTTTTATCTTTACCATTCAATTCAATTTTTAATATTAAATTCTCTCAACAATTCATTATTTTTTTCACAATTCAACAACACAATCATTACTTTCTATTAACTATTCATTACTCTTTTTTTTTTCACTTTTCCTATAATTCAACAACACGGTCATTATAACTCCAAATAAATATAATTATTTATAATTGGAATGAAGTGGAGTGAAATAGAGTTAACAAAAATTTCATTTGCCCAACAAAGCCTTAATGATTGAGAGAATTTTACCTTTTAGTGGACTGACTTGACTTGTACATTAATTAGTCGGAGGCTCGGAACCTATTGAACTTTCAGATATCATGTAGTATATATAAAAAAAAACAAATGAAATAATCTTAAATATATATGTCTTTTACGAGGCATATTCAAGTTTAGTTCCATTTAGAAACTGAAATTTGCAGAAATTTGCAGAGGACATTGAACATGTTTTGGATTGTTATTCCGAAATATCCGCTCACGGGGTCCGAAATAATCCTTGGGGACCCAAAATGTCTGTAATGTTCATCATTACAACTATCCACATCAATGGGTCAAGATCTACAATCATAACACTACTCCCCGTTTAGCCAAAAAGCTGTGCTCACTATGCTAGTCGGCACGGCTAAACCGCTATGAGGAGGCAAAGTGGGGGCATTGAATTGAATGAAACACGACCATATTTTGGCAGAAATCTTCACATGTTACTGATCCCTCAAATCATCATAAACGTTTCTCATGTATATAATCATTGTTGGCTTTTTCTTTAGTCCGATGATGGAGTCCTTGTGCATATAGATCCAATACGAGATATAGCTGAGCAAGAAACATTATTAACATGATGATAGTTTAAGAAGAGAGAAATAATAATAGTATTAGTATGTAGTATAAGAAAATTAAATTGAAAAACTCATTCAAACTTTAATATTGGAAGAAATTCAAGATTCTGGACACGTATAGAATGAAAAATTCTTAGGAACAATGAATAACGGTGATGGAATGGTACGATTAACTAATTTACCCAAGAAAGAGAGTATGGTGCAGTATTACTTATTTTTATCTTTAGAAATTTAGAGGTTTCGCGTCCGATTCTTACAAGTAGAATTTCTAGCGTTACTTTATTTAGTATCTCTTTCCTTTTACTAGTTTTGCAGGTATTCTTTATAATCGAAAGAAAAGTACTTTAAAAATTTAAGCAAAACTTTCTAGAGTTCTGTAGTTCATTGTATTGATGATTGATTACTTAGTTATTCACAAAATTTTAGTAAATTACTTCATTACTTTATTTAATTTACAAAATTTTAGTAAGTAAAATTTAATAAATACTCCAGTAATTTACAAATAAAATAATTCATTTGCTTTAATAAAGTAGTTTACTCGGGTTACTACTATATTTCAATACTCACTTATTTGCTTTATTTTTATTTTAATTTACTTGATTACTCTATTTGATTTACTCCAAGTTATTTACTTAAAGTATGTGTAATTTTTTCATATCTGGCGTAATTTATTTGATATTGAGATACTTGTCTACAAGACTAAAATTAGTTTACGTATATGCTACAGTCATTTTAATTTTTAAGCATATTGTGCACCATATACCATCCCGTTTTATGTCACTCGCGCTAATCGCGAAAACAACTAAATCGAAGCTCGGAATCCATGAACAAAGAGAACTAAGGTTAGTAAAGATAGCCATAGGAAGAATGATAATAAACCGATAAAAACCTAACTAAAGATCATTTAACCTAAAGGCACGAAATTGGCTCCAAAATCAGTGCAGGGGAGGATTGGTGACTACGTCTTTGATATGTACTGACTGCTACTGCTCCCTCTCACCATCACCATGCTCCTACTGTTTGTAGCCCTAGCCAGCAATTTTGTGGTACTGACTCCCTTCAGTCAACTTCCCAAATCCGTACCTCAAAGGCTAATTATTACTTCTTACCCCCCTCACTAGAGAAAGGTCTGTAAATGCTCATATTGGTATTCAAAAAGGGAATGGATGCTGTCGAGAATGATGTTATGGGTAGGGAAAGTGAGAGCAAAGGAGCAATGATAATTGTAAGAAAGCAACTCCACCCCCCGTGATTAATGTTTACATTGACTCGCATGCATTGGGTTGAGTCGATACGAGGTATTTTTCTGGCTTTGAAATACATCATCTTTTCCTTTATTCAACTAAAAAGGACAAAGAAGTGCAATTGTCAAAGCACACTCATCCCATGTAAAATTGTAGAATTGCCCATTTAATTGTTGATCCACCAGTGCTATATACAAGAGAGTATTATAACATATATAAAACTAGACTTCTGCTCTGGGTATTGCACAATTTTCATGTGCACATATCTCTGTATTATTTGTTATTGTAATTACTCTTTTTAAAACAACAATTTCTCATTGAAAAATAATAATATTTATTAATGTTTAATTTCAATTTTGAAATATTAACCTTCAATAAAATTTTGTTAAAAAATTAGAGTAAGTTAAATTGTTCAATAATAATTTGCAAACAATCGTCTTTGTTAACATGCGTCATATACTAAAGCTAATTGTTTATGCATATTTATCGCATCTATTTAGTTTAAAAATTTATTATCCAAATATATAGATATTTTATTAGAATAATGATAACTTTTATTACAAAAAAAGTTTTATTATACAGTAAATTTGTCTTTTCCTCGAGTATTCTTCATGTCAAGAAATTAAGAGATGGACTATAGAATATATGTAGCTGACCAACATTTTTTTTTTTTGTAATTTCACGTCATCTCATGTCTAAAAGTCCATTGTGTATTGACTAATTCAAGTTCCAATTAGATTGGTCTATTAAAGGTAAAATTCTTTTCGATTTTCTCTATTTACAAAACTTAAATCCGAAACCTTACCTAAAGAAAAAAGTGCCAAATCACCTAAACTAATCCACGTTTGTACCTAATCAACAATTTCATATATAGTATATCCATAGCATTTCTTGAGAGTCGTACTAGAATCATGCCAATGCACTCGATGCAACCCTCTTTCTTTCTAGCAACTAATCCGTGGGGGCAAATGCTAAGCATATTTTACAAATATTCCCTGTTCAGCCTTTAATTTTATCTTTATAAGGTTCTATCCTGAATGCCTACCTAAAGGATTTTCTATACTTCTCCACTATCCCTTACCTGACTTCCCTCGTTAAATCGGCCCTTTTCTTAGGGATAAGATATTTACTGGGGCCAGAAACCATATAAAGAAGTTGACGCAGAAGTTTGGGGTCAATACGACCCTTCGGTGCCTTAGCTAGGCACTAAATCTTGCCAGAGAAGGGTAAAACGAAAGAGAGAGAGTAAATCGAGTCGAGCACTGAGCCAAGGCCAAGTGTAGCTGATCCATGTGCCGAGCGGCCGCAGTTCAATTGTTGGACGGATTGATAACTTTCTCTTTGCCTATATATAGAAAAGGTTACTGCATTAATTCTCAATTAGTTATCTCCCATGCAGGAATTATCATATTAACATCATATGCTAACATCAACCGATGCCGGTTCCCTCATTGAAGTGATCCCAAACTCTTGAATAAGATCATGAGATATTTTGAGCGTATTAACAGAAGAGTAATTTTCGCTCAATCGTCCATTCAATCTAGGCCATAGGCCATAATCATTCTCGGTAAAAAAATTCCCATAATTATTGGGTGGACTGGTAAATAAATATATGTACATAGAAATATAATTATTCAGAAGAAAAAGATAGATAATATAATAACCTTTGACTCCGGGCACTGTTTATTGTGTTTCAATTGAGGGAGATGGCTTTAAATGCCGTTGTCTGCTGCAGAAACGGCGTCACGCCCCGTCGTTTCCTACGAATATTCCACCCCCAACCCCCTTTTCTCTCTCTCTCTACCTCTGCTCTCCCCTGACTCCTTATATTCAACGCTGCATTTCAACTTTCAACATCGCTCTCTCTCACTCTCTCTCACTCTCTCTCTTACACTGCACGAGTAGTTGTTCAAATGGTTGCGTGAAGCAGAAGGCTTTGAGACGACAGAGAGCAAAAAAAACACAGACCAAACTCCGTTGCGAGTATCTTGCGTGCTTCGTGTGTCTGTGTGTTTGTGTCCGTCTCGAGATGGGAAAGAAATCATCATCGGAGCAGCAGAAGAAGAAAGACGCCGCGAAGGTCGCAGCCGTCCTCGACCTCCTCCGCAAGCAGGCCCCCCTCTCCGTCAAACAGGTCCGGCATCGATTACTTGTTCGTTTCACGAAGGAAGGGTACGTACGTACCGCTGTTCCCTTAACTTCTTCTCGAGCTAATGAGAGTCGTGTGTTTTTCTTCCGCATGGCAGGAGAAGTTCTGCAGCTATGCCTGCGTGGAGCGGTTTCTGAAGGCGAAAGGCGATAGCGTGAAGAAGGCCGCCAAGCACTTGAGAGCCTGCCTCTCGTGGCGTGACGCGATCGGCATTGGTATGTTATCTCCTATAAAAATGTATAGACCATAGTTTCCGGAAAATCGAATTGGAGGATGGAAACAACAAATAGTGGAAAGGGTCTCATTTCTTGCATCTTCTAGTACTCGCGTTTGTTAAAGATTCGTCGAGCTTTGAGTTTGACCGTATAATATTACCCGGCCTGTTCGACTTGTTAGTTTGGAAAATATGATCGTCTCGACTCGACTCGACTCGACTCACTATTGTGTTAAGAAGTGCAAGTGATTTTCTGGAAAAGCAATTACAATGCTGTCATGTGGAGGTGAATTTTTGTACTTTTTTTTTGTTTTTTTCTTTTATATTATCGTTTTGTAGATTTTCTAGAATAATCTGTTGAGGCACAGGAATCTTTGTTGCTTTTCTTGTTCTCCTACTTTGAATTAAGCGTTAAAGTGAACAAGCCAGTCATGATTAAAGCAACTCCTTCAAAATCCCCAAAAAAAAAAAAGAATCTTAATTTTCTTTTTCCTAGTTTTTATTTTCTTTGGACTGTGTCATATCGTACCGATCTCTTTTTCATTTTATTTTTAATTTGTGTTCTTTTTGTTCGATTGCACAGATCATTTGATAGCGGACGAGTTCTCAGCTGAACTTGCTGAAGGCTTCGCCTACGTTGCTGGCCAGGACGAGGAATCCCGGCCCGTAATGGTATGCACGGGACAGCATGACCAATCTTATCTAATCCATTATTAGATCGCTTAGCAAGATCGGCAATTTGAACAACAAAATACATTGGCTTAAGGATCCCATCCTCTTCTTTCTCGCAGATTTTTCGGATTAAGCAGGACTACCAGAAGTTCCATTCACAGAAGCTGTAAGACCCCGTATCGAAACCAAACATTTTCTGACTTTTAAGATCACAATAATTTAAATTTAATGTTGTAATAACTCATAGAAATGTTATTAAACTAACCTGCCTTCGTTCGCCCGACAGGTTCACTCGACTGCTGGTTTTTACACTGGAAGTAGCCATCGGGACCATGCCGAAGAACACCGAGCAGTTCGTCCTCCTCTTCGACGCAAGTGAGTGTCTAATTTTATTTCTTTTTTTTTTTGAATTTCCACAACATGTTTTTCTTAATTAATTTCTCGAAAATAAAAATCAGCCGCCAAGATCAATAAATCCTCCCCCCTCGAAGTGCCCTCGGAAATCTGAAAAAAATCAAAACCCAAATAAATTAATTTACGAGCCAAAAACACCCTTTTTGCTGCGCATGTCCTAAAAGCAAGAAATCAAAACCCACGCCGGCCGGAAATAATTCATCCCGCAATAATGGCGACGGATCGATGACGAAGGAATTTTCCCGTCAGGAATTTTATTTTGTCCTCGAAAAGCCCTGAGACATCGCTTTACCGGCCACGAACTTGGTCGGGGATTACAGGGGTATATTGGGAATTGCACTCCCTCCTTCCCCTGCGACATATACATACAGTACAGTCCCAGAATGGGTTCAGTATATTATCGATAGTGTGACTGGGACTCTTCCTTAAAATTAAAATTCATATATGGAAGTACTCTGTCTTCTGCTGCTTTTGCCAACGTCTCTGATATGCTCAGACTGTTATTGGGCATTTATTATGCTAATCATACCATTTTTATATAATATATTACATATTATATGACATATTACATATATAATAACAACAATCACAAGATTTAATCTAGATTTGAATTTAATTTAGTTTAGTTTAGTCAGCACAGCATCAGTTGGCAGATTCTCCAACATGCTCTGCCATCTTAATCCTATCCCGAATTTTATATCGGATCTCCCCATTTTAAATAAGTACGTATTCCCTGTATCAAGTGTCCCTGCTTATGAGGTATGGGCATGAAACGGAGAATAATATTGGGCTCGGGGGCGGTTCGACCCGACTTCATGATTTGATTTTTGGTGATTCTGTATGGTCAATAGTTTGGTTAATTCTGTGGGGGAAATTGCAGGCTTTTTCAGATCGGCATCGGCTTTTATGAACTTACTGATGACATCCCTGAAAATAGTGGCTGATTACTACCCCGGCAGGCTCTACAAGGCTTTTGTCATCGACCCGCCCTCCCTCTTCTCTTATCTCTGGAAGGTAAATAAAAAAAAAGAATTCTTATACTTAATTTTATGGACTTTTTTTATAAAAAATAAAAAAATTCAGATAATACATTAAATTTTTTTTTTTGCCCAATTATCACTTTTGGGTAGTTTCCAACTATTCGTACCAAACATCTGCTGTCTCTTGCATGTTAAAAAAAAAAAAAGTCTAAAACCGTTGAGCTCTGCTGGACTTTGGCAGTGTTTTCTGATACTGTTTGACCAATTGCCCACTTTTTATCTTATTAGGTTTCTACTTTTTTTTTTCTCGAAATTATTTTTGGACTCTTCTGTCGTAGGTGGGGCATGGACGTTTAATCAAATCAATCAAAATAATCCCCTGTTCCTCACTTTGAATTTCGGGGGTTAATTTCTTTTTGATGAATACTTAAGAGGGTTAATTTCAAAACTACTTGCATGGTGAAAAACTAATGCGTGCACTAATTATAATTGCCGGCCATTCATATGAAAAGTGTGTCCCCTAATTGGTCTTGTCGACCGATGTTAACCTCAATTTGTTTTGCACAATGATGTTCATTTATTTGATATGTTTATGCGAGATTCTCCATAATAAGTACATCGCCAATGACAAGATTGAACTGTCACGACTCCGAACTTACGGAATGTTTATATTGCAGGGAGTACGGCCTTTTGTGGAGCTATCAGCGCAGACCAATGTTGTCTCCTCCCTTGACTTCGAGGAGTCGCTAGAGTTCAACGACTTTGCGTCGTACCCGCGAGCCACGTCCCTCCGGTTCGAGACTGACTCCGTCAAGTCGACAGCCAAGATCGGCTCCTGCGCCTCCTCACGGTTCTCCTTCACCGTTTCCCACCACTTGGATTCCCTCAAGCCCTGGTACCTCACATTGACCGACTCCTCGTCATCCAAGGTGGGGCCCACCGGCTCGTACCCACTGGGGCCCGCTCTGATCTCGCCACTCAACGCGCGGTCCCTCTCCTTTGCATCACCGGGCGCCAGGACGCCACGTGGCATGGGCGGATACAGCTACAACAAGAAGTCGCTGTTCCCCTCGACCCCGCTTCCCCAGCGGACCGGCGGGCTCGATCCGGGGGTCGGCAAGCCCGCGGCGCGGACCCCACGGCCCTCGTTCCTCCAGTCGCCGGCCACGTTCTTCCTGCGCAAGCCGGAGAGCCACGTCAGCAAGGCGGAGCGGTCCAGGGAGTCGTTCGTCCCGTTCGTGAAGTTCTATCAGAGACCGTACGACGAGATGATCTACCGGTCCAAGATGAAGCCCCCGCTGGGCGGCCTGATCTCGATCGTCTCCCCACACCTCAAGCGCCGCCACATGTCCGTATCACAGCGGTTCTGATGCAGCAAGCAACCCGAGGCCAAAGATGAAGAACAGACCGACCAGAGAGTACATATTGATGATGGACCCGATTGACAAAATCCAATCAGTCTATAAATTAATTTCATGACATGAAT
The DNA here is from genome assembly GCF_007655135.1 of Punica granatum. NCBI lineage: Eukaryota > Viridiplantae > Streptophyta > Magnoliopsida > Myrtales > Lythraceae > Punica > Punica granatum. Next base: position 13,348,039 of record NC_045131.1, on the reverse strand, counting down.
ATTGCTGTTTCTCTTGTGTAATAATTTGATTGATTATTATTGTTATTATTGTTAGTATTAATTTTGCTCAATGTTCGAGTTTGTTCGTGCATTGACTTATCAAAGTTCAAGAAATTTGAAGGAGACGACGTGCAAAGTGGGATGTGAAATTGTGTGCAAGGAATATATAATATATATACGCATATATTAAGGTCTAATTAGAATTTATTTGGTCGGCCTTCTTTTCGAAGGTCGAAGAATAAATATGAGCGACGTTGCATGGGAAGGAGAGTGGCGTGGTCGAAACGGAGAACACTGCATTGGAAATCATTAGGGTGTGGGAAATCAATCAATCAAACCACCAATTATGCTTGTGTCAAGACAACCAATGTGTTAAAAAAGATGGTGTAACGCAGTAGCGCATGTCATCGTTTAATCTAAAAGTCACAAATGAAGCTATCCGTACCCTTTATTAATTATTTATAATTTATATTTTATTGTATTAGACTTTGTATCTTTTTTTGTAATCGGGAAAAAAAAACAACCAATGCATATGAAAATAAATTCTATGTTTAAAGTCAAACTGAATTTCTTTTTCCTTTTCTTTTCTTTCTCTTTTTGGATAGCAAGCCTAGTACACTCAAGTAATAAATGATACCCGGTTAAATACTCTACAAGTCCAAGAAATATATAAGATTGGCTATTAATGGAAAGTATTTTTCTGCATGATTTTAGAGTGTGCTTCTAACCTTTTTCTTTTTCCGATTATAAGGAAGGTTCTGAATTTAGCACAATAAAATATGAATCAATACAGGGGCGTCGATACTCCTACAAGAAATATCAAACTTACAACATCTTAATTATCAGAAGAAAGAGTATGTCAATGCGTAATACCCTCTTTTATTTATGGGTGATTCTAACTTTGATTTTCACCAAGAAAAGTCACGCCCTTCTTTTTCCTTTTCTATTTCTAAATGTTATATCTCATCTTATATTATTATTCAAGTGAAAGTTTCATTTTATAACTATTAACATTTTTTCAGAAGTTAAACTTTATATATATATAAACTACCAATATCATTCCTATATTTAAGAAAAATATTAAAAACTAAACACATAGTACTCTATTACCTTAAAAATCTCCTCTATTACCTCATTCACAATCTATTTATAAAAATCAGCAAATTCTTAAAGGGTTAGAGATAACTTTTAAAATAAAAACTCTTAAATTTGCACAAAGACGCGAACGCCTATTGTGATAAAAATGGGGGTGGGATACGCTGATCATTCTTTTTATTACAATTTTCAAAATTATTAAAGATATGACATTTGTTTTCGCGTTTGGGGTTGACATGTGGGATATGTTTTGAGGGGTGAATGGAATCTTGGACTTTGTTTACTCAATTTGGTTGAACTCATTTGTTGTTATTTTGTTGTTTACAATTTTTGCGGTGAAAAAGGCTGACGGGCTGACCTAAGTTTGAAATTGTTCTTGTTGGAATGTTGTGCCTGGATTAGGTGGGTTTGGGTCAATTTTATAATGATGTTTGGTTTCAACGCTGGGTAGATCAGTTTAAGTGGGAAAATCATAATTTGTCGAAGTCAAAATAGAGCCTCTCTTTCGCGGGGTTTCACATGAATCAATAACGGGTCGTCAGTTTGAAGTTATAAACTCGAGATCAACACCCACATTAGTTAATAACCTTTTTCTGTTCATATGATGTTCGCGTGGGTCAACTTAAGTTGACAACTTAATATGTACGTGGACTGGGATAACAGCATATACATATGTCGACCCACTAATTGGCACAACTGATATGTTCTCTATATTACATTCAGGTCCCGTCATGTTATACGTATCTGACAATGGATGTCCTCTATTCATCATCAAGAAGCCTTTCATCAATATGGATTGCTATACATATATGGTTCAATGGTTTTATAACAATGACGTTGTCAGCCTATGCAGGTCTAGATCAGCCCTATAATTTTGATATGGTGCCGAATCCCTGAAGCGCTTCAGTTGATGATCAGCCCTGAGGCTAGCCAATAATTGCCACAATTAATATTCGAACTGACTGGTGTACCTAAATATGTTTTTTACACGGACTCAGTTGACGATTTCCTATGTCTAATCTCATGAATCCAGGGACAGACGCTTTTCCGAGTTATGAGAACAAATATATGTAATTTAAATCAAGAATAAAAAAACAATACGTAAATTGATCCAATAGGGTTGGTCTTGTGCTTGAAGTGCATGACTTTTTTTGAATAAATTTCAAATTCAAGTCGCTCTAAAAACTATGTAAGAAAATACTCTCTATTGAGCCACCTGCACGACCTCTAACCGAACTGAACTATCTCGTGTATTTGCAGAGTGTTCCCGTGGACCGTGAAATTAATCGTGAATGTCCTGGTTATCCAAAAGAATATATATATATATATATATATATATATATATATATAAATTTTCATTGAATGGGAAAATTTTAAGGGAGACCGATTGCGTCCCTTCAGTTGCCCTTGATCCATCTCTTCATGAATCTTTGCACAATCTCATACATGGAGAGGAGTATTGCATTGGAAACAGAGTAATATGAGGGAGTCTTACATGCGAAATCTCATACATTCCACGCACGGATTAGAGGGTGATTTTTGTCGGGTAACAATTGTCGTGGAGGCATCCAGGGATGACGGTGTTCTGTTGGCCTCCTCGAGGTTAATTGAATTGTTTTTATGCATGGGGATGTTCTTCTTGGATGTTCTCTCTCTTTCCTTTTAACCACGTCAATTAGCTTATTAGTCTCTCGATCACAGCTTCCATTCAATTACGACCTCAGAGCTAATTTGGAGCTTTGCTCCAATGGAGTTTCGATGTCGACAAGAGTGAAACTGTCTGTACTTCAGTCTGCCACTGACTTGGAGCTTAGCTTTTGGTTCCATCCGAGATCAAACGTGTCCCTTTCGTTTGTACCGTGGCGTCCAAAGGACATTGGGGCTGATTTGACATCTCTCTCAGCTTAGGTGCTCCTCATTAGTCAGTCACTTTTGAGATTTTGCTTCAGTCAACCTGAGATTGAGTGCGGCTATGTTTGGATTGAGGAGCTGAGGAAACAGTCGACCCTCCTAAAGTTTCGATATTTTTAGAAAATTTATATATCATCCGTTCATATCTAAATTTAGCGACCGTCCTTGAGCGTGGCCTTTTCTAAGCCAATTTTTCTACATGAGTCATGCATGATTATTATGGGAAAGAAGAGCATATTCTCCGAGCAAATATATCTCTAGATCGATCCCACCTATCCTCGAAGCGGGGGTAATGGAAATCCGTTTTATCCATCTTCACTTTGTTCTAGATCGGTTTGTTAGTTATGTGATCACAATCCGCCTTGGCCTGCCCAGAGGATTGGCTACCCTCGAAACAACCAGATGCTCTGCTGCGATGAGGACACCTTTGTACGTGACAAGGTGTAATGGGTTGTTATGTCAGTTAGATCCTAAGAAGACGGGTGAAAGAAGGGTACAAGCATAAGATAATTCCGATGCGGGCAAACTATAATTCTTCTTTGGATTGTAAGGAAGGTCAACAGGCCTAATAGAAGAGGAATAGTAAAAAAATACATGAACATGGAAAATTTTATTGGTGAAGATTAAACGCAAAATCTTGTTATTTCAGATAAAATGACAGCGCTACTGTAAATAAATTAATTGCCTTTTCCTGTCTATATTGTAGCTTCACATGTAGCCAAGAAGGGCCTAGAGGAGTTTTTTCGATGAGGTTGGATCCATCTCCACCCTTGATATGGATTAGTTGTTAAGGTGATGGAGGACCTTATAAACTATATCTGAAGTAAAATTAACCATAATTTGCAAGTTCTTCTCTCTGCTTACTCGAATGTAGATTATAACGTACAATGGAATTTAGAAATTTGAAATCAACTAAAAGCATTCATTAGTACGTCTGAAGGAGTCTGGACAAAATGTCCTCTTTATAAATAGACTGAGAACACTTCGCAATGCATGCCCTAATGAAATTCAGGAAATGAATAATAACACTCATACCCCATAGAGACATTCTATCCTGTTAGGTCTTTTGTTGATCGTTGTCGAGCCGACGCCCGATGGGCAATAAGATTTGGACCTCATTAGGCAAACATTCAGATGAGTGGGCCGTACAATGAGTTTTTTTTTTTTTGGGCTTTGAAGGAAATTGGCGGCGCAACGAGATTCAAGGAAATTGGTTTTGCAATTCCTCCTCTCTTCGAGTCCAGTACATAGATATAGATTGCATGCTTTATTGAAGCTAAGGGGGTCGATCACAACCATGCTTGCCACATTCAGACATTCGACATTTCTCCTGAAAGCTCTTTCGTCGAATCTCTGCATGGGTTTGTCGGGCCGAAGCCCGATCAGATATGGGTCAAGAAGGTGCAGGAGGATATATATAACATTTAGCTGACTGGACTGCATGTATTCGGAGAATGTAGACATCCAAGGGGCTTGATAGTGCACGAACAGTACCGCCAAGGATCTGCAAAACCACAATGATCTTGTGCAGGAGAGTTGCATGGCAAAATCAGAACCAGACTCGGAAGCCCAGGAAGTCAGCATGCATCTGGGCAGCAATCGACAATCGACATCAAGTAGCTTGGCCAAAGAAACAGCAATGAAATGCGAACGCCACAATTTCAACATCACGGCGAAAGAAAACGTTTCACCACTCAAACTGAGAAATGCAAGACGCAACAAATTCTTATAGATTTTTGCCGTTCACTTATTTAATTACATCCAACCCTCAAGCATTCTGGCCTCACGGACTCTATATCAGGTATCACATTGTTATGCAGAAACATGTATTGATTGGAAAAAGTATTTGAGACACACAATATAAGATATGTGCTGATATACGTAGATGCTCACTTGCGGGTCTTCTTCTGCAGGGTGACCAGGTCTAGACTTGACCCATAAGTCCTGTTCAGAGCTTCAGCACACCACCCGTGCCCATCATCAACCATGGGCATCCTCACCTCCATTACAGGACCTACAGGCTGATTGGCCCCAGGCACCACCACCCCTGCCAGGACCCTCAGACTGTTTGAAGCATCGATGTCCATACATATATTGATCTCTGGAACTCCTTTCGGTGCTGAGGGAATCCCAACCATCTTGAAATAGCCCAGCAGGTGGTTCTCTCCAACTCTCTCTCCTTCACCTTCATAAACCACGATCAGCGCTTCGGTCTGATTGTCGTGGACAGTTGTGAAGGTCAGCTCCCTCCGAGCGGGCATCGTCGTGTTCTGAGGGATGATAGGGACGAAGTTGTCCCCTTCTGCTCGAATCCCGATACCAAGTGGTGTCGCTTGAATGGTGAGAAGATCCAAACTTCCAAATGGGTCACTTATCCCTGAAGCAACAGCCCCTTCTAGAGCCGCCCCACAGACAGCCGCCTCCAAGGGGTTTATCCCTGAATAAATCTCCTCTCTCTCACAAATACTTGTCACGATATTTCTTATTCTTGGAATGTGCGAGCACCCACCAACAAGTATGACATCACTCACATCTTGAACAACCACCCTTGCATCGTACAGGCATTGCCTCACAAGGTTCTCGCACTTTTCAAACACTGCACGGTTCACCTCCTCGAATTCCTGCCGGTCTAAGATCTTGCATACCTTCACCCCATTTCCTAAATCAACATCGACTTGAACGCTCGTCTGGGAGGAGAGTGTATGAATGGCGTCCTGGGTGGCTACTCGGAGTATTCCCATCGAGCATATCTCGTCAATCCCACGACCCTTACTAAAGAGATTCTCAGACTCAGGCAAGAGATGATGCATTGTATTACGAAGTAAGTCTTCCCCACCCAGAGTAGTCCCTGCTAAGGCCTTTATCTGTGAGACGCCACCAGCAGTGGCCGTCACTGCCACATCCGAATACCCTGCCCCCGTGTTGAAGATCAGGGCAATCTTCTCGCTCCCACTTCCCATGGTATCATTAGCACTCTGTTGCTGCTGCTGCTGAGCATATAGCAAGGCGACAGCAGTTGGCTCAGGCATCAGTCTGAGGACATGGAGGCCTGCCATTGCGCAGACACGCTCAATGCGAGTCAGCTGGAACCGACTGAACGACACTGGAACAGTCAGAACAACATTCCTTATCGGCCGCTTTAGCTGAATTTCAGCCATCGCCCTTAACTCAACCATGAATATTGCGAGGACTTCCTCGGGAGTAGTGGACCTCCACACGTTGTTCACAAGAGCGGCAATAAAAGGACGAACTCCGATGTCTAGCGTTTGCACAAGAAATGGCAGGTTCTTGCTCGCATGGACAATTGGGTCAGTGTCGACTCTCCCAATCAGACGCTTCATGTTGAAAATTGCCGCTCCTGATAGCATCTCGTGTTCATGAGACAGTTGGTTGCTGACCCCACCCGCAGGGCGTTCGTCTTTGAAAGTGACATAGGACCGCATGAGCTTTTGGTTCCTGGTGTTCCTGAGGAGCTCGACTTGGGAACCGTTCCAGAAGGCAACACTGCATTGGGAGGTTCCTATGTCAATTCCAATCGCAAGCTCAGGGAAGGGCGATGAAGTCTTTTCCTCTCCAGTGGTTTCGCTGTCTGATGCCACAGTGTATGCGGGAGTAGCCATTCCTGCACACACAAAGTGGAAAGAAGAAATCACACACACAGGGCATTGCAAGATGTAAAGGTTGTAATAAACAATTTAAAAAAAAAAGAGTCCAAATTGCCTTAGCCTGAGCTGCATTGGTCCCAAAATGATTATTATGGATATATCAGTAGAGAGAGAGTTTACACAAGAAATGACAAAAAAAGTGGTATAAAAATGTAAATCCCGAGAGAAAAATAAATATTAAATGCCAAGGAAGACCCAACTTGAATGAATCTATTTCTATGCTAATAATAACTCAACTAAGAGCAGCCGGTATGCCCTGCATCTTATGAATTATGACCTGAAAACACTTAGTGAAACTTATCTCATAACATTGAATGCTTCAATAATTACTCTATGGAAAAATCTATTTCCAACACTTGATCTGTAACTGCGCACCGTTTGCAGTGCATGGAACCAAATGCAGACATATGCCAATGATGCCCTTGACATCAAGAGAACTGTGAGTACGAGCTAGGTAAAAACAGACCGTTTCACAAAATGAAAAATTCTAAAAGTTAAATGCAGTTTGCCCCAGCTGACAGGCCACTTCAAGAACGACAGAACTCTTTTTAGTGGTAATATCTTTGGGCAGAGTAATTTTCTGTTGCTCAGTAATTTCAATAGATAAACACCAGTTCTTTCATCTTGTCTGTTGTTTTTTGTGCCGACGGATCCCCTAAACCCCTCATAAAGATCTTAACATAGCCAAAAGTCGAATTTTACCAACATAGCAAACTTTCTCATATCAATAAACATATGGGATACGGCTCCTACGCACTCCGGCCAAGATCATAACAGTCTCTCAACTGAAATTAAACCAAGGGGTCGAGAGGCCAACACAAAATCCCCCAATTAAGATCAGTCACTGAACACGGTATGAATCCCAGAAACGCACAAACACTGATAAAGTTTACCCAGAATAGGACCAAACTACAGGCACACAGGATACAACAGATTGCAGACTTTCAAAAGCAGGCCATGCAATGATAAACGAACTTCACTCAAGACTAATAACAAACAACTGCAGGACATGTTACAAGACGAAACCCGATTCAAAATTCAAGATGAAAGCGAGATACCCAATAGAATGAAGCTTTTCTAATAAGCAACCAGAATGGAACTAAAGCAGAGTGGCAACGGATAAGTAAGGTAAAAGCTCAAGAATTACTCAGCATCAGGACATGAGGAAGCCGTAATAAACTGGAGGGAAATGGGAAAATAGGAAAAGGAATGCGGAAGAGAAATGGAGACTTACTTGCGAGACCCAGTGAAGAAGGAGACGTTAGCACAGATAGCAAGCGAGAGAGAGAGAGCTGTGGAATGAAGTATGGGGAGAAGCTGCTAGAGAGAGTGAAAGACCGACAGACAGACGCTCGGATTTTCTAAGGAAAGGTTGGGACTTTGCAGTCAGGGGAGGAAGAAGCAATGGCAAAGGTGGTGGCTTGGCTTGTCGGGGTGTCTTTGACAATTGACAGACAGACAGGTTCTAGAGCCCCCCAGAGAGCCAGAGAGAATCCCAGTCCCTTTCTGAATGTTCTCTCCTCTTTACCAGTTCTCCATTTTTCTGTTTGTGTTTGCTTTATGCAAACTAGCTGTACAAGTAAAATTTTTAATTACTCTAGTTAAAAGTATGTTATAAATATATATACGAATAAATAATTTATTAGAAAAAATTGAGATGTAAGAAATTATAAGAGAAGATAGTTAAATAAATAAAATAATCTATACATGTATGATGTATCTTTTCTAGATCCTAATTCTTTTAACAAATAAAGATCATTATAACACCTTAAAATATGTTATGCTATAGATAAACCAAAAAAATGTAAAGATAAAGTTTCATGCAAATATGTAAAAAAAAGAAAGAAGAAGAAGAAATTGAATTAAAATATGTGAGTCAAATATATCAATCGAATAAAAATAATAAACTCAGAACATGATGAAGTCGTTCTAAAATGACCAATGTAAGATCGGTGTTGATACAAGACGAGCATGCAATACATTATACAATATATATAAGTTCGCAAAGACACCCACACGTCTTTACAAATGGAAATACAATGGTTTCTGTTTCAATGTAAATATATATAGTTGCCAATATATAGTGTAAACTTGTATGTAAGCAGCCTACATATATATTCAATATGTTCATATAATGTAAACGGCTACAGATATATAGAGCTGTCAATATAAAAATTACACACATATTTCATCGAATCATACCATATATGTATTTTCTATAATGCAAGATTGTGTGTTACTTTTATAAAGCACTTCCATTGTTTTTTTTTATAATTTACCTGCCACATATGAGCAGTCGGATATATGTATTTTCCGACCACTTATGAATAGTTGTCAATTGTCCTTATAAAATTATATTATATATTCCATTGTATAAAGGAAAGTATAATGTTTACATAATTATGTATGACATTGATAAAAAAAAATTTCCTCGATATATTAGTGATGAAGTGATAAGGCGCAAGAGCTCTGTTTTTTATTTTTGATGATATAGCGGGTGAGAATTCAACTAATACTTTATTTTAATATAGATGTATAGATTGAGGAAGACACTCTATTGTTCCTCAATCTTTCTCTACTCTTCTATTTTCATCCAATTCTTTTTCTAAACTTTCATCCTCATATTTAGGCTTTTAAAATATGTCGGATTTATTTTTTATATCTTGAGGTTTCATTTTTTACTAGGGTACAACCCACTCGCACGATGCCGTGAGTGAAAATATTTTTCATCAATTTTTTGATTTGTCATAATAATTTACTAATAACCAATTAATATAGAATATAACTGAATCTAATGATAGAACTAAAACTATGTGTAAAAATCAAGAATTCTCTACTAATAATAAATGATATAGATTTTCAAAGTATCTAATTAGATAATCATGATTACAATATCATATATAAATTTGAAGTTGCCCACTAATTTTAAATGAATGAATTTTACTTACTGTTGGGATTCGAAATTTATTAAAAGCATCTTATGGTCACAATCAAGTCCATGCGTAAGTGAAAATTAGTTTCGGTTAGAAGGTTGACGTAACCTTGTGTTTCGCTAAAAAGATAAAAATGTTTGTGACGCTACGAATAAAAAAACACTTAAAATGATGATAAATTAATTGAAATAGACTTTTTAGAATGTGGGTTAGTTTTTAAGTGATTTGATACTTGTTTCCCTTAAATAATGTCTTGGGATATGTCTTCTAATAGAGAAAAGTCACAATTGTAGGCCGATATCGCTTGCATTTAGATTAATCAGACCCATCCGACTTTCAGATGGTAGGTGGTGCAACCTGGAAAAAATAGTCCACTGAAATTGAATAAAATAATTTAAAATAATTTTTTTATAAAACATAAATGACGTTTGTGACACCACGAATAAAAGTGACTAAATTTGTCATAAATTAATTGAAATAAGCTTTTTACAACATGAGTTAGTTTTTTAACGATTCAATGTTTTTCCCCCTTTAACCAATGCCAAGTGCAAGACTTGTGATCGAAAAAAATCCATGATTGTAGGCCGATATTGTTCGAATTTAGATTAATTGTTCGACTTTAGGATGGCAGGTGGCACACACCAACAAAAATAATACACTTAAATTAAATAAAAAAAATTGAAATTAATAAAATAAAAGAAGGATGGAATGAGAGTGGGAAATCCACCCTACTTGCCACCCTTCATTATGGAGTATGCTATTTTCCAAGTGATTCAATGGTTCTTCCCTTTAAATAATATTTTAGATGCGAGTCTTATGATGGGAGAAAATCCACGATTGAAGACCGATATCCACCGGATTTAGATTAATCTGATATGTTGGACTTTTGAATGGTAGATGTTACACACCGAGAAATTATTACACTTAAATTTAATAAAAAAATTAAAATTAATTTTTTTGGGAAAAAAAAGAAGAAAGGATAGGATGTGAGTGGAAAAACCCCCTATACTCCCCTATCCTTCGTATGGACCTGTTTTTATTTTTCTACTATACTATAATATCTTGAGGTTTCTTTTTTTATATCTTGAAGTTTCTTATAAGAGGCAGTTTCATCCTCCGTGAAGTTTGACTATGCCAGTCAGAATAAAATTAAGGGGTATGCTCCGAGTCGATGCCAAAGGATCGTCCATGGAATTTCGCTGAGATTCCTCTAGCCATGATTAGGAGCTGATGATATGGATTCTGATCACATTGGTGGCTGGCTTTCTCCATTAGTTTTAGTGACTGATAGTTTATGGAGAATATATAGGTGCATGTATTTTTGAAGTTAAGGAGTTTGATTACTAAAGTAAAGGGACTTAAACTAAAAATTTCCAAAGTTCAAGGACCCCGTATTTGCTATTGGACTAACATGAAAAACCTGATGATTTTCGGCTTGTTGAATTAAGACAAATTCTATAATGGAGCGAAATTATGTTCATAGTAGAACGTTTGTTTTTTCTAGTCCATCTAATATTACAGACAATATTTTCGCCCATATATCTTTCAATGAAGTCACAAATTTATCGGGCCACTTATAAAGTATAATAAAATTGGAGTGTCGCTTACATGTCAATGGTGTAGTTGAAGTATCCATAAATTAAAACCAACTTATATGTTGATGATGTGTCGCTGATGTGGCTGACTCATATTAGACTGATTATCTTTAAAAACCGATTTTGTAATCCGGTTTGGTGACGTGGCGATAATAGGTGATGCGACGAAATGTGATTGGTACATATAGCGGGAAGATTCGATAACAGTGGTATAGTGTTGTAGGTGAAAATTGTGAAATGAAAATATGAAGGACTAGAAATGTTAGGAGCAAAATATGTAAATAATGGACGGATGAGATTAAAAGCCAATCTAATGGTTGAAATTAATGTTCCATCATGAAATACAAGTTGGGGTTCTATTGTAAAATCTACCACGAATTAAGATGACAGTTATATAAGCAAACTTGAATTATCTTCCAAGCAAAAAAATGAAAATCCATCACTATTATAAAAGTACGGAAGCGAAATATTATTTCTCGATTTTTCTTAATTTTAATTTTAATTTTTAATGAATCTAAACATATTTCAATTTTATACTCTACTCATTCCATAAATTTAACCACTTTTACACATTCAATGTATTTAATTAAAATTTAATTCATCTTGTATTCAAGTCTAGGCACATAAAATCATGCTTCTTCACTTTATTTAAAGTGACTTAATGTGCTCTTTCATGCATTCAGACGTGTCCCATCACTTCATTTATGCATATGCATATACTAGAATTACCAAAGGATCGTAATTTCATATATAAAGACACGCCTCTTCACTTCATCTAATCTAATATTCTCGATATGATATAATTCTTTCTTATAATGCGTTTCATCTCATTTAAGTAAAAAACTTGGAATTTTTTCGTATTCTTATTGAAGTTAAGGACATCAATAATCATGAACTTTGCTTAGTCTTTCAAATCTAGTATGAGCTTTCTTTTTTTAGAAATATACTAACAATCATTTGAGTCTCAAATCTTTTGTTCGTCGATTTTCACATGATATGGCAATCGGTTGGTGATATGGCACCAGAAAAATATTAAAAGTAAAATAAATTCCATAAAATACTAAAAAATTCATAAAATTCAGAAAAAAAAATAAAATATAGAAAAACAAAATAAAATATAAGTAATTAAAAATTAATTAAAATAATTAGAATAATTATGAATCATTTTTAAAGAGCAAAGGAAATTTTAAAATAAAATTTAACGTAAAAGAAATTCAAAATAATTATTAAAAATATCAGAAAAATTCAAAATTTAATTACTTAAGAGAAATTTAAAGACAAAATAGTTAAAAAAATGTACGATTAATTTAGGTACATTCTTAATTGACATCATGTGCAACAAATGTGCATTTTCACTTGTAAAAATAAAAAGAAAAAAAATTAAATAAACAAGTCATTATGGTTAAATTTTTGGGCCAAAATTATCTTTGTGAATTTCCAACATGGTGCATGCATTTTTTGCCCTTGGCTCGTCTTAGGCAGTGATTACTGAACAGTGAACAGGGTCAGATCGGGTAAGGAGGTCGGATTTTTGTCAGGTCATCCAGGCCCAATCTCTCCCAGCCCAACAAATTTTTATTTCTAAAGTTAGTTTTATGAACTTACCGGAAAAAAAGTTAATTTTATGATATTAAATTCTTTTCATTTCCATTCTAATCTATCTAATCTAACAATTTAAAAAGTATGAAAAAAATGATTTTATTTATGAATTCACTGAATTAGACGATTAAAATAGCTAGAAAAGTTCAAGGAGTCTACCTCCAAGTTACCATAACGAAACCAAGAGAAAATAGGGGAAAATAGTATATATTTTTAATATTTCAAACTATATCCCAACGTTTATTTATTCTAAAAGATAAATACTTTTAGTCCTGTTATATTGCATAAGGTTAATTGCGTAAAAATATTCAAACTCTACAGTCAATTAGAAATTTATCTCTATATTTCAATCATACAAAATAATGACCCATAATTAATTCAAATAAGTCGGTGTGGAACTTTTGTAAACTTTCCTCGACCTGAGTTCTTGAAAGGTTTCGATGATTCACTTTTCTAACCACTTCGAAAGCAGTCGAGCTCTAAAGTTCTAGCGACCTTCCCATAGATCACGTTGGACAATAATAAACCGTTGGCCAATTTATTGGATAGGATCCTGAAACGTGAAAGATCTTTTGCATTTTAAAATATAATTAGAAAACTTTCGACTTTTATATTCAATTCACGTGCCCTTGACTCACTGCAATATCGACAAAAAGCATAAAAATTGACTGAAAACTAAGGTTATGTTTGATAACACAACATAAGTGTTGAGTTGAATTATTCAACATTTAATCAAATTAAATTTGTTTGATAAACACTAAAAAAAAGACTTAAGTTGAAAAAACACTTAATTAAGTTTGTTTGATAAGTTCGTTCGGTTTTGAAGTAGGATATTAATCCACACTACTCCATCCATATAAAACAAAATAAGTAATAGTAAATAGACAAAAATTTATTAAAATATTATTTATAGTAATATTAGGAAAAAGTAGATGGAAAACTTTACTATTAAATTGGAGAAAAAGATAAAATATATATATATATATATGTATATATGGATATAAAAGTCGATAAAAATTTATCATTAAAAAATTGATTGTAATAAGGGTTTGAAAAAAGTATGTGTGAGAATTTATTATTAAATGAGAAAAAAAGATAAAAGATGAATGATTATATTTTTGAATTAGAGGAATAATGAAATGGAATGAAGTGGAGTATAATTTTACTTTGAAATCAAACGCAATATTAATTACTCAATAGTTTTTTTAACTTATTGGTTTGGTTGAAGGGCTTTTCTTTTTTTATTACACCGTTGCCCTCAAAGTTTTCCTATATTTGCAAATCAGTCCACCCAGCCCCCCTCACCCGAGAGAGAGAGAGAGAGAGAGAGAGAGAGAGAGAGAGGGAGGAGCAAGGATCTTCCCCCACTATTGATTCCGGGTGGTGGTGGCCCTGTCGCCAACCACCATCACCATGAATTACTCCCGGATCTCCTTCCCTTTCTCTCTTTGAAGAGAGAAGGGAGAAGGAGATCATGGCTGCGGTGGACGGCGACGAGCTACTGAAACCTAGATCTCCTCCCCCTTCCCTCTCTTATTGGTGATGTCATTGCCTATGAAGGTGGTGGCCGATGTGGTAGCCACCATTGTCCCCCTCATCATCTCAAATCCAATTCTTGCTCTCTCTCTTTTTTTTTTTTCATATTTTCCTTTTTTTATAATTTATATATGTGGGGTCAAATGTTGAAATTCAAAAGTTCTGGGGCATTTATGACAAATAATATAAAATGAGCTAAAATTAATTCTCTATTCTATAATCAAACACTCCGCCTCGCAGGGCCTTGATACTCGCCCGTGTCGACCGAGAGACACACGAGATTGTGGTGGACCTTACAAGTAAAAGGGTGGTTTCCAACTGGATTCTCAGCGGCCACGGCTACCCTCCAATCACCTTTGGAAAGCAGATTGCAACCAACGCTCTGCCGCTCAAGTATGATCCCTTCAAAAAGCGGTAAAGAAGCAGGGTCTCAAAATCGAAGAGGTTTGCTATACTGAACTCTGCCGTCATGTTTACCTCGTAACCATTATTCTAACTGCTCACAGTTACAAGCATGAGTTCAGGTGCTTTTTTACTTATCACGAAAATTGAGGTATTTTACTGAAACTACGGGAAAATTGCAATGTGCCCCCTGAATTTTAATTTTAAGCAAACTGTCCTGCTTTGTTACTTCTTTTATGCTAGGAAGATGCCTATTTTATGGCCAAAGAAGGAAGATTTTTTTTTATTTAATTTTTTTTGTTGTTTTATTTTAAAAATTGTCATGTCTAGCCTTTTTGGTTAGAAAAAATTAACTGAGGACTGAAATGAAGAAATTATATAATGTTGAGGATAATATTGAAAAGAAAGATTTACGATGAAAGTGAAATAAGAGGTCCTAAAGTGATTTTTGTTGAATAATAACTCTTCTAGAATTTTTTATTACTTGGTACTTGGCTAATTTATGTCATCTTCGAGTGTTTCAATTTAATGGAGAGCTTATGGTACACACAAACATTTTTTTTTTCTGAAATTGTTAAGAAAAGCATATTCATGATGGAGGAGGTTTAATACGTCGGTATAAGTGGCTGACCTAAATATAAAAAGTCTATATTTGTCAATATTATTGAGACTTTTATATCCTTTTATTTTGCATACAGTTTTTATTCTTAAATTAATTTTACGGGTTTCCTCATGATCGGAAAAAAACAAGGTCTATTTTTAGTTGGAAGAGATTTATTCAGCAAATATTTATTAAAATAATGGGAAGAATTTTTGATTGTTTTTTCAAAATATTGTGAAAAATACAAAAATTGATTTCTTAAAGGATTTGAGTATGAAAGGGACTCAATTATCCTGAACTGTGCCATGCTTATTCCTATCCGCTCACAAGCATTTGTTAATTTCACCGGAAACTTGTCATAAAAAGTTACGTTTGTTAAATTAAATTTAACTTAACGTAATTTTATTTTATTTTTTCCTCAATTCCACAATACAATCATTATTCCTTTTTTTATTATTTTTTTCTTTAAATTCTCTCTCATACTTTTTTTATCTATTATTACAATTAATTTTTTGATACTAAATTATCTCAACTATTCAATATTTTTCCTCAATTTCAATGCTTTGTCTTTAATTAAACAACACAATTATTATTTTTTTATCTTCTTTTTCAGATTCTCTTACATTCTTTTCCAACTATTTTTATTTTCATTTCCTCAAATCAAACTAAATAATTAAATTAAACTTAATTTCGTTACCAAATGTTATGTTAAAGTGTTTTAGGCGTGTTTAACCCGGCAGGATTAAAGCTTTAAAACCCACTGAAAATTTAGCAAACATATTTTCTCGACATGTCCGTAAAATAAGTAGATTTTTTGACGAGCAAGATTCATTGCCTCAAATAAAATCGAATGAAAATATAAAATCATTTTAAAAAATGAAGTTTTTCTTTTCCTTGTTTTGGATGGACCCCCTGCCTGATTTGCCAACATATTTGAAGGTCGTCTGTGGATGCTTCACGGTGGGTTGGTACGGACAGAGCGTCAATGACGGCCGGATAGTTAAAGTGATGTGCTATTACTTGGACGGTACGGTGAACCCATACATGCGGCCAATGGAGGGAATTACGGTGACAGTTGATCTCGATAAGATGGAGATCGTGGGGTTCATGGATAGGATCGCGGTGCCTATGCCCAAGGCCAATGGGACCGACTACCGCGGATCCCAGCAGACGCCCCCGTTAGGCCCCGGCTTGAAGGGCATCACTGCAGTGCAACCTGATGGCCCGAGTTTCAACCTAGACGGGCATTTCGTGAGGTTCATGGAATTATTTTATGTTCATGTTGGGCCTAAGATGTCAGGGGTCCAATGAAATTGTCCTGGCCCAATTATTATTTTACAATTGACAATCAGGTTTTTATTTGACAAAGAAAATACACAATAAGGTTAAAATTAATTATAAAAAAATCAAAATTGGACATATATTCACCAATAAGGATTGGACATATATTCACGCTGGTTTTCCTTGAATAAGATTTTAGGTTGGAGGCTTATCCACTTTCTCTTTCTTAGTGCTTGGACTTCCTCTATTGAAAATATAATGAAAAATCGAAACTAAAATTTTCCTTTTGGCTTTGTGTCTTTCCATGTTTCATGCATTTGGGCAATCCTCATCTAGTTATCTTTCACTCTCATTAGGTGGGCCAACTGGGAATTTCATCTCGGTTTTGACGTACGAGCAGGGCCAATTACATCCCTTGCGTCAATTCTCGACCTCGAGCAGGAAACCTTTCGTCGAGTTCTCTACAGGGGCTACATGTCAGAGCTCTTCGTGCCGTACATGGACCTCACTGAGGAATGGTACTATTAGACATTCTTTGATGGAGGTGAGTATGGGTTTGGTATGTGTGCTGTATCGCTTCAGCCTTTACTGGACTGCCCTGAGAATGCAGCCTTCATGGATGCATACTATGCTAGTCATGATGGTAGCCCCGTAAAAATGCCGAACGTGTTCTGCATCTTCGAGAGATATGCTGGGGATGTCATGTGGCGACACACAGAGACTGCGATCCCAGGGAAAGTAGTTGGTGATTTTTCACTTTTTTCATTCAAGTTGACAGGACATTTCTTCACTTAGCAAACTCTAGGTTGGGATGGATTTATAAATTTACCTTGACATCAAAGTTCGTTATATTGTGTACTTCGCAGTTTCTTATCGTTGACTATTGCAGATAACAGAGGTTAGGCCCGAGATTAGTCTAGTGGTGAGGATGGTATCAACTGTCGGGAATTACGATTATATAATCGATTGGGAATTTACGCAAAGCGGATCTATCAGATTCAAGGTACTATCTACATAATCTATTCAAACGCGCAAAATATAAATGGGTTTTTTTTTTCTCATCATTGCCTCTGTTTTCGCTAATTGTTTCATGCTGGTAGTTCGATCTGCTATAAAAAAAGTGTAATATTGCCTTTTTTTGAGAAATTTTCGCTTGCAAGTGAACCAAAGCAGCTTGCTTTACGCTAAGCAAACAGAGAGAGAGAGAGAGAGAGAAGGAAAAGAGGAATGATAAAAAGATCAGACATCAAGTTTACTATCTCCAATCCGACGCGGCATGATCTTGATTATGGAATATTTTCGGTTCAATGCATTAGCTGCTGTATCAAAAAAAAAAAAAAAGAATTTCTGGCCATGAACATAAAATGATAGATAATGTTCGAGTATACGTAAATGTTTGTTTTCTGTCAGGTTGGCTTAACTGGTCTGCTAGAGGTAAGAGGATCCAAGTACACACACACGGACCAGATATCAGATGAAGAATACGGGATTCTGTTGGCAGAGAACACGATAGGTTCACGGCACGATCACTTCCTCACTTACCACCTTGATCTCGATATCGATGGGGAAGCCAATTCTTTCGTGAAGTCGACCCTGCAGATGTCAAAAGCGGACGGTCATCCTAGGAGTAGTCACTGGAAGGTTGTAAGTGAGATGGCTAAAACAGAATCCGACGCAAAGATCAGGCTCGGAATAGACCAGGCAGAGTTTCTGTTCGTGAACCCAAACAAAAGAACTAGGATGGGCAATCTCGTTGGTTATCGACTGATCCCAGGATCAGTGGTAGGCCCGCTTCTATCAGATGATGATTATGCTCAGATTCGTGGGGCATTCACCAAGTACAACGTGTGGGTCACCCCATACAATAAGTACGAGAAATGGGCAGTTGGGCCGCTCGCGGATCAGAGCCGTGGGGATGACACATTAGCAACATGGAGCCAGAGGTAATTTTAAGCAACATTTTGTAACAGCTTTGATGGTTGACAAGTATTGTAGTAAGCTACATGCGTGTTTTGTTAAATGCAGGAACAGGCGAATAGAGAGTGAGGATATCGTGCTGTGGTATACATTGGGGCTCCATCACGCTCCGTACCAAGAAGACTTTCCGTTGATGCCCACCCTTAGTGCAGGATTTGAACTCCGTCCAGGTAATTTTTTCGAGAGCAATCCGGTGCTAAAAGTCCCAGCACCTACAGTGGATGCAAGATGTAATTGTTCGGGGTTCCCACTGTAAAACCACAACGATTTATCCTCTCGAGCAACACATAATCTTCATCTCGTCTTAAGATTCTTTTCGGTGTTAGAATAAGCAATAATTATTGACTGAATGGATACCAATTTCATCTTCATCCTACTTCTGCTGCAATAGAGAAAGATAAAGTTGCTCTAGACAATTTAAGCGGAGAATTTCGAGACAACTTCTTCCTGCAGTTCACTTTGGTTTTTAAGCCCAATGGCGATGTTAGAACTTTTCGACTTATCAGCAATACCCCCGCTTCAAGAATTGTTGAGATTCTGCTAGATCGTGAGATCATGAACTAAACTAGGGTCATAAGAATATGAAGCAATCATGCCTATGCTTCCTTGCACAAGGTCAGTTGCCAAAAGCCAAATTTTATTACATATTGCTCCCAGTGCAAGAAAAAGGACCCTCCGAAGAGAGAAAGTTAATGAATGTGTCTTGCTTCCAAAGTCAGGTCATGAAATAACTAAATGTAAACGCATTACGGCCATGGCAGCTCCTTCGGAAAAGTATAATATCTCAGTCAAGCTTTCTTCCTTATTATTTCAGGGAAAAATCAGTTCGAATAGCGCCATAGCCTGAATCTATGAGTATCCTAATGCGACTTCTTCATCTTCATATTATTACCTTAAAATGCTATTTCACATGTAGCTCTGGTCACCCTTTGCACCTCCTTGACCTCACCGAAATCGACTGAAAAAGGTCCATATTGCATCGATCTTACGGTCACACCTACCCGAACTTGACCTTCCATTACATCGATCTTACGGCCACACTTGCCCAAACTTGACCTTCCATTACATAGATCTCGAAGAACCAAACAAATAACATGTCCTCAAGTGGCTCTCTTCTACTAAAAAGCCAAAGCACTCTGCTCCTCCTCCCCCTCCTCCTCTTTGACGTGGAGCAAAGGTGGGGATTCGTGTTCGAGGGCAGACCCACGAGTTAATCATAGACCTACAGACAAACAGAATTTTGTCAGACCATATCTACGCGGGAAGTGGTTTCCCGCCTCTAACGTTCAACAAATTTTATCAAGCGAGTAAATTGCCACTAGAGTACCCGAAATTCGAGGAGTCGGTCCTGAAGAGGGGCTTGAACATCTCCGAAGTGTCTTGCATTCCGTTCACAGTCGGTTGAATTTTCTAGTGATAGATTAGTCTTATCTACTACTTCCATCAATTTGAACGATAGAAGCTTAGTCTACTCTAGACACACTACAAGAAACACCCTTATTAGAGACAAATAATGAGAGGCGATTATAACATTAGTCTATAAGGGTTCGTTTACTTTTAGAAAATTGATTTTTACTTTTTATCTCTATTTTTCATTTCCTTTTCCAAATTTATTTCTTCATAAAAAAAATAAGAATATGCTTATTAATGATAAATTAGAAAATTTCTAATATGAGAATAATTGGAGTAATCATCCTAAAAAGATGATATAAAATAAATTTGTACATATAAAGTCAATAGAAAAGGAAAGCTATTAATTTGAACATAGAAAAGGAAATAATTGACAAATGAAAAACTAGAGAACTAAAAAAAGAGCTTCTCTAATTTATATACAATTTCGAATAATGGAGAAGAAAATTTTCTTTGAAAAATAAATTCCATTCAATATAAGTAAACATATTCTTTGCAGTTTTCCTATTTTTAAAAAAATTTCCTAGAAAATTGAAGAAATCTCCAAAAGTAAACGTGCCTAAAATTTTCATTTTGAGACAAATACAATATGCATCTCTTATGTGAATTTTATTTGACTCTAAAAGCACATAAAGTTAATACTTTACTAAATTACAAATCTATATCACAATTATTAGCAACAAATAAGTGTTTTGCCTCAAGAGAATAGCTTTACAAACATATTAGTAGAGGCATATAGAAAATTTGTCACTAAATAATTTTTTAGAAAGCTAAAATATTAATTGCTTCTAAATCCAATCTCATTTGCCCCTAATATATTCTTTTAGAGGTAAAATATACTTGTCTCTAAATCTAATTCTCATTTGCCTCTAACTTACGAAAGTTTACCTACAGAGTAAGTAGATAAAATGTTGAAAGCTTGATGGATTATTTTTACTTAAACATAAATAATTTATTCAACATGAATTAAAGGATTTTCAAATTACTCTCAACATAAGTAGAAAATATATCTTATTTATTTATAGATGTAAATTACATTATGCATATTTTGAATTAAATAAAATAGTAAACTAGTATTATTTTTGTGTATTTTACTTCATCTATTGTGTTGATATATGATTTATTACATAAATTTTTGGATAATTTAACAATCTTCAACTTACCTTCAACTTACCACCCGAGAAGTTAACGACACATATATATATATATACACATATATGTGCAAAATGTTTGATTTAATATTATATGCACGTTAATTATTTTTTTAATTTTAAATAATTATATAAATTTTTTTACCTATTTATTAAGGCTTGAAAAATATTAAATATAAATTAAATGTATTCAATTCAAAGATACATTGGTGGTGAAATGGTAAAGACGCGAGACTAAAAATACTATGCTAGAGATTTAGGATTCAAGTTGGGTTCAAAGAACAATATAAAGACATGTGAGAGATAATTTAATTACCATAATTTGTTTTGAAAAAAATTTATAGAGACAATTACAATTGTCCTAAATAATAAATTTAGTAACAAAATTGTTGTTATTTTTCCTTATTGGAGACAAATTTAATAAACACTAACTAGTTTGCCTCTATAGATATAAAATGACATAGGTAAATGAGGCAATTTACTCTTTTGTCTTTAATACTTTAGAGGCAAATAAATAGCTTTTTGAAGCAAATATTATTGTTTCTAAAAGAAGTTTTTCTTGTAGTAACATGAAATGGATTTTTGTTGACTATAATGTTGTTTGGGAGTTGTTTCTGTTATTGATACCATTCAAATGTTTTCATGTAGCGTTAACATTTACAATGATTGAGGTCTTCATGAATAATAGAGCACTACTTATTTATGTAAATCGTGCATTGGAATCTTTTTACACAATATGATTACTATTTGTACAGAGAAAGACTAAAGCTTAAATTCATTGATATATATATATATATATATATTGATATTATGGGTATATTTAAAAAACACTAATTCACTAATTCTACAACTGTAATTTATAATTTGAGAAATGTCTGGTAAAGTGGCGGTTCTTAACTGATGTCAAAAGGGTCTCTGAGGTCATTTTATAGAATGTCATTAAAAGAAAATAATAAGAATTTTGAAAGCATCACAACTTCGTTGTCTATTGTCTAGTGATGATTCTAAAATTGTTACATTTGGTTCCGTAAAACGATTCTATATAAGTTAAAGGTTATTGGGATTGGAACTCCCTCAAAAGCATAGATTGTCTCTGCCATATCCTGAAATACGATTGTCTCAAGGACGACAGCAGCCTGCTTCAGGGATAGTCGGGATTCCGCTAGATCAGGTCATGAACTGAACTCGGGTCATAAAAATGTGAAGCAATCATGCCTCTGATTCCCCACATGAGATCAAATGCCATAAAACAAAATTTTATTATATGATTGCTCCCAGTGCAAGAAAAAGGCCTATCCAAAGTAAGGAAGTTAATGAACATTTCTTGCTTGCAAAGGCACGTATGAAACAATAAATGCAGACACATTAAAGCCATGACTGCTCTCAGAAAGATATAGTATACATATACACACGTCCCTCATATATCTCTAATAATATAATATTTTAATCTCCCCACCTGGTATCCATGAGTATTATGACCTAACTAATCTAGGTTTGAGCCAAGATGACCCACTAAGGAATAAATATTCTCAATCGTAGATTTTCTACATTTAAAAAACTTGAAAAACATACTTTACTTAAGAGTAATCAATGTAGAATCACCTGAACTAAACCAACTTGGTAAAGATATAATATTTTTTTTCGATGTGAATCCTAATATCCAGAAGCCTAATTAGGCCCCGACTAATCCAGTCGAGCCAAGACGGTCCATTAAGGGATAAAATTCTCACAGCGTGGATTTTCTACATTTACAAGAACTCGAACCCGAGACCTTACTTAAGCGGAAGAAGCGCCGAACCGCTTGAATTAACACACTATGGTATTGATGTAATATATTAAAGCCAAACAACTAAGTGCGCTATTAAATACTAAACTAAGAACAGTCGAGCTTTCTTGCTTACTATTTCCGGGTAGAACCAATTTGAATAGCATAGCCTGAATCGATGACTATCCTACTGCAAGTTCTTCTTCTTACCTTAAAATACTACCTCACATCAAGCTATAGTCACCCACTGGACCCCCTTGACGTGTCTGAAATCGACCGAATAAGGTCCATAGTGCAGCAATCTCATGGCCACACCTACCCGAACTTGAGCTTCCATTATGTCGATCTCGAAGAACCCAAAAAAGAAGATGTCCTCAAATGGCTCTCTTCTACTAAAAAGCTGAATCACTCTCCTCCTCCTCCTCTTCGACGTGGTGCTAAGGTGGTGATTCGGGTTCGAGGGCAGACCCACGAGCTAAGCATAGACCTAGAGACAAACAGAGTTTTGTCGGATCATACCTACACGGGAAATGGTTTCCCGCCACTGACGTTCACTGAACTTTATCGAGCAAGCAAGTTGCCATTAGAGTACCCAAAATTCGAGGAGTCGGTCCTCAAGAGGGGCTTGAACATCTCTGAAGTGTCTTGCATCCCATTCACGGTCGGTTGGTACGGGGAAGCAGTCACAAAGAGAGCCCTCAAAGTGTCCTGCTTCTACAGAGGGGGGACGGTCAATGTCTTCGCTAGGCCGATTGAGGGAGTGACCATTCTAGTCGATGTCGATTCTATGCGAATCACAAGCTACAACGACAGGTTCACAATCCCATTACCGAAAGCGAAAGGCTCCGACTATGAATCCTCAGGCATAGCTCCGAACTCCACCCGATGCAACCGAACAGCTAGTAGCGGATTTACTGTGAAGGGCCGCGAAGTCAGATGGGCTAACTGGGAATTTCACTTGGCCTTCCATGCCCGGGCGGGAATCATTATTTCAACGGCTTCCATATTCGATGAGGGCAAGAGTAAGTTCAGGAGGGTGCTCTATAGGGGGCACGTATCCGAGACATTTGTTCCGTACATGGACCCCAAGGAGGAGTGGTACTTCCGGACTTTCATGGACATCGGGGAGTATGGGTTCGGGAAAGCAGCGGATTCACTCCAGGCAGGGGTGGACTGCCCGGAGAATGCCTTGTATATTGATGGGTACGTGGTGGGTGCGGACGGGCATGCCCAGGTGGTGCCCCGGGTCATTTGCGTCTTTGAAAGGGAGTCGAGCAATGTCGCCTGGAGGCATACCGAGATTAATGTTCCTGGTAGAGTGGTAAGAAGAATTAATAAATGGTATGGGTTATAACTTTCAGTGTTGAGTGAAACTGAAAATGAGTTATGCAGGTAAGGAGGGGGGAAGCAGAGACGAGCTAGTATTTTCTCAACAGACCACGCCTTTAGGCCCGAAAGGCTCAGCAGATTTTCAAATATAAGCATGTATCATCTGATTTCAGGAGCACCTAGGCTGTTAACTCGACCATATGCTGTAAAAACGTAATACGAGGAGCAATTGGTCACTCCAATCTATCTAACACAGCCTCTTATAGATACAAAAGACAGTTGAGGCCGAATTTGTGGAGAAGATTACCTTCTTGTAGAGTGTTACTACCCCGTCATTGAGTAATACTCACTGAAAAATTCCCGATCCAGGGATTGCAAATGACTTGAAAATCGAATTATGTGGCCTGTGTTTTTAGATTACACAATTCTTTTCATCCTTTTTACTAATTAACATAAGGGGAAACTCTAACCACGGAACAAGCGCAATTGACGAATGCTCCTTGGTAGATATTATATGCAATCTAGCGGTTCAAAATCTACTAAAAATATCTCATGTTCAGGGTCACGTCGATGCTGAGCAGTTACAACTGAGCACACCTCTTTTTAATATAGGGTAAAAAAGAAGCGTGTAGAAAAAGAGAATGTAATACAATGACACATATCGTTGCCAGATAACTTAGAATGTTTCAGGTTTTATTATCATGGTTGACTAACAATGCCTATCTATTGAAAAATTTTATGATTATTATATGTATGATACATACATGTATTCAATGGTTGAGATTTCATCTTGAAATTTCAAAAATGAAAATTCAAAAAAATTCAACGGTTGAGATTTTGAACGTATGATGGATATACCTCCGATTGCATGTATTGCAGCATTTATTAAATTTTCTATTTTTTTAATACTAAGTATATTATCCTCTTTTACCTTTTTAAAATCGAAAAGAAAAAGAGTAGTGAGAAATCTAAAAGTAGGTATTACATGTGAGTCAAACCGTGATTTAGGCAAAAAGCCAATGGGAAATGATTAAGAAAGTGTTGGAGTTGTTGCATTTAATAGACCGACTTTTTCATTTTTTTTTTGGCTGGTTTGGAAAAAAATTAAAATTCATAATTACTTTGATTTTATTGGAAGCAGGTTGCCTTGACAGGCATTTTGGAGATGAAAGCTACTGCCTACACCAATCAGTACCAGATAAACGAAAACGTCTATGGCATCTTAGTGGCAAACAACACTGTCGCCGTTAACCACGACCACTTCCTAACGTACTACCTCGACGTTGACATTGATGGTCGAGCAAACACGTTTGTTAAGTCCAGGTTAAAGACGGAGAAGGTGGCAGGTGCTGGCCCAAGGTCACTGCGAAAAATTTACTGGACAGTAGTGAAAGAGATAGTTAAATCCGAATCAGAGGGCCGGATGCAGCTCGGCTTGGAAGCGGCCGACCTGTTGGTGGTGAATCCAGGTCAGAGGACGAGGATTGGTAACCAAGTAGGCTACCGGCTAATCCCAGGGCAGCCGATCTCTTCTCTTTTGTCAGACGATGATTTCCCGCAAATCAGAGCTTCTTACACAAAGTACCAGATGTGGGTCACTGCTTATAACCGGACGGAAAGATGGGCTGGCGGCTTTTATGCAGATCGGAGCCGTGGAGACGACGGTTTGGCCATTTGGACAAGAAGGTAAGGTGATGCTATAGTCATTGCCTGATTTAAAGTCAACTCTATATATACATATACATTATTTTACCACCGTTATAAATAGCTTACTTTTTCAGGGTGAATGATAATTATAGCTTATTGGTTGTGATTAATTCCGTTCAAATGTGGATTCACTTAAAATACATCAAATTTATAGCCGACTCCACGATAAGAAGTTCTTTTTCATTTTTTTGGGTGCATGCAGGAACCGGGAGATTGAGAATAGAGACATAGTGCTATGGTACTCGGTGGGGTTCCATCACATCCCATACCAAGAAGATTTCCCTGTGATGCCTACTCTTCATGGTGGCTTTGAGCTCAGGCCCTCCAATTTCTTTGAAAGAAACCCCCTACTCCACCAAAATTGAATTTCAAACTCTCCATTATTTCATGCTTAACTAATTTTTATTCTCATAGTTAAATATCAATTTCATAATCAAAAGAGGTGTAGCATAGTGCCGTATATCCTCGCTTGATAACCAAGAGATTCCAGGTTTGATAACTAGTGGGACTACTTGTACCTATTTATTAACTATTAAGATTTTTATTTTATTATAGTAGATCCACAAACCTCCATTGTAATCGAAAAAAAATATCAATTTCTTGTAATCTTTAGGACTTTCTCATATTTCTCCCTTTTTCTTTTGTTTTTTTTTATGAACTCCGGTATTCGAAAGTCTAATTGGACCCCGACTAATCCTGTCGAGCCAAGTCGTCTCACTAAGGGGTACAACTCGCCAAGCATGAATTTTTTGTATTCATAAGGACTCGAATCCAAGACT
The DNA here is from genome assembly GCF_007655135.1 of Punica granatum. Taxonomy (NCBI): domain Eukaryota; kingdom Viridiplantae; phylum Streptophyta; class Magnoliopsida; order Myrtales; family Lythraceae; genus Punica; species Punica granatum. The sequence goes on along the minus strand of NC_045131.1, from coordinate 13,321,303 downwards.
TTACTTAAGTAGGACAAACACCGGATCACTCGAACCAAGCCATGTAGGTTCCCCTTTTTCTTTTTGTCACACAGCTTCATTACTGTTTTTGGGTAGGGCACATGTTCATTATTTTTGCACATTACTACAACTGAACATCATAAAAGTAAAACTCTTCCATGTATATTCTATTGGGAGTTCGAGTTTATTTTCATATATATGGTTCCATGCGAGAGCGCAATGAAACTGCAATATCACATGGGCCGTGCAAGACCAAAGTAGGTAACACGATGCAACCAGCAAGATACTGATACAGCATGGTCGAGTGAAATTTATAGTCTAAGCTACCCACCCATGGTTTTGCAGTTTGGCCAAGAAACGTGCTGTGAAGGCCTAGTTTTGAGTACCGGATTCTTCTCGAAGAAGTTTGTCGACCAAAGCTCAAACCCTCCGCTCAATGTTGGCATGATACAGAAATCCTCTTGGCAAGTGTACCGCAACACTATGTCCTTGTTCTCAATATCCCTGCTTCTGCACCATTGGACATTCTAAACACACCTCTTAATTTCATCAGAATATATACGAGAACATGTAGAAGAAAAATGTTGAGACATATTATCCCACACGGAAAAACTAAAGAGAAATCCATAGGTTTATAAATGATTGGTTAGCACAACCTATCAGCTCGAACATTTTGGGTTGGAGATGAGCCCAATTGTTATAGGCCAGTGGAATTTTACATGGTATCGAAGCGGGGTACATTTTAGCGTGCCACATGGGTTCACACTAAGCTGATCCAATATCAAGAACGCTCAAAAGAGCACCTCATGTTAGTCCAGCCTCATGCTCTGATACCATGTAAAATATCACTGGACTTAGAAGCGATTGGGGCCATGTCCAACCTTACGTTTTTGCGTGCACGTGTGAGCCACACCATGCCAAATCAAATTTTGAGGTGGCCAAATTGCGCCTCATCTTAGTCCGGCCCAAGTGTGGCATCATTATCAATTATTGCCCATCCTTTCGCCCGAGATGTAAGAAGAACTCCACCTCGTGGTTAAGTCCCGAACACGGAAGTCCAGTCTCGGCTCGTAGTCAGTTCTCGAGGGTAGGTGTTCAAGTCCACGTTGCACATGTAGGTCAAGCATCAAAGCCATACGTTACCACGTGAGGGCGGGTGTTAAGACATATTATCCCACACAGAAAAACTAAAGAGAAATCCATAGGTTTATAAGTGATTAGATACCACAACCTATCAACTTGAGCTTTTGGGTTGGAGATAAGCCCAATTGCTTATAGGCCTAGTGAAATTTTACAAAAAACGGATTTAGTCCAATGATATTACCATCGTCGCAGGATCAATGAATTCAAATTTGATACTCATCAGTCAGATTTACCTATGTAACTATACATGTTTATACATTATTCATCCTCTTCTAGACTAATGGAATTTGTTTTTTAACCGAGAAAAGCATAAGATGGTGCTAAAAATTAGGGGTGATTGATTCCGGGTACACTGTTTTTTTCACGATATCCGGACCCTACCATGTAAATGATCGGTTCCAAGATTTTGGAACCGGACCCTACCCTGTTGAATCCTAGAACCGGAATCTACCCGGAACTTGTATTATACCATAGGTTCCGGATACCCTGTTGGAACCTATAAATTTTTTTGCCTCGCTAAATAAAACCGAAAATATCTCACCCATAATCAGTAATCACGACAAATATAATATCGACATAGATTTAGATTAATTCACACTAATGTACATGTATTAGAGGGAGCAGAAGAACACAAATCAATTATGTATGGGAAATACAGGAGAAACTTTTGCTGCTTATGCAAAGTTTTACAAGAGGTCATCCATAACAGTGGCTGGATTTAAAAAAAAATGTCATTAATAATTCAACTTGCTTAATTAACTATTCTAGAAAACATAAAGAAAGAACTGTACGTCAAGAGGAAGTTTACTAGTGACAATACCAATACTACAAATTGGTTTGCTATCCAGTATCCTATCTGGTATCTAACATCACCGGTATCCTATCTAACATACCAGCTAAACAGATTTGTGCCTAAAGGCTGAAATTCAATAAGATTATTAAATTTCTAAGTAATGAAGCTGATCAAGAAAACTATTGAATGTCAATAACCAAGGTGAATAAATTTTATTAGAATGTAATATCAATATGAATGAGTACCGATCATATAGAAATCCCTTCATTGAATGTGAAGGGATTTTGGGCAGCTGATTTCCTATCAAAAGGTGGAAAAAAAATGTTAGTTTTAGTTATTCTCAATTGTTTCATATTGTTACATCCTCGCAGCTTGCAAGTAGAGTTCCCCACTTTGTGCTCTGAAGTCTTAGAAAGAGCTACATAGCATAAAACAGATCCATCTTCAGTAAAGCCAATAAGAATAGGCACACTTAAATGAGGAGGAGGCTCAAATTTTCAATTCTATCCCATCAATCACAGCATGGTTTTGCATCTCCCACTGCTGTTGTTATTTGATGCTTGAAGACTTCAATTTTCCAAGGAAATCACTTGAAATGAGAAAGGGCGACAGGCCGAGCGAGGAAACCCACGGGCAACCATAGTGTAGTCCCTTGAAATGAGAGAGGGTAATGGAGAAACCAAAGCAAGCGAAACCATTGGTTTGCTATCTAGTATCCTATCTTGTATCTAACATCACCGGTATCCTATCTAACATACCAGCTCAACATATTTGTTTTAATGGCAGTATCCTATCTAACATCACAAGAGAGTTGGAGACGATAGAGGAGGCAGAATCTCACCGGGAAAGAGCTTCAAGGAGAGTCGGAGATGAGAGGCGAGCGACGGAGAGGAGCTACAGACCCGCAGTGGAGTACAAAGCTGATTTAGGTTACCAACAGTACAGACTAGCCAAGGTTGCAGAGCCGATTTATACAAATTTGGTGAGCAGAAGAGTCCACGGGAGAATCTCACCGGCAAAGAGAGCTTGAAGGAGAGTCGGCGACGAGAGCGACGGAGAGGAGTCGGAGTGGAGCAATTGGAGACGAGAGCGGTGGAGAAGAGTCATCGAGAAAGAGAGCAGGAAGAAGAGTCCGAGACGGAGAGGCAAGCGACGGAGAAGAGCTGGACTGGAGAGTCCAAGACGAGAGGCGAGTGACGGAGAGGAGCTAGACTGGAGAATCAGAATTGGAGGCGCTGAGACAGAAGGCGATTTAGGTCTGTCTTCCCAATCCCGACTCCTAAGCTGAGAGCTTGAGACGGAGGCAATGAGGCGAACTTTACCTCTTTTTTTTTATAGTAATTATAACCGGTTCCGATTCCAGTTTTGGGTACCCTATAGGTAGGAAACGGAATCGGAATCGGATTTCACCAGTTCCTCATTTTGATACCCAGACCCTATCCTATTTTCAATACGAGCTACCCGGACTCTACCCTAACGGGTAGGTTCCGACCGGTTCCGGGTATACACGGTACCCATGCACACCCCTACTAAAAATAGTATATGTTATGTACACGTCCATACCTATTGCTCCAAACAGCAAGTGTATCGTCGCCTTTACTCTAGTCAACAAATTGACCTCAGCCCATTTTTCACTTTTGTTGTTTGGAGTGACCCACAGGTTGTAAATGGTGAAGGATGCTCGGATCTGCAAGTAATGGTCGTCTTACAAAAGGGGCCCTGCAACCGTCCTGGGGATCAGCCGGTACCCGATGTTGTTCCCAACCTTGGTCCTCTTGTTAGGATTTATCACCACCAGCTTAGATGGGCCAGATCCCATCAGCCAGATGCATGCCTCGAACTCAGTCCTGGTCGTCTTCTTCTCCATAGTCCAATAACTTTTTCTAGGGGTGTCGTCATTTGCGGTGCATTTGTTCACCAAATTGGCTTTCACGAAGGAGTTCGACTCGCCATCGATGTCAAGGTCGAGTTGATAGGTCAAGAAGTGGTCGTGGTACACTCCTGACTGTATGGTCTGCTAGAAGGGTTCCATGGGCATCCTCTTTAATCGGACTTGTGTGAATGTACTTAGCGGTTTTGACTTCTAATATGTCTGTCAGCCCGACCTTTCCATGAAGAAACTCGTTAATGGTTACTCAGCTCGAAACTTCAATAAAAAAATGCTAATAACCTCGTCACGAGGGCCAAATAAGCGCTTGACCAAAAATTAGGATCAATCAATAAATTGAGTTCACTTATAGTGATTTCAAAAAAGAAAAGTAAAATCTAAGTTGAAAATGAGTTTATACTTTCTTAAAAATAGGACGCGTATGTTGAATGGATTTGCACATAAGTGAAAAGCTTAATATACCTGTAATTTGATGGATCCACTTGGTTTGAATTCCCAATCAAGGATGTAGTCGTAATTGCCCACCGTGCTGATCATTCTCACCACTAATACTTTGTTTGGATAGCAATCTTATGAAAGGTTATGGAGGGATAGGGTGGGGTGGGTTATGGAGGATGGGATGGGTTGGGTTTGGAAGAGTTCTTTAATTCTTCATAATCTATGTTTGGATAAACTTCATTAAAAGATTTTTTATGATGTTATCTTAATGATTGATCTTCTTATGCCTCCATAACACCCCCAAATTAGTGGGATTAAAATATAAAGGTTATGAAGGGTTATGGTGGGATTAGTTATTCCTCCATAACCCTCCCTTTTAAAAAAAAAAATTAAAAGCTAAACATGGATTATTATACCATAACTCATCCTTTCGTAACTCTCCATAACCTTAAGTCCAAACAAGATGTAAGCTCACTTCCGGTCTAACCTCCCTTTTCTGCAAATATCCAACGTTAATGTTGGAAAAAATGAATTAGGAGAAAATAGAAAAAAAAAGATTGAGGATTAGATTAAGTTCTTTTTTTTTTTAATTTTTGGGAAAAATACAAAAACCCATTGTAGTTTGAGTTTCGGACAAATTGAATTTTTTGGAGGGACAACTAACACCATGTGATTTACTTTGTGAGATATAATGGACTTCGCCGTTAGTTTTTTTGTCACTTTTGATTCTCAAACTTTCTTTTTGCCATTATTATCCCCAAACTTTTAACTTTTTGCAATTTGATCCTAAAATTAGGGGGGGAGGCAGGCTTGGGCCGCCGGTCGGCGACCCCGACCCCATCACCGAGGTCGTCAACACCCACAGAAGACGTTGGGAATCACGAGGGTGGGGTCAAGATCGCTGATTGGTGACCTTAGCCCCCTAATCGACCGAGATTTCAAACTTGAAATCCCCATCGATTCGGGGGTGGGGCCGCCAATTTGCAACCTCGATCCCCCTCCATGATCGCCGGCATCCTCTGCGGGTGCAGCGACCTCAATTCTTTTGCTTTTTCTCTCATTTCTAATTCTCGATCTAATAAATATAAAAACCAAGACTTACCCAACTCAATTTTTTTCATCTTTTTCTGCATTGATTTGCAAGTTCTATATGAAAATTGTTAGTCTTAATCATCTATTTGTGTATCGCTTGCTTTTGGGCGTCAATTATTGATTACTAATGGTTCTTGAAGATGAGTCGCCTAAATTCTTATTTTGACAATTGATAATAATTTCTCAATCTTATATTTCTGTTTGACTTTCATCTTCCTATGCTTGGAAATTTTCTTTTTATTCACAATTAACACGTTCTATTGGAACACTATACCTGGTTCTGCAATGTGACAATTGAGGCTTTTCATACTCTTGAGGCACGACATATTAATAAATACAAAAAAAATCACAACTGAATTTTAAAAAAAATGTTTTATAAAAATAAAAAATAATTATATAATTATGAAAATTCACTTTTTATGAGACATCGACAGATCAGTAAATTATAAATAAATTAGTAAAAATTATTTTGTAAAAATAATTACTTAATAATATTATAAAAATATACATATAATTGTAAAAGATTACTCTTAATGAATTACTAATATTACTAATATTAAATGAAACCTGCAATTTCAGTGGCATGTATGAGGTAATTAAACGGAAGTTCACTTCTAGTAAATTAATAACATTTCAAAATTCAAACGGAAGTTCACTTCTAGTAAATTAATAACTTTTTATAGCCTCCTATGTTAAATTTTTTCAGCGTCTTGACTGGTTATACAGCTCCAGCAATCCAATGAGAGATACAGCCGACCATCTCCCTTCCGCTCAAGTGAACTTTTGATTACTCCAATCGATTTTCACACTGACGTTTCTGAAACTGTCTATTTGCAGGCCATCGATCATCCTTCCAGTCTTTGGCAGAAAGAGCACATCCTGCTTTCGAGCATGGGTCTTGATGACCTCCTTCAGCGACATCTCAGGCCCACTGTTCGGCACATGAGTGTGGCTCCCACTGTTGTAGCGGCATGTGGGGAGGCAATAGAGGTGATAATATGTATCGTGTCGTATTTAAACATGTCGTATCTAAACAGGATCGTGTCAGAAAGTTCTAAATACGAGCACGGCACGTTTAATTACGGGTTTATACAGACATGACACGTCTTACCGGTTTAACTAAGCATGTCTAAACGTGTATGTATACTTGCACGATATGACACTATTATATTTAGGTACATATTATACCTACATGATATGACACTATCAACTTTAATTATACATTACTACACAATTGACATGATAAAAATATCATAAACGAGTGATTTATACAAACAAGTTTAGATAATTTTAGTATACTTCGCGTCATATTTATGCTTTGTTATCTTGTCGTGTCAAATACTGTCGGCCTAGGTGGCAGCAGCTCTCTATTGAGATTCAAGTTGCCTATGCTCGAGTGCCTGGTCTGCAGCCTTTTCCATCATATCAAGAGACAATAGAAGCTGATATATTCTAGTCTTGTTTGAGAGCAGCCTGTCAAGGATAAGGTCGTACCAACCCTTGTAACATTTTGAAGTCGGGATTCAAACGGAGCCATTGGTACAGTGCCTCGAGCCAATAGGGAAGAACCACGTCTCCATCAACTCAAACCATTTGGTTGATTGGGATCCCGGAGGCCCACCAAAGAACACAATCGAATTCATTGAGCTTGTTCTGATCTACTGAATGAAAGTGGAAGTACCCTAGGATGAGCCGCAGCTTTGGCAATTACTGAAGCTTTTCTCCCTTTTTGGAGGACAAGTCTTCCAATATGGCATTCAATGTGTCACGATACAATTCCTATTATGGGTGCTCGGTTTTGGTTTGATCTGATTTCTAACTCAAACCAAAATCAAATCACCAATTCAGTCTTTTGAAATTTGGAAATCATATTCGTATTAAAATCATCCTTTTTAAAAATAAAATCAGATCATAGAATTTGATTTTGGTTTCGTCAATTGAATAACTGAATTCTCTTTAGGTAGTATTTGGCCATAATATATTATGAGGAATTTAATTTGTGGATCGAGTTATACTGTGAGATGAGAGCTGAGAGGCGATAAATAGTTTCTGTATAAATGTGGGTCAAAGTTGAAGAAGGAGAAACAAAAGAGAACTAAGACATTTTAGGATTTTTCAATATTTAACTCTTTTCTTGACATGTTATAAACTTTTTTTTTTGCTTATAAGGGAGGTCCATGAGCCTAGTACATTGACATATAAATCATAAATATATAATAAAGAGACACGAGTAGTCCCATTGGGTATCGAACTTGAGACCTCTTGGTCACCAAACGAGAGGTGCATCATTATACTATTCCATCTCCTGATAACATGTTGTAAACTTAAATTGAGGAGTGCCTAGGCTTGGGCTCAATGGATTAGGAAATCCAGTTTAGTAAAATGGATATAGGTCGATAACTTGAGAACAATGGGATGGACAATCTAATCTATCTATCTATTATATATGTAAAGAGGAAGAATTTTGGAAGTCCGGGCGGAGAGTACGATCAATCTTTGAATTCTCGCAAATGAATTTGATTTTTTTTTAAAAAAACATTCACGTATAAATAATAATATATACAATTTTCTTAATCATGAAAGTAAAGTTTACTTAACTACGAAGTAAATTTTACTTAATTATGAAGATTTAAAGAAGAGTGTAATTTGACTTAAAAATTATTGATGTGGAAAAATATTTAAATCAAAATTATTACTTATAGACCCCAAATGGGACTAATAAATAAAATAATATTAAAAAAATATTAAATTAAATATTTATAAATTTAATATAACATAAAGAAAATAAAAACAAAAAATAAATTTAAAATTGAAATAAAATAAATTATTAAATTAATTTAAATTAAATATATTGAAATTAAATTACAAATTATTTTTAAAGAGAGAGAGAAAAGAAAGGTGATTGGGGGAGGCCTTGACAACAACCACTCTATGTGAATCACATTTTCAAAACTTGACTTATCAACAATTATACAAAATCACGTCAGCATAACTTAACGTTGTTAAATTATAATTAATAGTTTGTCTAATATTTTAGAGAATTGAAAAGTTATGTATAAAAATTGCTACAATCTTAGTTTTAAAATCAAAGTATAACTTTTTTTCACGGAATTCCAAAATGTTACTTTAATAAAAGAACTAACCGTGTTGTTTTCCCTATGTCAATATAACTTTGTTCAATTAGCTTCCATAATATTTAAAAAAAATCTACCCCATGCATGCACGGTTTATCGACTAGTTATATATATCATACGGTTTTGTTCGGGCTTTTTCACTTTTCAACCACATTCAAATATTTCAGGAAAAAAAATCAAACTCCATATTTTACATTAATTTCAGTTTGGTTCTTCGACTTTTCAGCTATCTGAAATTCTTTTAATATCCCTATTCCTCATTGATGATGCGGAAGATCTCCTAGGTATAGTTGAGTTTTTGAAGAAAACCATACTTGACTCGTCTTTTTCGAGGGTTTGATCTACATAGACAGATGCTTGAAATTTTACTCCTTAGTTGGAGTTGAAATACCGACATCCGTACAAATTTATAAGAACTCAGGAAAACGTAAAACATCAAATGAAAATTCGTAACAATTCATATTTTTCGAGTTTCAAAAAATTAGAACCGACAACAGATGATCCGAATCCCTAACATAGGTACGGCCTTATTCGTGCCCTTCTGGACAGCATCATTAAGCGCTATTATTTTCCAAAACAAGGGATTGGATTGAAATTCCATCATCACTTTCTTTAGGTTACTATCATAAGAGAGACTTATTAGATACGGAGGATCTTATATGATCCCATATCATGTGATAGGAGTATCACAGCCGTTTACTCTGTATAGATCCCATGTTTCATTCACGGGTGGACTACTGTGATGATCTTTTATTATGTTGAACGGGATCGGGTAACAATTTCATGATTCCTTTTGATTCAATCTCAACAGTTAAAGAGTCTGCTTCCTCCCTTATGGTTGCGTGAGCACCCGACATCATCTTCTTTAGTGGGCCCCGATCGCCATCTTCTTGTCGTGGAAGGTGTCACACATCACGCTCATGCCAATACCACATCCCAGGTCGAACTAAGTCTGTGTTTCCACTTGGTCCAATGCCCATGGAAGTGGTTCCACACGTATCGTTTCATGAGACGTGGGAGTCCGCATGCTAGGAGGGAAAAGTCAACCTCTTGTCCTTCGTCTTTTTTCTCCCCCGGAGAGGAAGATTGGGGACAATGTCCACCCATCGGACAAAAGACCAAATGTCTAGTTCATAATTTTCTCATAGATTTTCGATTTTTCCTTCTGATGACAATTCCTTTTGACTACCTCGGATAGTGTACGGCTTGGTGTAGATTGAGTGGGTTCGCTTGCAAATTTCTTGATATTTCATCAATTTAAATTATTGAAGACTCCATCTAAAAGAAATAATTATTGAGACGTGAGCATGGAGATTTAGTGCAATTGCACAAATTATTGAATCCAAGCTAAATTCTCAGGTTTAATCATCGTCTATAAAACTACGTAATCCTACTCCTTTATTTTACTTTTTAATTATTATATTAGACTCTAATGAAACTTTTTAAGACTTAAGTAATCGGCTAATATCGTCTTACAAAATTTTTCAAAATTGTGGACTCCACAACCGCTGCATGAGTGGTGATGACACCACCTCAAGCTGTGGCCCTCCACCACAGCCGTTTGTCAACCGTATGATGTTGGTGCTGAAATAGTCGATCGAGGTCTTGGAGGCACAGTCAGCATCGCCAAGGGGCGGGGTTGATGGTCGCCGGGGAGGCCCCAGCTCCCCACCACCCCTACAATCAAGGTAACCGAAGGCCTGTTATGGCTCATCCTCAGGTTATTAGGCTAGTGGTTCTCTGGCCGGCATCAATGCATCAATCAGAAGCGATGGTTGCGGGGAATTCACTTCCCAAAGTTTCAGCTAAACAGATAAAGTTGATTTTCGCAGTATCACTTCCAAGCATCCAAGAATTAAGTGCTTTCCTGAATTTACTTTTCACTTCATTGATCTTCACCCAAGAAACCATTTATGCTCGGAAAAAAGAAGCCTAACAAATTTGATCCATATAATCCCCGAGCATCAGTTCAAGAAAATGTAACTCAGAAAAAAGAGGGATGCTGTAGCTGAATACCTGTTATAGAATTACTATTAAAATTTATATTTCATTTTACTACATCCATTGACCTCCTCTGTAATCGAAAAGAAAATTACGATTAAAATGAATGATTTCTACATAAAGAAAATGAGAAATTGACGAGAAACATGCATTTCTCGTTCATGTTTTGCCCCCCACTACTTTTGACCGTGAAAAGGGTATTTACAAACGAATAAAATGTGGTTATTTGAAATGACAGTGACGTTGTTAAGAAGTTGGAAGATAAAGTTGAATCGAATTTAAGAAATTTATAGACTTAAGAATGAAAAGAAAAAATATAAATTTAAAAGTCCTTTTCTTAGTGATGAAGAAAAACAAATCGGCGAAATATAAGGTGTCATAATTTATTATCGGTCGGGCAGTGGTTGCCTCGACTATAAAATATTTCGAGTAAGATTCGAACCTCGTATTAACAGCGTAATTTGCCAATTTTACAAAGTTTTTTTTGACAATGAAGAGGAAATATATTTCGGTGCGAGAATCAATAGATAACTTTTTTTTTTTTTGGTTGGGAAAGAGGAGGATTGATGAATGGTGATGGTGATGGTGATGATGAGTGGGCAAGGAACAGCACGCCTTCCATAATCCCATCCTTTTTTTGAGCTAAGAGAAGAGAATATATGGGAAATCATTATCTCCCTCGCACGCCTCCCTCCTCTTCTTTTCCCCTCTGCACACATTATTTTCTATTTTCCTTTTTCATGTAAGCCCCACAGGAAAAAAATATATAAAACAAAAAAATAAAACGAAACTGTCAAACGAGCCCAGATATTTCGGTAATTGTCATTTCACTTCCTTAAAGCATTCCACCAATTTAATCATAATCTTTTTTTTTATATCATTTTTCCTCCTCTCCTCCTAATTTCCTCTTCCCTCGCTCTCTCTCTCTCTCTCTCTCTCTCTCTAACCTTCTTAACCTCAATTCAATGTTTCCAAATTATTACTATGAAATACTTTTCTTACTATATATGGGAGTATAAGGTATGAAAAATCCTATCAGTTAGTCTCGCTTAATCTGTGTCTATATTCATCCACCACAGAGTAACGAATCAGCAGCTTGACTTGGAGGAAGCTTTTCTAAATATCAATTAACCGTTTCCAACAACAAAAAAGAAAAAGGAAAAATTTATATCATAGTACAACCTTTTATTTTTGTGTCAATTTTATTATAATATTTTAAAATTACACTATATAGCACAATATTTAGGGTGGTGTGTTAATTATGGCCTAATGTTAAATTTTCCGTAAAAATTAAATGGAAGGCTGATATGTGGCACATGTGGATGAATAGTGGACTCAGACTCTTGCCACGTGCGGAATAACTCATATTCCGACTCGACGGTGTCCTTTTATCCACCCGACTCCTTCACCATCAATACTTGAATCGCATTCCCGCCTCTTCACATACGAAATTACTCATTTTGAAAAACAACTTCACCATAAATAGATTGAAAAGAAATTACATACAAACTTATTGCAGTTCATATAGTGAACGATGGATGAAAAATTATTACAAAAAAAGGAAGCTCATACCTACTAAATAAAATGCAAACCTTAATTCGTTTTCTTCTATGGGAACAAATGATGGAGAAGTGTGAAGAGAGAGTCTGGCAACTCGTTGGTGAAGAAGGGGAGAAAGGGCAAAAGCTGAGCTGAAGAGAAATTCGAGGTTGCTGTGATGCGGGAGGTGTGTGAAGAGGCGGGAATGAGATTCGAGTATTGATGGTGAGGGAGTCGGGAGGGTAAAAGAGCACCGGGCATATCTGAATATGGGTCATTTCACATTTGGCAAGAGTCTAGACTCACTATTCATCCACGGGTGCGCCGCATCAATCTTCCATTTAATTTTTACGAAAAATTTGAAGTCATGCTATAATTGATACTACACCATAAACGATGTGCTATATAATACAATTTTAAAAGGTTATGATAAAATTAATACAAAAACAAAAGGTTGTGTTACCATTGATATTATATCCTAAATGATATGCTATATTGTATAACTTTTAAATGATAAAATTAATACAAGATAGGTATATATTTTTTTCAAAAGAAAAGGATAAAGGAGTATTAATTGACCATTGTCCGTAATCCATTTTGTCATGCATAGTTTATAGAGCCGTAAAGGATTTTGTAAAGATCAATAGAGAATCCAATCGATAAGCTCAAAACGAAGGAAAAGGTCAAATTAGGGAGATCTTTTGGGATTTTTCCCAATTCCCAACTCCATTCATGTATGGCACCTGTTCCTGACTCACGTTCTGCGCATTCAACATGGGGAGAATCATTAGGTGGGAGAAAGATCATGCACCCCTCCTACTCAATGAGTGCTGCCTACTGGCATAATTAGGATCTAGCATTTTTGAATGTTAATAAGATATGAGACAAAGGAATTCTAATGGAGTAAGCAATTGTAGCCTATTCCAACTTAAGAGATTTCAAATTTAATCTTCACCTCGTATCCACACACTTCAATTAAACTCTTAATCTCATATTCTTATATCTCTCCTTCCATGATCCTCTATCAAACTTCATGTCTCCATGGACCCCCATGGGACTGAGAAACAAAAAAACAAGTTAATAGGCATGACTTGTCATTTTACAGCACGATGACTGCATGACCAACTAGGTTGAGCAGCTATAACTTACAAAATATTATGCGACAAGCACGTTGTCAAAGAACTCATCCAATCCTCTTAGGTGATAAGGTGATACTTGGATTGATAGCACTCATATGATCTTATGGCTGTCGAGGGTGGAAGAGAAACCCTGTCATATGATCGGTGTTGAGGACGAGTGTTTTAAGTGTGCATAGCATGTATAAACATTAGTCCAAAGAGATGCAAAAGTACACAGAGAGTCAGCACAATCAATTTGATTGGTAAGAACCTGAACGCGGATCATACCGGACAAGTAGCACATAAAGGAAAAAAGAATGGAATGGAGCCGTCAAATGATCCCATTTTGTGTTATGATTTCGGCTCCATCACTCCTCCTCAAGAAAAGAAAAGGAAAATGACAGCAGTCAAATTAGACGAGCTAGGCACCTTTTACTAAAGACGTGAATATTATATTAACAATGCATGCGGGCATATGTACCAACCTAACAAGGAAACCCGGAATGTCTTTCCCCGCTGTTTTCACCTAATCTTTCTAACCAGCTGCGAAAAGCCAGGAGGTTTTTATTGACTGTGCCTTCTTTTTCTTTTTATAGAATTAAATTACGAAAAAAAAAACACAGAGATCTTGAGATAGAGGGCGTGGTGCAGTGACATATGCATTCACATGATCATTGAGAGATTTCATATTAGTTGAGAGAGATTGTCTCCCACGAAAAAATTAAAGAGAAATCCACGGATTTATAAGAAAATGGATTTCACAACCTATCGGTTCAAGTTTTTGAGTTAAAGATGAGCTCAATCGCTTATAGGCCTAGTGAAATTTTACATTGTATCAGAGGAGGTTAGGCTTGCACGCGCCCGAGTGTGGAACTCATCGCCAGTGAAGTCAAAGTCCGAAAGTAGAAGTTCAGCTCGCAATTGGTTTGACCCCCATCGCCTAAATGTGGAAGAGAAAGCCTATCTCGATGTAGTTAAGGACCGAGTTCGAAAGAGAGAAGAGTCCGGAACCAGCTCGAGCTTTTGGGTTGGATTAGAAATGAACCCAATTGTTTATAGGTCCAGTAGAATTTTATAATATTCGATTATCATCTTAGGATTAACCGTACTCATTAAATTATTAGAATTTATATTTCATACAAACAGGGATTGGTTTAAGTAGTTCAACTCCTATTTAAAGTCTTAAACTCTTAGGTTCGAGAATTGTGAATGGAGAAAATTCATATTGAAAAATATTTACTCCATTAGTAGATTGACCCAGTTCAAACTGAATTAGTCGGGACAATGAATTTTCGGATATTATGATACACTCCAAATTTATACTTAATCGTATTATACATATCAGCCTCCATCCATATAATAAAAAAAAAAGAAGAAGCACACACATATCGAAAGATTTGGCAAACATTAATCCCCCAAGTACGAGAGCAAACAGACCAAATCATTAGCCCTTTTCGACTTCCCATGCCCACCTCGGCACCTCCTCTTCTTATATTGTCCCCTCCACCATTAACATTTCCATTCCTCACCATCACTTGCCAAAGAATCTCTCTTCTACCCTCTCTTTCTCCAAGTGCCTGTGAGTGAGACACAGTAGCTCCAAAAAATGGGTGACATCTTTGTCTCCAATGGCAATGAAGTGAACGGAAAGATCCACTCACCCCCCAATGGATACAGGAAGAGCTGCTGGTATGAAGAAGAGATTGAAGAGAACTTACGGTGGTGCTTTGCCCTCAATAGGTACATCCATCTCATCTCATCATCCCTTCTCTAATAAGACCAACCTCGGGGCCACGGCAAGCCGACAGCCAAATGGGATTAGTCTCAGCTAAGAGTTTTCACCGTTTTCCAGCAAACCCATGTTCAGCTCTTCTTAACCCATTTTCTACCTTGTTTCTTCAAGTATATTGCATACCGGAGCTACCCCATACCAGGACATTGCACTCTTGGACACAAAGCCTTTCGGAAAGGTTCGTAGAACTTAACGAAACTATTTGTCAATCCCGCTCTCATTCACCGAGTCCTTGCTCTTATACATCCATCCATATTTGTCGATAGGCTTTGGTGATTGATGGGAAGCTGCAGAGTGCAGAGATCGATGAGTTCATCTACCACGAGTGCCTCGTCCACCCGTCACTCCTTTATCACCCAAAGTACCTAATGATCTCTTCTCTTGTGTTTCTCCATGTCTGCTCTGACATTGTTAATATCGAGGCTCTATTTAGGATATTGTCTGAGCTGAGGTTTATGTATATGTCTCCGAGCAGCCCGAAGAGGGTATTCATCATGGGAGGAGGTGAAGGTTCCACTGCCAGAGAGATTCTCAGGCACAATACAGTAGAAAAGGTGTTCATGTGTGACATTGACGAGGTACGTGTAAGACCTACCGTAACATACATGTGCTACAAAAAGATCGAAAATACACTATCACTAGTCCATCATCTGCTTTAAGTGCTTAATCTAATTCTCCCCGAAATTAAGAATGTCATTGCAATAAACCTTCGCTTCATGTGGCATTACCCTTGAGAAGTTCTCCCTATAAAAGAATTTCGTCACCATTTTGGTTTAACCGTTTCACTTGACAAGTGGGGCCAATGCTTGGAGATGTAATATAGCCAAAAGACAACAAATCCTAAGAAAGTGAATCTTTGTCAGGAAAGTGACTTACATCATTATGATATACTTATCTACTGTCTTATTGTCAACATCTCGTGTGTCCTATTAGGTTAAAATAAAGGCATAACATCATTGCGGTTAATTCGTACATGATCTATTTTATGTTCTGCAATAAGCACTCAAACCATATGGATAATGACTGGCTATGATTATGCTTGGAGCATGCAGGAGGTGGTGGAGTTCTGCAGGTCATATCTAGTGGTGAACAAGGAGGCGTTCTGTGACCCAAGACTCGATCTCATCATCAATGATGCGAGGTATGATCTGATGAAGTATTCCTAGTAGTAAGGACAACAGACTTGTGAGATTAATGTTTCTGGTAATAGATTCGATACGATTGGTGAAAAGCATGACAAGGTGAATTCTGGGACCGACCTTTTCTTTGCAGGGCTGAGCTAGAAAGCCGGGACGAACACTTCGATGTGATCATTGGTGACCTTGCAGACCCCATAGAAGGAGGCCCCTGCTACAAACTCTACACCAAGTCCTTCTACGAGTGCATAGTGAAACCTAGGCTCGCTCAAGGTGGCATATTCGTCACGCAGGTTTGTGTTCTTATGTTCGATTTCAGAAGAAAAGATGACGGGATTCTGCAACTTTGAGAACTGATCAAATAAGTTGCACCCTACACCTCTTGCAGGCCGGACCAGCTGGAATTTTCAGCCACACTGAAGTGTTCTCTTGCATATACAACACCTTAAAACAAGTTTTCAAGTGTAAGAAAAATGAGTTACATGACTTAAGTCCTTTTCTTGATCTGATTTGTTGAGACTATAACAAAACGAAAAACGGTTTTCGGTCTACCTAAATGCAGATGTCGTTCCCTATTCAGCTCATATTCCGTCGTATGCTGACACTTGGGGATGGGTCATGGTATGCTTATATCTCCCATCAGCAAAGTTGATCAAAGCGCTTATTTTCTTATCTAATAATACAAATCGAAACGGCAGGCGTCGGACTCACCCTTTTCCCTGACCGCCGAAGAGCTAGACCTCAGAACAAAACAGAGGATCCAAGGAGAAAACAGATATCTCGATGGCAAAACATTCACCTCGGTCTCTACCCTAAGCAAAGCAGTCAGGCACTCGTAAGTTCTATGTTCCTGTTAACTGCCATCCTCGTTTCGGAATCTGTTTCTAGTGAACTCTGACTCAAAGAGCTTGGCTCATGAATTACAACAGACTGGACAACGAGACTCATGTCTACACGGAGGGAACAGCAAGGTTCATATACGGCTATGGAAGTGCAAACAAACACGATCAAGACTGAGAAAACGGGAGAAACAGACGAAGGGAGCCCCCCATAGGAAGAACAAAGACAAAAAGAGATTGCAAGTGAAACACAACCATCTTCTTCTTTGCCTTTCTTTTTATTTTCCCTTTTTCTTTTTCGAGTTGAACTGAATTTATCCTTTTCTACATCTTTCTATCCTTATCATTATGTACCTAAACTAAACTTGGAGGTTCGTATAACCTATTCCGTCGGGCTATCATACTTTGTCTATCTTATAGATGTTATGTAAAATAGCCTTAATACATCCCGTTTGGAGAGCGTATAAGTCTAAACCCTGTCCAATAATCTCCCTCAGCCGGAAACATATGTTCCTTCTACCCATACACGTACCGGATACTCCTAACATAAACGTTCCTAGATTGCAAAATATTTCATCTTATATTGCACCACTGATTATCATTACGTATTTCAAGTCCTGGACAATTAATATTCAAATCTAATATGCAAAAGTTGAAATAAAAGTATAAAGCCAACCCCGGGCTCAATACATCACGAACTTATTACCTCTACTACACCTCACACGTCCGCGTAGTAATCGAACCTTTCAATGCATATAATGATAGCCTAAACCGTATTCCCCAACATTTAATTAATTATCATATGGCAGATTCTGCTGAAAATTTATTCGACTTGAAAGTCGGTGACGGCATACCTATATAAGTTTTTTTTTTTTTTTGTGAATAAGATAAGATTAATTTTCAGAAGAGCATAAGTTTCACGTGGGAAATAATTTATTAATAGGATTATAGCTGCATGTTTCGCATGTGGTAGAGGGGAAGGATATTTCATAGAACTGGGGTTTATTCTTCCGGCCCACTCGGTGACTCTGATCTGTTGATTGATTAGACACATAAAAAAATCAGAGGGACTTATCTGCTCTGTTGCTAAACAACAATTTAATCGACCTGCATAGCAATTATTGAAGATGTGGTTAGTGGTAGCTTTCTTAAGGTGGGTCAGCTGCACATCATCTATTACATGTTTGGGCCCAATGTGTATTAATAAATTCCGGTTTTGAGAGAGAGATGCATAACATTGGTCTTAGTAGGAGATGAGACTGGAAAATAAAGGAACGGGCGAAAGAATTTCACTTATGACAATGAACTGTAATATTTCTTGATTTTCTCCACCAACAACAACGTTTAGTGAGTTAGTGGATTAAATATCATTATAATTTTTACCATGAGATTGAGAACACTTGAAAGATATTCGATATTATCTGATAAAGGAGGCGTAACAATGGCATTTGCTCTTAATTTAGAACTAAGAATATTCGCTTAATATTTCGCTTACGTTTAATATATTTTTGAAAAATAAAAAAAATAAAAAATGGCCACTCTTACGTTCAATATTCATCAGTATAGATTCCATTATAATTGAGAATTCGTTTGCCCGATGCAAAGAGGATGCTTCTTATCTTACCTTATGTAAGCAACCCCAGATTCTTCTATTAGATTATTATAAGGAAAGTCCATAATATATATATATATATATATACACAATTATATAGAGTAGCAGCTTAAGAAATTTGAGCCAAAGAAGTCCATGACTCAAAATTGTATTTTTATACCGTAACCAATTACCTAACAATACATAAGAAGAGAAATCCTCTTAATTTGATGTGCAAAATTTATAATCTTTGTGTGCGCCTCTATTACATCTATTTTCTTCCCTATAAATAAAATTAGAAATATAAGCGCCGATTCCAAACTTATGATCAACACTTGGAAAATAAAGTTCTGACTTTTTCTTGATAAAGAATTTCAGATTACATAGGAATACAGTTGCTCCAATTTTTTAACGTGAAGTTCAAAATTCTCGAACTACTCACGGATATGAAATTAACTATGCAATTATTATTGAACTTTTGGATAGATATCATTCTAAGTACTCAAGTCCCATAGATTTTTATAAAGATCGGGTTACAAGGAAAACCCGTTGGCCTAGTATAATGATATAAAAATTATAATAACTAATAAATGAGTACGGATAGTCCCATTGAGTATTGAATATGAAACTTCCTGATAATCATACGATGGCGTATTGCGCTACACACTCTTTTGATATTCTTTTTTATAAAGATTTAGCTTTGCTATATTGCACACACAAATATTGTATACACAAACTATGAAAATCTCTCATATTTAAAAAAAAAGAAGAAAATCAATACTTTATATACTCCAGAATCTCCTTGATTATTTCCTCTACTTACATTTGTGTAAGCAAATTCCTAAGAGGATTCAAAATAAAAATTAAGGAGAAAGACGTAAGAGTAATCTCACCCTAGTAATTTAAAAAAAGGCCATTTTCGAGGGAATTTTTTCAAGGGAACGATCCCTCAAAAAAAAAAATCACTCCGTAAAAGGTTTGTAGGTCGCCGGAAGAATTTTTCAGCGACTTACCAACAGAATTTCAAAGGAAAACTCTGTCGGAATGTTACCAAGGGAGCCATCCGCCGTTAATCCCTCGGTAACTACGAACGAGAATATACTTATTAACATTTGAATGAACTGTGTTAACACTATTTATTACCTTTTACCATTTACATAACGAGACATAATATATATACATAGAGAGAGAGAGAGAGAGAGAAATAAATCAATGTTGGACATATTCATAATCTGAGAGGATATTACAAATTCATCCATAAAAACATAAATTTCATCCCATTCTGATCAATAATTCTATCATATTTTGAAAAATCGAATGTAATACGAAGAGATAAGAATAATTACTACATAGGAATTTTTCGGTAAACATAGTACATAGTGATTTATTTGCATGACATAGGCACGAGTTTTCGTTGATTTTTCATTTACTAAAATCAATTTAAGACCGGGGGGGGGGGCCTTTTCGTCTTTACACGCCTTGAAGTCCACGCGGCAAACGCGTGGGCCCCACGTCGACTCGGCTGGAAACGATACCGAAATCTGACTCAGACTCCCCCAGCTCTATGTCTATCCTCCCCCCGGTCTTCCCCTTTCCCACTCTATATAAGAATCCTCCACTCCCCATTGCAGAGGCCCTCCCGTCCGCACTCTTTTTCCGACCACCGATCAAAGAACCCCAAATCCCTCTTCCCTCCGCTCTCCATTGCCCTCCTTGTCTTCCGCAGTAGCCATGGATTCCTTCTGCAAGTCAGCCCGCGACTCGGCTTCCCCCTTCAACTGCCTCGTCTTCGGTAATTCGCATTCCCCGCGTCGTCATCTTATTTCCTCCGCTGTCTCTTCAACCGGTACTAATGTCGATCGTTTTGTTTCTTTTCCATGGCGAAGACTTGGACGATACTCTCTACTCCTCGAGGACCGGAATCGCCGAAGCTCTGAGGAAGAACATCGACGGTAAGCCAACCGACCAACCAAGAACAGAGGAAGTGAGGAACCCACCCTCAGCTCTTCCAACTGATGGGAATTCTCCGCTAATCATGTCGTCTCTTGTGATGCAGACTATCTCGTCGAGAAATGCGGGTTCGCGGAGAGCAAAGCCTCGAGCCTCCGCTCCGAGCTCTTCAGGACCTACGGCAGCTCTCTCGCCGGTCTGCGAGTAATTACTCTCTGTCCCTCTCTCTCTCTGTTGATTAAATTTCTCGATGATCGATCGACTGATCTCGCTGGGTTTCATCCATCTATTGCAGGCATTAGGCTACGACATCGACGCCGATGATTACCACAGGTACATATACATACCCACGTCACACGCCACTCTGTGATGTTCCGTATGGAGCTTTCTTGATCATCCATTGACGTCTTATTCTTCTTTGAACTAGCAGTTACGTGCACGGAAGGTTGCCGTACCACTTGATCAAGCCCGATCCTCAGCTCCGAAATGTCGTGCTGTCCATTCCGCAGAGAAAGATCGTATGTCCTCAACAGCTGAAGCAAATTTTCTTGATATAGCCTTAGTCATATATAATTCTGATGATCGCAATTCTTGCGTTTGCAGATTTTCACGAACTCTGACGGAGCCCACGCGATCAGAGTCCTGAAGCGTCTGGGACTCGAGGATTGCTTCGATCAGATCATCTGCTTCGAGACGATGAACCCGAACCTCTCCAAGTCAACGCATCCCAACGAGTTCCCCGTCCTCCTGAAGCCTTCCTTAGACGCAATGCAGATAGCAATCCAGGCTGCGGATGTCGATCCTCGTCACACGGTATGCCTAATGATCTGGTCGATTCAATTATTTACGATTACTTTATTGTTTACTAATAATTACTGATGGATATAGTGATAGCGACATAAACTGATTAAATTAACAAAAACGGTGTCTTGGTTTGCTTGATATTTTGCAGCTGTTTCTGGACGACAACCACCGGAATGTGGCCGCCGGTAAAACCGTCGGTCTTAGAACGGTTTTGGTAATTTACTTTCCCTTCTTCACCTTTCGTATCGATATCAATTCACGATGATCCAATGAAGGCGTAGATCGGAGAACTTACGAACTTTGCTTTCGTATTGGTTGTGTAGGTTGGAAAATCAGTGAGGACCATGGAAGCGGATTACGCAGTAGAAGCCGTTAAAGATCTGCCCAAAGTGATCCCAGAAATCTGGGCAGTTCCAGTGGAAGGCCGAGATCAAGCTCTCGTCCGGACCAGAAGTGAAATCGATTCCATCCCGACACCTACCCCAGTGGGCGCCTGACCAACTGCAGTCAGTGCAGTTTGTGAGTTTGTTGTGTACAACAGCTCTGTAAAGTTAGAGCAACCTCCTATCGGCACAAATGACATAACATTTATAGTTGAATGTGAATAATGTTCCAACCAAAGATGTTCATATCATCTGTTAATAATAATAAAATATAATGAAGCGTGTTGTCCATGTTAATATTACAACATGAAATTTGGTGCTGTCTTTGTCTGCCTAAGATGTGGTTTGATTGCTTCATGGCTTTGATTAAAATAAGACTGACTTTGCTTTAACTAAACAATATGATTTTTGGTTGTTCGAGAACTTTCGGATAGACTTGCTGCGTCATAACAAGATGAGAACATCACTCCCCAATTTGCATATTATTGTAACAATGACTATGAGAAATGTCAGGGACATGATATGTGTATTCTTTTCGGTTATAAAGGATACACATACTGCATATTAAATTCTTCTCAAATATATTACGTTCTAAGGGTTCATTTGAATGGGCTGCATATTAAGTTCTTCTCAAATATCTTACGTTGTAAGGTTTTATTTGAATCATGTATGATAAGGGGAACGAATCTGAAAGAAACATTCAATTGTAATTGTTTGATTGAAAAGATCGGTCTCTAATTTGCTCATATGGGGAGTTGATTCCCCCACCGTAGGAAATCATTCCATCCCAAGAAATGAAAAAGGGAAACCAAAATTAATTTTTTTATATTATTTATATATAATTTTGAACTGGAAATTCAAATATTAAAAATCGATACGACTATGTAGAAAATGAATAAATAGAAGTAAATGGATGACATTGAATTTTGATTCTTTATTAGACCAAGTAAAAAGAAATTTTGTTAGCGTTTGGTTTTGGAGTTACAATTCTACTCCATTCTAATTCACTATTTTCTTCTCTCAATTCAATAATATAATTAATTATATTAACTTCCCTATATACTTTTACACCTACACATATATATATATATATACTTTTTATATTTTTCTCTCAATTAATAATAAATTTCTACACATATTTTTTCATAACTATTATTACAATTAATTTTTTAATAGTAAATTCATTATCTACTATTACCTATTTTATCTAGACACGGGTGAATCAGAGTAGAATTGAAATCCTACTCCGGAACCAAACGGAATAACTGATTCCTTTCAATTTGACCTCATTTTGATTCTATTTCCATATCCGTTTCAGTAACTCGAACACAACCGGCCGTAACTACCTCCTCATTTCTTAGAAAATATTAAAAAGTCGGTGAGGCCACGTGGAAGTCTATCTGGTCAGTGCGGACTTGCCCAATGAGATATCCTAGTAAAATAAAACCACAGACGTTATAGTCGTGATTCTAATATTAGCTTTGGGACGTAACGCACTGGGGGACATGGAAACTGTGAACACGTAATATCTATCATGGGGGCAACCAGGCTGAAAGGCTCAGTATCGGTGGTGGTTGTCGCTGGGACATTGACATCAACGCCTATCAATTTCGTCCCATTATTGAACAGAGAATCAAGTTCCTTCCAATTAATTAATCGATTGTATTAATAACTAATAAGGTCATAATTCACGAACTTGATTTGCTCCGTTAGCATTCCACCATTAAAAAAATCCACCGATCACATCTGCAAGAATAATTGGGGGTCTTTATCAATTGCGTAATGTGTCAGCATTCATATCAATGTGTCATCACTTGATTTTTATTGTAATAAGTTTATTAAAAAAATAAGATTTTGATGTATATAGTTTCTCTTTTTTTTTTCTTCCTACTTACTTTAATATACGAAATTTCTCCTCTTCTTTTTTTTTTTTTTTCCCGTTCTTCCTACTTACTCTGCTTATAATAGGCGACTCCAAGGATGCTGCGGAAGCCCTGCAGAGCTCAGAAACCGACAGCTTCTAAGGTTTTATTGTTTTTTTGACTCGTGGGAAGCTTTGTATATTTCTTGTACCGATAACTTTCTTGCTCATAATCTCGTTCGTTGGGCATCACGATGTAATTTTGTTGGGTCAATTAATGTCTTATCTTTGCCCGTAGAAGTTCTTTCCAGGGCTTTTGAGATATAACTGACCCAATTAACTTCATAGTCTGTTTGTTTTAATGAATTTACCTTTCATTAAAAAAAAAATTATGACGCATTTGGTAAATATGATTTGGAAGATAAGATATGAAAAATTCTTGTTCGGCTTTTGGGGTAATTGGGGTAGGATGAGGGGTGTAATGAAGTGAGCAAGTCCGAATATGGTGGGCTCGATCTTATTTCGGTCAGCTCGAGTTTGGTTGAGCCCCAACGTCCGAGCTCGAGCTGGGTAGGTTCAGCTGCAACATTACATAGCCTCATCTGAGCTGTAATAGGCTCGAGGAGAGCAGCAAGGGGTCGGGGTGTCACTGCCTTTTCTGCTGGATATCGGGTGTTACTGCCTGGCATGAGGAAGAGGGGTCCGAGGAAATATAGGACCTAGTATTCTATTAGGCCATAATGACAGGCCCTTAGGCTTGTTAGGCCCATGGGCAGTCTTTACAATGAAAGTTCTTATGTAATTGTATAATTAAACCCTTATATAGGATATTCAATATAAGTATCACCTTAAGGAAATTCTATCTTCTAATCATACGAACAGTTTTCTAGAGTCGATGGGCATTGGATCAATATGACCGACCATCAAGTATTGAATCAACATATCAACAGCCATCACAGCTGACTACTAAAATGTTTCGCTATTACTGAGGGACAAGATCCCTAAAATTTTCTCGGATTCATACGGTTACCGATGGATCAGGTCCCCTCGGAATTCTAGGCCTCAAAATGTTTTTTTTTTTGTTCGAGGGATCACTGGTAACTAAGGTGACCTTGATTGGTGCCCCGCGTCGGTCCACACTGCCCCCTTCTCCCTCCTCCCTCTAGGGGGAACCATTTCAAGAAGATGGCGGCTTGACGCCGGTGACTATCGTCCAGTCTGAGTTCACCAGTGAACCTAGAGATCTCTAGCGACCTTCTGGAACGGTGGATGTCGAGCAACCACCGGCTCACTATCTTCATCGAATGTTTTGCTTTCTTTTTTTTCAATTTCTGATCAATTTTAATCTTTGAGAAATTTAAAAAACTATTTAAGTTATTCTTAAATAATTAATATAAGGACAATTTGATCATTTGATTTAATATCCCAATCACAAATCTTGACATACTATAAACACAAGATTGGGATATTGAATGTCTACTGGATTTAAAATCCCAAACTATCCCACCCATAGTCCTATCCCTACTCTGACTTCTTTTTGGATTAAGGGAGGGGAAATTTGTAGCGAACACAAATTCTTCATCGTTCAGCCACTGAATTGGGTGATTGATTTCAAAATGCAATTTAGCAATCTAGCATAGAAAGCTGAGATTGCAGGTCTTTTATTTTAGAGAATTAATAAAAATATAATAAGAGAGAAAGCTTTCGGAAAAAAATAAATCGAAAAGAGATTAAGGTTTTAGGCACATGCATCCCAAAAATGATGTAGGAATAGTGAGATGACAAGAACGATCGAACTGAGGGGGCAATTACCCCCAAAATTTTGAATTTCACTGGAAATTTAAATATTGTTTTTCGATTTTTGATGAAATTATATCTATTCGTTCTTCTTAATTCAAAAACTTTATACTCTTATTTGTCCCTCCACTGATCCAAATCCTCTGCGTCCGTCCCTAGGAAGAACCTCTTAAGTAGTAAATATTGAAGACGCCAATTATCCCGTAAATTGGTATTGAGAGGACAGCTAATTCGAGAGGTTGTTTCTGATCAAACAGCTCCTAACACAAACTAATTATTTCTTTACTAAATATAATTTGTGTTGATAATCCTTTCATATTTAAGTTCTTCTAGAACTATTAGGTCATTAGACCTTTTTTTTTTCCGCTGGATAGGTTTTTTTTTCCTGAGTAAACATCGAATTATATTATTATTGGGCATGGTTACAAGGGTAACCCTCAATCATAGAAAAGTAAACAAAATTTGATCTAACACCAAACTAGCATACGTCATGAGCATGAGGGTTGGAGAAGTATGGAACCCAGGTACAACGCCAATCCGAAAAAGAGGAAAGTAGTAGTCTAATGTCTAAGACCATATTCTTAATATCCCATGGATCATTCTGGGGATTGAGCAAAGCATTAGCTAGACTACAGCATCAGTATGGAGCCAAATCTTCGCCCAATTGTGATTGAGGTTTAACGAGATAGCAATGAAGATGGCTTGTGCTTCTGCGTGGATTGGAGAAGCTGCTGTGACAGTAGCGAACCGGGAGCAATATATATCTCCATTAGGGGACTTTGCTATACCAGCGATAGCAAGCAGCATCCGTGTGATTTTTCCACCAGTTGAGTCGCAAAAACTAGAAAGGGGAGTAGTGGAGTTGTAGCAGCAATAAGCAGTAGTGGCTGGGCTGAAATGTGGCTCATATGCTGGGGCATCAAGGCTGTCATCGATGGGAAGGATTTGAGGATGTGCATTTGCAGTGTGCTTGTATCGGGTCTAGTCTTCGAAGTGCTTCACGAAAGATCAATGAATCTGCTAAAATGTGCGAGGCCAATGTCAGCCTTACCCCCTTGCATATAAACATTTGCTCCTTAGATTCCATAAATGTAAAGTATAATAGCTACATATAGTGTAAAAGACGAAGGTTCAATGCAATCATTCAAAAGCAGCACAGGAGGTTGAGTAATAAAACTGACAATCTCAGACGAAGTATTAAGAGGAAAGTTATCAACTATAAAATTCAATGGCGATTCCCTCCACGCAACGCGATAATAGATGCATTCACCATAGAGATGTGCATAATTATTGGAACCGATTCTACAAAGCGGACACGGCATTTCACTTTATGAGAATCGGGAGAGGTATTCAGAAGCAAGTCTCCAAAATGGATTTTTAGTCTCTCGTGCATTTTCAACGTCCAAAAGCGTCTTAAGTTGACTGACAAATGAGAGCTGAACCTATCTTTTTGATCTAATGCCTAAAAAGATTTCACCGTGTGTTCACCATGGGCATTAGGAATCCAAATAATAGAATCAACAATTTCAGTGGTAGCTAATATTAAGAATGCTACTCATAGTTTCCTCATCAAACAAGTTAATGATTGAGGGTACATCCCATCGGGAAAAGAGTATGAGATCACGTACCTTGATATCTTGGTCTATATGAATGTCAAAAGCAGGGATTAGTTTGAAGTTTGGCATACCTGGGACGGGTCTTTCCAAACGGAGACGGAGGCACCATTACCAATTAAATAGCATGCACCTGCTTCAAAAGTTTTTCGGCACCACTGTATTCCCTTCCAGACATATGAAGGGTCGCAAAAGATCTGTTAGAGGGGGTAAGGGAGTTGCCATATTTCGCAGCCATAGCTCTCATGACAAGACCGTCATTTTTAGAAATAAGAGCCCATGCAGTTTACGAAAGCATAGCCTTATTCATGTCAGCCGCACCCCTAAAGCCAACTCCTCCTACTGGTTTGGGTTGGCAGAGCTTATCTCAACTCAAAGGAGCAAAATACTTGGACTTGTCCAAGGAATTACCCCACCAAAAACGTTTTGAAGGCTGATTAATCTTGTTGCGAAATCGATTCCATCCTGACACC
The DNA here is from genome assembly GCF_007655135.1 of Punica granatum. Taxonomy (NCBI): domain Eukaryota; kingdom Viridiplantae; phylum Streptophyta; class Magnoliopsida; order Myrtales; family Lythraceae; genus Punica; species Punica granatum. The sequence continues at coordinate 13,293,918 of NC_045131.1, read as the reverse complement.
TACCCCAATGGGCGCCTGATCAGCTGCAGTTAGTGCAGTTCGTGAGTTTTTTGTGTACAATAGCTCTATAAAGTTATAGCAGCCTCTTATCGGGTGACATGGATCTCAATCGTGTTTGGACAAATGACATACCATGTGTAGTTGAATGTGAATAACATTTTAACCAAAGATGTTCATAACTTCTGCTAATAATAATAAAATATAATGAAGTGTGTTGTCCATGCTGATATTATAACTAGAAATTTGTGCTGTCTTTGGTTGCCTAAGATGTGGTTTGATCGCGTCATGGCTTTGATTAAAATAAGACTGACTTTGCTTTAACTAAATAATTTTTTTTATGCTGAATAAAAAGATTATGTCGGATTATTAGCCCGCTATGGCTGCTCCAACTAAAAGAACCTAACCGCCATGAAATGTTTTTTTCGCCATATCTTGCTGAAACCTTAGCCCAACTTGGTCACCGCAACCCCACCAACACACTAGTAAATTAAGTCCAAGGTCCACTGAATCAAGCATTATGGGCCGACTACCACCATCCCATAATACACCCACAGAGTGGTGAGCTCTACGTCCTCAATGAGGTTCGAACTCGTGATGTTCAAGTGGAGCGCTCGATGCTTAACCACTAGACCACCGTGCTTGTGGTACTTTAACTAAACAATTTGGTTTTTGGTTGTTCGAGAACTTTCGGATGGGCTTGCTGCGTCATAACAAGATGAGAACATCACTCCCCAATTTGCATATTATTATAACAATGACTATGAGAAATGTCAGGGGCATGATACGTGACTTCTTTTTGGTTATAAAGGATACACACTGCATATTAAATTCTTCTCAAATATCTTATGTTCTAAGGTTTTATTTGAGTCATGTATAATAAGGGGAACGAATCAGAAAGAAACATTTCAATTGTAATTGTTTGATTAAAAGGATCGGTCTCTAATTCGCTCATATGGGGAATTGATTTCCCACCGTAGGAAATCATTCCATCCCAAGGAATGAAAAGGGGGAATCAAAATTAATTTTGTTATATTATTCATATATAATTTTGAACTGGAAATTCAAATATTAAAAATTGATATGACTATTTAGAAAATGAATTAACAGAAGTAAATGGATGGCATTGAATTTCAATTCTTTATTAAACCAAATAAAAAGAAAATTTGATGGCATTTGGTTTTGGAGTTAAAATTCTAGTCCACTATACTTTATTCTATTCTTCCCTCGATTCAATAATATAATCATTACCTTTTTTATCTTTTTTTTACTTATTTAATAATAAATTTCCACGTTTCTTTTCATAATTATTACTACAACTAATTTTAATAATAACTTCACTATATACTTTTACACCTACATATATATGTATAATTTTTATATTTTTCTCTCATATAATACTAAATTCCCATACATATTTTTTCATAACTATTATTACATATGGTGAGGTATCAAGGTTATCATGGATGGGAAGGATATGAGAATATGCATTTGCAGTGTGCTCGTATCGGGTCTGGTCTCCCAAGTGCTTCTCGAAATATCATCGAAACTGCTAAAGAGGGAGCCCGATGTCAGCGTTACCCCCTTGCATATAAACATTTGTTCCTTGGATTCCATAAATGTAAAGTACAATAGCTACATATGGCGTAAAAGATGAAGGTTCAATGCAGTCATTCAAAAGCAACACAGGAGGTTGAGTAATAAAACTAACAATCTCAGACGAAGTATTAAGAGGAAAGTTATTAACTAAAAAATTCCAAGGCAATTCCCTCCACTCAACGCGATAATAGATGCATTCACCATAGAGATGTGCATAATTATCTGAACCGATTCTACAAAGCGGACACGGCATTTCACTTTACGAGAACCAGGAGAGGCATTCGCAAGCAAGTCTCAAAAAAAAAGATTTTTAGTCTCTCGTGCATTTTCAACGCCTAAATGCGTCTCCATTTGAATGACAAATGAGAGCTAAAGGTGTCGTTTTGATCTATTGCCTAAAAAGATTTCACCGCGTGTTCACCATGGGCATTACGAATCCAGATAATAGAATCAACAATTTCAGAGGTAGCTAGATGAATATTAAGAATGTTACTCACATTTTCCTTGTCAAACAAGTTAATGATCAAGGTTCCATTTAATCGGGGAAAAGAGCATGAGATCATATATCTTGGTCTATATGAATGTCAAAAGCAGGGATTGGTTTGAACCTTGGCATACTTGGGATCCAGGTCTTTCCAAACGGAGACGGAGTCACTATTACCAATTAAATAGCACGCACCTGCTTCAAAGGTTTCTCGGCACGACTGCATTCCTTTCCAGACATATGAAGGGTCGCAGAAGATCTGTTTGAAGGCGTAGGAAGTTGCCATATTTCGCAGCCATAGCTCTCATGGCAAGACTGCCATTTTTATAAATAAGAGCCCATGCGGTTTTCGAAAGCATAGTCTTATTCATGTCAGCTGAACGCCTAAAGCCAAGTCCTCCCACTGGTTTGGGCTGGCAGAGCTTATCTCAACTCAAAGGGGAAAAATACTTGGACTTGTCATCGGAATTACCCCACCAAAAACGTTTTTGAAGCCTGATCAATCATATTGAGAATGGACTTGGGCAACCGAAAGAGAGACATAGTGTAATTGGGCGTGCTAGTATAACATATCGGATTAAAGTGGCCCGACTCGCCTAAGAGAGATTTTTTGGCTTTCCATAAAGCTAATTTATTCTTGATTTTTTCCAAAAGAAATTAAAAATAATCTCTCTTTTTCTTATCATTGACAAAGAGAGGATTACCTAAATAGTGGGAGTCCATCTTGAGCTTTTTCAGTTAGATCTTTGTTGGTTCGAGACTTTAAAGTTACTACTACTACAATAAGTGATATTGATAATTCTAAGCCAGGTGCTTCTTTAGTGTGGAATTTAGATTTTCCATACCGTACAAAATTAATATGAGCCCTTAGATCTCTCTTCATTTAATATGGATCGTCAATTGTACATAATTTTTTAGAACTATTTTCATTATTTACCTTCCTATTTTCCTCTCACAAACCTTCACCAGTATTACAAATTAGCCTTTATGCGTAGACCAATAAGGGAGTGCAGTCCCGGATTTAGCCACAGACTGCAGAGCCACTTCTCCCGAGTCTCGATTGTTCTCTGCTCGTCCGTACTGCTCCTCCCGGCTAATTATCAAGAAGAAATTAAAGTGCTTTTTTACACAAATGTTACTGAGTTTTCACTAGAAGTAGAAGGTGGCCATAGAATCTGCTCAGTGATGTTAATTTGCTTGATTTTTTTGATTGGTACACTAAAGCCTCGTGAAAGGGAGGTGTATGTGACGTTACTGATGTATTTGCAATTCATCATGAAAGGAAGACTACTTCCCCCCAACATGTAATCAGCCATTCGGGACGAGTGCCATGTCATTGATCATAAACCACCTGTCAAACCTGTTTTATTTTCTAAGTTGATTCGATGGTTCAATTGAAACCATTTTATTAAACCGTATGGTTTAGATTCTCGTAAACCGATTTGGTTCAATATTACACGTGTCGCAATAACATGAATCCACGTCATCAGTCTGGATTTGTGATAGTATCAAATGACGACGAAAAGAATTGTGAGCGAAAATTACATTCTATATAATAAAGGGACCAGATTGTGTTTTTTTAGGGAAGTTTTTGCAATTTTAAACCTTATAATAATAAACTATTTAGATTAGATTGAGGATGATCTAAGGTCTAAATTAATTATGAATGATGTGAAAAAATTCAAAATTCTTTTAAACCGTAAAAATTTGGTTTCTAGGCAGATATCTTTTGGTGAATGGCAACCATTTATTATTTATATATGGAGTGAAGCTTTTTTGATAAATAAAATGAAATTAAGTGTACGGTGAATTAAATAATATTTTAACTATCGACCTGCATACATAAGTAAAATCAGCAGTTGCACTATTTTCCCATCTCTATGTAAAAGGTCATGACGTAGCTCCAAATCAATACTAAGAAGAGCCAGCTGAAAAGCTACATCTTGCGATCGACAGTAATTGTTCATCTTAAAAGATCGAGATGCATGAGTTCTTGGAAATATGCCCACGAATCAGATCATGAACATCCTCATCAGTAGGGCGACTCTTCTGATTTAGAACCATCACGAGTTCTAGCTAAATTTATGAACGGATTCTCTTCCAAAATATTGTTGAAGAAGTCATTTAATTTAAGTACATGGAGTTCACAATATAATCACAAAAGGTACACAAATCCTCGGACCACAGGTTTGCCCTTCCCCTTCACACCTCATAAGTCATAGACTTGCTTGCCGGTGAACTTGACCTCGATAGGGTTGACGTTCTTCCCGATGGACCTCATGTTCAGGCCGACTCCTTGGCGTCCTGGGTTCACCTTCTCGGGGTAGATACCGTCCTTAGGGTGGAGATACTGTACCTCGCCGTTTGGGAACACCCGGTAGAACTGGTACTTGATCTTGTACTTGGAGCGGAGCCGGGTTCCAAGGGCCAGGCACTGCTCCTTCCTTGCGAGCTTAAGCAAGTTAGGGCCCTGCCTCATGATGGCTGCCCCACCCGTGGGCATCTCGAAGATCTGCTCCTTGGGCGAGTCCCATGTGATCACGTAGAACTCCTCCACCTACAGAAATGGAAACCAATTCAGAAACCGCAGCTTTCATGCGAGGATACTGTCGGATAATTGGAGTGAATGTGTCGTTGACACCTTGTGTACCAAATGCTTGGCTGGTCGTAACTCGTAAGATCATAATTTTTGCGCTCAGGTGTATCAATCATATGGTCTAGCATGACCCAATAACGCAATTCCAACAAGTTCGATCCATGATCATTCTAATCTTATATGCACCTTTCTAATCTTATCCAACATTCATAGAAAGGTCAATTAATCAGCGGAAATTCTTGCACTCGCGATAAGCACAAATATATGTAAAGGCGTACAATCGCGAACACGAATTATCGACCATACCCTTCCTATAATAGGTTATTATAAGCTTAGCTCATTCAGCTAGGACTTTTTCGAACGTCACTAACCTGAGCCTTACGGAGAAGGCCTCCGGTGCTGCCCCCGAAGATCGGGGACGGCGTGCTGGGGTCCAACTCTGGTGGAGTGAACCCAACCGGTGCCTCCTTGGTTGGTGCCTCGGCCCCCTCGGCAGCAGCTGCCCTTATGGACGTTCTAGAGAACTTGAGGGTCTTCGAGCCGCTGAGGGCCATAGACGAAGACTGCTTCCACGGGACGGAGACGCGGTCGCCCGACTTGAGGGCGGGGGTAAAGAGGGAGGCTTGGGTTGCCATGGCCATGGTGGAGAGATGGTCTTTGGTGGTCTGAGGATTGTCTGTGATGTGTTAAGAGTAATAGAAGGAAAAGGATTCGTATTTTTTGGGTTTGATGATAAAGGGAGAAGGGGACATTAGTGTGGTAGGGAGAGGAGGATGGATTTTTGAGGATATGGGAGTGGATAAGGTGATACGGGTTGGGCCAATTAGAAATTGAGATTTTGATACGTTGTCTTACCCACTCCTCACACCTCATCACTCCTTCCCTTCCAACTGTGCATGTAAGCCTTTACATATACACGCATATACGCATGTTAATGTTATACATGTGAATTAAGTTGAAAGATATTAGGTTGTTTCCCCTGGCTTAGTTATATCAAGTTAACAAATTTTACTTGGACCGTGACACAAGATATACGCGTTGCTCCTGTCATGATTTTGGAAGATTGGACTTACCGATGCATAATGTACGAGAGTGTGATCGATCCTGATGCTATATAACATTGTGCGGTATTATACATCCCAATATTTGTTGTGAGGACTTATGCATTGTTGATGATGTTTTGCATCTGCGAAGTTTATCTGATGCATTGACAGAGACCTCGTATCCTGTAGTGGTTATGTAATTTACTGTTATACGTTTTAGAATTTGATCTTAATTGCATAAGGGTAATGTTTGGAATTGCTCTAGTACAATACATACATATCCATGACATAGTTTTTACTGATATACCAAAGAAATCTTTTTAGAGATAATAGTAGGCATCAGCAAGCACAATCTGTGAATTTTATCAACGCTAATTAGATTTGCTTACAAAATCTACTTATCAAAGGTGGAAATTCTACTATTCATAAACTAAATCGTTTGGGAACCCCTCAATGCTCATTGGATCAATGTGAGACCCATCATCCAACGGTCCTAAGAGTTCATTGACGGTTCAAACTGGACCAAAGAACTTCCCAGAGGAGGCGTGTCCATAAAGATGGCTGCCTTGTCAAATGGTTTGTGCCTCCTATACTTCATGTTGTTGGATTGTGGATTGAACCTATCTGCTAATTCTGGCCCCAAAGAATTGATAATCAAAAAGCTTAACTGTTAGTTCCAACCCAGCAACGGAGCGATGGCATTATTATGGCACGGGCCACTCCTCCGCCAGGCTCAATTAAGAATTTGGGTAAAACTTGGCCAGATATGGGGTTGAGCAGAGGCAAAGCCGAGCGCTCCACTTGACCAATTGATATGCGGCTGATACCGAAAGTTATCATGCTTAACGAAAACCGCGATTGCAATCATGAATTATGTGGTATTGCGCCCAGAAAATAAGCATTGAACAAGGAAAGTCGCGATAAATAGCGGACGATAATCAAAGAACGGGTCAGGAGGTCCGGATTGATCTGGAAAGCCTAGCCCATCATACGGGAGGGCCCAGCCCAAGACAAATATAGGTCCAACCGGGAAGTTGTTCATATAAAGCTATTGAATTGAACTTCCCCATCTACTGGGGTCAACATGGCACCAATCTCAGTAATAAGTCAAATCACGTCAATGTTTTATTATAATTTTAATTTTAGAATTGTTCTTGCTACTTTCTATAACGTTCATGTTTGCCATCTCGAAATCCGAGGCTCGATTTGATCATTTGACACTTTCTTAATATATATACTGTTGCATCTTATGAACAAAATGACAGACGATCTCAATATTCTTTCGCGTTCCATATGATGTATCCGACTTAATATGAGCATCTAAGCTATGACTGATGAACAGAATCAGATTTCTATGGATGGAAGTTTGTAATTTTGGTTCGGTAAGTTATGGAAGTGGTAATTTACACATCAAAGGTGAGAAAATTGGACACCTAAATGCTAGGCAATCATGAACCTAACTCGTTGATTTGCACTGAAAGTTACCCGTTATGAAAGCAAGGACAGACCGACATCCGAAACTCGAATTACTCAGATCGATACACTATTTGGAATTCCCTTGCCAGTGAGTCCTCCGACCCTGGAGTTGTCTGATGTATTCGGGTAGAGTAAGGTGTAAGGTATTTTAACAGGTCCGACCCTGTTCTTCCATTTACCGTCAAGGTTCATTTCCATGATCCGGTTCTCGATCTCCATGAGCCTCTCCCCAAACCTGCGGAACGCCTCTTTTGGTTCATGGTCTGAAGTCCAATCGTGGTTGTCGTCGTCCCTCTGCCCAAGATAAAACTCGTCCGTGGAATGCCTGGATAGTATCTCAATCAGGGACACTCCAAGGAGCGTTTGGAACTGCGCTGTGATCGATTTTAGGAACACCTTGTCCGGGTTCAATTCGAGCTCGGCATACTCAGGTGTTCCTGGTTCAGGCATAAACCGGCGGCTTATTGTCGGGCGGTTCGGGAGGTACCCGGCATAAGGGTACTGACCAAAGTTGACTGCAGCGTGGAGGGCAGAGGCGACCCATATAATGGTTGTACATGTTTGGAAGAGCTCGGCCCGTGTCCGCATCTCAGGCCACCACCGCTCGTCTTTCTTGTCTCCGTGGCCTACATTCCGAACCTCATCCCACCATGACTGGAGCTCCAAGTCACCCTGAACCAATCCATCAGAACTGTAATAGAAGGAGCAGTAGTCAGTGACCCAAGTCTCAATGGCCGACCATATCTCAAGCCCATCGACTGCGAAAGGATAGTCCTCAATCAGAAGCCTGAGCCCGTGGGGTGAGCTCGGGTCAGGAACTGCCACTCCCCTGGAAAATGAGCAAAAGGACAGAAGATATTCCGGTTATGCTTAGTGTCCAGGAAACAAACGAAGAACCAACCGAAAATGGAGTTCAGAAGTCACCTTTTGAGAAGATCAGCAGGCAGAGCGTGCTCTGGAAAGACCCAGCTTTTATAGATAACAGATGACATTTCCATGGAGTATTTCGCCGGGAAGACCGTGTTTTCAAGCACTCCACCAGCATTGATCAGGATCTGACGGGCCAAAGCATTGATGTTCATAGTGTCACGGAAGTGAGGATGAAGGAGCTTGTATATGGGATGGAGCACGCTTAACTGCCGGTTCGTTGCGATTACAAATGGCTCTATTGCAGCATGAGTGTTCAACCTGATAACAAATCAAATCACCATGCAAAAAGCTTCTAGTAAGCTTATAACCTTCCATAGCACATTTTATATGTATGAAATTCTGAAGGCGTGATTACGTAGTTACTACTTAAGACCGAATGTTTCGGTGAAACTTTTACCAGTGGCTGACAAGCTGGTGGTAGCCAGAATCGTTCACGCTGACATAAGCCTTTGCGAGGTGCCACACCGAGCCCTCGACTCCTTGTTCTGCAGGAGTGAAGACCTTGCTGACAGCGCCATGGTACTCTCCCTGAGGGTGCAGCAAGCTCAGCTCAATCACCAATGGCTTCAGTGTCCCGTCGTCCTGCAGAAGCAGGATTGTTCGGGTTGCATACATTTTTGTGTTTGTCGAGTTGATTCGCCTCAAGTATGGCATTATCGCGTCGTGGTGGTCAAGTATGAACAATTTATTGCTTCGAATTGCCTGCAATCGGAAATTATGGCAAGCCGATGAGAAGACCTTGCTTGGTAAGTTGTAACATTCTTCTATATTCTGGGCAAGGAAAACAGAAACTAACTTCATCTGCACTGAGCCCGTTCATGTTCATTTCGATGTGTTCGGCCCTTATTGAACTGTTCTGGTTCCCATACTCCGTAGGATCTAGCTTGCTTTTCGGTGGAAACTCCTGCATAGTTGTTGTTGGTATGTAACTAAAAACTCAATTGCCGGAAAACATTCTGTGCATCACTTTTTATCAAGTCGAGATGTTTGCTTACTTGGAGACGACTGATGACGACGGGGTTCACTCCAGCAAGCATTTCCCGGCCAAACTCTTCATCCGTTCTCCATGCAGATTTATCCTCTGCACTCATTTTTACAGAGTAATGTTCAGAACAAGTTACCCAGAATGACGTTTAAAACCATTATAAGGAAAATCTGGAAAGTCGTTTTGCCGGATATTCGTTGCTTTTACAGGAATCAAAATAGAAAAACTGAAAATGACTTTCCTGAATCTCCATATCCAAAAGGAGCGAAGTATAATGTGTACCTTTGATCACATCGGGCATCGGAAACTTGAGGAACCGTTCACCGTCATCACGAGCGAGTTCCTTGAGCATCTCCCATGGGATGCTCGCCTTGAGCTTCCTAACTTTTGCTCCGTTGGGAAGCTTGATACCTCCTTCATAAAGGCTAAGCACGTCATCGAAAGTATCAAACTCATTGAACGTCTTGTCGAATAGAGATGAGATCTCCGGGACCAGGACCTGTCCTAGTGATTTCAGAGCGTATGCAAGAAAGTCCGAGAACTTTATGTGGCTGAACCGCTCGTCTCTTGGAACGTAAATGTTAAGATTCAGCAAGGGCAATCTGCTCTCCGAGTATGGATCTGCAATGAAAATATAGTAAGAAAAGAAAGTTCCTCATAATATCAACAGAACATGACCTACACTATAATGGAAGCTCAAGTTTTAGATGCAACTATACCAGCTTGTGTCGGTTTTCGCCCAGTTCTCCCTCTCCGAGGATACGGATACTTCTCAGATCCACCCAGGACAGGTCTTGCATAATCGGGGCCTTTGTCTGGGCTCCCGAGATCGTTGTAATAATCATAGTCATAAACCCGGTCCCACTCTTTGAGCTCCCCAGATCCATTGCCCCGTAGATTGATGAGTTCCTCCTCCCGGTACGGGCGTAGCGGCTCTGGCGTTTGGTGTGGTAGATAGGACTGACAAAGAGATCAACTTCAAAGTTAGAGCCCTAGGTGGTTTTTTTTTTTTTTTCGTGAACCAGATATTCGGAAGTCCAATTTAATCCCGACTATTCCAGTCGAGCCGGATCGGCCTACTAAAAGGTAAGGGTAAAGCTCTCCCAGTGAATTCACAAGAACTCTAACCCGATATCTTACTTAAGCGGAACAAACGTTGAACCGCTTGAATCAATCCATATTGGTTAGAGCCCTAGATGTTTTTCGGTAATTAGAACCCTAGGTTATAACTAATTATAGTTAACCATATACACACATGTTCATAATGCAAATCCTAAAATAACAGTTATACGTATATATACTTATTTCCGTCCCAAAGAGACAAAGATGACGCTGGACTGCACACGGGGGAGGTCTACGGGGTATAACGTATGTTTTACCTTTTCACTAAGAATACAAAGTGCGTCTTATACATGTAGGACGTCCTATACCTGCATGTATCATAGAATTTTCTGCGTGCATTTACGGTATAATGTTAGCTTTTGGAAGTCACTGACTTACATGTTAATAATACGGTAGAATTTTTTGAAAGTTATTGACATGGAACAGTGGAAATTTCACAATACACTACTGCAAAAGAACAGTGATATTAAGGACCAATGATTTTTTTTTTTTTTGGTGAATAAGGACGCAATGACTGAAGCGGAAAAGAAGAGACATACATGATAGAATCATAGAAAATCACTTCTCCAGGCAGGGCACATATGGAGAACTAGTAGCAACCATGGCAATCAATCAGGACTATATCGGGGAATTCAACCGGGCAAATGTATGGACGGTTCATGAAAGTCTCGAGACCGTTGGATCAATATGGGACCCATTACAAGATATCAATAATCCAACGTCGACTGATATCCTTCATAACCATTCATTGCAGGGATGGTGACATTTCCCAACTTGATAGATTAAACAGAGTGAAGATGAACCGTCCATTCCAGTTAATAATAGCCAAGAAAAGAGAGAGAGGACATGGATAGTGACCCTTCAAGTCGGATACATCTAATTCGTACGTTCAACAGATCTGATTGGATTGAGATTAGTAAAGGAATTATCAGGTTTCTTAGGCGGACCATCCCTTAGTCCCATTCGACCGTTAGATCGATACTTGGCGATGGATCTCGTGTTGATCAACGTATGTGAGGAAAGATAAGGGATGGCCTGACTAAGGAACCGAGGAATTTTCCCGGTTAGTAATGAGCTTGAATTTCAAATGTTACCTTGTTTGAGAAGAATACTCGGTCATACTTGTAGCGGTGCGTCGGGTAGACCCAGGAATTGCATACGAACTTGATAGGACCGTCATGGCCCGGGACGTCCTCTAAGGTGACTATCTTGAGGAAGAGCTGACTATGATGATGGTTTCTGATTATGAAAGCTCCTGGCACTCCCATCGTCTCATCCCAGTCGAACGTAATGCCGAACTCGGACTCACCGGCCGTTAACGAAGTGATCTTCGTGACCCATTTCTCTAGGGGAGCTGCTTTGCCTAACTTCCCTCGCCCATTCGCTGTACCATAAGACATCGATGTTATGTCAAATCAAATTTACTTGGTGGTTCGTAGTTTCCGTGTAACCGTTCTCTTAATTAAAAGTGATACCTATTGTCACGTCGAAATTTGACGCCATCTTAATAATTTTTATATATGCATTTAGAGTAATTATATATTATATATTATATATTCTCATGTGATAATAAAGTGAATGTGCGCAAGTCAAGGTCTCCTTCCATAGAGTCTCATGAGCTGGAGATTCGAGAAAGTATAGCTATCAATGCATTAATGGAGCAGTGACAAAAGTAGCTGTTCAGCTAATGAACAGTTTGCTTCATGAGGAAGGAACGGATACTGATTCTTTGCTTTACGGGTAACGGCGAAGCTGAGATTCTGTTCAAACCAAATTCATCTATCTCGTGGTTTGATCGCAAAAGAATAAAATAAAATAAAAAAGAAGGTCAATTTTGAAGGAAGGGATCGAACTTAGGTCCTTGTGTTTCGAGACAAGATAGAGCATTACTTCAATGAATTCCATTTTCTATTATAACAAAATTTTGAGATTGTCTTTTCCACCAAAAAAAAGGGTCAAAATTCATATATTTTTAGGGTGAAATCAGAAAGCACAGATGAAATTGAGATTACTAGAAAAAATAAATATAGTACAGTGACTAATATTTTTATCAAATAACTTAAAGGTCTCACGTTCAATTCTCATAAATAGACTCATTATTTACATTTCATTTGTATTTCTTTTGTACGAAGCCATGATGTAACCGAAAAAACTGAGATTATCAAATTCTTGAAGGTATGTTTTTCTTCAATAGGACGTTATGCCATATCGTTTTTCCGTCAAGTGTGATGTCAATTTACATCAAGCAATTGTTTTCAATTCGACAGTGATAGATACATATGAATGTATACGTATGTACATGGAGGGACATATTTATCATTTTGCTATTGAGAAAGAAGCATTTGTCGTTATTATGGTATTGCAGTCACATTCCATCCGGGAAATTTCGACCCTGAAGCCGGAGGGAAGAAAAGTCTGATTCTAAAATACATCAAACCGATCATTTTAATCGCGGTGGAGAAACGCTTTGAAAAATAGGGTAGACGTCATTGGGAACTTAACGATATAGAGCTGGAAAATTATAAGGTCCTACAATACGAATAGAATACTCATTGGCATATAAGAAAGACTAACCTGGGTCAATATGATCAGCACTGATAAGCTGTAACGTCACCCCTTTGCCCAGCAACTCATGTACCCGGTCGAAGATCGAGGCTTTGACATCGCTCAAGTCTAAGATATTCTTCTTCATCAGCTTCACCGTCCCCTTGATCTTCTTCTTCTTCTTCATGCTGTTATTGCTGTACGCGCTAGGTTCAATGCCCTTCTTCTTGCTCTTGGTGCTCACACAGCACATACCAGCCATGCCGTGAACGATCTCCGAACCCGAACGAAACCCCATGCGTCGAATCACCAATTACAAAAACCGAAAAATAAAACCTATTTCGGGTTTGAGGGACGCTTGAGAGAGTGAATACAGAAAGAAGGATGCTTGTGCTTTCTCGGGACGTTTCCCGGTTTCCTTGACTGAGAAAAGGAAGACCTATGTTCTTTGAGGTCTATGTTCTTTGAGGAACATGAAGGGCGTCTCAATTATATAGTACCAAGTCGTCCATGACAACTAAGATGGACCGTAGGGCCCTTTATCATGCCAAAAGTGGGTTCTTTATATTAAAGAATTTCATTCTTCACCCACACTTTATTATCGGAATAATAATCATAAATTAAAGCACCATATTCTTCATGGATTAACCTAAAATTGTAGGGCTATCCTGATCATCTGTGGTTAATTAATCTAGGCAGTGGTGTCCATGTTGGTGCTTCAATTAATATGAGTTGATTCAAATGGTTTTGGCGCTTGTTTCTTTCTAAAGAAGATCTCTCGGATTCAAGTATTGTGAATGAAGAAAATTCACAATTGAGAAAGTTTTACTCTTTAATGAACTATCTTGCTTGAATTTGATTATTCAAGACCTATTGGAATTTTGGATATACTATAGGGCGTTAAAAAAAACTATATAGTTGTCATGTGAATGAAGCGGATTATCTTGTTCATTTCTTCACTTACATATTATTAGTAAGTAATGTAGTAGAAATTTATCAAAAAAAAAAAAGGTAATGTAGTAGAAACAGCTTGCAACACTTTGCGTAGGAAAGGTGTCATAGAAGAACTTCGATACAACGCGGTATTCGTTAGACCACGATTGATAAGTGTATCATCATACAAAAACAAGAATTGGCAAGAACGGTAAACTTTCTAAATATATTACAAGGTAGGTCGTCTATGAATTCAATAGAAAATAAATGAGTGGAAAACGAGTAAGATATGAAAAAATTTCACCGATTAAAATCGAATGCGTGGAATCCCTTAGTTCCAAGACGAGCACGAGCTCCACTATTACTGGACATCCCTTATAAACCTGTAATTGTCAAACTTTGATTATGACTTAAGGCGTGTACGCTTTTAGAAAGAAAAGGAGATAATAGAAGGAATGAGACTAGCTAGTCTTCCAAACAATCCAGGCTTGCCATAAGAGAAGGTAATGTGAATATGGAATTTCTTAACATATTCTATCATCAAATTCTAATGTGAAATTATTTATAACGTATATCTACTCTCTGTTTTTTTTATGAAGAATGTATATCTACTTTAGAGCGTGATAATAATATATAATATCTTAATGTTTATATATCATATATATGTCTGTCTATATTCCTTTCACTTTCCTTCCCACGTGTTCTCCTCGATCTGGTTGAAGTCGGCTTTGGTCCTTTTTTAGATTCTCCCCATGCAAATCGTCCTACGCTTTGTTGACAACTACCAGATGAATTAAATAACTCTTATGTCATTCGAAAGGAGGGTCCAATGAAATGTAATATTGATTAATATCCGCCATGTCATTGAAAAAAAAAAAGGATTAATTTAGCACATGCATCTCATTTGAATGAGAAAGTCTTTTACGTAGCGAGACAAGAAAACACAAAAGATTAATAATGTTGTAGTGGTCACAATATGTTATTTTTCTTATTGATTGCTGTAATAAATATAGGTGAACCTGAGGAAAGGATAAAATGGCATTTCGCATTAAGGTAGATCCATAATTTATTAATCAAGGACATAACGTATATTACATATATTTTAAAATAGAGTATACATAATTAATATGGGTTGGTTCAAATATTTCGACAATTGTTTTCCTTAAGTAACGTCTCGAGTTTGAATCCTGTGAATAGAGAAAATCCATGTTTGGAAGGCTTTATCATTATAGTGAGTCGATCCTACTCAAACTGAATTAGTTTGGGTCGATTGGACTTCTAAATATAAGAGTAGAAAAAATTAGACTGTACACAAAAGTACAATTTGATGCATTGACCTTTGTTTGCTCAGATTCTGGATTTTGGAAAAGAATTGTCTTTCACATTGTTTTTGTGTTGGCAAAAAAATTTAATTTCAGAGTAATTCATCTCTAAAGACAAAATTTGCTCCATGACGAGACAAATTAACTAAGTAATAAAAGGATTTGAGATATAATGTTTAATTCAAAGATCATTAGGTGCAAGAGAATGATTTTTCTATTAAGCTAATTTTTAGAGTTTAATTTTCAAGTTACAAGGAAGATTCATGGGCATTTAGGATTAATTTTTAGTACAATATATACAGCTGGAGAGGAAGCACTAAATAAAGGGGGAAAAAAAAAAGAACTGCTAGCATGGGCATAAAGATAATAGGGCAAATTACAAAAAAAAATCCAAGTTTGGTAAAATGTCTCAGTTTTGTCATAAATTTTGTTTTGTAAAAAAAAAACATAAGTTTTCTAAAATGTCTCAAAAATGACATCCGTTATAACTTCCGTCAATTTTTGCCTACGTGTGACCTACGTGGACTGTTAAAGGGACCCACCATCACCAGCAAAAATTGACGAAAGTTATAACGGATGTCATTTTTGAGACATTTTAGAAAACTTATGGTTTTTTTTGTTACAAAACAAAATTTAGGACAAAATTGAGACATTTTACAAAATTCGGGTTTTTTTTTGTAATTTACCCAAGATAATATGGGAAAATATTGCAAAAAAGAAAATTCTCTTCATTACTCTTTTGCTATGGAAATAAATCTTTTTAGTTAAAAGTACGCCCGCCAACCCAAGCTATACTTTTAATTGCCCCTAGCTAACTCATGCAAGCACTATAGAAAAAGGGCCTAAGCCCAACGCGATTGAAAACGTCGGGAAAAATTGGTTGGAATCGGTCAATCCCGACGTCTTGAAAAACGTCGAGATTGACCACCTTTTAGCCGACATTTCGAAAAATATCGACTTTTGTTAACCATATGCCGACGCTTTTAAGCTTAGTCGACGCAAAGAAAAAGTCACCTCTTGTTTATGCTATTCCGATGATTTTGGAACTTTTTCCAACTTTTGAAACATCAGCCTTTGTTGTTGATGTTGTTAATCCGTATCAACAGATTATCATTTTTGAACCAATTGACGCAGCGGAACTAATTGCGATCTGTTGATTCGCGTATGAATAGCAAACAACAACCTTCTACAACCTGTTGATTCTACGAATACCAGGAAATAGGCATCAAACTCGAATCAAATCCGAGATTGGGCGAAAGAACACGGTAGCTCCAAAACTTTATTGATAATTCGAAAAAACTGTCTTTAGTCCTAGGGCTTACATCGCTTAAATAGGAAGAAACGAAATTGCAACAAAGGAAATAAACTATTTTAGGACAAAGGAAATAAACTATTTTAAGGAATTGCGACGAAAAAATAAACTTTTCCTAAAACATGCAAAAACGCCCAAATAACATAAAATTGTCTGTTTAAGGCCATAAAATTTCTCGTTTGGCTCCAAATGTTGTTTTCCTCGAGACAAAGTCGTCAGAACCTGTTTTTCTAGAGATATCGATTTGCCACATCTTCTACTACATCAATTTTGCTACTAGATATTGTCAAAAATGTTATCAAAGTGCAAAAGTGTATGTGGTAAAATGTTATCACCTTATAACAATCTATTAGTGTTGGCATTCATAGCTCATAATAGAAAGGGTGACGTGTTGTTTCCTTATGAAAATATGTTTTCATATAATAGAAGATGTTATCGAGGATGATGTTGATGAAATAAATCTTTCGAAATTAAATTTGCGATGGCCTTCAATAGTTATCGATCGACCTAAATTCATAGTCGCTCTTTATCAAAAGACAAATTTACTTACGAAAAATCTTTCAAATAAATTTTGAATATGCTCTATCACGGAAACTATATGGTTTTGAGCCTTTTTATGGGATCACAATTTCGGCTATTGGAGTATAAGCTCCGAGAAACTTATTTAGAAAGTAAGAAGATAATCGAAACCCCATTGTCAATAATTAGAATTGAGTTGTAAGAGACTTGTTTCTTCCAAATTTGACTAGATCATACCTAAAGTTAAAACCATATCAAAGGATTTATTGGCGGCATTCCGATAATACAAAATAACTTTAAAATTCCTTGTGGCATAGATTTCCTCGAACCCAAAAGAGACATTCTCAAAAGCATGACCACATATTATATTAGACCAATTAATCAATTGAATGTGTGTGTTATATTTACACCTTACTTAAAACACATAACTTGATTTCACGAAACAAACTTAAACACACAACTTGATTTCAATTGAAACGCTTATATAGTGTTCTTACGAGTCAACCCTTAATTTATGACATTAAAACTGTGCAATGTATAAATTATATATGGAGGAAGAGAAAACATGATGTATAGAGTTATTAATACTAAGATTTGAATCCAGTATCTCTTTAGTTCTGAATTGCGGATGAATATCCGCACTAATTACTCTTTTAAGTTATGATGTACTTTTATTTAATTGAAAATCATGATAATAACATCTCTCTTAAATGACTTAGGAAACAAGACCCTAAGAAACCTATGATAAGTTTTATATGATTATGTAATAATTTTAGCCCTTAGAAACTTGATATTCATATATAACAACAGATAAGCCAACAGATTGTCCTATCTATTGTCTCAAAACCTTGGGCCGACATTTAAAGCGTTGGCCCTTGTATATTTTAAGTGAAAACATGTTGTCAGAAGGTATGACAACATGTTGTCACCTGAGATCGACATAGGCCGACGCTTTAAATGTTAGCTAAAGGTTGTATAGGCCGACACTTTTCGAAAAGCCCAACAATTTGTTTATGCCAACGTTTCAAAAGCATCAGCATTTAAAAAAAAAATTCAAAGGCGCTCGGCCCTTAAAATTTTTAAAACGTAAAATATTTCAAACCTTCAAAATTCTCCCTCCCTTCTTCTTCTTCTTAAATGCCCCATCCGTTCTTCTTCCCTCCTCTTCCTATTCTCTCATGTCTCCTTCTTTCACTCCACTCCTCATTTACCTCTGTCGTCACTTCCACCATCGTCCTCCATCTCTTCTCCTCCTCTACCCTCGCCCTCTGCCTTCACACCGTTCCTCTTCCGTTTTTTCGATCATCCTCTCCCACTTCATCGTTCCCCTCCACTACTATATTCTCCTCCTTTCCTTCGCCTCACCACTGCTGCTGCTGCTGCTCGCACCTGCCACTGCTATTGCTGCTCATTTCTGCAGCCCACCGTCTCCAGATCGGCCAGAGCTGGCCTCCAAGTGTGGTCGAAGCATTGACATCGAGTTGATGGGTTTTCCTTCTTTTATTGTGGAGATGATCTATTATCAATGTATTTGATTATTATTTTCATACTTTTTTATGATTAATGAATTATACTTGAGTGTAAGCGAGAGTTTTTGTGATTTCTAGGGCATGGCAAAAAGTTGTCAAAAAATTGAAAATATGTTGTGAGTTCGTTAATTGTTATTATTATCATAACTTGAAAATTTGTTTGGATATGTACATGTGGCTAAATTATTGATGGTGTTATAGAGTTATATTTATTTGATATCAAGTGGCAATACTTCATTTCTTTAAGTATCAATTATTGACAATGGGCTGTCAACAAATTTGACAATTGAGAACGGGTTGTCAAATTTGTTGACAACTTGTTGCCTTTTTTTTATTGAAAATGGTCTATGCCAACATTTCCGGCATCGGCCTTGGCATGTTTGAGGCAATGTTTTTTGCATCGGCATAGGGATAGTTTTGGCCGACTTCAAAATCGTTGGCATACACCCAGTTTTAGCCAATGTTTCAAACGTCGGCTTAAAAGCAATTGTTGGCCGACGTAACGAGCGTCAGCCTAGGCAAGGTTTTTGCCGACATTTGAAACGTCGGCCTAGATCTGATTTTTAGCCGACGTATCTGAAAAGTCGGCTTAGGGTTGTGCTTTCCAGAAGTTTTTGGAAAATCGTCAGGAACACTCTCGCAACGGTGTCAAGGCCAACGTTGTTTGAAACTTCGGGAGAAACATCGGGGCTGTTTTTCCTGACGTTTTTTGCGTTGGCTAATGTAAAATAAAAAATGTTGGCAAAAGTCTATCTCGCTGCAGTGAAGAGCTTCTGCAAGAGAAAAGCATGAAGAAAAAAGAAAATTATGGGAGAATATTTTAAAAGAGTTGGAGGATGACTAATGGCATCGCCTTGATGAGAAAAGTAGAGAATATCTATAGTTATGTGGATTATAATTAATTAGTATTAAATTAAAAATAGAAAGAGGTTAATTTTCTTTTGGTTATAGGATAAGTCCATGCATCTAGTATAATAAAATAAAAATTTTAATAGCTAATATATAGACACATATAATTCCACAACGAATATCGAATTTAAAACTCTTAGTTAGCACGTGCTATTAAGTTATACTTTCTTTAATAGAAGTTAACTTTTAATTTACGTCTTTCTATTTTTATCCGAGTCCAAGGAAAGTATTGTTTAATAATGATTTTCGAGAATAGGGAATGATCTTTAGGATAAAAAAGTGAAGGTCTCCTCTAGTATTGATGTATTGATATATTGAAGATAAAAAGAAAAAATATATATAGGAAATAGAAATGCATCTACCTTAAACGAAGAAGAGAAATAGCTGCTTTCATGATATTCATAAAAAATAGCTATTCATTAAAAAAAAAAGGAGAGAAATTGCTACTCTTTTTTTTTCTTAAAAAGGTAATGAGAATCCTTCATTAATATCCAAATGAATATAGTAGTCCATTGCAAAAGCTGATACAGAGAAAAATATCCAAACACTACACATAAATTACAAAAGCGGGACACTTGGTATGCCGGGCAAACACAAAGGAAGATAGACTGAAAAAGGCGCAAGTAAGAGCATTACAATTGTAGTGACCTATCCCGAAACTAAGAATCCCGATCAATCACCTTCCTGCAATAATTCAACTACGGACCTTAGTGAAAAGTGGGAAGTGAGATCTTCAATTCAGTCCATTAATCATTGGTGAATTTCTATCTCCATTGCAAGAGATAGAGCAGAAAGAATGCCTTGGATCAGTATCTGAGCGCATGCTCTCACCACAGATTGCAATTCCTAAACAGTTAAATCGAAGAAATTAGAGCTCTTACGATCGGTTCAGACCAGTGACCGTCAATTGATTTTAATATATAAAATTGAAAGAGCTAGCAGCTAAGTGGCTAGAGCTCCCTCGATCAGTCAAACCGGTGATATATAAAGCTGGTGATATATAGAAATAGATACTTTTCAGGATTTTATATATAAAGCTGGTGATATATATCTTGTATTTCACCCAAAAGAAATGGTCTAATGAAATTAAGAAAAGAAGAGACTTGCGTTAGTATTGAGAAAGTTGTTACTCTCATTTTATGAGATTGTTGATGTAAGAGAATATTAATGAAATATTCTAATTTACATAATATATATATATATAGATGGGACATTCTTTTAATATATCATATAAGTATATCCACAATATTGAAAGGGAAAATGGCTGGCTAGGGCTATTAGATTAATCGTTTGAAGTGACCCCTTTAAAGTGACTTCATGCATGAATTAATTACTCATAATATATCTCTTAAGGATATCCTACATCTTTCCAAAATACGAATGGACAAAAGGGGGGGAGACACCCTTAATTTCCATATTTATTTAATTTTAGATAAGTATACAATATATATCAGTATGTGCTTTTCCTTTCTTCTTTTTAATGAGTGCCGAGTAGGTCTAGCAGCTTTATGACGGAGCTCAAATGTGTTGGGAGATTTTCTATGGAAAAAATCTACTGTTCATTTGATTTTTAAATAAAAAATTTTACTTTACTAAACTCAATTTTATTTTTTTAAAATTTAATAATATAATTATTACTATTTTATTTTTTTATTTAATAATAAGAATTACTCATAATATATCTTTTAAGGATATCCTATATCTTTTCAAAATACGAATGGACAAAACGGGTGGAGATCTTCCCATATTTATTTGATTTTAGATAAGTATACAATATATATCAGTATGTGCTTTTCCTTTCTTCATTTTAATGAGTACCAAGTAGGTCTAGCAGCTTTATGACGGAGCTCAAATGTGGTGGGAGATTTTCTATGAAAACAATCTACTCTTGATTTATTTTTAAATAAAAAATTTTACTTTACTCAACTTAATTTTATTTTTTAAAAATTTAATAATATAATCATTATTATTTTATCTATTTTATTTAATAATAATTTTTTACTCATATTTTTTAAATTTTTTTGAAATTAATTTTTTAATAATAAATTTTACTTTTAAATATACATATATATATATATATTCTTATATATCCATATATTTGTCAACACGTACAATCATTATACAAAATTAACTTAAATTGAATTATGATCCAACTCAAAAACCAAACGCAAGGTTAAAAGGAAAAGAGAATTTGAATGATCTGCTCATACATCCTCATATTAATCAGTTGTCAAACTTCGATTGAATATGATTTTAGTGCTAAAATTAAATAAAGAAATATAAGCAGTTCTATATGAAGAAAATTAAATTTAAAAAAAATAGATTTTTGAAGGATAACGTTCGCTATTAAATTGTACCCCTTTAAATTAGCTATAAAAGTTAGTTTAGAATCGTAATGGAATGTTCGGATACAAAATTAATTTTCAATAATAAAAAATAAATAATGTACATATCTATAATAAAGTTATAATCATATAACCGAATTATGAGGATTCTGAAAGAATGGAGAAGAACAAGGCTGTCCGGTTAGTCTTGGGAATAATGGTCAGGTAGCGGGCACTAGTATATTCCATCAACGGGGTATTGGGTTATTTCATCTCGACTGCTCCTCTTGTCCATTTTAATTTTTTTTTCTGCGCCTTTTTCCTAAGAATACTTAAATCATACTATTATCATTTTCTTTTAAATTTTGCAACGGAGTATTCAGCTAGCATGAGTTTGTTTACTACAAAAATTAAATTAAATTGAATTAATTTATTAAATCTCGTAATCATACGTAGAGTATTTACTCTCTTTTTTTTCAATTTGCTCAATTGAGACCTTATTTTTACTAATTTGCAGAGGAGATCCTAAATTCTACACCATTACAAAATAGTCTCATTTCCCTCGCATGGAGAAAGAGAGGAGAAGACAGAGAAAATCGAGTGGTAGTGCTTTCCAGTTACACGCTACCACTTTGAAGATCTTGCTCCGCTCTATCTCTTTGAAGAGGGAGAATTCTGGCAAGATCTCCGCAAGGGCTCCATCACCGGTCAAGCCGCCACAGGCGAGGTCGCCGACAAACACAAATGTCACTGTTGATCTCGTCGGTGGTAGTGGTGGTCAGTGATGAGCATCCACAATGTAAGATCTCCACCGTCTCTCTCTTCAAAGAGGAGAGAAATTATGGGCAGTGGTGGCTTGTCACGGGGCACCACTACCCACGACGAGGTTGTTGGCTATATTTATGCTCATCGATGATTTCATCTATGGCAACTGTGGCTGGTGATGGAGCCAACACCGCTCCTCTTTTTATCTCGTTTATTCGCCATTTGTTGACCATTTTTAAAAATTTTTCATGTTTCTATGTTTAGGGTCAAATGTTGAAAAGGAAAAAAGTTCTTGAACATTATGTTGGAAATTATAGATTGCAAATTCATTGGATTTTATTAATGGGTCACTTAGTGTGATTCATGAGTACTTGAACGAATTCGGGTTACGAAGTGAAGGTTCATTCATTCAATGGATACATTTGAGTGCAAGCCAAGTAATGTATATGGAAGTGTCTACATTAACTAAGTGTTCATGTGAGATCATTAATTGTTTATCCATGGGTGATGTTCCATCTAAGAGTTACGTCCAATACGAAGGGTTTTGACTTTTCGATAGTGTCCATTGAGTGCATATAAATAGAGACGCTATAGTGCTCAAATTATGATTAAGAAAATTCAAAAAATCAGAGTGAGAGTTAGGGAATTCCTCGATTTTGCTAGTTAAAGGAATTCATAAGGCTTCGTTGTATCCCGGGAGGACCTTTGCCTTAACCCTCTAGCAACTTTGTGTGGGGGCAAATAATTCTATTTGGAAAGCGTCATTCGCGCCTCGAATCATATCGTGTTAATCCCACATCGCCTCCGGATCGATCGTCTCTACCCATTTCCCCAACAATCAAAGAGAACTATTTTGAGATGGCGACGGAGGCTACCACCGCGTTCAAAGTGATGAACCAAGAGTTAGTGAAACTCCATTTATTTGACAGCACAAACTTCAACCGCTGGAAGGACAAGATGTTGTACCTCCTTACCGTCTTAAATGTGGCGTACATTCTGGACTCGAACATGTAACCCTTGGAGAATCCCGCCCCCAGTGCAACCCCCGAGAAAATCGTAAAAGTGGCCGAACTCAAGAAGAAGCGCGAGGAAGACAAATTCACATGTCGTGGACACATCCTCAACACTTTGTCCGATCGACTGTACAATCTCTACATGTCGATGCAGTCCCCGATGGAGATATGGAAAGCCCTTGAGGAGAAATACAACACCGAGTGGCAAGGTACCGATAAATTTTTAATTATGAAGTATTTCGAATTCAAAATGCTCGATAGTGTCCCTCTCATGGATCAAGTCCATGAACTACAAATCTTTGTAAGCAAGCTTCGTAACCTGAAAGTTATTATTCCGGAATCGCTACAAATCGAGGCTATCATCTCAAAGTTACCCTTGTCTTGGAACGATTACCGGAAGAAACTCCTGCATATGGCGGAGGACTTCACTGTGGAGAAAAATACTTAGGCATTTGTGTATTGAAGAGGAAACTCGAAAGCGCGATGCGGTGTATCTTCCCTAAGGTTCTAAAGTGAACCATGTGAGTGGGTCCAAGAACTCTCGGAAAGGCAAGCGAAAGGCTACGTCCGAGACCGAGGACACGCAAGACAAGAAGAGAAATTCTCGCAATTGCTATCATTGCAATAAGAAAGGGCACTACATTAAGGATTGTAAACTTCTCAAAAAGGAGAAAGATGTCACAACTTCCAAAGCCAATATGGTTGAGGACATGGACTCAGTGGCCATGGTTACGGGAGGAATCGAGAGCTTGGAGATTAGTATGATTACCGAACTCAACATAGCTATGACCGATAAGTCCTATAATTGGTAGCTCGACTCCGGAGCTACTGTCCATGTGTGTAACGACCGGAAACAATTCAAGAGCTATGAACCAGTGGCAAACCATGAGGTGCTTATGGGCAACCATCAATCGGTCAAGGGACGGTGGAACTCAACTTTACATCCGGGAAGAAATTGACCTTAATCAATGTGTTGCATGTTCTCGATGTAAGAAAGAATTTATTGTCCGCGAGTCTTTTGTGCAACAAGGGGTTCAAGGTTATATTATAATCCGATAAGTTAGTCTTGCTTAAGGGTGATATGTATTTGGGAAAGGGATATTGTAGTGAGGGCATGTTCAAGTTGAGCATTGATATGAATAAATCTAATTCTTCTGCTTATATTGTTGAATCTTATCCTTTGTGACATGCGCGTTTAGCACATTTTAATTTTAAAACTTTACAATATATGCAAAAAAATGGTTACATCAATCTAAGTGATGATAAACTTGTGGATAAATATGAAATTTGTGTTCAATCAAAAATTACCAAGAAACCGTTTCTTAAAAAGTGTGAAAGAAATTCACAAGTGTTAGATTTGCTCCATTCAGATGTTTGTGAATTAAATGGAATTCTAACAAGAGGTGGAAAACGATATTTTATCACTTTTATTGATGACTTCTCAAGATTTACTTATGTGTATCTCATGAGGAGTAAAGACGAGGCTTTTGGCATGTTTAAACGTTTTAAGAATGAGGTTGAGAATTTGTTTAACAAGAAAATCAAAGTGCTTCGTAGTGATAGAGGTGGTGAATACTTTTCCAATAAATTTTAGGAACAAGGTGTGGTACATGAGTGTTCCGCGTCGTATACTCCGCAACAAAATGGTTTGGCGGAAGGAAAGAGCCGTACCTTAGTAGATATAGTTAACTCGATGTTGTTAAATGCTAAACTTCCATATAACCTATGGGGTGAAGCATTATTGACTGCGTGTCATATTCTTAATAGGATACCATCGAGAAAATTCAAGGTATCTCCATATGAGTTATGGAAGGGTCGGAAGCCAAACTTAGATTATTTCAAAGTGTGGGGTGTTTGGCTTACTATAGAGTTCCCGACCAACAGAGAACAAAATTAGGACCAAGAGCCATTAAGGATGTATTCGTTGGATATGCCCAACATTCTAAGGCTTATCGTGTTCTTGACTTGGTGTCAAATACGATAATTGAAACAAGAGATGATGTATTCATTGAAAGCAAGTTTTCCGACGATTCAGTGGATTCAGAACAAGAATATGAACCAATGATCTCAAGTGATCAAAACAAGAGACGTCTTTGTGACAATAAGGATATGGAGCCGAGGAAAAGTCAAAGTGTGAGAAAAGAAAAGGACTTTGGTCCCGATTTCATTTCCTCGCAATCTCTAGTGTATCTCGTTGAGGGAGATAGAAAATCCGTAATTAGGAAGATCCCCATAATGCTTAATGTGGAAGGTGATCCACAAACCTATGGTGAAGCCATGGCTTCTAGGGATGCGGCATTTTGGAAAGAGGCGATCAATGATGAAATGGATTCAATATTGTTCAACAATACTTGGGTCCTAGTTGATCTTCCTCAAGGATCGAAGCCTATCGGGTGTAAATGGGTGTTTAAAAGGAAGAATAACCCAACCGGAGGTTCTCCGACTTTTAAGGCTAGATTGATGGCAAAAGGATTTAGGCAAAATAAAGGCCTACATTATTTTGACACCTATGCACCGGTGGCTAGGATGACTTCCATTCGAGTCCTTGTGGCACTTGCATCTATCCATAAGTTACATGTGCATCAAATGTATGTTAAGACGGCCTTTTTGAATGGTGATCTCGAAGAGGAAGTCTGCATGGAGCAACCGGAAGGCTTTGTGCTTCATGGGAATGAACATAAGGTGTGTAAATTGATCAAATCCTAAACAGGCTTGAAACAAGCACCTAAACAGTGGCATAAGGGAATGAACATGGCTTGAAACAAGCGCCTAAATAGTGGCATGAGAAATTTGACTTGGTTATTTTGTCATATAATTTTTTGCATAATTGTGCGGATAAGTGTATTTACACTAAATTCACCGATAGGTACGGTGTAATTATTTGTCTCTATGTGGACGATTTGTTGATCTTTGGGACGAATTTGGAAGGTGTTCGTGAGACCAAAGAGTATCTTGCCTCGAATTTTAAGATGAAAGATTTCAACGAGGTAAATACAATTCTAGGTATAAAGGTGCAAAAGTATGAAAGGGACTTTGCACTAAGCCAATCTTACTACATCGAGAAAGTATTGGAGAAGTTCAAAGACTTGAATATCAAGGATTCAAACACTCCATTCGATCCGAACTTCAAGTTAAGTGAGAATAATGGCAAGGCTATAGCGCAATTAGAGTACGCTAGCACAATTGGAAGTCTAATGTATGCAATGCATTGCACCAGACTCGATATCGCATTTGCTGTGTGCAAATTGGCGAGATTTACAAGTTGTCCTAGTACCGATCATTGGAAAGAAATTTGTAGGATTCTTGGTTATCTTAGGAAGACCAAAAATTTGGGATTATTCAATGGTGATTATCCCGCTGTACTAGAAGGTTACTCAGATGCAAGTTGGATTACGAGTCTAAGTGACAATAAGTCCACATCGGGATGGATTTTTACGATTCGAGGTGGAGCCATTAGTTGGGCCTCCAAGAAACAAACTCGTATCTCACATTCAACCATGGAGGCTGAATTTATAGCCTTGGCGGCTGCCGGCAAGGAAGCGGAATAGCTAAGAGATCTCTTGCTAGATATAAAGTTGTGGTCAGAACGTAGGTTCGCCATTTTCGTATACTGTGATAGTGAATCCACCATGTCTCGAGCGTACAATAAGGTGTATAATGGAAAGTCTAGACATATAAGTTTGAGACATAAGTATATGAGACAATTGATTAGGGACGGTGTGATAACTGTTACCTATGTTAGGTCAATTGACAATTTAGCGAACCCATTGACGAAAGATTTGTCAAGGGATTTGGTTAAGAGTGCCACCGCTAAGATGGGTTTAAAACTATTCTAATCGCGTCATTGATAATGGGAACCCTACCTCATTCTAGCCAAAAGTTAGTTTTGATGTTCAAGGTGTAATAACAAGTTATCGAATAACACCGTGCACTAAAAATTAGGATTTAGTGCTTGAGTTTTAGGAGGATGAGTTTTATTCTTAATGGATGAACATTAGATGTCATGAAATCCATCTATATGGACATGAAGTAGTGCCGCTTCAACGAGAGTTTTCTTTATGGTTTTTTTTTCCTCTCGTACATGTTCATGAAACTGGATGAGCACATGGCCATAACGGTGCTAAAGCAAATAAATTCTTACTCGAATACTTTACGATTATGTGGGCAACTTTTCCGGTATTGACTTTAAGAGTGATGGTTCAAGCGACTAGCCACCAATCACTTTATTGATACTTTGAGAGTTTGCACTAAGGAAAGGTTCAATCCGCAGACACCATTTCTTTATGCATGATCGTTGTGTACTTGTGCTCTGGAATTAGCAATTTAGTGGGGGATTGTTGGAAATTATAGATTGAAAATTCATTGGATTTTATTAATGGGTCACTTAGTATGACTCATGAGTACTTGGATGAATTCGGGTTACAAAGTGAAGGTTCATTCATTCAATGGATACATTTGAGTGCAAGACAAGTAATGTATATGGAAGTGTCTACATTAACTAAGTGTTCATGTAAGATCATTAATTGCTTATCCATGGGTGATGTTCCATCTAAGAGTTACGTCCAATACGAAGGGTTCTGACTCTTCGATAGTATCCATTGAGTACATATAAATAGAGACGCTATAGTGCTCAAATTATGATTAAGAAAATTCCAGAAATTAGAGTGAGAGTTAGGGAATTCCTCGATTTTGCTAGTTGAAGGAATTCATAAGGTTTCGTTGTATTCCAAGAGGACCTTTGCCTTAACCCTCTAGCAACTTTGTGAGGGGGCAAATAGTTCTCTTTGAAAGTGTCATTCGTGCCTCGAATCCTATCGTGTTAACCCCACATCGCCTCCGGATCAATCTTCTCTACCCATTTCCCCAACACATTCAATAAGAATAACATAAAAATACTTCAACTTTTCCCTCATCATATAAGAATGACTAATTCTATTAAGCATTAATTCATTAAGCTCGTAATTTTGACACTTAATATTTAGTACATAGAATTCAGTCCAACTGAACACTACCTCTATACGAGGGTAAAATGAGTCAAATACCAATATCCCAAATTTCCCCTCTGTTTCATTATTCTAACAAGGCAATTTTCAATTATTGCAGGGTATGGAGAATCCGTCCGTGGCCAAACCACGAAAAGACATTTGATTTGGTCTGTCTGATTGCATGAGAAAGAGCCATTTTTTCTTATTGACAGTACAAGGACAACAGGGGGCAGAAAAAAATGTCTTAGTGAGCATGCTGACGTACACAATGTCTTTTGACAAATTAGTTTACTGAAATATAATAAAAATGAAAAAACAAAACTTGGTTTGACTTGTTAAAGTGCTGAATTTTCAACTATTTCAGTAATTAAACACATGGCTATTCGCTACTTTATTTTTACTTATTTGTAAAATTCTTTGAATCGTTTTTTAGTAACCTTTTGTATTGTTTCAGTTCAGTAATTAAATCAATGGCTATTGCTACAATATCATTCATAATCATCCTCCTTCGTGCCAAATTTCACCAAAATTCTTTGGTACTTACCTCATCCTGCTACCGGAAACGGAAGCCACGAGCTATAACAGCTTTACTATGATTTGAACTACCTTATTGCAAAATGAGATTCTTTATAGTTTGCATAATTCAGGTGGGCTGATCAAAGGCATCCTATGCATATGCTTCGGTCGATATATCTACAAAATTGAGCAATTAAAGTAGGTACATGTTGGAGACGAGTAAGTTCGTTACTATATAAAAAATCGTTGACAAAAGTTGTCTGTTGCTCTCTTTATAATTAATGTCATAATGCAAATTTCCTAATCTTCTTAAAGATTCTTCTAACTTAACTTTACATTAATTGTATATGTTGTCAAATTATTTAATTAGCCAAAAATGTGTGACGGTGTCTACCATAAAACGTGAATCATATTGTTGGAGAAAAGTGATATGCCTGGCCTGGACTGGGGCACCCCTTAATTAATATCAATCATCTTATAATTAGTGGAACATTAATCATACGATTTGTCTCTAATTGACTGCTTCTAAGGGCACCCGCAATTGGGATGACAAGACGCGTATTATGATCCCTTCAACAGCTTTATTGTGTGTTTGGTTTTAAAGTTGAGTCGAGTTTTAATTTTAATTGGGTTATAATGATTGTATCGTTAAATTATGAGAAAATACGTGAAAAAGTAATGAATAATTGAGAAAATTTAATATTAAAAATTAAATTGAGCAAAATGAAAATGCATGTGGATTTATGTATGTGGTCTACCTTTTTTACTTTGAAGAGTTAGTTTTTGTTGTACAGTGATAGAGTTAAAAGTTAGAATTAAAATCTTAAAATTCAATTGCGAAACCAAACGGAGTGTTATTCTTTCTTCTTTTGTAAAGTGAAATAGAGCATTCTCGAGAAAAGGTCATTGAGTTCGCAAATTATGTATATTAGTGCGTTTAATTTCAGAGTTAAAGTAATTTTAATTTTGATTATGGAAAATGACAAATGATTGTGTAGTATATTGAGTTAGAGTTAAAGTTAAAATTTTTGACTTGGGAAATGTGTATTTTTATTATGTAGTGTGTTGAGTTAAAGTTAAAGTTAAAATTTTTGTGATTTTAACTGCGAAATCAAACGGAACAGTAATATTTCATGATAGAGTCTTCCGGAATGAGTCATGAGTACAACGAACATAGGTTCAAAGATAACATAAAAGAGTGCCTAATCCATTTTTGAGGAGGGATTCAACTCTTGTGGCAATCTTGCGTTCACTACTAAAAACATGCCGGTTACCTACAAAATGTAATCGAGAAAATTTTCATCGATAATTTTTCCTCAAAAATTCGCCGGTAAGTCACCAATAAGGCACCGAAAAAAATTTCCGAGGAATTTGTCTCAGCTTACCTTCGGAAAATGTCGTAGCTAAGTGACAGAGGAAATTTTCCACGGTAAATCATCGACCAATTTTTTTTTTAAAAAAAAAGTTAACAGTACATTATCGAGCAAAATGTCATCAAAACATAAATATTATATATATATATATATATATATTTATAAGGTAGTCGGCTTTATCGAGGGAAGAAATTCCTCGGCAATTCGCTGGAAAACTTTTCCGGTGAATTACCGATGACTTTTCCCTCGAAAAAGAAAATTCAAACTTGACCGTTAGCTGTGAGGCGGGCTGGCCGGCTCTAGTCCTCTCCTGTTTGTCGTCCTCCCTCAGTACTGTGCTCTCTCTCTGTCGTATCTCTCACTCTCTCCAGTAGTGTTTTGAGCGAGTCACGGGGAGCTCCAGCTGCTGCCGCCCTCTCCGACGAAAACAGAGGTATGCTTCCACACGAGCTCGCTCGAACCTTAAGTGGCCACGACCTTGACCTCCCTCCCTCTCTTTGCATGCACAGTTCGAGCGCCTCCGAGAAAGAGATAGGGCAGACAGCGACCAGAGGGAAGAGCTAGGCCGCACCGGATTTGGAGAGAGCGGCTAGCGGAGATCTGCTAGCAGATCGGAGAGAGCGACCAGAGCAATTGAGAGAGAGGCCAAAGAGAGCGACCAGAGATCGAGGCAGGCCGGAGAGAGTGACTGGAGATCATGCCCCTAAGATCCAACGTCGAGATCGATCTAGCTAGCTTCGGATCTTAAGCTCGACATTATATGGGTTATTTTTCTTAATTTATTATTTGTAATTGATTTGTAGTTTTTGGATATATATATATATATATATGTAAAATTAATTATATAAAAAAATTACAAATAAATGAATTATAAATTTGCTTAAATCTAGTTTTCTATTTAATTGAACTAATTATTCTAAAATTTGGATAATCAAAGTAAATTTAATTGTAAATATAATTTGTTTTTCAATTAAAGATCATATGTATTATTCCAATATTTGGATAATAGAAAAAAAATTAATTGAAAAATTAATTTATTTTTGGGATTTTTACCCAAAATGATCTATGGTTTACCCGTTTTGTCAAATATATCATATGATTTTTTTGTCAGATATATCACATGGTTTACTTTTTGCATCAAATCTATCCCGACGTTATCTTTTCCGTCGACATCTAACGGCCATGCTGACGTGTCACGTGGAGCGATAGTGGGCCACACTTGTCACGTGGGCGCCACGTCAGCACGACCGTTAGATATCGACGGAAAAAATAACAGCGGGATAAATTTAAAACAAAATGTAAACTATGGGATATAGCTGATAAAAAAACATATGATAAATTTAACAAAACGCGTAAATCATGGGCCATTTTAGGTAAAAAAAACCTCTTTATTTTTTTTATTAAAGATATTATATGTATTATCCATAAAATGGATAATCTGAAAAAATTTGATTGAAAATTTAATTTATTTTTCGATTAAAGATCATGTATATATATATATATATATATTACTCCAATATTTGGATAATCGGAATAAATTTAATTGAAAATTTAATTTATTTTTTATTAAAGATCATAAATATATATATGTATATATAAGAATGGATTTTGAATAATTAGGATTACTGAAAAATATCAAATTTTAAAAGCACAACCTTTGTATTTTGTTTAAAATATAGCACAACTCTTTGAGAGTATCATAGAAAAACACGAGTTTTGCCTTTTTTTCTTAAATTTAGTATATTCTTAAAAAATAGCGCAGAACAGCACGACCTTCGAGTTTAGTTGCGATTCTAGCACGACGGATGTAATGATAACAGCTAACGGCGGCTCGTGGCACAACATGACTGGACGAGTGTGTTACGCATATTTTTATTTAATTAAAAAATAATTCTAAAAAATAAAAAAATTGAAAAAGAAGATTTTTCCTTAAAAAGGAAAGAAACGAATTGTAGATTGCGGGGTGCAATTGAGGCCCCACCACAAAATGAAAAATCCCTTAGTTTCAAGGCTCTTTTGATTCCGATAGTAGGTGCCCCAATTACGGCTATCACCCATATAATTGGGGTTATGCTGTGGTCAGATACCCCAATTGGAAGATGGTAGCCACTGGCATTGGCCCCCTCTCCCTTTCCGCTTAAATAAAAACTAGTGGGATCTACTGGTCCAATCATGTTGTGCTATGTAGTATCATTAGCTCCACATTAGCCGTTATCATTACAATCTGATGAAATAATTGAGATCGTACTAGATGCGCAACTAAACCTAAAGGCCGTGCATTTATGTGCTATTTTTTAAAGGTTGTGCTATATTTAAGAAAAAGTGTAAATGTCGTGCTCTTTTATGCTACTTTCCAAAGATCATGCTATATTTTGAAAAAAAAAATGCAAAAGTCGTGTATTTTTATGCTATTTTCCAAAGAGTGTGTTATATTTAAAAAAAAGTGCAAAGGTCGTATTTTTTTTAAGTGATTAACCCTTTTTTAACTATCAACCGTTTTAGACAATATATCGAGGACTTTTTCATCGATAACTTGTCCATCTTACCAACGAAATTGTCCTCGGTACCTCTTCTGTTATTATTCACAGATGCTCCGCTGATATTTCCTCGATAATATTGAGGACTTATTGAGGAAACTTTTCTCGATAAAGTAGCCGATTATTGGAAAAAGTCCTCAATAAATTCGTCGATAGTACATATGATTTTTCGAGGAAAAACTCCTCCATATTATCGAGGACGAATTTAGCAAGGGATCAATTTCCTCGATTTTCCGTTGAAATTTCGTCAAGCGTATGGAACCGATGGATTCCCAGCAACTTTACCCCTCGGTAATGGCAGTGTTTGTAGTAGTGGTTCATTCTCTACGCACATTCTTTAATTGGACACTAGCCCGCCTAGTTTCAAGTCGGCCTCTATATGCCTTTAGGTATCCTCAATACGTAGTTGCATTCTTAACTTTAATCAATTCGAGAAAACTATACATTTGATCCTTTAGGTTTGAATATTTTTCTATTTTAGTCATTTTTCTAAATTTTTATCACTTAAATGTTATACCTTTGAATAATTTTCTGTTTTAATCATTTTTTTTCTTGGTTTATTTTCATCAATACCTTTGATTACTTTTCTATGTTCGTCTTTTATCAAAAATTTTATTAGAGAAGATTTTAACTTTGGTCCTTAACTTTTCAAAGTTATTTTTTTTATTCTAATTCTTTTTTTATTCAACTTTTCTTAGTATTGAACGTTTTGTTTCTTTTACTTTTGCCAATCAAATTCCCATAAAAATGCCCACACTAATTTTTAAAAATTAAAAATTTATTATTTTAATTTCAAAAGCCAAACAAAATATATCAAAATAATAAATGAAAAATCGTGAACCTACTCGAGAGACTAAGCAAGAGCGAGCCTTAAGGCTGCATGCAATCTTGACAGTTTGCGTTGGGAGAAACGATACTCAAACTTGAGAGTAAAATAATGTAAAAATCTTAGCAGGGGCAATAGATTTTGTAAATGCCGACCCCTGCTCATTCTCTCGAGTAGCTTCATGATTTTTCTTTTATTATTTTGATGGATTTTGTTTCATTTTTGAAATTAAAATAATATTTTTTTATAAATTTCGAAAATACCGTGTGGACATTTTTATTGGAATTTGATGGTAGAAGTATAAGAAGCAAAACTTTTTAATATTAAGAAAAAATTGAACCAAAAAAATAATTAGGATAAAAGAATAACTTTAAAAGGTTAAGGACCAAAGTTAAAATCTTCTATAGTAAAAAAATTGATAAAAGGATGAAAATACAAAAGTAACCAAAAATATTGGATGAAAATGAACCAAGAAATAGAAAAATGATTGGAATAGAAAAGTATTCAAAGGTATAAGATTTAAACGATAAAAAAAATATAAAAGATTAATATAAAAAGCATTCAAATCTAAAAGACCAAATGTATAGTTTTCCTTAATCAATTACCATAAATAAGCTTTTGAGGTTTAAAAAGATGGTGTTTTGCCAGGAAAATTGCATAATTAATACAAAATCTTTTATTAAAATAGCCCCTTTGATAAAATAATAAAAAATTATCAAAATTTTGTACACAAACTTATAATTTGGAAGAAGTTCCATTTTTGGTCCTTTAAGAATGATCCAATGTTACTTTATCCTTTACGTTATGATATTGTACTTTTTTTAATTTTATATATAATTGTTATGATATTGTACTTACTTGCTGAATACTGTTGATTCTCTTTTTTGATAAGTAAGATAATTCATTAAATACGAGAATTAAGTACAGAGCATGAGGGACTCAGGTTGGGATATCCTTGGAACATACAAAGCGAGGGGGAATTAGACAATAATCCAAATTGGCCTAAGTCATGAGTAATGGAATTTTCCTCCCTCGGTATCCAAGAACAAACCCAGGAGGAAAAAAAACTAAGAGCTAAAGAAATATCTTCATTATGCTTTTAATCTCCCAAGGGGAGCTACCAGGTGCAGAATAGCATTGACAAGTTGCAGGGCATCACATCTCAACCAAATCTTCGACAATCCTCTTTCAGTGGCAATAGAAAGTGCGAGGAGGGCTGCTTTGGCTTCTGCTTGGAGAGGTTTATCTTCGTTGGAGGATTGGTACCAGGATAATGAAGGAGTGCCATTCAAAAGCTGAAGAGTCCCGGAGAGGCATGTTTTATTGATAGTCCAGGCTGCATCTGTGTTTAAGATAAACCAATCAGGTCCTGAAGGTGCTTGTGATGCAAGGAGATGCAGATGATGGCGCGGCTGCTCTTTTTGAAGATTTTCCCTAGTGAGGTCGCATCTATGGTGCTCCAAATAAGACCTCTTTATCCTATTTATGCATTCATGCAAATCAGCTGACTTCCCTGTGTGCAGGACATCATTGCGTGAGGTCCACAGATAATAAAGAGTAATGGCTGCATAAAGGGAGAAGACAATCCTGTCAGAGTGCATAGGGAAGATTGATGCAGGGGGCCAAGAAATGAAGTTGATAAGATCCTTCACATTAACTATGGGGAGAATGCTGGAGTGCAAGCCCCAGGGTGATTCCCTCCAAGCAACACGATAGAAGATACAATCTCCGTAGAGATGATCAATCCTATCGGAGCTGGTTTGGCATAGGGGACAAGGAGCGTCCTCTTCGCTAAACCAGGGGAGGCTTTCACTACCTATCCTCCAAAGATGGAGTTTAAAGCGTTCATGAATCTTAAGATTCCAGATTGCCTTCCAAGATATTTCGCTGTGATCATGGAATCTGTGCTGTTGATCAGTGAGGTAAAAGGATTTAATAGAATGCTTCCCTGATGAATTGGGGGTCCATTTTGCAGAGTCTTCAAAATCGGTTTGGGACAGATGGATCTTGAGGATGTTATGCACCGAGTCATGCTCGAAAAGGGATGAGATAAGTGGAATGTTCCATCGCTTTGGGTTGAAGAGCATTAGGTCACGCACCTTTAGGGCAGGGTCTTGGAAAACATCTACCCTAGGAGTTGGTTTAAAGTTGACCGTACCTGGGATCCATGGATCTAGCCAAGCTGAGGTTGAAGAGCCGTTTCCTATAGAAAAGCAAGTACTTGCCTGGATAGTATCCTTGCACCACTGGAGGCCTTTCCAGATCGGCGAAGCTGAGGGGCAATTGGGGGAGTTTAGAAAATTACCGTATTTGGCTTTGAAAGCTCTACCCGCCAGGCTGCCGTTACCTTTTGTGAGCGCCCAAGCCGTTTTGGAAAGCATTGCCTTGTTTGAGTCTTCGGCTCTTCGGAAACCAAGGCCCCTTTTGCTTTTGGTTGGCAGATGGCACCCCAATTTTTTGGGGCATAGAAGTTGCCCTCCTCTTTGGTAGAGCCCCACCAGAATCTCCTAGTCACTTTGTCAATTGTATTGAGAGTGGACTTTGGAAGTCGGAACAAAGACATAGTATAGATCGGGGTGCTGTTGATTACTGATCTGATCAAAGTGGCTCTCCTCGCCCATGACAGAG
The DNA here is from genome assembly GCF_007655135.1 of Punica granatum. NCBI lineage: Eukaryota > Viridiplantae > Streptophyta > Magnoliopsida > Myrtales > Lythraceae > Punica > Punica granatum. The sequence continues at coordinate 13,257,651 of NC_045131.1, read as the reverse complement.
CTTTTGTCTTCCATGCTGCAAGCCTATTTTTTATCTTATCAATGAGGAATTGGAATGATTCTTTCCTTTTCCGTTTGATGAACATTGGGTTTCCCAGGTATCTTGCATTTTCCTTTAGTTTTCTAATGCCAAGGATGGATTTTGCAGATCTTCTAGAGTCCACTGTTGTGTTCTTGGAGAAGAAAAGGCCTGATTTGGAGCTGTTGATTTCTTGGCCCGACCATTGGCAGAATTTATCGAGGATGTCTTTTATAGCTATGATATTAGCAGGAGAGGCCTTTGCCAGGATGAGGAGGTCATCCGCGAACATTAAATGGGTGATCTGAGGTCCTCCACGGCTTATTTGAATGCCCTTGATATCGCCGTTTGATTCAGCCCTGTATAGGAGACGTGACAGGATTTCCATGGATATGACGAACAAGTAGGGGGAGATAGGATCTCCCTGTCTTAGACCTCTGGATGGCGAGAAATGACCATGCGGAGAGCCATTGAGAAGGATCGAAAAGGTTGATGTGGAGATGCATTGATGAATCCATGAGATAAAGGTCGAGTGGAAGCCTAGCTTTTCGAGAATCTTGATGATGAAAGGCCATTCCAGCTTATCGAAGGCTTTCATAAAGTCAATCTTCATCCCAATCCATCCTCTGCGCGCTTTTGTTTTTCTCATTGTGTGGAGGATCTCTTGGGTGAGAAGGCCATTCTCATTTATCCATCTCCCTTCGACGAATGCAGTTTGGTTTGGAGAGATGATCTTCTGGAGGAGAGGCTTGAGTCTGTTGGCAATTATTTTAGAGATCACTTTGTAGCACACATTGCATAGACTGATGGGCCTGAAATCTTTGAAAGTGGATGCTCCGTTGCACTTCGGAATGAGGGAGATAAAGGTGTTATTCCACTCTCTAAGAATATGATTTGAGCTGAAGAAGTTCTTGACAGCTGAGATGAGGAGTGGTTTAACTGTATCTCCATAGTGCTTGTAGAAAAGCGAAGGGATTCCATCTGGGCCGGGGGCTTTGAGACTAGGGATTGAATTTAGGGCCATCATGATTTCCTTGTCATCCGGAGGGCAGATTAAGTTGTCATTATCTGTCCTTGAAATGATTGGGCAAATCAGACCTTCCAGGTCATCGGAATTGAGGGGTGGGAGGTATGGAATAGGTCTTGGAAGTTCCGGAGGAAATAGTTTCCTATTCCTTCGTTGTCTTGGCATCATTCCCCATTAACATCCTTGATGGCAGCAATCGAATTTGATCTACGCCTTAAGATAGTTGAGAGGTGGAAGAATTTGGAATTTTTGTCCCCCTCCTTCAACCAGAGTTCTCTTGATTTTTGCCGCCATATGAGGTTTTTTCTGACGAGGTTTTCTTCGAGATCTGCTAAGAGCTTTTCTTCTTGTTCCTTGGTCTCAGGTGTGGTGGCCTTTCCTTGGATGGCATTGAGTTTCTCCATGATTCCTGCAATGTTAGTATCACATAATCCAAACACTTCTCTATTCCACTTCCTAAGATTTTTTTGACAAATTTAATTTTTGAAGTGAGCTGGAAGGCCTTTGAACCATAAACCGTTTTATTCCATGCATTTTTGACAATGTCTCTACTAGAGATATCCCGGGTCCAGGCTTCCTCAAAGCGGAAGGGCCTAGGTTTATGCGAGGAGAGCATCCAAAGTTTTAATAAAATGGGATTGTGGTCAGAGCGAATTTGCGGGAGATGAAAGACTCCTGCTTTTGGAAATATGGTCCTCCATATGTCATTTGCAATAGCTCTATCTAATCTCTGCTTAATGGAGGCTAGGCCTGATCTTTTATTTCTCCAAGTGAAAGGGTTACCCGAGAATCCTAGATCAATGCATCCCGATTGACTTAGGAAGCTATCAAGGAAGGAACGTGAAGATGATGCATAAGAACGCCCTCCTATTTTATCAGTTGAAGCACAAATTTCATTGAAATCTCCTATAATCAACCAAGGGGAGTCAATTGAGCTTGCAAGATTTGATAAGTCAGTCCAGAATATAGATTTTTCATGCATGTATGGAGGGCCATATACTGCAGTAAAGAGCCAAGGGGCTGGTAAAACCTGGTGCTCTACAATGGCATGGATGAAGAATGGGGATGATTTTAAAATGTTAATCTTTAGTTCTGAATCCCAAAGTAAGCATAATCCACCAGAAGCATTTGAGGATTCGATTGAAAAGATACCTTCAAAGTTGCAACGTCGGGCTATTTTACTACAGTGAGACGAGTCTGATTTGGTTTCAGATAGAAAAATAATACTAGGGCGGTACTTTCGGATGAGGAGGCGCAATGCTCGAACTGTCGGTTCTCCTCTCATTCCCCGACAGTTCCAAGCAAGTAAACTCATGGCGGGCTTGGGGGCTTGATAAGGCCCACCTCCTCGGCCACGTCGATGTCTTTTGCAATAGTATTGTCGTTCATAACTGCGTCGAAAATGTGCACTCCTATCTGAGGATGCATTCCAGGAGCCTGGTTCTGATGCCTGATCGTCTTTACCATCTTGTTGAAGAATTTGGAGTAAGGTGCAGCAAGGTTGAAGAAATCCTCAATCGATGTTTCATTTTTCCTTTTTCTGTGGGTGAAAGAGATGGTGAAATCTTCCATGTCCATGTCACTTTCGTGGGGGAAGTCCTTGTTGGGCCTGGGCTTATTCTGTGGGCCTCAACACTCCCGGTGGGCTTAGCATTGTAGGCTGGGCTTTTATGCCTGAGGGAAGCCCTCTCAGATGATGGGCTGTAGGCTGGGCTTTTGTGCCTGAGGGAGGCCCGCTCAGATGATGGGCTGTAAGCATGGGTGTCACTGGGCCCAGGAACGGGCTTCTTCTTGGGCTTGTCCAGTAGGAGCTCTGGGCTTCCAGGTTGCCCTGCAAATCAATCAGACCCGAATAAACCGAGTCGGTGTTGAGGAAGTGCGCTGTCCGATCCCATCCCATCTCCTTCCTGACGTTGTACGGCGTGATATGACCGCGGCGGAGGAGGAGGTCAGTGTTAGGATCTGCAACGGGCGGCTGCGAACTCGGTGAGTTGTCTTTTCCTTCTGACTGAGTTGTCATGTTGCTGGGTTCGAATCGAAGCTTCTGGGGGGGCGAGCTTTGGTTCTGGGGTTGGGAGGGTGAGTCGGATTCGGGGGGGTGAACAGAGAGGGTCGATTCTGGTGGGGTTGCAGAGAGGTGAGGCGGGATTAGGTCCGATTGGGCGTCGAATCTTAACCAAGGGCCATAGAGGTCGTTGGAAGCTGGGGATTCCGATTGGCAGTGAGCTTGATCGTGCCCTAGGATGCCGCAATCGTAGCAAAAAGTTTTGAGATGCTCATATTTGAAGTAGACCCATGTTGGCTTGCCTCTCTTCCTGCTTATTAGCCGTCCAGGGCAGAGCGGCTAGGTGACTAGCACCTTGACCAGAGCTCGTGGTGTGACGAACCACTTAGGAAGTGACGGTGTGTCCTTCCAGTCAATTTCCATGACTTTGCCGGCTCTTTGGGCTAATTTGGAGATGTTTTCGATGGATAACGCGGGATGCCTCTTATTTGGATCCAAAATGTTACGGCTTCAAACTTTATCTCCTCCAGCGATAGGCCCTTATCCCAGCGTTCGATCATGAGGTGAGCGCCCTGGACAGACCACGCTCTGTCTTTCTCCACGTAAAGCATGTCCTTTTTATCCGAGAAGAGGCATACCATGATTTCATCAGAGTATTTCTTGGGTGTGATGGTGACTTTTTTTCTTATGTTCCAGGCTTGGAGAAGGCGAGGGATAATCGCTTTGGAAGGAGGGGGTTTAAAGCCGAATGGTTTGATGAGAAGGGTTAGGGGGAAGGACTTATGTGCTTCTTCCTCATCGGTAGTATGCAGATCAATAACTTCCTGGCTGTGGTTCATGGACATTTGGGAGGAAAAAATTTCGGACAGGGAATACTCTAGGTCAGTTTGGTCCATTTCAGGGGAGGGGTATCTTGAGGTTGAAGGAAGGGGGCAGTGTTGGATGAGGGGTTGCAAGGGGTGTTTGGAATGCTTGGAATGCTGGGGGAAGGGTGGTAGGTGCTATATATAGCAGTGGGTGCCATAAGGAGAGGGGATCTTACACTTAAATGAAGCTGGGAGATTTGCAAGGCTGGTGGATCTGTGAAGGAGAAGATGAGCATGGACAATAGCTTGCTGGCGGATTTGGTTGGATGGCAGGAGCTGTTGGCAGTAGCTTCAAGGATTCTGCAATAAATGAAGTGGCAGAGGAGATCATGCAGGGATCACTAGGAGAATCTGAGGTGATCTACCAGTGAAGCAGAGTTGAAGAGCTCTTGAAGAATCGGAGGAGGGTGCGTAAGAGATGAGAAACAGGTGGAGCTTCCAACAAAGGGAAGAAGGTTAGAGAGAGAAGCTCTCAACTAAGGAGAGAGAACAGCGACGGTAATTGAATACTGTTGATTCGGCAAATGATTTTTTGCTACAAGTACATTTTGTATAAACGGCAATTCTAAAAATAGATTCATTTTAATTTTCAATCAAATAAAAATAATTTTGAAGATTAATTAATAACCTTCAAAGATTAGCACAAGTGAATAGAACGTATGTACATTTTGTGAGGAGGTTATAGGTCAAATCCCCCCTTGCGTGCGTAGCCCTTATTGACGCCACCCACGCATGTGCTTGTACATGGACTAAGTTGAATCCATAGATTTGTGATGTATTCAAGGTCCAATAAGAGTATAACTCCTCGTTATAAAAGAAAATGAAAATTAATAAAAGAAATTTCTGTATTTTATATATATATAAAACCTAAAGGATGGCTCTCCCTCGGTGTGGGATTGGGGGAGCCTTACTGTTAGCTTGCCACCACCTCCACCAGCAAGGTCGCGCGGGGTGCTTAGGTCACTATCGCCAACCACCGAACCCTAGATTGAGGTCCCCAAGGGGCTTGGGTCTTGCCAGTAACCACAATTAGGGGTGAGGTTAGAGATGAGTAGGTTTGGGTACTCTATAATTTTATGCAATATTCAGACCTCATTTATATAAATTTGGTTTATAAATTTTGGACCGAATTTTACTCTATTACAAAATGGGATTTAGATCTTCTCAGATATGTATTATATCATGGGTTTCAATTATCTGTTAGGAATTTATTATCTTTTTGCTAAAAAAATTTACACTAATGGTGCAATTTTTCTGAATTTCCATTTGAAATTTACATGTAATCCCCAAGGAGGGGTTACCTCAAATCATAGAAAAATATCGAGATTTGCCAATAATGTTGGGCTGGATATGCTCGTGAAAGACAATGATTTGTGTAGAAAAAAGGGATACAGGTCGGCTCAGATTTGACAGTACTCCATTAGCATAAGAACTCCTCTTTTTTGAGAGGTAATGATCAAACAGTAAGGTTGGTTCTATTTTCGCACGCTTTCAAGATTCAAATTCTGTGGCTGTGGTTGTGCCTCGAAATTCCACTTGTGAAGCTTAGTAAAAGAGGTTTATACTAAGTGTTTAGAACATAATTAATTGGATAGCTCAACTGATAAGATGCATTTTTTTAAAACTTTTTGTAATAACTTTGATAGCTAATTTACGTACGTGACAATTTTCACGTACGTGACAATATTCTGTTCATTAAATTTCAGAAAGGAGAAAGGACAGGGATGGATAATCATATTTCCATCCTTCTCTTGATCTCCTAAATTTTCAGCCTGTTTGCAATGTCACCCCCACCCACTCCTCCCCAAAAAACAACAAAAACCCCAATTTTAAATTTAGGTCCGTTTGGTTCGTGAATTGTTAGATTAATAGGAATGTTAAGATTAGTGGAACATAGGTCGTATTTGAAGATAGTTGTATTTGTAACTATATAAAATTACTAGGAATATGAATAATAATATAATATTATAGTGTTTGGAATGTAAAACAAATAGATGGGAAATGAATGTAAATTTATAATAGTATCCTTGCTTGCTAAAAAAAAAAATTACTATGTAATATGTTTATGTTGGTGATGCACATTAGAGATGGATCGGACACGAAGCGGAACTGAATTTGGAGATGGAGCTGGTGAAGAACTTCGAACAACTCGGAGCATGGTGATAAAGAAAATGACCTTCGACGAAAATAAAAGGCTCAAGGCATGGAGGGAACTCTTCCTTAGTTAACATTTTCGAAGAAGGAAATAATCACATATATAATCTACTGCACCAGTTGACTGTCAATAGTCAATGTATTATGTACTGATCTTTACCTGTGCCATTGTACAGTCAACTGCCCGCATTATTATAATCAACTGCCCATGGTATCGGCCTTAATATCTTTTCACCGAAATCTCAATTTCATTTACAAGTAATTCACCCTAATGCAAACTCAAAGAATTTACAAATAACACATACAATTGGACATATCATTACTTCCCATAGACCTCATTGAGTCATTCTTTTGAACATAAATTAGTATGATTGTTTCCATAGCCACATGAAATAATAGCAAGCATCATTCCTAATAACTCAATAGATACTAGATCCATTTGAAGAATACGAAGAACTAACTAAATTATCAGCCTATAAAACTTGCAAAAGACATAGATAATAAAAATTAAATAAAAATCCCAAATAATTGTCATTATATTCTGTCGTAACAATAATAGAGACATGAATCCTTAGTGTGTATATATATATATAATTCTAGTGTAGTACATATATCCTAATTAGCAAATAAAACAAATCCCATACAAGAAATTAGGAGGAAAAATATACAAGAATTGAATAGTCAATATTGCTTTCCACAATTTTGCTAATGCTAACACTAACTTATAAGAATTCAATACATTTGGCAATGATCCAACTAAACCCAAATCAAATCCCTCTATATATTTTTTCTTCGGCTTGTTTTCACATCACGACCTACAATCAATTATCACTTAATTACAAAACAAGAATTTCAAGATGGTGACCAAAAGAAACAAAGCAAGATATAGCTCATTGTCATGACAAATTGGGGCTAATAATGAGTGGTTCTTGTACAATGAGAGTAGATCGAGTAACGAGGAAAATGAATCATAGAAATGAAACAAGAATCATAACAAAGGACCCAAATTTAAATAGTAATAAAAAAAGAGTCGGAAACGTACTTGATGACAAATCAAAGTGAGAGACGAGGAGTTGCCGACAAGAATTGCGGAGATGGATGAGTAATTAGGAAAGTAGAGTTTGAGAGGTAGAAGATGAGAAAATGTGAGATGGAGCAAGGTGGCATATTAGGAAGAAGACGACTTTTTCACTTTACAATAGTGGAGCCCAACTTGGTAATTGAAGAGCACCATGTGCGAGGATAGGAAATATTTTTCCTTGATCAGCATTTTTTTTTACGGAGCAATTTTCTCGGAAAATACTTTCCTACCAAACATTGTATTTTAGGATGTAAAATTCGGGGATTCCTGAGAATCTTCGAACTTTACATCAATCCAAATAGTTATATCACCGGAAATTTTATATTATTTTCACCAAATTCAAAAATTTTGTAATGTTATTATCATCATTTTCATCATCATCATCTTTTTGAAATAAAAAACTTTTCTTTTTTTTTAACAGACAATTAAGAATTAACTCCTGTTACTTTCAGTATATATATATATTTTTTTCTGGCTATAAGGAGATCCATGGGCTTCAAATGTGATAGATATGAGAGGAGAAATAAACTCACCAGAGCCTCTTGGACTATTAAGGATATGACTACTTTTCCCTTATAATTGAGAGTGCATACCATCCTCTAACCATACATATAATAATAAACAGCAAGGGAAGTCACCAAAATCAGAAAGTGCTATCAATAATAGAATTTGGACGAATCAGGAGGCCTGAAATAATTGCCAATAAACATGAGGGTTCATACCCCAGAATAATGTCTTGGAGGACATTACGACTGGGTCTACAGTTCAATTGTGATTTCGCATATCTGACCAAAAATAGGGAAATTGTAATTATACTTGCTAAAGATAAAGTATATTAGAGGAAGAGGGCTCGGAGTAGTGACACAAATCCCTGATTCAGAGCCATGAGATTTCGGGTTGGATTCTCGTCAGTGAAATTTACATGTCACTTTATTTAGTTTTCGTCATGCTTATACTAGCTAGATTATTGGACTTCCTTATAATCGAGACAAGAAGAGAGAGAAAAAAAAACAAAGGTTATTGAAGCAGAAAGACGAGAGGTGTAATTTCATCCGGGCTACTGGGCTAGAGACATGGTCCGGGGCCAGACAGGCCATAAAAACAACAAATTGATCATATAAACGTATAACTTTCTCTCTCCGTAATATCCTACTTTTTTTTTTGGTGAATTTCCTACCTTTTCTTTGGCAAGAAGAGAGTCCAAGATTTTTTTTAAATTTGGTAATGTAATCTCGTCGGCGGCTTGAGGAAGTACTCTGTGTATGCGAGTAGCAACTGACAAGTCAAAAATTTATGTTGAAAAGATTACTGGTTTCTTCTTTCATCGCATCGTCGAAGCATGATTATTTAACATTAATATATATAATAATATATAAAAATCGAAATGCGAAATGTAAGAACCAATGATAACTCTTAGCTCATGCTAAACATCCTTTAGCTCATGATAAGAACTTAATGATAAGTCTCAACTCCTGGTAATATATGTTCTTAATTACTCGAATCGATTAATTTCTTAATGGAGGTTCGTGCATTTGTTAATTTAGGTTAACGAGATAAGTCACGCATGACATTTTTTAAGGGCACGCATGAATGCAATGGATGCATGTATAGTAATGTTACCGCCCTTCCCCGAGGCTGATTCATGCATGTAACTTTCTAGTCCACGTACGTTATATTGAAATTTTTAATTACAATTACAGTTGAATGAATTTTTACTATATTTTGTTTGTGTCATATCCGACTTTTTTTTATTTGTCTATATTATTTGTATGCAGCAACATATAATTAGAGAATTTTATAAAAAAATAAGGGTAAATAGCCTAAAAAACACATACTTTTCAAAAGTTCCTAAATTTAGCACGAACTTTAAAAATTTTCTATAAAAACACAACGTTTCAAAACTGATCAAAATCTAGCACGCCGTTAACATCCATCCACAGAATGTCGTGAAATGCTTATGTGGCCGTTTTTTCCTTTTCCCTTCAACTCATCCCCTGTTCTTTCACTTCCACTCTCGTGTTCTTTCTCATCCCCCATTGCCGCTGCCAACACCACCGCCACCACCACTCCGACATCATCCGCCAAATCACGATCACCATAGGCTCGAGCAATTTTGGGAGAGCAACCACAATGAACTCGAGTTCATGGAGAAGACTCGAGCAACAACTGCACTAGTTTAGAGGAAGCTCACAAGGAGCTGGACAGCAGCAAGCAGAGAAGCTTGAAGCACCACCAGCAACAACAACAGAGAGTAGGGAGGGGCCTAGAGCACCGGCACCAGCAGCAGCACGAAATAACAGTAACACATCAGCAATAGGGAGTATAAGAGAAACAAACAACAACGACTATGATTCCAGGAGCTCAGGGAGGGGCGCCAAAGCAGCAACAAATCTGAAGGGCGAGCATTAGTAGCTAGGGAAGGAGGAGAGACAACACATCAGCAGGAACATGGAAGGAAGGAGAGAAGTCGATTTGGTGGTAGTTCAAGGAGGGGCCATGGAAGTGGAAGAAGGAGAAGGATGGAAGGAAATGATGGATGGAGGTGGCGAAGATGGAAGGAAACATAGGCAGGAGAGGCTTAGGAGGTAGGGAAAGAAGCCGCTTGGAACAGGGGAAGAGCAAGGAAGGAAAATGAAAATGATAATGGTGGTTATGAGAGAATGAGAGGGAGCTCAAGTAGTGTTTATGGTCTCAAGAGAAAGAAACAAAGGATGAATGAAGATGAAGAATCCTTCAAGACGATCTCGACTATCTTGGAGGAGTCCGAGACAGTTGAATCGAAATACGAGGTCCCCAGTTCACATTTCTTGTTGGGGTCATTGAGTTCACGAAAAATCGAAGAATAACAAACCGTGTAAGGAACAAGGGATGGAATTGGATGATGCTTGGGCATATGGGAGTTGCAGGAGGTGGCATCTCGAAGAAGGGGAAGCATAAGGGAGAAGTCTCTTCGACGTCCCAGGGGATGGGGGAGTGGTTGTGGCAGTGGTATTGGCAGAGACGATGGAGGACAAGAAAGAACATGATAGGGGAAGAGGAAGAACAGGGGATGGGTTGAAAGGAAAAGGAAAATAGGCCTGCCAATGGGGTGCATACACGTGGACGATATCGGCCAGCTGGACAGCAATTAACGACCACGTAAGTATTTCACGACATTCCATGGACGAATGTTAACGGCGTGCAAGATTTTGATCAGTTTTAAAACGTTATGCTTTTACAAAAAGTTTTTAAAGTTCGTGCTAAATTTGAGAACTTTTGAAAAGTATGTATTTTTTTAGACTATTAATCCAAAATTAAAAGTTTTTTAGAAATTCAAAAAAATTCTTCGAAATATGTGATTTTTTTTTTCACATTCAATGTATTAAATGCTTTATAAATAGACGACTTAAAAAAAATTGTTTTAGGCATTATTATTCCACTCACTTGTCTTTCTACACTCTATATCGTATACGATGTTTCCCACTTCTCAATGACGCAGAGGATAGGTGCCTGTAGACGGCATCATTGCAGCCCTGAAGACAGTGGTGAGTGACTATAGTAAAGTAATAAATAATTGAGAGAAAGTAATGATTAAGTAATAATTGTGTTATTGAATTATAAAAAAGTAATGAATAGTTGAGAGAATTTAATATTAAAAATTGAATTGAATTGTTAAAAAAATGAAAAAATGAAAAAAAGTAATGCTTGTAATATTGAATTGAAGATAAGTGGAGTTGAGTTGAGTTGAGTTGAGTTAAAAAAATTTCAAAAAACAAACCCATTATCAAGGAGTAGATAATTATGCTTATTACATTATTAAAATAATTAATTTTATTAATAAACACAATTTTTAATAATTTAATTTAATTTTTTAATTTTTAGAATTACCTTTCTTTATATTTTTTAAAATTTTTATTTTTTATTAATTATAAAAATTGTCATTAAAGTTATCTATTTATCTTATAAAACCCATTATATTTATATGAAGGGCATTTCTGTCTTTTTATCCTATTCCTGTTCTTTCTATTCCTTATTCAACCCAACCAAATATCAGAATTATAATTCTATTCCCTGTCTATTCTCTCCAACCAAACACAAAAATTTCATCAGAATTTACATTCTATTTCCTGTCTATTCTAATCCCAGTCTATTCTATTCCCTGTCTATTCTAATCCTACGAACCAAACATGCCCTAAGAATATTTTCAGATATCGTGAGAGGAGACCCTCCAATTCTAGGCAAATTTTGCGGGGAATTTCATGAGACACTCATGATTGAAGAAGAAGAAGGAGAAGAAGAAGGCGTCTTTTAACTCCAAGAAAGGAGATGAATGGTGTAGTACAAGCATGGGTTCTCTTCTCTCGAAAAGTAGAAACAAACAACCTTATATTCCAAGCTCAATAAACGAACATTTTTCTTTAATAAAAGGATCATTACCTTTTTACACATTCCATATTCGCATTTTAGAAATCTATTTTTTGTCATAATAATTTACATCTATTCAATTAAATATATAATTTTCGACACATATTTTATATTTATATTTATTCATTCCATGTATTGATCTTCTATTTTAAATTATATAAAATCATAAAAAAATTATCGCACAACGCGCTAAGGATGAAACAAAGGATTGACTAGAGATGTGACAAGATTGAGCATATACTGTACTTTCTCAACGATTTATTGCTGAATTTATTTCAACGATGTGGCCCAATATATGTATATCACGTTATGTATTATGTATTATCCTATTAATATGCTCGAATTGAGTGATCTAATAAAGTTAAAAACAATTAATTTTTTGATATCTCGGTAAAATATGACTTTAATGTGTAGATATCAACAGGATAATTACTAGTTTTACGAAGAGTGGAATTAGAATTGCATAAACATCATGTATTAAAGTACAATATTATGGGTTATGGTCCCCAAACCGTACGTTAAATAAAGCGATAGAATGAGGCCCATTACTTAGAGAATCGAAAAGCTCACGCTCTTAACGTACTAGCTTCCGACTTGGAAGACCACTAACCCGATACAATTTCACGCTAAGGATTTAGGTACGCTTTCTTGACGAATTATGTGTGATTTTAGGGATTCAATTCTTTGCTTCGAGCTGATTATATAAGAGAGTGTCTGCTTCTCTTCGAGGAAAGAGATTACACACCTTTCACCCAATAAAAAAGAGATTACACGCCTACGATATATATATATATATTATATGTCATGGACCTTTCCTTTTTCGTTTTTGAAATTAACATGTTATGTATTTGAATCGACATTCTTTTACCTGGTGTGCACCACATAATATTAAAAAATTCAGCGATTAATCTGTGTTCAAGCTGAATCAGCTCGATATAAGAAATTTTTTTTTCAATTATAAATTTTTTTAATTCACAAAATTTGAATTTGAAATCGTACTTAACAAATCAGGTACAGAGCCACCTGAACCAATTCAGGTTGATAATTTGAATCGTCTTTTAATGCGAAGTATTAATACGACGTTAAAGATGGTCAAAAATTGGAGCGGGTTCCTCTATAGTGGGGATGTCATCTATGCTGGATGGACGGTGGAGATTGCTTCGGGCCACTTTTCTGACCCTCTTTTTAAGCAAAAAGGAGAAAAGGAGAAAACTGAGATGCCTCGATTTTGGTGTGATTGGTTTCAATTTAAAGTGATTTTGATTTTGATTGTGAAAAATGATAAATAATTATATAGTGTGTTGAGTTAAAGTTAAAATTTTTGACTTGGGAGATATGTATTTCTGTTGTATAGTGTGTTGAGTTAAAGTTAAAGTTAAAATTTTTGTGATTTTAACTGCGAAACCAAACGGAGCAATATGTCATGTACGATAAGATGAGCCGAGCCGAGCCGACCACTCAACTCGAGGCCAGCCGAGGAATTGGGCCGAATGGGTTGGAAAAGACAATCGTATGGGCCGAATTATTTTCACCAATGGGCTGGACAGGCATGGCATTACTTCCTTATACTTAGTTCTATTCCTATCCTCTTCCATAAGGTGTTAGACTTGGAACCAGAGGACCCTTCATGACTAGCAATTATTTGTTGAATGATTTGATCAAATTACACTTACTCGTGTTTCTTCGGAGACATCCGATAGAATTACACTTATTCGTTTCGATTACAATTTGAAGAAAAAAAAGAAGAAGCGATACGTGTATGTTGCGTACAATAGGACGACCAAATCGTCCACAATGTAACTTTCGGGTTCTACCATTCCTACGCACTTCATTTCTCTACAAATACAACTTCAAATTTTTTCTCTCACTCTTTCTTTTATTTGCTCTCTTTTTTCATTCATACGCGGTATGTTTTCCGCTCTAATCCGTTTATGGGAGATCGGTATGCGTACTGCGCATAGGTTCGAACTCTTGGTTTTACAAGAAGAAAATTGATGTTGTAATTCAATTTTGAATTCAGCTGGGAGACTGTGGAAGTAATTCGCACAAACATGCTAGTTCGGGGTAGATATCCTTCATAGATCGGCCATACTAGGATATTCTGACTATTCATTTTCTTTCCGTAAAATCACAGCATTCTCAGTTTATTGACCGAGACTATTTAGCTAATTCTATTTACGTGTCGGTTTGATCCTGATTACGAAGTACTTTCAGAGAATTTCGACTTTATGCGCGGTTGGTAAAGTCCATCTCAAAATCGCAGTTGAAATATAACCATTCCCTCTATAGTAGTTAAGGAATGGACGAATAATGTCTACAACATCACTTTCGGAGTTCGCGTTGACCACAAAACCGCGTGGTTTCCAATTTCTTCTCTTAATATAACTGTATTCATACTCTTAATTGACGAAATTGACTTAAATGAATCCAATAATATTTTGGAGATGATCAAACGTTGAAAAGGACATGCTGATGTGTACCACTGATAGAGCGCCCGCCCCGTATTTTGCATGTTGACCTTTAAATCGATTGATTTTTGTCCATGATTAAATATGATTTGATTGATATTTCATCTCTTTGATTATTAAACCATTCGAGTTATCTAACCCATTCCTGTCCTTATCATGGCCACAAAATCAATTTCTTCACTAGCTATACCATGTCGACATTCACCAACACGACAAATTAAGTACCGTGCAATGTAATTTACTAATCAGATTTATCATGTGCCCCGGACCCTGGAGTAACCTTTCTCTCGCTTTTTCCTTCCGTAAAGTTGACGTTATCCTTTTACACGCTATCTGAACAAGTCATTTATGCCGAGCCTAATGCATTTGTATGATCCGCTTGGGCGCTTCGCACAAACATAGCAATAAGATTAAAATGATGGCCCGGTAGCATCACTTTTCCATCTCTAGTGTGCAATCACTAAACATGATGACATACTAAACATGATGACATTATTTTCAACCAATCATTTACCGGTATATATCTTTCACTTACTAAAAAGCTAGTTATGAATAGGTCACAAAAAGACAAAAATAGGTATCTCTAAATATTTTACATTAATTGAGATAGTTGGCTTGTTAGATTGTTGATGTGATTTACTTAGATTTTAAGTAAACAACTAGAATATTGAGTAACTTACTTATGTATCGAACAAAGTTACTTGCACTCTTATTTAACTTACTTGGATTGCATTTTTCACGTTGTCGTCACTCAAATTAAAATAGTTTGAGTAAATTACATGAATACTTAGCAATTTACTCATGTATTGAATTAATTATTTACATCTAAAGTAAAATTATTTTCATATCCAGCAATTTACTTACATAACGAGTAAATTGTGAGTAAATTACTCGTACGTTCAGTAATTTACTTAGATTAATTCACAACAAGGGCATACATATAACATATATATATAGTGAGTAAATTACTAACATATTATTCATAGGAAAAACTAGAAAAAGAATAGGCAAGTTCCTAAATAATCGATTAAAATTTAACCATGATTTCAATCCAGCGAAAAGAAAAATTTTGCCATGATTTCATCACCAAAATTTCAGGAGTTTTTATGCCATATATCCCATGATTTTATTATTTTTTCAAATATATTTCATGCTCTAAAAATTACGTAAAAAAAAGCTTATGGTTTATATCTTGTTCCAAATCTATCATGACGTCTATTTGTCCGTCAATAAAACGAAAGTGGAAACCAAATCTATCCTATTGTTTTAATTTTTTTCTCAAATCTATCATATGATTTTAATTTTTTCTCAAATCTATCATGAGCAAAGGGCTACAATGGCAAGGATGGGCACATTTTCGGTCCATGTCAGCAGTACCATTAAATATTGACGGAGAAATTAATACTAGGATAGATTTGGAACCAAATGTAAATTATTAGCCTTTCTGAATAGTTTTTAAATTATGAATTAGATATGAGAAACGAGTGGAATTATTGGATATCTAGAGTAAAAATCCCAAAATTTTACCATCATTGTGGTTTTGTGGATAATTGAACCCATTGAAAAGTTCTCATCTCATTGCAGAGTCTAAATAATTAATTATCTATATATAGAGAAAAAAAAGAAGAAGTTAAATGGGGTTTGATCATAATCTACTAGCCAAAAGTGATCCATGAAATAAATAATATCGATGTGGTTAAGTTACTATGGACACTATTGCAATTAGACGATTAATTTATTGATGACGGTTCCGTCCACAATAAATTTTAAGGAATGCTCCATTATCATTATTATTTACATTACATTAGAATTAAAATTAAAATATACTAATGATAATGAAGAATCCCCTTCCCTCCTCTCCTGCTTGGCCATATTTGGAAAAATATAACATATAGCTACATTACTTTTGCCATAGGATCAATTTAGTCCTTGGACAACATTTATGCTCACGCACTGTGATTGTCTATGTTTTGGATTTTGAAGTTATGGGTTGAGCTTTTCTTAGTCACTCATTACACTCTTGCCCTTTCTAGATTGTGCACCAAATATTATTTACTTCACCGACATGACACCTCATTGATTTTACAAACCCAAAACTCATTCATCTTGAATTTATGAAATATCAAAAAGAATTACAAAAACAATATGTGAACGCTGTTAATTTACTCATAACTAGTGAATTAAAGATTATAACATTTTAGTGCCAATGACCTAAAATTTGATACAACAATACTATATGGACAGAAACAAAACATTTTCTAATCGGATTTAATGCGAGGAACTATCCTGGTGTTGATTGTAGGATGACAAACGAGCATCAAAGATTCATAATCTTAATATATACGCACTAAATTGTCAGAAATTGTGCAAGGACTGAACTTTGTCAAGACCAAAGTAGAAGGACCAAATGGGAATTATTCTCCCAGCTATATATGGCAATCAGAGGAATCAGCACCGGAATAAGGAAATCTCTACCGTTGCGTCTGGGCAAACATGTCGCTGCTTCCATGAGGTTAAGACATCGTTGGTGGCTGGCTTGTCTAGAATCCGCAATACTTGACAAAAGGGTCTCTCGCTTTCCCAATCAGAGGCCTTGACACATCTTTACAGGGGGAGTGACGAGCGATCGAGTTCCTTCTCGTCTTCCCACGACATGGATACTTCTATCTCAGGCAAGTTTCAAATGTTTGCTTTGTCGTGAAACGATTTGATTGTCGTGTTATGGCTGCAGGAAGGAGTTATCGTTGGTGGGTCGTTGAATAATCATCAAAATCTGCTAGTTTTTAATTCAAAATTGAAGCTTTTGCGGTTTTCGATGTGTGAGCGTAAAGATGAGCTCTGTTGATCTTAATTAATCGTTGTCTAGCTTAAGTATGGGCTCTTTGATGCTGGAATTGAGTTAACAACCGATGATTGTCTCTTCCGAATCTCTTGGAACGGTGTGAATGATTTCGTCTTCATGCCTTGTAATGAGACGGTTCTGATTTGAACTTGTGCTGGGAAATACGGGAATTGGTGGCTGAAGTTCAAGAAATCAATCTTTGCCTTTGCTAAAATCGGCTTTTCTCGTATTTTCTTTCCCTGTTTAGGTATCTTACCTACTGATTTGGATGTTTCTCTAAGTTTCTTTTCTTGCCCGGAAGAGTGATTTCGGGCCTATTTACTTGAGGGGCAAATCATCTTTCATATTTATTGAATGTAATTTGTAGCTAACAGGGCTCTGTGCTGCCTGTTTCAGGACTTCAACAACAACATTTAGAAGATCTCGAAAAACTGACTCTAGTAACTCAGCCCTTTAGGACCTTGAAGCTATTCATCTTGGCTATTGTTCAGTCCCTTAAAGGATTGGCAGCCTACCTTCTCGCTAAAGGTGGCTTGCTAATGCTTCTCAGTATCAGTGCAGCCGCTCTTGCTATACTGCTGTTGGTGTTAGATGGATCCCACAGCAAGGTAGTTTGCTCTCTATGCAAGTGCATTCATCCTTTATGATTAAATACTTCTACTATGTAATAGGGTAGATATGGACTGAACTTGGGTTCATTTTCATATATGCATGTGGATAATGTGACCAAAGATTGTGATGGTATGCCCGGATTTTTTTGTAATAGTAGGTAGCTAACTTGACCATAAATTCTGATGGGTTACCAAAACATGGGCTAAATACGTTCTTTGGCATTCTCACGTGGTTGTTTTCTGGGGAAATTTCATATTAATTTGTCAATGTTTTGGTTAAGGAGTCCATTTTCCCCTATTGGGGACTTAGGATCTGCCATTAATGATCTAGGATGATGTATTATCAGCTTTGTTTATTCCCATTTGCCTTTTACTGTAAACAATTTATCATTCCTTGTCTGTGCATGTTTTACAGCACTTTGAAGAGTTGTATAGGTACATCCAGTTTGGATTATGGTGGATAGCACTTGGAGTTGCATCTTCAATTGGTCTGGGTGAGTAATTTATGATCTAGTCTAATCCACATGTCCTGAATTTGTTTTTCGAGAATGAACTGCCATGCTCGTATTGTTACTTGGGGTAGTTTTTACTAAAACAAATTAAATCTTTGCTCCTTATTACTCTTCCGGTTGGTGAGGGACTCCTTAAAGAGCTATCTATGGTCCATGGACATTTCCGCGAGCACATAACTGGGTAAATAAGGGCCTCTAGGTCAATATGTGTGTCCACACTTTTTAGCGACAGCAAGGCAAGTTGAGCCTGAGATGTATCACGTGCCTCACCACTTTTCAGTCATTTAAGCAATCCAGAGGATTACTAATGTTCCTTTCTATGGAAATTCCGTGAATTACGTTATGATGAATTCTGCGAGTGCTTTAGACAGCTTATTGCAAATGTAAACAGCCACTTCATACTCTTTAACATTACGTTTTTTTTCACATTTCTAATGGTTGGCTTCTTTTGTCAGGATCGGGTCTGCATACTTTTGTCCTTTACCTAGGTCCTCACGTTGCTCTGTTCACGATTAAAGCAATGCAATGTGGGCGCATTGATTTGAAAAGTGCCCCATATGACACGATACGGTTGAAGACTGGTCCGTCATGGCTCGATAAGGAGTGCTCCGAATTTGGTCCCCCATTATTTGAACTGATGAATGGTGTACGAGTCCCCCTTTTCAGCATACTACCTCAGGTTCAGGTAGAAGCTGTCCTATGGGGCATTGGGACTGCACTCGGAGAGCTTCCTCCATATTTTATCTCCAGGGCAGGTAAATATTTGTTTCGGCGAATAAATTTGATGAAAATTATGAAAAACATCAGAGTTTACATGTCCTGCTGCTTTAAGAAAAGTATCCTGCTGCACCACTCTGGAATTATCTAGCTCATCAACTGTTAAGTCAAATCAGCTTTGATTGAAGTCTTATGCATGAGTCTTCTGCTACACACGGCGTCCTTTGATGGTCTCTTTAAATCACATGTATATAAGCGATTGTTCAGTCTTTTACTTTAGTCATGTGATGATTCACTGGGATAAATTAACCTCCCATGAAAGTAGAACTTTATGATAGTTTATGTTGTTTTGCAGCTCGATTATCTGGTAATGACCTGGAGACCATGGAACAACTGAATGATTCCTCAAGTAAAGACGGAGGAATCATTTCAAGCCACCTCAGACAAATCCAAAACTGGTTCCTTTCTCATTCTGAGCATTTGAACTTCCGCACAATCTTAGCGCTTGCTTCAGTTCGTCTCTACCCTCATGACTTTTCTTTTACTTACCGCTACTTTATATCTTGGATTCACCTTGCAAACATCTGAGTGGAATTTAATTGTGATCTTTCTTCATCTCAGGTGCCAAATCCTCTCTTTGACCTTGCTGGGATCATGTGCGGTCAATTCGGGGTTCCATTTTGGAAGTTCTTTCTGGCAACTGTGATCGGGAAAGCAATCATTAAAACCCATATCCAGGTGTGTGCATCTTCTTGGATCATTATTCTTAAGTAGTTTACTTATCTCCTTCAGTTTGATAGGTACAAGTTCAAATTAGTTAATCCATAACATGTCATGTAAAGGCTCCAAAACCCCCCCACCCCCCTCAGCTCTTCTTCTTGGTATTCTGAAGTTGCTCTTTGTAAGAAAGCCAACTAACATCACATGGCTGTAATTGGTACATCTTTGTAGTAAAGTCCTTATTGTGCTGAAACTGGACCTTTCCAACGATTGCGAAGTGTCTGGCCAAAGAAAGAAAACGATTATTTTAGTGTTGAAATTCTTATCCCAAGCTCATCTTTTTTGTCCCTCTCCGAGATTTCGCCCACACGTCCTTAATCCTATATATGTTCAGAACTTTTGTTATTCGTCCGTCTCCATATCTTGTCTGAACAGTTATTTTTATTTGATGAGGTCTGCACGTAGAGTGGACAAAGCATCAAATTTAATATATAATGGGTTCTCTTTCCTTCTGCAGACAATCTTTATAATATCAGTAAGCAATAACCAGCTGCTACACTGGGTCGAGAATAAGCTAATTTGGGTCCTGAGCTTTGTACCGGGCCTGGCTCCTTTCTTGCCCAGCATGGTAAACCGACTTAATGCTGTCAGAAACAAGTATCTGACTGGACCCTCTCCCGCGAACTCCAACACAAAGGTAAGACCCGAACTCATATCTGATGCGGATTTTCTTTTTTTCTTTTTTTGGCCCCTCCTCTGTCTAGTAGTTTTCCACTAACAGTGATATGATTCCTCAGGTGAAGAAATGGGATCTCTCCTTGGCTTCAATATGGAACACCGTGGTCTGGCTTATGCTCATCAACTTCTTCTCGAAGATCGTGACTGCCACCGCTCAGAAGTACCTGAAGGAACAGCAGCAGAAGGAGATTGATAGGCTCAACAAATTACACCCACAGGCTGTCTCGACTCAGTGAAAGCCCTCGAGGAAGTCGCCACTTCAAAGTAGAGGTATGAAGTCAGAGCCTCGTCAGTCGGGATCATGCCTGTTGCAAATGCCTACTTCAAAGCGGCGTATGGTAAATTGACCATGGCTAAGTCAATAGATTAGGGGGAGGCGAAGGAAATTTGAAAGACCAGAAAGTTTGGCATCTGCTGTCTGTCGGGGAGCAATGAGTAGATCACTATTCTTTTGGATCTTATAATCATATCATCATTTGTATATATAGCTGATATTCGAATATTCCGGGGTAATATTCACTAGATTGCTACGTAGAAAATCGAAGATGTTTTCAATTTAATATTTAATTTAATACTAATTAAATATGACGCTCGATTAATGTTTTCTAGTTTTAATCACCTCTTGTTCAGAGCTTCTTTTTTTTTTTAATGGAATTGTCAAGAGTACATGGGCTTTTTTTTTTTTTTGCTATTGTTGTTTCTATTCGTATGAAAATATAATTACAATATATAACACCAATCCAAAGAGCTCACAAGCGGATTTTGAAAATTGAACCCTAGCTCAGTCCCAACATAGGGGCTAAACTTGACTTTGCTATCCTTCTATTTACATTTGAAAGAGTAAGAATCCTCTCCTTCACAACATTGAGAATGCTCCTCACTAACTGTCTAACACTAACGATGGATTTCTTAAAGACTCTGACATTCCTATCTATCCAAATAGTACAAACATAAAAGGACCACATCAGCTTTAAAATAACGGCATTAAGAGTCCTCCACTTCAAAATAAGCAACCAAGCAACTTCAGTATCCCACCCTGCCACTTGCCCGATTAGTCCCACCTTGCTTAGAACAAACTCCTTTGGTGATAGGGCAAGTAAAAAAAATGGCTTCTACTTTCCTCTTCTCTCCTACAATATTCACAACCAGAATTTTATAATATCTTCCATTGCACAAGCCTATCCTTGGTAGCAATTTTTCCTTGCCACATGAGCCAAGAGATAAAAGCAACGTTGGGAGCATTCTCAGGGTACCAAATAGTTTTGTTCTACTCCGCTCCATATCCTTTTGGCCTCAGCTGGCTCCAGGCAATAGAAGAACTGAATATACCTGATTTGCAAGCACTCTATACAACTGAATCCTCAGCTGCTAGCTGCAACTGAGATGCCAATGAATGTATAATAGGAGCTTTAGGGCCTGTGCTTCTCGGCCAGTGTCATGCGCCCCTTCTAAGTACAACATCAACCGTGGCTTGCCTCGAGATGGTTGGAAAGCAAAGGAGGCCTCTGTTACAAAAAATCCACAAGTTGTTCCACAGGGAGCCATACATCAAACCAGAATGAGGTTCTAGTGCCATCCCCCACCTTGTTTTTAATAAGTGGTCTTGCAACCTTTCGAAGTTGCAAAAGCTTTCTCCAGCTCCACGAGCAATCCCTCGGAATCTTGATTGACCAGAAACACATTCCCCTTATCGTAAGCAAGAAGCATCTCTATTGAGGTGGCATGCAACTATATAAGTAGGGGCTTAAGTGAGACGATCTACTCACGAGTAGCTCGAAATCGACTCGACGAAAACTCGAAGTCGACTCGATCATGTTGAGCTCGAGCCAAGCTTTTTAGTTGAGCGAGCCGAACTCGAGCTCAGTGGCACTCGGCTCGTCGAGCTCGCGAATCTACTCGAATTTCTATGTAAATTTACATATATGTCCTTTTATTAGCAGTTCAACCCCCAAGCCCATATTGTATACTTGAGTGTCCTCGAGCTACGCCTTGATCTTCATCAAAGAGTTCAAATTCTGAGCCGAGCTTAACCGAACTTGTTCATGAGCTCACTCAAACTAAAGTAAACGAGCCTGAACAAGCCGAGCCTAAGCTCGAGCTTAATTGAAGCTCGACGGTGCTCGAGCTCAAGCTTGAGTTCGGCATCTCTAGAACGAACCGAGTCGAGCTTACCTTTACTTGAGCTCAACTCGGCTCGGTTACATCCCTAGGTATAATACAAACATTTGTGGCTAACTGGTTTGCTTTTAGAAAATTCGAGTTGGAAAGATACCCATATTTTGGTATATAATAGCGATGCTTTGTCATTCTCTTGAAAATTTGGAACTGCCGTGTTTTGACCATTGTTTCTAGATCCTACAAATGTCATCCCTTAAGAAGAGCGGAACAATTTCCCCAGTTTTTATGGCATGTCTGTTTTGCAAACAATAAAATTTGCATAAGTATATATAATACATATATAAATGAGGAGCAATTAACGCATATTAATTTTATGAAATATATGTGATACTACTGGATTCAATATGGGGCAGGCCTATAATATAACAATGTCTGGAGATTCTCGTGACATAATTTTCTTCAGCTTGCTACATATCTAATATTCATTAAAGAAACTTAATACAAACCAGTGTTGTAATAATTACTAGACAAATCCACAACACTAATCGGCATTAGCTAAATAACTAACCGCCTAAAAACATTATACTAATTATCCGCAGCTAAACCTACCCTCATCCATACTAGACCAGGACGTACCTTTTCTAGTTTATACAGCAGCTAGGCAAAGACAGTTCAGTAATAGACTATCACGAGAACTAGGGACCATCAGGTATCAGCCGACACTGCTCGATGACCAACTCATTAGCTTTGATAAGGATACGACACTGAAATGTCCTCTTACTACCATCAATGTCCTTCACTCTGGAGGTGACAAAGTACCTTGCAATGCCTGCTACCTGCAGGTTAGCCTTCTCAATCTCCTCAAACATTAGACGTGTTTTCTGAACAAAGATAAAGGACATTCTATCAGGGGGACGAAAGTGGATGCAAATAAATTAGAAATAAAACTTAGAAAAGCATGTCTTTGTTCTTTTTCTATTTGCTAAATAGTAAAGCATCTCAATCTTATATATCTATCTATTGCTATATAAATATGAGAGAAATTGAACAGCCCGAACCTCTCTTTCGTTGTATTGACTGAGAGTGTAGCGAACATCATCCTCAATTGTTTTGTAATGAAGATTGCCGACTTCCGATATCATGCCATCGAAATAACCTTTACACGGTCCGCAATGATAACCCTGTAAGAAAAAAGTAGAGTAAAAGAAGTTCAATTCAAGAGCATCAGTTGTGTATAGGAATAAGGGAGTGCATTGGAGATCACGTTCTCTTATTTCACTCTCTTTCACCCGTTGGAGATATTCAAGGTATTCTTGTTCAGTCATGACATCATCAGAGGATCGCTAGAATACAAGAGCTGGCATCAGAAACATACCACAAACCCAAAATACAACAAGATATATACATCACACACACACACACACACACACACACACACACACACACACACACAAACACACCCAAAAAACACAGACCGTGGGGATATGACCGGAATTAAAGAAGCAATACCTGCTTGTCCTTGTACCCTTTAAGAGGTTCCCAGACAAATATATCGAACTTTATGCGCTCACGCTCAGACATTTGGTTGTCCTCATGATATTTAGACAATCCACAATGATAGCCCTGAAAGGAAAGGAACCCACAAACAAAATGTAATCCGAAACTTTTTTTTTCCAAATACGAATGGTTATATGGGATAAGGGAGTGTTTGTGGAAATCGTCTACTCTTACTGCACTCTCTTTGACCAGTTGGATGTACTTATTGTGATCTTCCATCTTGTCAACATCAAAGGGTGTTGCCTAGAATACAATATCTGGAATCAGCAACACATACAACAAGGAACACAAAGTACAACATTATATATGTATATATACAAATACATATATGGATACCATTTTAGGCTTCTCATCCTCCTCAATGGAGTCGTTGACAATCTCACCGCCAGCAACAGTTTTCAGCCGAGCCTGTTCTACAGCCAGGCCATGAACTCTAAAATGGACACGACACTGAAATGTCTTGATACTGCCGCTATCACCCATGTCCCTCACTTTACAGGTGACAAAGGCTCTCGCAACGTTTAGTGCCTGCATGTTAACCCTCTCAATGTCATGTAACTCCAGATGCGTGTTCTGAAAAAGAATAAACACCATCATGATTAGAGTGGACTAAAAAGGATACACTTACCTTTCAATAAATTAGAATTAGAATTGGAATTAAAATTAATGAAAAAAAATGAAAAGAAAGAAAAAAATAGCAAAGCATGCAAACCTATGATATCTATCGACAGATAAGGAAGAGAACAGGTGGAATGGAACCTTAATTAGGTTGTACTCTCTGAGAGCGTAGAGGGCTGCATCCTTGTAAAGTTCGTGTCGACGATCTGGCTTTATCATGTGAAAGAAAGAAGAGTAAAATGCATTTTGCCCCCCAATCTTTAGGCCTAGTGGCGAAGTGCCCCCCGACCTTAAAAATTTTGCACTACACCACCTGACCTTTTTAAAAATAAACAAAGTGCTCCTCCGATTGTCTTTCCGATCAGTTTTCCGGCCAAAAAATAATTAGTTTCGGATTTTAGAAAATAATTTTTAAAAATTAAATATATATAATAAAAAATTAGAAGAAATAAAACCATGACATCGGAGAGGGAGAGAGGGAGATGAGGGATAGAAGGGGATGGTGGTTGCTGCCGCCCATCCACCACAGCCCAGGGCAAGTTCTCGGACACTTATCTGCTCCCCTTAGATCTCTCTCTTGAGGAGGATGAAAGAGAGCTCTGAAAATTCATAGCTCTGTTAACCTCCCAATAAGCAAAATTTTGTTGTTCGCCCTGTTGTTTCCCCCAACATTACTTGTTTCAATCCATTTTCTGGTTGTCCTTCTTCTCCACTGTCGTCGTCATCTTGTCTGATGGGTATTACAATAATTCCAAGAAGTGTGATTTTATATGTTTCTTTTCCTTTGGAAATTTCGGTCATTGCTCCACCAATCCGTCATGTTAATTATCGTGGAACCCTAGAACAGTCATGTGGTGGTTAATGGCTTATGAATCTGCACCGCAGTATTGTTGTTTGCAATTGGTTTTTGAACTCCTGAGTTCATAAATTAGTGGGCTTGTAAATCTATGTCGAGGGGGTGAGGGGGTGATAAAGAGTGCAATTTTGGGAGAGAAGGGGGAGTGTGAGATCACTGGTGGCATGAGAGGCGTCCGATGATTTTCCCTTGGTGATGGTGGTCGGGCAGCAGGCGATGACCGCTCCTTCTGTTACTCACAGCTTTTTCTCTTTGACGTTCTCCTTCTTTTTCTACTCATTTTATTATTTATTTAGATTTGGCTGGAAAACTGATCGGAAAGGCAATCGTAGGAGCACTTTGTTTATTTTTAAATAGGTCATGTGGTATAGTGTAAAATTTTTAAGGTCGGGGGGCACTTTACCACTAGGCCTAAAGATTGGGAGGCAAAATGCATTTAACTCAAGAAAGAACCTTTAAAAGGTCGACAATCGTAGCCCTGTAAGAGAAAGAAAGAATCCAGTAACAGATCAAATTATTAATTAAATCCAAAACAAATCGGTAATCCAAGAGCGAGCATAGATCAGCTTAATGGGATATCATGTTCTCTTACTTCACTCTCCTTAACAACTCGAATGTATTCACGGAATTCTTCTCCCTTCATCAACTCTTCCTACATGATATAATATATAAGAAGATATGGAATCAAAAACACAATCTATATGAAAACCCAAAAAAAAAAAATGCAACGAGGAATAAATATGAATGGATTATACAAATGATATAAACAAGGGCAGTGGGAGTGGGTGGAGTAGAAAAGTAGAAGGTCGGGTCGTGCCGTGTCCCTTACATCAGAGTCCACAGGATCAATCTCCTCCTCGTCCATATGCTGCACCTCATCCTCCTCGTCCTCCATATGCTGGTCCTCCTTCTCCTCAGTTGGGCTCTTCTCGAGAAGGGTATCACCGACTTCAGCACATTCTTCCTCCCCCATGAGATGCAACCTTTTGGCTGGAGGGAGAGAGGGCCCTGCCTCCGCCGCCTCTGACATGGTTGACATGGCCGATAAAACCCTGCAATGAAAGTCATCATTACTGTATGACTGTATCTATCGATATGATTGACCGATTCTCTAGAAAAGAATGAACAACAGAAAGAATCAGAGAATCATCAGACAATCCGACCAATGGATCGGTAGTTGCAGGCTCAGAGGAAACCAATACACACCTATAATCCAGGAAAGTCTAGCCATTTATTCAATAAAAAAAAATCCATAACAACGATAAGATGAGAATTCAGAATGATTTGGATTTTGTGCAGTGCCCTAATCTAATCTAATCTGACCTCACCACCACAAAGATCATAAAGAAAACGCATGAATGGGCTAAAGCTAAACCCATTCACTCACTCATTCTCTGATTATTGCCAATTTTTTCGGTGGTGGCTACTTTAGTTAGTTTATGGAGCATCTCAATACACGGTATACTTAAGTTTCGAGGATTAATGTTAGTTGTTACAGCGCTTCGAGGCAAACGTTGGCATGCTATGATCAATGGTATAACTCGATTTTGAGTGGTCATGGAACCCATTAATCCACTTTTCGACATTCAGCCCTCTTGTACAGGTTAATGGCAAGGCAAGATGAAATTTACGAAAATATTACAACTGTCTCATTTAGTCACTTCTAAATCAACAATTCTTGGAATATGTTATGGACAGGGGGAATATGAACTTATATGAATTGGACCATTATAAGCAATTTACTGATCAAGCGATCCCCTAAATCGTTACCTGTAGTAGGAATAAAGCAGTGGAAGAAGATCAATAGAGGGCTTCTTTTAGGAATTCGAGCAGGCTGCAGTGATTTTCTCCAATTAATCTTAAACTCGAGAATGACAATCTGTTGAATTTATTGATTCAACTCGTAAGTCCAATCTTAATTTTTGTACTTGGAAGAAAGTCTGAAATTTCTGGTTAGCTCTTTCCATAGAAAATATGTTAAGGACAGGGGAAATTTTGAACTTAAGTAATTCAAACATTGCAAAAGATTTAATAATCGAATAAACCCCAAAGCCATGCTAAAAAGAATACTAATAAAGCAATGTAATGTATTGAATTCCAAGAGGGTGGAGAGCATTGAAAATTTCAAGTTTCAACTAATTCATGGATGCCTTTCTTGACCCTCTTTTTACTTTACATCTGTGGTGTGCTTTGCTATCTCTTCTATCCAAATCCTATGAAACAATAACTCTAACATCCAAGGAATTTCCATTAATGTCGATTTCTGTACCTTAATTAAATTTTTCCAAGAATTTCTTTTCCCGTATATTCTGATGTTGGAGGATCCAATTGCACAAACTGTAATTTGGAAGAATTACCTCAAATTTTCTATTTAAAAAAAAAGAATCAGAGAATTAAAGTAGAATCAAATGAGTTGAATAGCCATTTGCAGGTTTCAATCATCACAACATTTGATCAGACGGTCATTTATCTTACCCGTTTCTTATCACGTATTAGTAACACAGACCTAATGCGGCAGCCAGTTAAACTCATACTAAACACAAGGACATAATTTACATACGTAATTCAAACATAAAAAAAAAAAAATTACTAATCGCGTAAACCCCAAAAGCATGCTGAAAAGAATACTGATAAAGCAGGGTCCTGTACTCAATTCCAATAGGGCCAAGAGCGTTGACAACATTGACAATTTCAAGTTTCAACTAAGTCAAGCCTTAGTTGATCATCATTTTTTATTTTGATATGTGCTGTGCTTTGTTAGATCTTCTTCCCAAATCCTTTGTAACAGTAACTCTAACATCCAAGGAATTTCCACTAATGTCGATTATGTAGCGTAACTAAATTTTTCCTGGGAATTTCTTTTCCCGTATATTCGGATGTTGGAGAATCCAATTGCAGAAACTGTAGTTTGGAAGAAATACATCAAATTATATATATTTATATATATATATAATATTTTTTAAAATTAGAGAATTACAGTAGAATCAAATGAGTTGCATAGCCTTTTGCAGGTTTCAACCATCACAACGTTTGATCAGATGGTCATTTATCTTACCCAATTCTTATCAGGTATCAGCAACACCGAGCTATTGCAGCAGCAGGTAAAACTCATACAAAACACAGGAACATAATTTACTGAAAAACTGCTGAGCAAATGGGTACCTGGAGAGAGAGGCTACAGATTCTATAATGTTGAATCTCCAACGATGAATCTCCTACAATGAATCTTCTGGATCATAGGAGATTGAAATTGAATCCAAAGGGCAGAGAGCCGATTCAAAAGCAGTACCAGAAAAATGAAGAAGCAACTTTGCAACAGAATCCTGCTTTATATCAGCTACATTTCATTCTTACACATGCACACTGTTTGAGGGGCATATGGGGTTAACAGGTGCAGCAAACACAGCGGGAAATTCGAAGTGGACGAATCAATCAAGGTAACCGGAAACAGCCACCTTTTTCCAAAAAAATTTATAATCTCGATTGCGTGGAATTAGAACAGAGATGTTTACTTCACCTTCTTCCAGGAGGCTTGAGAGTGTTATGGACAGGGGATAAATGATTTAGTAATGAACGGATACCTAAATGCGTTAAGTTGAATAGGAAATTGAATCACGCTTTAACTAAGAGTTGCCTAGGAGTAGAGGAATGGTTACCTGGAATGACTCGGTGTGTTTGATTTTTGAGTTGAGATTTTAATTCAATTCAACTTAATTTTGAGGAATAAGAAACGATAAAAAATAATTAAAATGTTGAAACATAGAAGTATGAGAATATATATATATATATATGTATGTATGTATATATAGATGTAAAGTAGATGATGATTTATTATTAAAGAATTGATTATAAAAATGATTAGAAAAAAGTATAAGAGATATAATTATTAAAAGAAAGAAAAAAACGAAACAATAATGATCGTAATGTTGCATTTGTAAGAGGAGTGGAGACCGGAACCCTAAAATCAGAATCGAAAGTTAGTACGAATTTGAATCTACTTGAATCAGACGAATCTGCCGAGGAAGACTGGAGGAGGGGAAAGCACTGCATCAGCACGAAAACGTTAACGTGCCGGCACAAAATTTTGCAAGCCCATAAATACCAGGACTAGTACGGCCCACTAATATTATCGGGCCGCCCAGCCTGTCACGATAAACACGATTAGTACCTGAACGACTGAACATATATCGAAGAACAAATGTCTTCCTTTTATGAAGCTCCAAGCACAGCACATCAGTAATTAGCCAGGAGGAGCAGTAAAGACGAGCAGTGGACAATCAAGAATTCTCAAGCTTAAATCCAACTTTAGACTCGAAGATAATAAAACACGTTTAAACCCAAAGAATATTCAGTAAACAAAGAGCTTTAAATAAACTCTTGAGTATTATTTAGCAATTGGTGATTGAGAGATAGCTCTTACAATGAGAAGGAATAACATATACATATATATATATATATAGGGTGAAGATGCATCTTTTAACTCTAAAATAGGAAGTTGACAACTAGACTCTTACTAAATCTTCCTGAAAACAAAACGTATAAAGAAACTTATACCCTGTTCTCAAACTAAGATAGAAAGTAACATCTAATCCTAAATATCTTTTTATCTAAATCAAATATACTATCTAACTAAAATTCTAATATTCCTAATTTAAGCAATAAAATATCTCATTTTTCCTTTTAATATTACGAGAATCATTCTTTGATATATCTAATATATACTTCTTTGGACTTGGACTTCTCGATGTAGATTCGAACTGAAAATCCTTCTCGTCAAACTCAAATTCTAACTGTTGAATAGAGAGAAGCACCATAGCGGGGTTCAGAGGTGGTGTGTCAATGTCTCGATGGCTCGATTGAAGGCGGAGAGGGGAGGCAAAGGTGCGACAGTGGCAGTCGGCAGCCAGCAGCAAAGCTCGAGCATTGGCTGAGAGTGAGAAAGAGTTATTTTTGCTAGACAGAGTGAGAGAGTCAGAGAGGCTTCTGGGCCTATGAGTGATCGTGAGTATGAGGTTAGGTGTTAGGGTTAGACCTTCTCCAACAGAGACCGCGCACGTCTCTCGACACCATCTGGCGTACGGGGAGGCGCATGCACACGTCACTCATTGCTGGAGCAGTCTCCAAGCAGAGGGACCACTCAGGGACTGTCGCGTGGCAGCCACAGGTCCCACGTGGAGCTGCTTCCCCTTTTGCTTTTCTTTTTTTCTTTTTTAATTGTGTGATCACAAGAGACCTGATTAGAGACCGATCATTAGAGTTCCGAGTCTCTCATTTTTGTGGGAGAGTCTCTTAACGATGTAGCGCCTATGTGGCAAAAACTGAGCGCACTCTATAGACGCAGCACGATATCTTTTTTTGTGCCGGCCATAGCACGACCCTATAACACTCTGCCCAAGCATGACCTTATCGTGCCAGGCCGAAAATTGCCACCCTTAATCCGAACCTATAGAATTTTCACTTTGGTTTTTGATTGCATCCAGCCTATGCAGTCTGATCAACTTACCTCTGTAATGACAATCATGGAAAGAAATTTGTTGCGAGTGCCTGGGGATAGTGTATCGACCCATATCCGGTTTGGCACCTAAGACATGGGGGACGCGCGAATGAACAAGGAGGAGTGGCCACTTTTTTGTTTAGGAATCGGAGACCTGTGGTTGGAGAGATAGCCAAATCTAAGGTGCATGATACTGTACTCCTAAGCTTTTAAGATCAATGTCATACCGAAACAGAGTTTCGAGTTCGGGGTTGGATTCCCATGAAACATTGAAGCTGTTTGCTAAATTAGTCAATCTACGGTGTTTACGTTTTTTTTCGTGGATAGGATCTGCATCAGTTGGACATTAATAATGTATTTCTTCATGACAATTTTGACGAGGAGGTTTATATGCAAATGCCTTTAGGGTTTAATCCGACTAACTGTGGCATGGTTTGTCGCCTTCGGAAGTAATTGTATGGCTTATGTCAAGTTTTGAGGAATTGGTTTTCTAAGTGTGCTACAGCACGTCGGCAATATGGCTTTACACAATCACTCTCATTCTCACATGGTTTAGACATGGTGATTCTCTCGTCGTCCTTGTTTAGGTTGACAACCTTATACTTTCTTGTCAGCTTTTAGTTACTTTTTCACTTTCGTCCTAATTCTTTTCAGCTTCGTCCTAAAAGTTATACAGTTTGTTAACATTAGTTCTACCCTTCTATTCAGTCAAAAGAAAGAGTTTTTATTAGAAAATTATTTTGGAAAATTTAAAAAAATGAAAGAAAAGGGAAAACCTTAAATCGAAATGCAAAGAGAGGGTGGTGAATGGTGGAGGCCTGTCGTCGGGCCACACCGGAGCCACCCGACTCAGTGGTCGCCAGAGACCTCAATGGGGTGGCCCAGTGACCTCCATTGAGATTTATTTAAATTACACTCAACTCTACTCTTACATAAAAAAGACACCTCGTTGACCTTGTTGACTAACCATTATGTTAAGAATATTGCAACGAAATATTTTGAATGCTTTTTTAGTAATTATTTCAGAAAACTGAAAAAAATAGAAGAAAAATAAAGAAATAGAAAGAGACATCTTTTATTTGGACTAATCCTTGTATATTTGCTACATATATATTGTTGTGATTTTTTCTCTTTGAACATGGACATAGAAGTCGATCAGATACTTGAAGTTATTTGGTCATAAATTTGTATGGTTCCTTTGTCATATTGAGTACGTTAGATGCATATGTTATGCAACTAAGTAGATTATTGTATACAGAGATCGAATAGTTATTACGTATTATGATACGGTATTAGTTATTTAATAAATTACTTAAGATGAGCCAGTTATTATGTGGTATTAATTATTTAGTTGGATCGACATTTGAGCTGTTGCGGATGGATTTGAATTTCTCAGTGTCCATTTCTTCTCCCCATAATATTAAAGCACTTTATTATATTTGGCAAATTACTTTCTAATATCGATGTGCATGTATACTTTTGTTGAAGTATTTCTTCATCCTAATTTGATTCTCAAAAGAAGAAATGCACTTGAATATCTACCTTTTATGAGCAAAAGGAGAATTTTAATAAAAGACTCTCAGTGGGTGGCCCACCCACGGTAAAAATGAATACTATCAAGGGAGAAATTAACGGCAAGTCAAAGTAAAAAAAAAAATTCTTTTAACCACGTGTCATTTAATAATAGGATTCAATTAAAAAAGCTTTCCTTTTTTTTTTTGAGTCTTTGCCAAAAATTATCTTGATTTTTGAAACTATTTTCCATAATAATTTTCCTCGGAAATTATTTCCCACAATAATCTCATACAATCTTTCATTTATTTTTAAAGTCCCTAAAACTCTTTCTTTGTTTTTTCTTAGGTCCCTGTCGCAAATTTACAAATTGGAACGTTAAACAAACATAGAAAAATGAATTTGAGCCGGTTGGGGGGATAAATTTGAATCTTTATCAATTCATGAGAAAGAATCAGTCCAATAAATTACATGAATATGGCAATTCTCATCTTCATCATTGGGAGCGGCGGTGGTTGATAATTGGGTGGGACTAGGGGTGTGAAAGAAAACAAAAAAATCTAACTGAATCATCGAGCCAAATCGTAATAAATAAAAAGCTGAACCTCTCAAACAATTTTAATTCAATGCAGCTTTCAAACAAGAAACAATTAGATTTTAATGATTTATTCATTTATTGTGTTTTGTTTGATTAATTGCGGTTCATTGTAACTGCATGTCTTTAGTTAAAATTAATTTTTTAGAATTAATTGAAGCATTTTTTTGTTTTCGCTTGATTCTGAACTGAATCACGGTATGCCTAACCCTGTGACTCCCCACCTCCCGCCAGCGTCGGTTAAATTTTTTGGCCTATTATATGATTCAAGTCAAACCGTAACCACTTTATGAGGAAAAATCAAATCAAATATCAATCAATTTTTTTGTTCTATTAACCGAACTTTTCTAAAAGATGTACTAAAACTTAGATAAAAATACTGGGTTCGGCTCAATTGGACTCATTATAATGAGTCAAAGAGTGAATAAATCATTTTAGTGGATATTAGTATTTTGTTATTGTTTTAATTTTTTTAGTTATTTACGTGATTTAGTCTATTTATTTTAGTTGGATAAGTATTTTGTATTTCTAGAAAATTAATTTTATCTAAAGTGGTACGGTTATAGTGACTTGTGATTAATCGAATTGACTACAATAAATCATTAGAATCTAATTGCTTTTTGGTTAAAGCTGCATTAAACTACAATAGTTTGAGAGGTTTGGCTTTTTTATTAGATACGACTCGACTTGGTGATTCAGTTGGATTTTTTGGTCTTCTTTGTACACCCCTAGACCCACCCCAATATCGACCACCACCGCTCCGGATGATGAACATGAGAATTACCATATTCATGTAATTTACTAGACTAATTCTTTCTCATGAAGTGATAAATATTCGAATTTATCCCTTGAATTGATTCGGAATCTTTTTTTTATGTTTTTTAATTTTTCAATTTGTAAATTTGCGATAGTGACCTAAAATAAAACAAGGAAAAAGTTTTAGGGACTTTCAAAATAAATGAAAGATTGTATAAGATTATTGTGGGAAATAATTCCTGGAAAGATTACAATGCGAAATAATTTTAGAAAGTAGATCATCTTGGGCAAAGACTATTTTTTATGTGGTACGAAAAAGCTTTTCTTTTTTAATTGCTCAGAGCACCCTTTTCTGCATCTTTCTATGGACACCCAAAAAGGAGAAATTATTAATGGCTTCTTTGGTTTGATAGTCTACTTTAACTTAATCGTATTCACAACAAAATAAAATAATTTATCCAAAATCAAAGGATGGGCCTCATTTATACCACTCTTTTTCCACAATAAAACAAAATAACTCATACAAAGTGAAAAGGTGGACCCCATTTATATAATTTTTTTTTAAAATCAAAATCTGATTTTAAAATCCCACTTTGAAACCAAACGCAGCATAAATAATCATACATAATAATGATGTGGTGAGAAATAACCAATAAGATTGACTTACCACAATTAATCGAGTGATTAGCACTTATTATTTAATTTATTACAATTTAATTAGTTCTTCCTCATGTTACATGGCGAGATAGGTTTACCGAATAATCTCTACCCAAAAAGAGCAGACAATAGAGCAAGTCCAACGGCACCGACACCACCTCTGGACTTGCTCCAGCATGGCATTATGGGTCGCCCCATGTTCCGTCACTCTAGGTCTGCCGACGCTTACTCGTGAGCGGTGGGCCAGCTAGAGCTTAGGCGACGCCTAACATGGGTCGGCATATATTTGGGTTGGGCTGACCCTTATTGCTGTAGTCCCTGGCTGCCCTTGGTCCATCCAAAGGAGGAGTCGGTCCAATTACGAGGCTTTGGCGACGCGTGACGTATGTCGGCGCTAATAGGAATGGGCTGACCCATATTGCTGTTGTTTCAGCGTTCCTTGGGCCGACCCAAAGGAGGCGCGGCCCAGCTACGTAGGCTTAGCCTAAATTAGCGTCGAGCCTGATTTGTTTTTGGATCCTCTCTGTCAACAAGCTCCTAACTCGTTGCCTATTTTAATTGAACATATTTTATCGGTTACTGTCAACTTGTTGTCGGCTTGTTGAAAGATCATTATAGCGAGGATTAATGGGGGCCTATCAACATGTTTATAACTGTTGCGGATTAACGTAATGTCGAGAATTACAACAAAGAACTGCAAGCCCACCATAACGAAAATAATTGGGAACAAAATTATCACACAATCACATGGCCTAACAAAAGGCCATTGTCACCAATTCAACAATATAACAGTACAATTACTTCGCAGTCGCTTGTTTAGCAAATACGACAACAGTTAACTTACGCAATGTCCCAACCTCCTTATATTCCCAATTTAGCATGGCCACGTACAAAAATCTTGAGCAAAGTTAGTTTCTAGAGCCTCTTCTCGAGCCACCGCCTCTTGACGGATTTTTTCTTGTGCAATACGATTTTCAGCTCGAAATTGTTCATCCCGGCGTGCTTGTTCAACTCGAATTTCTTCTTCTCTACATGATTGTTCAGCTAGAATTTCTTGTTCCCGACATGCTTGTTCGGCTCAAAGTTGTTCAATTGGCTGTGCATGCTGTTGCCAAACCTGTTTGAGCAGTCTTTCAGGTTCTAGGCCTTATTGGATTGATAGACTTGAAGAAGCACCATGAAATTTCGATATTGTCATCCCATATCTGTATCCCCTTATCCTTCCATGCTTTTCCGGCCCAAAGCCTTCGGTGAACACCTCATTTTTCACAGTAACTTGATCAACTATCAGACCGTCAGTTTTTGATGCGGAGACACGATCTTCAACCTTCTTTTTTGCTCGATCCTGAAATTATTAATATAAATAACCAAGCTATATATACAATAATGAAATCAATTAGACGATTACTGCTTTATACTACTTACAAGGAGTTGTGCAGCCTCCTCATTGATTAATGAGCCATCGCCATGCTGATGCTGGTATTCGAACCTCTCGAGCCTTGAAGGATCTCGAGCTTCCCTTTTTTCTATAAAGATTGAAAGTAATCACATAACAGAATTGTAAAGTATGGAATTAACTCATCATTGAATGATCAAAGAATTGAGTAGAGACCACACCTTTCTCCTTGATTGCTTCCCAATTTTTGATTTCTTCTGTTCACCAAATCAACCATATATATATATATAAACACACAGAGCATGCATTCAAAAGCTCAGTCATCCCAGTACAACTTTATTTAATTGTACTTACCGCGTTGTTGGGTTGGACTAATACTCCACCAATTTCTTCCACTGTTCTTTGATAATGCCTTCAGGAACCTGTTGTTGTATATCTTCGACTGAATACTCTGCTTCTTGCGAAGGATTGAATATTAGTGTCTTCACCCGGTTCCTCCAGTCTTTCCGATGTCTTGCGACATGCTTCAAGGTCTATTTTATCTTCCTTAACACCTTGGAAAACAAACTTCTCCAGCAAAAGAGAATAGTAATTAATTCGTATATGTATAGGAAACAATGGCACTGTGGTGTCCACTACCAGGGAAATCATATCTAACATTACATGTACCATCGGCAAACTATCGTCTTTCAATAATTG
Organism: Punica granatum; assembly: GCF_007655135.1. Classification (NCBI taxonomy): domain Eukaryota; kingdom Viridiplantae; phylum Streptophyta; class Magnoliopsida; order Myrtales; family Lythraceae; genus Punica; species Punica granatum. The sequence goes on along the minus strand of NC_045131.1, from coordinate 13,221,230 downwards.
TGGAACTAGTTTCCAATTTATGATATCTAAAGGACACAAACTTCACTTGCGGGCTATCGTCCCAAGAAACACTGCTAACAAATGACTCTCCTTATCAACAGGTATGCCGGGCTCGTTGGCATACCTGTTGGAATTTTGCATCTTTTGAAAATTACAATATGTGTACGTAATATGTCCAGACAAATTACACCTCAAAATTTTACTGATTGATAAACTTCTTCATCATAAATGAACTTTCCTTTTCTTTTGGGGAAAAATTAATGAACTTTCTTTAGATGTACTATATGGTGGTTTCATTTGCTATGCAGATTTATTTATGCTAGTATATAAAAAAGAGAGAGAACGGAAAACAGAAGATTTGTCTTCCAGAATATTGCGAGATATTCTCGTGTCTAGCTGTTGTATATCATGGAAATCTTGGTATATTTGCTTAGTCACGTGCTGTTAGGATACTATTTATTATTTTCCTAGCTAAAGTTATATTCTTAGGCATGTAGTCTTAGCTTGCCTTCTCTGTTTGAGACTATACGTCTATATCTTGTAATCCTTTACAATGAATGAATTGAGCGATTCATTTCCAAGTTTTATGACGGAAGACCGTAGATGTTCATTGTTGTATACCATTCACTGAGAAATCATGTTTTCTCAGTGTCCTATTCAAAAGTTCTGTGTCTTTTCTCCTCATCAGTCGTTCCTATATTTTAATTCTAATTTCGGGTCGGATTTTGGTCAGTCCAGCAGGAAAATCACCGACATTCACAAGCAGAAGACTTGATAATTGAAATAGAAGAAAACAAATATTTGTGCACAAAATGGAGAAGAGAGTAGGCCATATATAGTTACACTGGATAAGCACCAAGATATTTGAAAGTCAATAGCAAGTGTATTTTGTACTCTAAAGTTCATAGAATCCAAATTAAATATTTGGACCTACATCTATACACAACACAGTTTTGTTTCCCCGAATTTGCATCCAATCACGAAGACAAAGCCACTATTATATAGCATGAAAAATGCATATTTTCGGGAGTACAGGTCGGAATATGCTGTCAGTGAGGTGTTTTCATATCCATAAGGCAAAGTAGTGGAATCAACAGAAGCGGACAACCCCAAATTCATGCCAACAAAATGATGAAATATAGAAGGTCAAGCTACGGCACAGAAGAAGCATTTAATTACTGAAACAAGAAGGCCATTGAATGGTGTTCTCACTATTGTGCTGCAACCAGCGATAAAAAAGGTCCTTCATATTCGAACACAAGATATGATGGATCATGATATTAGTCAGTATCGGTTTAATACAAATCAGAAACTACACATAACATCATTAACGAACATCACCATGAAACGAGACAAACGAATATATTAGCACCACTTAACACCAATTTCCCTTTAATATGATGCAGTGCGCAAATATGAGCAGAAAAGGCCGCAATGGACCTCCTTCAGATTCAACATACCGAGTCCTGCATTAAAATGATTAATGACACAATATAGAAAATTAATAAGACATTCTTACTTACAATCATTATTAATATTAAACGAAGATATAATGAGTGGACATCCCTAAAATTCAGAAGCTGGGCCCGAGTGAGTATCCGATCAAAGTTGGCGGAGAAGGGACAATTGGAAACCCCAGAGAACTGGATCCAACAGGCAGCACGGTTGGCGGAGCACTAGAGAGCTGATCAACCTAGGATTCTCGGTTCCCGTCACGAACTCGATCGATATCCCTCACTGGAACTTGAAATCCCCGTTTTATATGGGGAAACTCCGGAGCATTTCCCACGCTTGAGTAGCGTAAAACTTTCTCAAACCCGCCATCCCCTCATGTGGGGCCCCAACTGCTCTGAAACTCGAAATAATTACATCATTCTTCATTCATGCCATAACGGTAAGAATGACACAATGGTAACGATAACCATAAATGAGATCTTCATCTATTAATGTACCATCCCATATCTTGTCATCTTCGTAAAAATTAAGGATAAATTAAAAAACATCATCTATATTTCCAAAAATTTCATTTGATCAAAGACATACATGCAGATATTAGAATGCTACCTTTTTTTCCAAACAAGCAATTTTTTGGTCAAATGCAATTGTTGCTACTAAAGGACCATCTTGTAGTGCCTTTAGCAAGGTTTCTTCATTAAATTCTCGAATAGCTTGGAGGCAATCCTCTTTTTCTTTTGTATTATTGATGTTATCGCAATAACTCTCCAATTTGCTAACCCGCTTATAGCCAAGGATATAGACACCATTCCACATCTACACAAATAAATATAAAAATATAAATCATAGAAAACTTAAAATGAATAAACGAATTCAATATCAATATAATGAAAGTAAGTTCATGAACTACCCCTCCCTTTGGCGTACAAGGGTTGCGTTATCCTGTCCACGGACAATCATCCTCCGATTGAAGGCCATTCCTTTTTACATAGCCCAGTGCTCTAGCTAGCCCACAAGTATGAAACCCAAAACGATCTACTGGGTCTAGTTTTGAGCAATCATAGCACAGAGCATTTCCCACGTTTAAATAGCGTAAAACTTTCCCAAACCCGCCATCCCCCCATGTAGGGCCCCAAGTGCTCTGAAATTCGAAGTAATTACGTCATTCTTTATCCGTGCCATACCTGTAAGAATAATACAATGGTAACAATCATCATAAATGGGATCTTCATCTATTAATGTACCATCCCATATCTCGTCATGTTTGCAAAAATTAAGGATAAATTAAAAAACATCATCTATATTTCCAAAAATTTCATTTGATCAAAGACATACATGCAGAGATTAGAATGCTACATTTTTTCAAACAAGCAATTCTTTGGTCAAATGCAATTGTAGCTACCAAAGGACCATCTTGTAGTGCTTTTAGCAAGGTTTCTTCATTAAATTCTCAAATAGCTTGGAGAAAATCCTCTTTTTCTTTTGCATCATTGATGTTATCACAATGACTCTCCAATTTGCCAACCCGCTTATAGCCAAGGATATAGACACCATTTCACATCTACACGAAAAAATATAAAAATATAAATCATATAAAACTTAAAATGAATAAACTGAATTCAATATCAATATAATAAAAGTAATTTCATGAACTACCTCTCTCTTTAGCGTACAAGGGTTGCGTTGTCCTATCCACGGACAATCATCCTCCGATTGAAGACCATTCCTTTTTACATAGCCCGGTGCTCTAGCTTACGAATGGATTGCATTCGAAAGTAATATTAGTAGACATTCTAAAGAGAGCCTGAACTGGCCTCCTGAAAGTTGGCTTAAGAGAGTAGTCCTTTACGGCCCTCTCATAGATAGCCATCGCTTCTTCTACTTTTTTTTAGAATGGCGGTATTCGTGCTGTGCTTTTGAAGGGAAGAGACTCGCGATGTAGCTAACGGCAACTTCTTCAAGTAGATAGTCGCCAGGATCATTTCAAATCTTGGCCAAAACGATCTATTGAGATCTAGTTTTGAGCAATCATAGCACAGAGCATTTCCCACGCTTGAGTAGCGTAAAACTTTCTCGAACCCACCATCCCCCATGTGGGGCCCCAAGTGCTAAAAAACTCGAAGTAATTACGTCCTTATTCATCCATGCCATATTGGTAAGAATGACACAATAGTAACGATAATCATAAATGGAATCTTCATTGTACCATCTCATATCTTGTCTTGTTTGCAAAAATTAAGGATAAATTAAAAAACATCATCTATATTTCCAAAAATTTCATTTGATTAAACACATACAAGCATATGTTAGAATGCTACCTTTTCAAATAAGTAATTTTTTGGAAAAATGCAATTGTAGCTACCAAAGGACCATCTATAGTGCCTTTAGCAAGTTCTCTTCATTACATTCTCAAATAGCTTGGAGGCAATTCTCTTTTTCTTTTGCATCATTGATTTTATCGCAATGACTCTCCGATTTGCTAACCCGCTTATAGCCAAAGAATATAGACATCATTCCACGTCTACATGAATGAATATAAAAATATAAATCATAGAAACTTAAAATGAATAAATTGAATTCAATATCAATATAATGAAAGAAAGATCAGGAACTACCTCTCTCTTTGGTGCACAAGGGTTGCGTTGTCCTGTCTAGGGACAATCATCCTCCGATTGAAGACCATTCCTTTTTACATAGACCAGTGCTATAGCTAGCCCGCATGTATGAAACCCAAAACGATCGATTGAGATCTAGTTTTGAGCAATTATAGCACAGAGCAGTTACCACGCTTGAGTAGCGTAAAATTTTCTCGAACTCGCCTTCCCTCCATGTGGGGCTCAAAGTGCTCTGGAACTTGAAATAATTACGTCCTTCTTCATCTATGTCAGACACGATAAGAAGGACACAATGGTAACGATAACCATAAATATGATCTTCATCTATTAATGTACCATCCCATATCTCGTCACGTTTGTAAAAATTAAGGATAAGTTTTAAAAAATCACCTATATTTCAAAAAGTTTCATTTGATCAAACATATACATGCAGATGTTAGAATGCTACATTTTTCAAATAAATAATTATTTGGTCAAATGCAATTGCAGCTCCCAAAGGACCACCTTATAGTGCTTTTAGCGAGTTTTCTTCATTAAATTCTCCAATAGCTTGGAGGCAATCATCTTTTTCTTTTGCATCATTGATGTTATCGCAATGACTCTCCGATTTGCCAACTCGCTTATAGCCAAGGATATAGATACCATTCAACATCTACACGAATAAATATAAAAATATAAATCATAGAAAACTTAAAATGAATAAATTGAATTCAACATCAATATAATGAAAGTAAGTTTAGGAACTACTTCTCTCTTTGGCGTACAAGGGTTGCGTTGTCCTGTCCGCGGACAATCTTCCTCCGATTAAAGACCATTCCTTTTTACATAGCTTAGTGCTCTAGCTAGCTACAAGTATGAAATCCAAAACGATCTACTGAGTCTGCTTTTGAGCAATCATAGCACAAAACATTTCCCACGCTTCAATAGCGTAAAACTTTCCGAAACCCGCCATCCCCCCATGTGGGGCCCCAAGTACTCTTAAACTCGAAATAATTACGTCATTCTTCATTTGTGCTATAACCGGTAAGAATGACACAATGGTAAAGGTAACCACAAATGGGATGTTCATCTATTAATGTACCATCCCATATCTCGTCTTGTTTGCAAAAATTAAGAATAAATTTAAAAACATTATCTATATTTCCAAAAATTTCACTTCATCAAACGAATACATGCAGATGTTAGAATGCTACCTTTTTGAAACAAGCAATTTTTTGGTTAAATGCCATTGCAGCTCCCAAAGGACCATCTTGTAGTGCCTTTAGCAAGCTTTCATCATTAAATTCTCAAATAATTTGGAGGCAATTCTCTTTTTCTTTCGCATCGTTGATGTTATCACAATAATTCTCCAATTTGCCAACACACTTATAGCCAAGGATAAAGACACCATTCCACCTCCACGAATAAATACAAAAATATAAATCATAAAAAACTTAAAATGAATAAATTGAATTCAATATCAATATAATGAAAGTAAGTTCAGAAACTACCTCTCTCTTTGGCGTACAAGGTTTGCGTTGTCCTGTCCACGAACAATCTTCCTCCGATTGAAGACCATTCCTTTTTACATAACCCAGTGCTCTAGCTAGCCCACAAGTATGAAACCCAAAACTATCTACTGAGATCTAATTTTGAACAATTATAGCACAGAGCATTTCCCACGCTTCAGTAGCGTAAAACTTTCCTAAACCCACCAACCCCCCATGTGGGACCCCAAGTGCTCTTAAACTCTAAACAATTACGTCCTTCATTCGTGCTATACCTTGTAAGAATGACATAATGGTAAAGGTAACCACAAATAAGATGTTCATCTATTAATGTACCATCTCATATCTCGTCCTGTTTGCAAAAATTAAGAATAAATTAAAAAACATCATCTATATTTCTAAAAAATTCATTTGATCAAACAAATACATGCAGATGTTAGAATGCTACATTTTTCAAACAAGTAATTCTTTGGTCAAATGCCATTGCAGCTCCCAAAGAACCATCTTGTAGTGCCTTTAGCAAGCTTTCATCATTAAATTCTCGAATAATTTGGAGGTAATCCTCTTTTTCTTTAGCATCATTGATGTTATTGTAATAATTCTCCGATTTGCCAACACACATATAGCCAAGGATAAAGACACCATTCCACCTCTACACGAATAAATATAAAAATATAAATCATAGAAAACTTAAAATGAATAAATTGAATTCAATACAATATAGTGAAAGTAAGTTTATAAACTACCTCTCTTTTTGGCGTACAAGGGTTGCGTTGTACTGTCCACGGATAATCTTCCTCTGATTGAAGACCATTCCATTTTACATAGCTCAGTGCTCTAGCTAGCCCACATGTATGAAACCCAAAACGATCTAGTGAGATCTGGTTTTGAGCAATCATAGCATAGAGCATTTCCCACACTTCAGTAGCGTAAAACTTTCTCGAACCCACGATCCCCCCATGTGGGGGCCTAAGTGCTCAAAAACTCAGAAGTAATTACTTTATTCTTCATCTATGTCATACCGATAAGAATGACAAAATGGTAACGATAACCATATATGGGATCTCCATTTATTAATTTACCATTTCATATCTTGTCTTGTTTACAAAAATTAAGGATAAGTTAATAAACATCATCTATATTTCCAAAAATTTCATTTGATCAAAATCATGTATGCAGATGTAAGAATGCTACCTTTTTCAAATAAGCAATTTTTTGGTCAAATGCAATTGCAGCTACCAAAGGATCATCTTATAGTGCCTTTAGCAAGCTTTCTTCATTAAATTCTCGATTAGCTTGGAAGCAATTCTCTTTTTCTTTTGCATCATTGATGTTATCGCAATGACTCTCCGATTTGCCAGCCCGCTTATAGCCAAGGATATAGATACCATTTCACCTCTACACGAATAAATATAAATATATAAATCCTAGAAAACTCAAAATGAATAAATTGAATATAATATCAACATAATGAAAGTAAGTTTAGGAACTTCTTCTCTCTTTGGTGTCCAAGGGTTCCTGTCCACGGACAATCATCCTCCGATTGAAAACCATTTCTTTTTACATAGCCCAGTGCTCTAGCTAGCCCAAATGTATGAAACTCAAAACGATCTACTAAGGTTTGGTTTTGAGCAATCATAGCACAGAGCATTTCTCATGCTTCAGTAGAGTAAAACTTTCCCAAGTGCTCTGAATCTTGAAGTAATTACGTCATTCTTCATCCGTGTCATACCCGGTAAGAATGGCACAATGGTAACGATAACCTTAAATGGGATCTTTATCTATTAATGTACCATCCCATATCTCATTTTGTTTGCAAAAATTAAGGATAAATTTAAAAAAATCATCTATATTTCCAAAAATTTCATTTGATCAAAGACATACATGCAGATGTTAGAATGCTGCCTTTTTCAATCAAGCAATTCTTTGGTCAAATGCAATTGCAGCTCTCAAAGGATCATCTTGTAGTGCCTTTAGCATGCTTTCATCATTAAATTCTCGAATGATTTGGAGGTAATCCTCTTTTTCTTTCGCATCATTGATGTTATCGCAATAATTCTCCGATTTGTCAACACACATATAACCAAGGATGAAGACACCATTCCACCTCTACATGAATAAATATAAAAATATAAATCATAGAAAACTTAAAATGAATAAATTGAATTCAATATCAATATAATGAAAGTAAGTTTATGAACTACCTCTCTCTTTGGCGTACAAGGGTTGTGTTGTCCTGTCCACGGACAATCTTCCTCTGATTGAAGACCATTCCATTTTACATAGCTCAGTGCTCTAGCTAGCCTACATGTATGAAACCCAAAACGATCTACTGAGATATGGTTTTGAGCAATCCTAGCATAGAGCATTTCCCACGCTTGAGTAGCGTAAAACTTTCCTGAACCCACCATCTCCCCATGTGGGGTCCCAAGTGCTCAAAAACTTGAAGTAATTACGTCCTAATTCATCCATTTCACTCCGATAAGAATGACACAATAGTAATGATAACCATAAATGGAAACCATCTCATATCTTGTCTTGTTTGCAAAGAATTAAGGATAAATTAAAAAATATCATCTATATTTCAAAAAATTTCTTTTGATCAAACACATACAAGCAGGTATTAGAACGCTACATTTTTCAAATAAGCAATTTGATAAAAATCACTCATATCTTGTCTTGTTTGCAAAAATTAAGGATAAATTAAAAAACATAATCTATATTTCCAAAAATTTCATTTGATCAAACACATACAAGTAGGTGTTAGAATGCTACCTTTTTCAAATAAGCAATTTTTTGGTCAAATGCAATTGCAGCTAACAAAGGATCATTTTATAGTGCCTTTAGCAAGCTTTTTTCATTAAATTCTCTATTAGCTTGGTGGCAATTCTCTTTTTCTTTTGCATCATTGACGTTATCGCAATGACTCTCTGATTTGCTAACCCGCTTATAGCCAAGGATATAAACACCATTCCACCTCTACACGAATAAATAAATAAATAAATATATATATATATATATAAATCCTAGAAAACTCAAAATGAATAAATTGAATACAATATCAACATAATGAAATTAAGTTTAGGAACTACCTCTCTTTTTGGTGTACAAGGGTTCATGTCCACGGACAATCATCCTCCGATTGAAAATCATTTCTTTTTACATAGCTCAGTGCTCTAGCTAGCCCACATGTATGAAACCCAAAACGATCTACTGAGGTTTGGTTTTGAGCAATCATAGCACAAAGCATTTCTCATGCTTCAGTAGCGTAAAACTTTCTCGAACCCTACATCCCCCTTGTGGGGCCTCAAGTGCTCTGAAACTCGAAGTAATTACGTCCTTTTTCATCCGTTTCATACTCGGTAAGAATGGCACAATGATAACGATAACCTTAAATGGAATCCTCATCTATTAATGTATCATCCCATATTTCGTCTTGTTTGCAAAAATTAAGGATAAATTTTAAAAAATCATCTATATTTCCAAAAATTTCATTTCAGCAAACCCATACATGTGGATGTTAGAATCCTATCTTTTCAAACAAGCAATTCTTTGGTCAAATGTAATTGCAGCTCCCATAGGAGCATCTTGTAGTGCATTTAACATACTTTCATCATTAAATTCCCGAATAATTTAGAGGCAATCCTCTTTTTCTTTTGCATCATTGATGTTATCGCAATAATTCTCCGATTTGCCAACACACATATAGCCAAGGATAAAGATAGCATTCCACCTCTACACGAATAAATATAAAAATATAAATAATAGAAAACTCAAAATGAATAAATTGAATTCAATATCAATATAATGAAAGTAAATTAAGGAACTGTCTCTCTTTGGCGTACAAGGGTTGCGTTGTTCTGTCCATGGACAATCTTCCTCCGATTGAAGACCATTTCGTTTTACATAGCCTAGTGTTGTAGCTAGCCCTGATTTTGAGCAATCATAACACAAAGTATTTCCCACGCTTGAGTAGCGTAAAAGCTTTCCCGAACTTGCCATCCCCCCATGTCTGGTCCCAAGTGCTCTGAAACTCGAAGTAATTACGTCATTCTTCATTTGTGCCATACCCAGTAAGAATGACATAATGGTAACGATAACCACAAATTGGATTTTCTTATATTAATGTACCATCATTTATCTTGTTCCGTTTGCAAAAATTAAGGATAAATTAAAAACATCATCTATATTTCCAAAAATTTCATTTGATCAAACACATACATGTAGATTTAGAATGCTACATTTTTCAAATAAGCAATTTTTTGGTCAAATGCAATTACAGTTACCAAAGGACCATCTTGTAGTGCCTTTAGCAAGGTTTCTTCATTAAATTCTCTAATAGCTTGGAGGCAATCCTCTTTTTCTTTTGCATCGTTGATGTTTTAGCAATAACTCTCCGATTTGTCAACCCGCTTATAGCTAAGGATATAGACACCATTCCACCTCCACACGAATAAATATAAAATTATAAATCATAAAAAACTTAAAATGAATAAATTGAATTAAATATCAAGTTTAGGAACTACCTCTCCCTTTGGCGTACTAGGGTTGGATTGTCCTGTCCACGGACAATCTTCCTCCGATTAAAGACCATTCCTTTTTACATAGCCCAGTGCTTTAGCTAGCCCACATGTTTGAAACCCAAAACGATCTACTGAGATCTGGTTTTGAGCAATCATTTCAAGTAAACCAGTTGTAGCGTTTGTCCAACAAAGAACTATTAAAACCATAAATCATGGGAATTAGATATGGAAATCCTTACTTGAATTGACCATATTATATGGATTTTTCTAACCTATGCTATAAGGGCATAGGATAACAACTCATACTTACCATGAATGTGTTTACCAATTTGAGAATGAAATAAATGTTTGTATTTGAATGGTAAAAATTTGCTAAACAAAGTTGTAATTTTAGAAAATTTACTTTATTTATTGGTTATTATGGCATAGTACATAGGTTAGAAGAACCCATATTATACTATATAATTATACACATAAATCTGTGAAAGGAAGATATAAATGAAACAAATTAATTAATGTGCATATGTGAATGACTAAAATATAACAACTATACGAGGAAGATTGTCATTGATTGTTAACCTCGACTATTTCCTTAGTATCTCTATTCATTATAGAAGTTGAGTTTCTCTATGAACTATAAATGTCATGTATTATTATTCTTAGAAGATATTCTAACTGGTACTTTCTTGATCATTGGCTTTGACAAGTACAAGATGCCAACTATTTGAGAGTGGTAGATCTCGTGGTAACCCCTGCAACATAAAATAATATGTTAAACTGCAGAGCATTTCTCACACTTAAGTAGCATAAAACTTTTCCAAACCCGCTATCCTCCCATGTGGGGCCCCAAGTGTTGTGAAACTCGAAGTTATTACATCCTTCTTCATCCGTGCCATACCCGGTAAGAATGACATGATGGTAACGATAACCGTAAATGGGATCTTCATCTATTAATGAACAATCCCATCTCTCGTCTTGTTTGTAAAAATTATGGATAAATTAAAAAACGTCATCTATATTTCCAAAAATTTCATTTGATCAAACGCATACATGATGTTAGAATGCTACCTTTTTCAAACAAGCAATTATGTTGTCAAATGCAATTGCAGCTACCAAAAGACCATCTTGTAGTGCCTTTAGCAAGGTTTCTTCATTAAATCCTTGAATAGCTTGGAGGCAATCCTCTTATTCTGTTACATCATTGATGTTTATCTCAATGACTCTTTGATTTGCCAACTCGCTTATAACCAAGAATATAGACATCATACCACCTCTACACGAATAAATATAAAATATAAATCATAGAATACTTAAAATGAATAAATTGAATTTAATATCAATATAAAGTAAGTTTAGGAGCTACCTTTCTCTTTGGTGTATAAGTGTTGCGCTATCTTGTCCATGTAAAATCTTCCTCCGATTGAAGACCATTCATTTTTACATAGCCCAGTTCTCTAGCTAGCCTACATATATGAAACCCAAAACGATCTACTAAGATTTGGTTTTGAGCAATCATAGCACGATAATCCTCCTCAGAAAGAGTACAATTTCCTAGTTCTTGTACTAATAGTTTAATTTCTTCACCACGATATTTTCTTTTATACTCCACTTCAAGCGAACTAGTCGTAGCATTTGTCAAACAAAGAACTATTAAAACCATAAATCATTGGAATTAGATGTGAAAATCCTTACTTGAATTAACCATATTATATGGATTTTTCTAACCTATGCTCTAAGGACATAAGATAACAACTCATACTTACCATGAATGTGTGCACCAATTTGAAAATGAAATGAATGTTTGTATCTGAATATTAAAAATTTGCTAAACAAAGTTGTAATTTTAGAAAATTTACTGTATTTATTGGTTCTTATCGCATAGGACATAGGTTAGAATAACCTATATTATATTATATAATTATACACATAAATCTGTGAAATAAAGAAATAAAGAAATAAATGAAACAAATTAATTAATGTGCATATGTGCATGTCTAAAATATAACAATTATACGAGAAAGATTGTCATTGATTGTTATCCTTGACTATTTCCTTTTTTTTTATAAGTTCCTTGACTATTTCCTTAGTATCTCTATTCATTATAGATGTTAAGTATCTCTATGAATCATAAATGTCATGTATTATTATTTCTTAGAAGATACACTAACTCGTATTTTCTTGATCCTTGGCTTTGACGAGACAGGACGCCAACTCTTTGTGGGTGGTAGACCTCGTGGTAACCCCTGCAACATAAAACAAAATGTTAAACTCCGAAGCATTTCCCATATTTGAGTAGCATAAAACTTTCCCGAACCTGCCATCCCCCCATGCGGGGCCCGAAGTGCTCTAAAACTCGAAGTAATTACGTCCTTTTTCATCCGTACCATACCCGGTAAGAATGACACAATAGTAACAATAACCACAAATTGGATCTTCATCTATTAATATACCATCCCATATCCCGTCCTGTTTGCAAAAATTAAGTATAAATGAAAAAACATCATCTATATTTCCAAAAATTTCATTTGATCAAAAACATACATGCAGATGTTAGATTGCTACCTTTTTTCAAACAAGCAATTATCTGGTCAAATGTAATTGCAGCTACCAATGGACCATCTTACGGTCATTGTTATCAGAACCGGACCGGTGCAGCGCCAATCAAAAAATCATCTCTCTAGATCTCTTTTGGTGTTGCAATTAGAAAGAACTGTGCTTGGATCGGAATAGCATGTACCAACAAGCTTGGATCTCTCCCACATGCATGGACATTCAAGATTCTCACCCAAGACCCTCTCCGAGGGGAAGCATTGGCCGCCCTCCTTGCAGCCAAATGTGCTCGAGACCTCGGGCTCAGTGCGGTGCTTCTTTCTGGGGATTCTATGGGCGTTGTTGAGGCATTAAAATATGCTGATTTCTGCTTACCTGAAAAGGAAAAAAAAATTGCTGATTCCTCTCCTGCGATTGCACAGATTGTGGAGGCTACCTTAAATATTTGTCTCTCACTTTTTTTTTTTGGATGTTATCTATGTTCCTAGATCAGAAAACTTCCCCATAACCTTAGCTTCCTGGGTAGCATATTGTAATCGCACTGGGCCCGTTGTCATCTCCTGTCTTCCCTCTTTTGTTCTATTCAGGGACAGTGGATGAATCTGGCCTTGTAACTCTTGTTATTCTGACTTTTTGTTTTGTGATATTACCCTTCAAGCAAAAGAAAAAAAAATTTTGCTTCATACTAATACCTCATTATATTCACTTCCCCACGACCAAGGGTCCCTCTCCCAACTATAAACTAACTACAACGAGAGAAAGGAGCCGGTTAAGGTGCAGTAGTACACACCTTCAGACAAACACAAAAATCAAGTTCTCCGTTCCATTTTCTTTTTAATGGAACTTTCTATTCCCTTCAATTAGCTTTTCATTTTTATTTAATTTAATAGGTCTTGTAATTGAGATTGCACGCCATCCTCTAACCATGCATATATTAACAAACAGTAAGGGGCCGTTTGGTCAGATGTAATCTTCGGATTTTCCCGGGATAATCCAAAGATTACGACCTATTTTACGTCATTTAGACGTAAAGTGATTCCCCTTAGTCATTTTTCTTGATTAAGATTTTATGGGTGTGGTTGGAAAAATTTTTACTGTCAAAATATTTGGTATTCTCGGATTACTACTGTGGGTCTCACATCTTATCACTATAAAAATAAATTGTATATTATATTATCACCAACATTCTCCATAATCCAATATTTTTACCAAAAAGAACAAACTTACTTTTCGACCTTTAACTTATGTAAAATGATTCCACAGTTAAATTTTTACTTATAATCTTCACATTCCTTGTAATCTATCTACTATTTGTTCTCAATCTTCTCGTTTCTGTTTCATCGTGTCGTCTCCAAGCTGCTCAGGGCCAGAATATTGCTCCTCTCCAAACTTGGTCAGATGTTACCTCCAATCTATTTTGCTCAAAGTGCATCATTTTTGCTGATGGTTACCTCCGGTATATTCCATTGTATATGTGTGGGTCTTATAATGACAAGTCCCTTGCACACAAAGTTTGCCAGATCGACTAATGCTGTTAACCGTTGTTTTTACATGAACAACTCATGGATAAAGAGCGCATTTTGTTTCAAAAGCTTGCCAGATCGACAACTCGCTGGGTATTATTTTGATTTTTTTTCTTTGGTAGCCTCCCATCCCATTACTAAATTTTTATTCCATTCTATAATGAGCCTTTATACATCATGATCTCTATACTTTGTTATGCTTCCTAAGTTGTATGGGTTTATTTGTTTTCATTCTTCCCATTATTTGTTGACACTGCAGTTGTTTGTTGAATTTTGCATATAAATTAATCGGTTGCTGCTTGTGCCATCTTCCCCTTTATTCCTAGATTAGTTATTGCTTCAAAATTTTCATTCTTGCTGTCCCTTTTTCCTTTTTCTTAAACATATATTCAAATAATAGTGGCAGATATATAGTTAGATAAATTTTTAAATAAAATATACCTAATTCAGACTTGAGCTCATATGCAATCCAAAATCTTAAGTCTATAGGTTACTGGGCCTTTATCTTTTATAAACTTTTCTCATATTTTCCTTTCAACCGGTGTGGGACATTTTGTCCTCTCACACTGCCTAATTTTTCTCCAACATCCCGCCCTCACGTGGTATCGTGTCGTCTTACACATTCCACATGACCTAAATCAATCGACGGGACCACACGACTTAATCACACCCGCCCTCACTTCGATGTCCCGACATCGGACACAATGGGTGCCTGCTCGAGGCACACGTTACGCTTACACTCGAGCCTACATGTCACACGGACCCCCGCATACATGCACGTTATGCGCACCTCATGGCACGAAGCCGCCCTACACACCCAGGATTATAACCATGGGCTCTGATACCAGTTAGATAATTTTTAAATAAAATGGACCTAATTCAGACTTGAGCCCATATGCAATTCAAAAGCTTAAACCTATGGGTTACTGGGCCTTTGTCTTTTATAAACTTTTTTCATATTTTCCTTTCAACCGGTGTGTGACATTTTGTCCTCTCACACTCCCCAATTTTTCTCCAACATATATACATACATATATATATATATATGTATATATATAGATACACACATACACACATACTGTTTCGCTCCTGTGACACCTTTGTGTTCAGTTTGGATGAGATAAGGCCATGAACCTTGCCCAATCTCGTTTCTCAACGGGTCTTTCTATAATGGATGCTATTCATGCTTTTGCATGCTGGACCAATTATGACCCAAGGTCAATATATTCACTGCCGAGAAAGTTCTTCAAACAATTTTGGATTGTCTACAACTTGCCACCAATCTGTTCTGACTCTGCTTTGTGGGTGCCCGATAGCCCAATGTGTCTTGGATTAGCTGTTTCTCTAATTACACAGTCATGTTGTTCCTTCTCCTCCTATTTTATGTTGTATAGGTATTAATTTGATATTTATATGTGCTTATAATTTAGTGTTTCTCCGTTGTTCGACTTGGAAGAGGTCATACCAATAGCTTACCGCTTTCCTTAATGAAATGGAATTAGGGCATGCTCGAAAACTTGTCCTCATAACCCGACTTTTCCTTTTTGTGCTTGTATCATTACTAATAGCATTTTTCCTTGAAGGGGGTGGCTAGGAATCTGGTCCTCATCAGTCTTTCATAGTCCTTTGAAATGGATGACGCATGCAGAGGGGAAACAGTCCTTCTAACCGTTTTAAATTGCTTGCCTTACCAATTATTACATATTCATATCCAAATCATCATCCAATATCTAATTATTCCCTATGTGTGTCTCCAGGAACTTCGATCTTGTAAACCTTGTTAAGTCTCTTGATATTTCAAATGCCATGGATAGAGGTAAATCTCTCTCTGCCTATTCATGTAGGGCTCTGAAATGTTGTGTCCGCTATTAGCTTGTCTTGTTATTTATTTATTTTTTCTTTTGCCTTATATTTTCTCGAATTGCAGTGTGATCACTTCCCCTTTGCTTCCCACTAAAGAAATAATTCCACCGCGTTGCGCGGTTAGGCATATTACTATTCTGACATGTAACCAAAAAAAAAAAACTGCTCTGACAGCTTATCCACTGGTTTTGTGTTGGACCATTGCTTCTTCGTGTTTTGGTGTTTGCTTTTGCTCCAACCAATTCAGGGTCTTGTACTGACTCTACTGATTGGACAATAAAGGATTGTTATTTGAAGACTTTTTATTATTAGTTATTAACTTAGTTTTCCTCAGTTTACATTCTTTTCGGTAGATTGTTCTGCCTTACTATAGCTCATTGTGTTCGAGCATGTCACATTTTTTTCTATAGAAAAGGTAAGGGTTTGTGCATCCCACCCTTAATTTTTTGAATAACTAGATGAATCTGTTCGTCTGAATTCTTTGCAAGTTGCCCCTTCTGCAGATGACAATGGACCAAAATATCCGGGACCCTACTTTGGCAATGTCTTCTGCTGTTGACAGCTTACATTGGTCCAAGTGTTTATACTATCAAGGACAATCAGTTTACGGATAAAGACAAGTAATTGGACGAGGATGACAAGAATAACACATACAGATTGGATGACAAGAACAACACATATAGATTGGTGGTCGGAAGGGAATGCTCATCCAGACGCCGGCTCAAATCTCCGTGTGTGCAAATGAGAAGAATTGTTACGTGGGTGCACAGTGCGCCCAGCCTAGGATTGGGGCCTGGGGAGGCAGGTTCGGCTGCAAATAATATATATTTATTTTCGAAATTTTTTTAAAATAAAAAAGTTAAAGGCGCACATAATGACGCATATATAGTATCGCCATTGATGGTACCTTTGGAGACGATGACTGTCACCTATGTCAATCTATGGTGATATGTGTATGGTGTCGCATTTGACTAGACCTTTGCTGACGAATATACCCTCGTCACTGCAGATCGTTCTTTGGTGACCAGAGTTTAGGCATTGTTGATCGATAGACAAGCTGTTGGATGTTGTCTCAGAGCTGCTCTATCTTTATTAAACGTCTGTAGTTTCTCTGTTTACTAAGCAGTTTTATTAATTTGCAGTTAGGTCCTTAAGTTGCAGTAACCCTGCTTATAGGGACTTTGTAGCTATTTAAGGATTGTTAGACGTGTGCAGGAGCAGTTACTTAGCAGTTGTTTTGTGTTTATATATGTAGGAAAGGGTCAATGATGTATTGTGTGGTGACAGTTAATGAAGTTCTTCTTTTTTCTCTCTCAGTTTCATCCTTTGTTCTTCTCTCCCTCTATTCATGTTTTGAACTGCAGATTCTTTGTGTTGCAGACATGTGTTTGAGTGATTGAAAGAAACACTAAGAGAGTGGGAGTTTGAAAGAATTAGCACAAGCCCATCAGTGGCAACGCATACCGTTGTGTCACCTTTTGCGTCATCAAAAGCTGACGACACCAATAACTCGTCACCATAGCTCTTTTTGTTGCAGTTTGGGACCCCCACACAGCCGTTCATTTGATAGAAGCCATCAGTCTATGACTTACAAATAACCAAATGGGAGCCTCTAGCGTCCTGCCAGTGGAATGATTCCGCCAAGCCCTTGATGTTTTGAAAATTTTATTTTAAAATTTTTAAAATTCAAGTATCATTTACTAACATGGGTTGGTTCAAGCGGTTTGACGCTTGTTCCACTTAAGCAAAGTCTCAAGTTTAAGTCCTTATAAATGCAGTAAATTTAAACTGATAAACCTTTACCACTTAGTGAGGCGAGCCAGCTCGATTGGATTATCGGGGCCCAATTGAACTTCCGGATACGATGGTTCACACTGAAAAAAAAAATTCAAGTATCATTTATATTCAATGTTATTTTAATGTAATCCAAACAAAAACTTCTTATATTGGAATGATTTTGATGAGCTTACTTAGCATACAAATTTATTAAATTATGAAATATATTGTGATTACAACAAAACTCGACGAAAGATTCTAAGTCTAAATTCAAAAATAAACTACACGTCAGAGATGTTTAAGCTACTACATTGGATTAATTAGTGCAACTAATCATGATTCAATGTTGCTCTAGTCTCGAAGTCTCAGCATTTCAGACTCAGAGGTCTGGCTCCCCCTCGTGAACTCGAATGATATCGGGTGGGCGATATGCCCATTTTACTAGTGGAAACCCCAGAGGTGTTTCCACGCTTGAGTAGCGTAGAACTTTCCCGAAACCACTGTCCCCAAATCGCTTGCCCCGTGAGTTCTGGAACTCAAAGTAGTTCTTTCCTTCTAGATCTGTACCATATCCTACAAGAACGATGGAATGGTAGCTGGGACCGTGCTCAGGATCTACATATATCTCCGTGCCATCCCAAATGCCCTGCACGTAAAAGTTATGTATAAATTAGAAAACAACATCCATGACCAATACTTGGCGGAAATAGCAAAAGCAAAGTCCTAGGGGCCAAACACATTGGACATCATTACAAAGGAAAGCACTGACATGGCGGAAACTCAAGGTTTAAAGTGTAGTAGCTATGGTGCAGCCCAACTACGCTTTCAACTACATAAACATGCTTGCTGAAATTTTGAAAAATTAGGGGAAAAAAATTGAGCAAGGTGTAAAAGCATCTAGGTCAGCCAACTTGACCATAAAGCAAAGATAAGCAAATAGCAAGAGGATCGATAAGCAAGAATTGTTCCTTGAAGACATCCAAAAGATATAAACAGTATGACTTACACACCACTGATATGGACATTCTCAAGTCATTAAGGCATATTGAACAAGAAGGTAATCTCGAAGTTACAAAAACCATACAGCAACCAATGTCCTATAAAATACTATGCTTCAATCAATTACAGCGAAACCAGATCACCAATTCTATGCTAAACCGTACTATTAACACTTAAAACACCATTAACAAATAGCACACACCTAAGAACTCATTTTTAGAAGACCGAGCAAAACACTTCTTTTGGCTAGGACAATTAGACAAGAAGCAACTACCATATAATCAGCTGGAACACATCATCCTCAGCAGCAATTAGCAGCACATATATAAGCTCGTTGAACCGACATTCGTGACATTACAAACCCAAAACAAACCGAAAACAGGATAGATACATTGCAGAAATAGCAAAAGCAATACATGATCAATACATATTACCGGTTTAAGTCCATGATCAACATCTATGTTCATAAAACATTTAAACATGCAAGTATTAGCATAGTACCGTTCTGAGTTCTTCATCCATGATTGGATCGTACGCAACTCCTGCTATCACTGGACCATCTTGGAGCGCCTTGAGCAAGGCCTCCTCATTCTCTTCCTCACTCATTTTATCGTCAACCCGCTTATAATCAATGATTTTGACACCATTCCATCTCTATATAAATAAAAGAGTATAAATATTATAAATATTATAAAAAGTTAAAACAAATAAATTGGAAAATCAACCAATATCTTAAATTTAGTATAGGGGAAATTACCTCCTTCTTAGGTCTAAAATTCTTGCGTTTTCCCCTCCACCTGCATTCCTGCTCTAACACAAGACCATTGTTCTTTACGAACTTTAGAGATTTGCTGTGTCCACAAGTATAACAATCATATTGGTCGACCGTAATTTGTCTCGGTTTCGCAGCAAGCTTCCGAGCAACTTCCTCCTTGGAGATGGTACAGTTAACCAACTCTTGTACGGATAAAACAATATCTGTATTGGGATATTTTCGTCGATACTCCGCTTCCAGCAACCCAACCGTGGCGCAAGCCCAACAAATAACTACAATCAATTGAAATTCGACCATATTATAAGCCATAAATCTATTATAATTAAGTTGATAAGTTGACTGCTAAAATTTTATCCATAAAAGAAAAAAAAAACAATAATTAACGTTTAACTTTTGTACTGTCTTAGAAGATTAATGATACTCACCCGAGTCTTTTTGGTCCCTAACTCTGCTAAGTATACCATGATCACGCCAAGTCTTTGAAGGCGGTAGGTCTGCTGGTAACCCCTACTATATAAAAAATTATATGAGATTGAGAATAACATAAAATTTATGATTTATAGTGTAATACTAGAATTAACGAAATCTATAAAGAAAGAAAAAATAATAATAGAATTTCGCTATTACTCACTTTTATTACGACCTGGTCCCTTGCTGCCATAGTCTGCACTGAAAGTTTTTTAAAAAAAAAATTATTAAAAGATGATTTACAATAAAATAGCTTAAGATTTGAAGCAACTTGCGAGAGAACCGAAGCGAATGGAACCGAATTATTTCGGTTCGGTTAGGTTCGGTTCGGTTTCGGTTTCGGTTTAAACCGATAACTTTAAAAAAAAAATTGAAAAACATCTTCTCTGTAAATCGTAAACCCAAAAGAGACGCCATGGCCATGGACACACATAGACATAAAGAAAAAGAGAGAGAGAGAGAGAGAGAGAGAGAGAGAGTTGGGCGAGGGGGGCTGAAGTGAAAGTGCGAGAGAGACGTCGGGACTCGGGTGAGTGTGTGGGGCGGGGCCTTTCAGAGAAGGGCGAGAGACAGCGGGGGTACGTACCAGAGGAAGACGACCATCGCCACCGTGTGAAACCCTTGGAGGCGCATCAGACAGGCGGAGGCGAAGGTGATGAGACAGAGGTCGATGGGAATCTGAACAATTACGGAATTGCCAATCAAGAAAGTGGAAATCAGGACAGATCCAAGCTAGAGGTCGGTCAGGTGAGGTTCATCAAGCAGGAGAGAGGGACAGCCTTGGCTGGGGGGATGAAGCCGTGATGGTGAAACTTTCACCTCAGGGGTGACGGCGGTCTGGGCTAGGGGACGGAGGCAGAACGAGACTGAGGCCGAACGAGACTGTCTGGGCAACGAGATTCACAGTGTGGGGAGCGGTAGGAATCGGAGAGGAGAAAGACTTATTAAAGTTGAAACCTTAAAAAAAAACTCTTCTTTTTTTAAATTTAATGCTCCGTTTGTTTTCAAAATCGTGATTTAAGATTTTAACTTTAACTTTAACTCAAAACACTATACAACAAAACACACATTTCAAAAGTCAAATTAGTGGGTCCCATATATTATTAAAATACAATCCCATTACAATTAATTATCTCTACCTTCCATTCATTTTATATTTCAAAAGTCAAATTGGTGGGCCTCATATATTTTTGTTTTCTTCTACAATCACAATCACAATCACAAATTCGTGACTTTAACTCCGAAAACAAACGCATTGTAAATATACTTCGGTTTCCTAATCCGGGATGGTTAATTTGGTGTCAGAAAGAATCATATAATTTGTTATTGATGAGAGCGTCGAGAAAATGAGAAGGACCTTTTATTACGAGAACTTAGGTAATCCTACTCCCGCCACCTCTTGAGCTCACGGTTACATTAGAGACTGGAAAATCGGCCCTATTTATTAGGTTGAGTACACCTCGATCGTCATAACATCTTTACTCTTAGAAAAACTCTATGGATATATTTGGTGTTTATTTATTAATATTTTAGCGATATCTCCTATATATTCTGCGAATATTTCATGAGAAATTATATTATCTCTAATTATATACATGGCAAACATATCTATATATTATGGGCAAGTGAATATCCATATCAGATTACGAGCACTACAATGCAAACCCTTTAGCGCTATTAAAAGATGGTGACGGTTCTTAAAAACCGCATGGAAATTGAACCTTGCCCTGCAGTTTAATGAACCACAGCTTAAAATTGATAATGAACAGGCGGTTCATTATTAACCGCGGTCCAATCATATGTATAGGCGGCGGATATGAAAACCGCTCAAAAAGAACCGCTCATAATCCCTAAGCTTGCGTTTTGTTTTTGAGTTGAATAAGTTATGTAACTCAACTTGATTTGTGCAATGATTGTAAGTGTTGACAAATATCATTAATATGTGAGAATATATATATATATATATATATATAGATGTGAAGGTGGATATGAAATTTATTATTAAAAAATTAATTTTAAAAATGATTAGGAAAAAGTATGAGTGAAAAAATATTATTAAATTGAAATTTTAAAATGATTAGAAAAAAATACGAGTGAGAATGTATTTATTAAATGAAAAAAAAAGATGAAATTATTATTATTATATTATTAAATTTGAGAAAAAAAATAGAATTGAGTTGAGTAAACTTCAATCATAATTTAAAAATCAAACGAAGCCTATGTTGTATTTAGTTTTAGAATTGAGTAGAGTTGAATTTTGGTTTTAATTGATTTATAATTATTATGTTGTTGAATTATGAGAAAAAGTGTGAAAAAGTAATGAATAGTTAAGAGAATTTAATATTAAAAATTGAATTGAATGATTAAAAAATAAAAAAAATTAATAATTATATTGTTGAATTGAAGATAAGAGGAGTAGAGTTAAAAATAAATGGTAAAATCAAACTGTTGTAATTTCATATTTCCCTCCACACTTTTCTATTCCCACCCCTCAAATATCTCAAGGACGTCCGAACTTCAACGAAGGAATCCATTCTCCTCGCTCTCCAATCCTCCGATCGTAAGGACACACAGGAGATGTCGCCGCCGTCGGTTTTGCTCTCCCTGCCATTGTTGCGCTTACCGCCATAGTGGCTGCTACTGTTGTCACCATCGTCCCCGCTGGCGGCTCAGGTAAACCAGATTCTGTCTCTCACGTCTCTGCTAGTCCCTCACTCTCTCTTTACTCTTCTTTGGCAAAGTCGCAGGAAAGCTTCTCCACTGTTGATGATGACGAGGAGAAGAAGAAGAAGAGCTGCGGGGAAAATGGTCTGGTGATGGATGCTAAGGGGGACAGCTCTGGCTCATCCTTCGGGCTACCAGCTGATTCCACCTCCTCAAACTGCTAGTTCTACTGCTTATTTAAGCTGCTATTGTGTTGGAACAAGGAGTTTGCGGTGGAATTTGTTGATACATTCAGTAGTATTGGCACTTAATGATTCATCTAGTGACTCAGAGCCGCGCATGATATTGGTATTGCTAGCAAAGACGATTATGATAGCGGTATGGCTAGGAAAAATGTTCATTCATTTCAGAAGTGTGAGATTTCTCGGGTGCTCAAAAAATGTTTACTCTTATTTCGTCAACCTTCTATGCTGCTTTTGATCGTGAGGATATTCATGTTGTTCTTGTCATGATGCGTTTAGTTTGATCAAGGCATGATGAGCTGCAACTTCTCTTTCTGTCTTCTCTCTCTCGTTCGGCTGCGTGGGCAAAGCACGAGCTATTGTCTTTGTTTGCAGTCATTTCTTTCAAACTATACATGAAGGCTTATACATTTCCAATGGTTATCCTTACACCTTACGATAAGCTGCTTTAGAGATTGTGTGATAGGCCTTAAAATTATTTTCTGTACTAGTGCCTCCATTGTCTATCTTAGCCTTTTCTTCCATGGGATTAATTTAGCAAATTTTGCGAGAACTAAGTCTGGCTTTACTACTTTGGAGGAGAAGAGCTTCATTTCATCTTCCCTGTACTTCTTGATCAGTCCGCTGTCTTCTTCCCCATCAAGCTATACACATGCTGTCTATCTTAGCTTTTCTTCCATGAGATGAGCATCGAAAGGGCATAGTTCATGGACTACTGAGGGAGAAGGGTAAGCTCCAAGAAATTTCTCACCAGCAGAGGTTTGTTAATGATTCTGTATAGAAATTTCCCATTAATTTAATCTTCCCATACACCAAAGGTTATTTTTTCCAATTTATAAAATAATTAGCTTATACTATAAGCTTGTTTTAGATTTATGATGCTCCAGTTTGAGGTTTTGAGGTCTTTCTACAATTGAGAGCAAGGAACAAACAGCCTTCTCTTATCAACGAAAGTACCAGTGGCAGTCAACCTTTCAAGAGAGAGCAAAGGCCACGTCCTGCGATAGCTTCAAAGGATGTTGATTCTTCATCTTGAATAATTCGGAAATTTTGGATCGTGTTTAGTGGGAAAATCCGTCAGTTTTCAATGACAATTGTAGCCCAGTTAATTATAGTTTACAGTTGCTGTTATAAGAAGTTTCTCTTTGGTGGGGCTTAGGATAAGCCTGCTAGAGCTCATCAACTTTTGTTTGGTTTGTCCATGTGCTTTCTAGGCCTTTGCTGCTTCTGTTATGGCTAGAATTGTCATGAACACCTGCTGATTCTCTTTATCGAATTCGACTCTAAGGGAGCAGTGCGGGATCAGTAGATAGGCCACAAAGACCATAGAGGGAATCTAAGATGGGCTCGGATTGAGTTCCAGGGATGGTTGAATTCATGAAAGCATAGAGAGCTTAGATTTGATCAAACATAAACCATTTAATCTTATTCCATCACAGAATTGACTCCCCAGTCCATGTTGCAAAGCACAGAAGTAGTATACCATATATCTATGGCGTGACAAGGCGATTTTACCCGTCTCAAGGGCCTCAGAGAGAGCATGGGTGAGATATAAGTGATCCTCACAATTTTTTGAGAGCAACAGAACAAGAGAACTCATGGCAAGGCCCCGAAGTTAAGAAAAGTCTCGAGACATCAGCGCTCACAGGAGCGAGGTCCCTGCATTTTTGTTCGTGAGAACTAATAATCGATACAGAGTTGCTGAGTAGCTAATTTTGGTTTTTGTGTTATCACTCTTTATAATTTTTACTAAAGTTCAATCATTTGACTTTTGTCAGACGAATGTGGCACAAAAAAAAAATTGACCGAAGAAGGAACGCGTGCCATTAATAGGTTTATAAGCAATGCATACAATGTAAAATACAGCCAATGTTTCACGTTAATGGAGCAACTTCCCCAGCGGTTCTTGACCGCAGTCTAAAGGCTATCCGACAGAAACCCGTTGTAGTTGATATCAAGATGGAGATATCTATCCACACTATATAAACCTGCCAGGTATGTCTGAACTCATAAATTCAATTCCTTCTACTTTCCTCATACACTATCTGATTAAAGCATCAGAGAAGGAAATCAAGATTCCCTCTCGATTTTCCTTCGTAGGTTGATCGTGCCGAGCTCATGGAGGTTCGAGATTTGTGGGACACACGATCGATCGGTGATTGTTGCAGGTTCAGAGGAAATCAATACGCTTATATAATTTAGAAAAGGCTAGCAATTTAATCAAAATATAAACAAAGACATATCAGAATGATTTAATTTTCGTGCAGTGGCCTAATCTAACCGACCACGCACACCGACCATAAAGATAACGCATGTAGAATTGCCATCAGAATGGGCTAAACCCTCTCACTGCTGATGAAGAGACACTTCTTTGATCTGGCAAAGGAAGCCGTTTGGCGTAGTAAGATAAAAAATTTAAACAGCAAAATACTATATACAATTGAAAGAGAAATCCTACAAGGCATGAAATTATATGATTAGTTGACCAAATTCTGCCTTCTTTTGCGCAATTTTAGCTAGTAATTTAAGTCTAATGCCCCCATTTTAAACCAAAATTAGACGTTATGCTTTGTGCTACGCATGAGATCGCACATGCTTCTAAAATACTTGTTAGTTTCCATTATCAAGAAAATTATAGTGAAGAGTTATAATTTAATTTAATCTTGTAGTTAATAATAAATTTAATTTAATCTTGTAGTTAATAATAAATTTAATTATTGGGAGATACTCTCTATTTTCAAAGGTAGTATTGTACTTCATACGAAATAACTCACATTTCATTTTTCACAAAGTACTAAGTTTTTCTTAATAAGTGCAATTCTTTACCCGTATAATACAAATATGTACGAGAGAGGTCAAGAGACCATCACATGAACTCTCTCAAACTATAAGGAACATAGTGCAATGGCACGTGGCATCGACTTAAAATCAAAAGGTCCCAACATGGACCTTGATCTAGTCTGTTATTTTTTAAATAGATGCCCTATACCGGAAATTAATTTCCTTTTCTTTTTCTATGAAACTCATAACGAAGATTGAGTACTGATCTTTACATAAACACAAAGCATGCCATCGAGGATGTTAATCTACCTTCAATCCTCATTGGGTTGCACCTCGATCCTTTCCCTACGCTATTTTGTGTTTTGTAAATTTTCTCATACGCTAGAATTTCAGTCATTATTCTTTTTTCGGTAGATAATGCTGCCAAGCCCCAAAGAAATAGAAAAACAAACAACGAAATTAAACTGCAGAAGCAGGATAATGTAGCTCCAACAAAATCTCCAGAAGGCAAGGCTCTGAAACCATCAGATGAAACCTGGTAGCAAGCATTCAAAGAGGATAGACTCAGCGACAATCATGCCATCCAATCGGCCACACAATTTCCTTCTCAATACAAATGGCTAACTTCTACCTGCCAATCCCGCGCTAACATCTACTGTATGTCCCTCACAAGAGCCATCACATGAAGCCTCTTCAACTTAATCCCAATAAAATCCGCCTATATCCGAGCTCCCGTACTAGCTCTAAACCCCGATAATACACCACAAAGCTCCGCTATCACCGTGTGCACTGTAAGGCCAATATCCCTCGCAAAGCCAGGAAGCCAGCATCCATCCTCGTTTTATACTGAACCAACGGCCCTTGCAAGACTTGGGTTCCCTCAAGAAGCCCCATCCATATTTAATACGATCCATCCCTGAGGCGGTCTTCCGGTCACTATTTATCCAACATTCAAACAAGTAATGGATCCATTATAAGAAATAAAAGATATAGTAAGGTGGAGGCTGCAGCTAAACATTGAAAAAGGCCACACAGGTGGTCACTAGTAGTCTCGTCACAAAATCTTTTATCCTCTATTTTAGATCAAGAAAAATCGAGGAAATGAGAGGGGATTTTATATAGGAGTTTTTCCCTCCATTTCACTTCTATCCAAAACAACATGAATTGTTAAGACTTCTTAAAAAATTGAAAAAAAAATCGTCTTGAAGCACCGATGATGATAGAATAGTGTCTTGAGGGGCACAGGACAGTATTTACATATTTTTCCTCCTTAAAATAAAGAGAGAAAACAGAAATAATTGTATTTTTCGATTTGATGATAGCATCTAATCAAAGGCACACCAACTCTTCTTTGGGGGTTAATTTGAATAGTAACCATATATAGGAGATAATTGCGGGCTAAGCAATAAGCACGTTAACTCTATTTCATAGAAGATATTACAGGGCAATCATAAACTGTACGTCCCATACTTTTATCTATTACGTCCGATACTATTCCCCGACAATTGCCCTTACATTATATTCCTTAAGGAGAAGGAAAGAATCTCAACCAACACAGAAAAGAAACCAACAAAAAAAAAAAAAGTTCCAAATAACAGGAAAAAAAATTTAATGGTTCGGTACTCGTAATAAGCAATATTTCGGATTCGAGTCCGTGTGAATGTAAAAAAATTCACGTTATGATAGTTTTAGTCTTTCGTGGGCTGACTCGATTCGATTGGATTAATCGGAACCTAATTAATCTTTCGAATGTCGGAATTCAAAAAAAAATTACAATCAAGAAAGAAGTCACATCAATCATAATTTCAATCCCGATTCCAATTCCAAAGACGACAGGATTTCCTCAGCCAAGTTTGAATGTCACCCAACTCACCTGCCAGTGGATGGGATGGGCTTTCCTTCTTTGGGCTCAGTCCCATCCTTCAACTTACCATAGTCACGGCCTCTTCTTATTATTGTCACCCCCCAGTAAATTCCCCAAACGTCCAACCCAACCCAACCCAACCCAGTGATGGAGGCCAGTGTGCGGACCCCACCAGCTGGAAATCTGAGTTGCTGAACGTGCCACTCGGTGGGGACCACCCTTCAACTTGGTTCGAGTGTTGTGGGCGGCGCCTCATCCTACAACGCTACAGTTGCCCCCTACTTCCTCCCGTCCTCATCATCATAAAATTGCGTCCGTCCAATTATTACATAATCCGAGTCCAATAACTTACGCGGAACGACAGACTCATAAGTTAACTGACGAATGTTTTGGCGCTCCATTTTACATGTGAGAACATAGTGATCGATTCCTAAATTGGTAAGCTAGTTTCGATTCGTCTCCTCCACCGGATCCCATTCTGCATTTACTGCACGTAATCTCCGCTCACCGGTACAAACAGACTCTCCATCTTATTATCATTCCCGTTGTTTTGTTTCTCATTTTCGATAAATCCGAGAAAAATTTTTCATAAAAATTATTCTTATCTACAAGCATGGTAGAAAGTAGAAACCCACCGTGCTGGATTTGTTTGTGTGCAGAAAGGGGAGACCGGTTTTCCTGTGAGGAATTTGGTTATTTATTTGTATGTCACAGACTGACGACTTCTGTCAATGGACGTGTACGTGTGGGTCCCACCCCCGATTTTCTGGTCGATATCTCTTCTTTTCCTCTGTCATCTGCGTTGCGATGCGCTTCTCTCTCAGTCGGAACATCGTTAAAACAAGCAGCTCTGGTCCCTGTGGGCCCCATCCGTCATTATCCCGCTGAAGAACTTTTTCTCTGCGGCCCCGTTTGTTTCCGTGCCCTTGTCCTCAGTTGCAGAACTAACAACAACAACAACAAGAACGTCGACTCGGGTTCGGGTTCGGGCTCGGAATCGGAATCGGAACCGGAATTGCACTCGCCGACTATTTATTTAGCCGGGTCATAAATCACATTGCCATAGTTATCAGGCTCATCGCAATTGCTTAGCGGAGGTGTCCGGGGAGTATTGCACGAAACTAATTGCTTTTTATATCGAATGAATTGAGCCAACCGTGTCCACTCTAGCGCATCTTTGAGAGGTGAGGCCTGCTCAGTACAAGGGACGATCATACGGTAGAGACTATCACGTGAAAAATGAATTACAAGTAGTTGTATCAACCATACAACTGATGAGTTGATAAGCTTATTAATTAATTTCCTCATTTCAGGAAGTTTGTTTTCTCAAACTTAAACATACTGTGATCTTATTGTATCTGAAATTAGCGTCGTGCAGAGAGGCACTGGCTCCCATTAGAGTTGAGAAAAGTTATAAAATTATTCATATTATGTTAAATTTGTCATTTTCTTTATAATATTATTTCCTTTTCTCCTTAACTTTACAATATTATTGTTCCCACATCTTCCATTGAATTTCACTCTCCTTGGACCAAACTCCTAGATCTCTCTATGTTGCTAAGCCTCTCTATGCGATCAACTTCACATCCTCATGTCTCTTGGTTAACATTTTTTTTTATATGTATCTTGATAATTATTATTTGAAAGGTTTATGGGCCCCGATTAATCTAATTCGATATGAATCGACCCACTAAAAACTAAAGCTCTCCTTAGTTAAAAATATCTTCATTAGTTCATGCTATTCTTGAAATTCAAAGTTTCTTTTTTTTTGTTTTACATAATACTACAATTAATTATATACTTTTGTTAATATTTTGCTCGAACAATCAGTTATGAAATATCCCAAAATGGAAAAAAGCACGAATTTTACCTCAATTTTTGTTTACAGCTAAAATTGAAACTTCTTTTAAATTTAAGCATGTATTTTCAAATTTATATTGTTTATAGCAAAAAATAAATTTTATTAATTTTTTCACCACTTATATCTTTCTTATATTTGTAAAACACATTTATCAAATTAAGAAATTAAAAATTAAAAATCACAAATAAATAAGGAGCAGATCAATTGACAAGAGGAGAGGTAGGGGCCAACATCGACGACCAGTATTTCGTATAGGGTGGCTGCACTTCGTAAAGTATAATTAATGTTTATTGCTCAGCATCCATTTACCCTATTTTCCATTGTCCGAATAACCTTCTACTAATTTTGCTAATTTTCGTGTACGTGGTCAGTTTAGCTTGATCGAGGAATGTTCTTGTCATCATATACTTAACAGAAAGAATGTTAGTAATAATAATGAAAAGCTAATTTTATAAATATGTCTGTTCTCATTGCCCTCGGCAAAAGGACTTACGAAAATGACTCAAATACTGTCTATAATTGTATGTCACTCGTCGCTCTTCTTTGCTAACCGCTGCCCCGGCCCTCGGCAACAAATATGTACTCACAATCATACTCACGCTGGGATTAATGTGATACACTTTTTACTTATTTTAAACTTTTATCTTTCATTAACACCAACTATTGCACTACAACCTTATAGATAGACTTGGTGATGCAAAGAATTGTAAAAATCGATTTACACTTTATAAATTGTAATTCACTTCTAATATCGTGCGAAGAAATGTGTCTCAGGAATTAGACCACATGTGTGTGATACAACCATTTTGGGCCTTTCCTATTTCTCGATCTTGATCATCAGAAATTACGAAGATGATATTATGAAGATTGTTTCTACACATTGGACTTATCGATGTCCCAAAATGGGTCAAGGGCAAATCGTCCTCAAGCACCGAAGGAAAATTTTCCAATAATAAGATCGTAAATTAGATCTCAATTTTGCGCCCTACAAAATCTCAGTTACTCTTGGTGGGCCATGCTATATATAAGCCACTATAATTTTTTTTTCTTGGCAATAAAAAGAGATTTAAAAAATGTATTTTCTGGCGACATTCAGTAATCAATGTGGCTTTCATGTTATGAGCAGTTGCCCCATCACTATATATATGAAAGGCTCATATAATTCACAGCAGAAACTAGAAATAATGGTTTTTTAAAGAACTCATTTATTATTATATGGATCCCCATATATATATATATATATATATTAAGTTATATGGACCCATATAGATCACCTACGTCTATCATGATCTCTAGCTTTGCTCAAATACTTTTTTCTTTATTATATTTCAAAAGTAAAATAGTCTATCTTTATAATCGTTCGTTGAGTTGTTCCATTTAAAACTTTTGTTATTTTATTTGCAATCAATAATAAACTAATCTCGAATTGTTGGCTCTTAACTTCTTTTAAATCATTTTCTTAACTGTTACTTGCTTTCCAAGTGATTGGGTTGTTGATAATAAGATATAAAACAACTTGGAGCCATTCTAAATCCCCACCCTCTATGTTAGAACGGCAAATAAAATTAACGGAATTTAACTTTTTCACGCTAGACTTACTTTTATTTGTATTTGGACTCTTACACTTGCCTCGAATATTTATGAAATCATCTTACACTTGCCTCGAATATTTATGAAATCATCGCCATAAATGTCGATTATAGTAAGATGATAGAGTAAAGCAATTCACAATATATGCATACATAAGCATGGAAGTAGCGAGTTCAGAATTGTTTCTAATTACATAAGAATTTATGGTGATCCCTGATAAAATTATTGTCACAGTTATGACATGCAATATTCTAACTTAAGAAATTTTTTTAACATAGCTCGTGATGTACTATTTAATTTAGATATTCCATCATAATGATGTTTACAAGGCATTAAGATTACGAAAGCAACTAGCGAAGCATGCAATGAGAAACCATTGAGTAATAATGTATAACATTTGTTTAGTTTGACAGGGAAGATTATACTATAACGAGTAAAACTTATCGGCATACATTAAAATTTTTTAATAATGAAACATCTATGTATAGATTTTGTATGTTGATATCTTATGACTATATCTCCAAATAAAAGAAATCCACAGATGGATATAATTGAAGCATTGGAAAAAAAAAAATGAATCTCAAGGTATCATTTGCCAATTGCCATTGACAAAGAAGTCAAAGCTCTCTCTCTCTCTCTCTCTCTCTCGTGCCCCACTCTCAAGTGTTTGGGAAATATGGGGGAGAAGACAATAAAGAGAAGTGGGCCATATGAAACCTAATTTATATTATTTTATATCAAAAAATTACTGTGATAATCGTAATGTTGGAGTATTATCATATTGATGCAATGTGACACGTGGCAGTTGTGGGCCCTCCTTTCCCATTGCCACTCGACCCCTATGGCGGGCCCACTTTAGGTGGGAAAAAAGAAAAGGAAAAAGAAACTCGTTTTATTAGGGGAAGGAAAAGTGGGGTCCAACAAAAATTATAGCGACTTTGTCAAGGGAAAAAAGAGAAAAATAAGATTAAAATGGGAAAGGCCATTAAATAATAATGGTGGGGTGGGGGCCAAAGACAGAGAGACATTGATCCCACAAATTATTCCCTAGATCCCCCAAAGTCATACCGCCTTCCATGTTAAGCACTCCATTCTCCACTCCCTCACCCCCACCCCCACCCTTTTCAAACTCTCTTTGTGATGGGTCGATAATTTATTCAAACCTCATAAATGAATTTTCCAAAGAGTGATTCAAAGATAGTACACGTAAAAAAATAATAATAATAATAAAGTCATTATAATTGACGCTTTTACGATCGTTAAATTCTCTCCATAAATTATGTTCATATAGTAAAACCAAAATAAGTAATGAATACATCACCACCAAAGGGTGGTTTAATAATCCCAAATTCACTCCTATGTTCTTTAATAATTTCAAAGTTCCAAGTTTAAATTCCTTTTATATATTTGCGTTAAACATTTGTTAGGAGTACTATTTAGAATCTGCGAATACTCACTATTATTAACTAAATCATGCCTTTAGTAGTGCTACGCTGATGGCATTAGTAATTGTGCTGATTATTCAGTTAGTTTGATTACAAGAGTTTAAACATCGTGTGATGGTTGTTGTCCACCTTTTTACTTATCAAATTAGTAATTAATACATCTTTTGTTGCTCCTAGAAAATCGACATATCGGGCCATTACTTTCGGTCTCCATTTATGTGAAACAATCGAAGTCTATCCTCTGTTTGTATTGATGGATGGGAAAGTTATAAACCTCCCCCTCATCATTTTCCTTGTACACAGACACGGTAAAGGTAGGAGACTCGGAGGAAAAATTACATCCAATTTTTTCGGGTACAAAAAAGAAGTCGATACGCCCAGTACAATTTCATCGAATTTTTTACTTAAAACAAAATTGAAAAGATTAACTTTTTTTGTTTTGTTTAACTTTTCTCCTATTCAAGATAATTTTTGGCAATGATTACCGAGAGAGGGGTTATTTTGCAATTGTCAATGCGTTGAATTTATCCGAGGAAAATATCAACCCTAAAATCCAACAATCTTTCAACCTAATCTCCCACCAATCAGATTGGCCCTAAAGCACTAAAGAACACGTGGTGAGGAAGTGTGACATGAACTAATAATTAGTAGGTTTATAAACAGAGCTATCACATGGAGCTGAGATCAGACAAGACAAAGATAAATAAATTAGAAAACAAAAGAATATCTTAAAAGCTTTTCTTCAACGTAACGACAAAATAATTTAAATAGGTAGATTTGTTATGTTAAGTACATGTATTTGTCGTCCAATCAATTTTTTTTTTAAATTTAAATACGATAAGCAGATAACATAAAGAGAGGAAAAGTCCACACTTGATATCCGCAAGGGAAAAGATATGGTGGCCAAGTGTCACACACTTTCCACTAATTAGTGGGTCCCTTTACTTTTTCCTTTTCTTTCGTTGGTTTTTAATCTCCCTTTTTCATTTTGTCTCACATCACAAGAGATGAGTGCCCGAAGTAATAATGCCATCCAACACAACATATTTAATGGATCCGTAGGCTTCCCATTCATCCACCTCGACTTATCCCATCTGCCTATCCTCTCAGTAGTAACATTACATCCATACAATACAATACAATACAATACAATTCAAAGAAACATCTTATCCCGGAACAGAACCCGATCCCGACATCATTTAACAGTTACCGACTTAAACCGTCCAAAAATGAAACCTATTCAGTGGTCAAAAAATAAACACCTCTTAGCAGATGGGGCAATGGAGAGTAATGGAAAAGAATGTGAAGGGGGGGGGGGGGGGGGAGGATCATGTTTCCATGTGACAAGGCATATACATTAATTGTACACCCACCACAGCAATATCCATGTCAAAATGACATAAATTTATGTAGTCAAAGAGGACACTTTTTTTTTTTTTGCCTGCTCTCTCTCTCTCTCCTCCCCCTTCAGATTTTTCTCCCTTTCCTCTTTTAGCTTTTCTCAAACCAGAGAGAGAGAGAGAGAGAGAGAGAGAGAGAGAGAGAGAGAGAGAGCAGGGCAAATGCCAATAAAGAACTGAACCAGAAGTGGAAGGGGGGTAGAATGGCTGCTCTTCTTCTTCTTCTTCATTTCTTGCTCTTTCTTCCTCCTCTCCCACTCTTTCAACACACAAAAGATTTGGATTTCCCAACCCCCCCCCCCCCCCCCCCCCCCCTTTTCATCTGTCCTTCCCTTCCTCCTACAAAAACAAAAACATTTGACAGAGATTTGATTGTTCTCTACTGCTTCCTACCCCCCACCACTCAAAAACCAATCAACATATTTCCATCAGATTTCCCAAATGTATCAACTAACTCTGTCAGATCTTATAGACAGAACAAAAAAGGAAAGGGTACACCCAAATAGATTTTACACATTTGCAGGAGCCCCGACCCCCCCCTGGGTTAAGAATCGCCACCCATTCATCCCCCACCCCCGCCTCTGTTCATCCGATTCCCTCCAAAATTGCAGGGTGTGCCATGGCGGAGCCGATCAGTTGGGTCCGCCTGCTTCATTGTCTCTCTCTTCTTCTTCCGATTACGTGTCCGTCCGTCTTGATTCTTCTCGAGCTGCATATAGACAAGCAAAATTTGTGACTTAATGGGTGTCATGAACTTCTTATAATCTCAAGAAGCACAAATTGGTTTCCTCTCTACTCACCAGCAGCAGGTTGTTTCTGCTCGGCTGCTTTCACCTGAACCGCGTGAACGTAAGGGAACCCAGCAGGTACGATCTGATGAGGACCCGCAGAGGACTGGGCCACAGCAGAAAACTGGGCAGAATGGAGAATTCCCTGCGAGGGCAACCCCCCACCCTTCAGATTGCTTGCAGCAACTGCTTTCACGGGATCGCATGTACTTGAATTAGCAAGTGAGACAGGAGAACAGAGTGATAACATCCCAGATGAGGAGGAAGGAGTGGCCGTTGAGCCCTGAGGAGGCTGCTGCTGCGATGATTTCGCATCACTGCTTCTCCTCCCATGGTAGTACCCAGTGGCAGCGGAACCAGCTGAGGAAGACGTCGAATGAGGCTGCTGGACCTGGACATAGGGGTGGGCAAAGAACAGCTGGGTCTGCTGCTGCTTCGGAAGCTGCTGAGGGAGCTGGTGTTTCGTTTGGCCACCTGATGAGGTCATAATGTGAGAGTTCCCCAAGATGGATGAG
Organism: Punica granatum; assembly: GCF_007655135.1. NCBI lineage: Eukaryota > Viridiplantae > Streptophyta > Magnoliopsida > Myrtales > Lythraceae > Punica > Punica granatum. The sequence continues at coordinate 13,186,046 of NC_045131.1, read as the reverse complement.
ACAGCTGCAGCACCGGCAGGGGACTTATGACCTGCCACTGAAGGGGAGCTGCTCTTGACCTGCTGTGATGATAGAGTTGATCCTTGGTTGGTCTTGTTGCCCGTGGAGGCAGCAGCAGCAGTTCTTGGGCTTCCACCAGTGCTCTTGGACATGGACGAGGTTGTGGGAGACCCAACCATTAATGGAGGAGAGGGAGACAGGTTAGAGCTTGGAAGCTGCTGCCCTACAACTTGTGGAGAATTGGGGCCTTTCGAGTTGGCAGCAGCAAAAGAGATCTGTGTTTGGCCTTGGAGCGTCCGCCCTTGCTGTGGCTGGTGATGGTTCTTCAGAGCCGATGAAGAGTTCAAGGCAGACGGGACTTGGGAAGCTCCTGGTGTTGCTCGAGGAGAGTTCTTCCACTGAGGGGACTGGTTTGGACTAGTAGTGCTCTGGACAAGGTTTTGTGGGAACGGGGACAAAGCACTAGGAGATTTTCCAGCTGCTGCAGTATGTGCTGCAGCCGAAGAGAAAGGTGGGAGCTGCTGATCGGTGCAGACACTCACACTACTCGTCGTTGGGGCCTTACTCCGAGCAGCCGCTGCTGCTCCAGCAGCAAACTGGCGTTGCTTTTGCATCTGCATGATCTGCTGCTGCTGGTTCCGCTGCTGAGAAGCCGGGGAATTTAGGGTGTTTACCACTGAAGGCATAACAGAGCCGGAAGAGCGGACTGGAGCAGACCCGAGGTTCAATGTTTGGGCAGAGCTGTCCACCACGTTGCTGCCAGGTAATGAGACAGAAGCCTCTGCCATCGGATCTTGCCTAGAGAAGGCAATGGACTGCCCCATGTTGGTTGAGCCTTTCGTCTTTCTTTCTTCTTCAGAAGCAGCATCATTGCCTCCATTTTTACCCTCATCGGAGGGGCGGTAATTTTTCTTCTGCAGTGCATTTTGTGTGGCAGCAGCTGCTGCATATACCTGGTAGCTATGTCTTGTGGCCTCAGGGAGGCTCTGGAGGATGGCGTGGTTCGACGCAATGGACGAGATGTCTATGTTTGGAGCAGTGGACAAATTATTTAATGAGCCAAAAGACATGGCAAAGGCCTGAGAAGGGAGAGAATCAAATCCTGCAGCCTTGGCTCCCATGAATTGCTGCTGCTGCTGTTGCTGATGCTGTTGCTGCTGCTGCTGTGCTGCTGCTTCTTTTCACTAGTCTTACTTGCATTTGCAGGGTTGGAACCAGCCATCTGTGCAGCAGATATCAGAGCGAAGTTCGGTGGATGAAGGGGCAGGGTGAAGTTCTGGCCATAGTTATTCACATTGGATCGGCGGGTATCAGCTGACAAAGGGCTATCTTCAGCACCGACCTCATGATCAAGTGGCCGAGAATGATGAGAAGAGCTGTTCTGACTCTGTTGCTGAGAAGGCAGGCCTTTAGATGTGGCAGGAAAGCCCTGCAAGCTACCGTTGCCAACACTCGCATGTAGCGGTCTCTGCTGCTGTTGGCTCTGCAAGTGCTTCTGGGACGATGCGGGTCCACTTGAAATGGAACTGTTCTGATGACCAGACTGGGCCATCTGTGAAGGGGGAGCAGGGGCCTGCTGTTGGAGCTGCGATGGGTGGAGCATCTGAGACGAGTAGAATGATCCACTGAAGAAAGGCATTGCCTGGGCATGAGAGCCACGGTAAGTTGGAGCAGTACCAACGTGGGCGGGAACTGGGAATGGGTAGGCATTGTTCTGCAAGATGGCCAGGTACTGGGTCTCACCGCCAGGCATGTTGGGGTAGTTGAAACTCATAGCAGTAGCTGCTGCCGCGGTGGCCGAGGTGGAGGTGGAAGCACCGGATGAGGCAGTGCTACTGCCAGGGTTCTGGGCTTTCCCCTGCCCTTGCCGGACCGAAGCAGCCGCAACTGCAGCATGTTGCTGGCTCAGAGGGAAAATAAATGCTGGTCCCTGCTTAAGCGCATGAAGAAAATGGGGAAAAATCAAAACTACTCGCCGAAAAAGTAAAATGTTTTCTTTATCAACCCAGAAGATTACATCTGGATTAAAAGTTGAAAAATCCTTACCAGGATATTACTGGGTGGTGCTCCAGGAGGCAGAGTCTGCTGAAGCAGGATCTGCTGCTTCCTCTGGGAAGGCTCAACGCTGTTTGCAGGGGGAGAGGGCTTGCTGTCCTTCCCCGGGAAGACGCCGAGATTTTGAGCCTTCTCAGACATTGCAGTCACAGCTCTTCCGGGCAGTTCGGCAGATGGAACAACATTGGGCTTGGCCCCATATAGAGAGGCCGATCCTGCTGCTGCAGGCCAGAAGGGGTTCATCCTAGTCAACTGCTGGTGATATTGAATGTTTCGCGCAATGTAGAAATGGGTCGCACACTTTTTGGGCGGTGGCTGATTGAAAAGCCACTGAGGAGGCTGCAGACACAGATTCATTCTGTGTTAGAAAACCAATAGCAAGAGGAGAAGGCCGAGGACAAGGAGCAGGAAAATTACCTGGATAGCTGCAGGAGCCACGGCACTTCCATCCATGGACACAACTCCTTGAAAAGGTGTCATATACCTGCTCAGGTCAGGAATGTCAATTCCCCATCAAAGAAAAGGAAAAGAGACGAAAGTTTCCGGCTGATAGTAACTGAAACAGTACAACTACACCCGAAAAGCAATGAACTCTGAACAAATCCTTACCCCATGGGAGGAAGCCCGCCCGGCCATCCAGCAACAGACATCGGGAAAGTCAAGGAATTGGTGGGTTGAGCTGAAAACCCGACATAAAACAAATCAGTAAAACCAGACTCAAAAGAAAAGCAGGAAGAAGCTAAGTTTAGGTAAAAGAAGAGAAACAACAGAAGTAGGATCAAATCAAATTACCAGTCTTCTCGGAGTGAGAATGCTGCTGCTGCTGTTGCTTATGCATGGGCTGATTGAGCTTATTAGAAGTGGTCCCAGTGGCGTTGCCATTTTCGGTGGGCTTTTCCAAATCGAGCTGCAGATCGATGTTCTTCTCCTTGTGAAGAGCTTGCTTGTGGGATTCAGCTTTCACCTCCCCAGAACTTGCATTGGCTTTCTCCTTCATTGACTTCTCATCATCCTTGATCAGGGTCACTTCCTGCAGATAATCCCAGACCAAATCAAAAAGATGAGATTTTTCACGCTCTTTTACATCAACCAGGAAATGGGTCACTGGAAAAGATGGCAAATATCAATATCCCACTCACAGTCTTCATGTCCGATATCGAAGGCTTAGGATCTTGAGCTGCGAAATCGATATCAACGTCCCTTTCCTGAGAGGATCTTGACGGTGGAGGAGCCTAAAATCCAAAGTTTGAAGAATAATCACACTGAAGCCCCAAAAAACCTTTCTTTTTTTTTCCCCCTACTTTTCACGGACAAATCAAATTTGGAAAGAGAGAGAGAGAGAGAATGTGTCTGAAGAATTAGAGATTCCCGCACCATCAGATCTATCTGGAATTTCTCTTCTCGTTGGCTCTCAATCTCATTCCTGAGGAGACATCAACCAAGAACAGATTCAGGGCAAACCCATCAATGGATTCATCATCCAAAGTGTTTGACAAAAAAAAAAACAGGAAAGAAAAAGAAGGTAAAATATAAAATATTAAAAAAAAAGGTTCTTTGGGTGCTCACGCTTTGGTCGCTGTCATGCTATCCATACGATCATCATGCAATCGGAGACCACAAGATTCCTTCTTGGGAGAAGATTGAGGTTCTTCCTTGGCCGCACCTGCCTCCCTGATCTCCGATTCTCCTACCGGCAAAGGCTTCGAATCGGGCCCCACCGCAGCGGTCTCTGGCTTCACTGGCTCCGGCTCTGCAACCGGCTTGGCCGTAGCTAAATCGTACGGAGTCCCGCCATTCTCAGCCGTAGCAGATCCCCTCGCTCGGTCTAGATTTGGTGAGGTTGACCCCACCTTTGCCGCTTGATCGGTGTCGGCCTTGGACGGGGCTGGAATGGGGCTACCCCGGACTGGGAGGATTGGCTGGTTCTCGTCATCGTACTTCACGGGCCGCGGCTTCTTCCTCTTCGGTGCTGCAGATTCCGAACAGAACAAGAAAAGAGAAGATTAAGGTGACTTCAATCAGCGCATGAAGCAAAACTCTGAGCGCCGTGATACCCACCAATAGCAGTCATGGGAGTGGCAGAGGAGCTGGAATTTTGAGGCAAAACTGAAGAGGACTGAGGAAGAGCAGCAGAAGGGGAGTTAGAGATGGGAGATGAAATTCGGGATTTCGGGTCTCCGCTGAATCTGCTCTCCTCCCTGAGCTCGAACCTCATCGAGTCAGTCCCCGCAGCTTCGTGCTTTGATGGAGGGACCTGAGGCTGCCTCATCATCCCATAGAGCACCTCCGCTATCTCTATCTCGATTTCGTCCTGATCTGAAGATGAGGACTTCGAGGATGATTTCGGCGGTCTCGGCTTCAGCCCATTTGCCTTCTGCAGAAATCAGACCACAGAGTTAAACGACCGAACTGATGAGTGGATGAAAGATGAGTGAAAATTGACCACTCAGAGCTCACTGACCATCTTCTTCCGGGCTGAAGCGTTAGAAGAAGAAGGTGAGACCGGCCGCACCGGAGACGCCGCCATGGCCGCCAAGCTTGACCTTACCGGCGACGTCGAAGCCTGCCGGAGTATCTGCTCCCCGGCACTCCCCACAGCGACATGGCCACTGCTTGAGAGCCACTCGTGAGACCTCTTTGTCGAAGCTGACAACCACAAAAAAGGGGGAAGGAGAAGAGAACCAAATCAGAAACCACGAACCCTAAATCGCAAGATTTCTGGAAAAAGATGGCGGATTTAATCAACGAATTTTTCTCCCACCGCTCTACCTGACCGAGCCTTCCGCGGGACTGACACACCAATCATCTCGTCTGCAGGCTTCCACGGAGCTACCGGCCTGAACACCTTAGCCGCCGCCGCGGTGGCCGGCGGCGGGAAGCTCCGGCGACTGTTCTGGTTCGACAAGGATGAAGACAGCGACGGAGGCGGGCCAGTGGGGGGAGGCGGCAAGACCCTCATGTGGCCGCTGCCGCCAGCTCCGCCGTCGTCGTCGTCGTCCTCCTCGTCGTTGACGCTCTCCTCGGAGCTGTCGTCACCGCCGTCCTCCCTGTTGCTGCCGTGCATCAGTCTATCAGCTCTTCGCCGCTTGCTCCGGCTAAGCCGATCCCTGTCCCGGTCCCGCTCCCTGTCCCGATCCCGATCCCTGTCCCTCTCCTTCTTGCCGCTCCCACCTCGATCTCTCAACCTCGCCGTCTCCGGCAGCTCGACGGGGCCATCTTCCTCTGCAAGAAACAGAGACCCAACTCAAATCAGAAACTGGGTCGCTCCAGTGGGCTGAGAAGATGGAAGAGGAGAGCTAGATCTGGTACCTGGTGAGTCTCTGAGGCCAGTCCGGTGCCTCCTCCTGGACAACCCATTAGAAGCCGCCATAGTAGTAGTCCTCCGAGCTTCTCTGCTCCTATCCATACTTTGTCTGGTACTCTCTTATCAGATAAGCCACACACAGGAGATTGATTCTATCTCTCATCACCGGAACCCCACCATAACTCGCCGGAAATTGATCGGAAATTGCAGAATACCGGAGCTCCTCCCCCCCCCCCCCTCTCTCTATTACACACTGGAAAGATCTCACCTTTCGCTTATCTTCTCTCTCTCTCTCTATCTGCTCTTTCACAATCCCTTCTCCGACTCTCTCTCTCTCCTTTCTCTTCCTCTTCTCTCTCTTGTTGTCCTTTTATTGTGCCCTCATCTCATCATCTTTTGGCGATTTCACTCTCAGCGGAAACCCACTCGAAAGCCCCGTGGACGGCTAGGATCTAATACCCTGTGACATGGTCCTCTCTCAGCCGTCGATCCACCGACACACCCGACGGCCCAGATCCTCCCTCACCAGCATGGCAACATCATGGCCGTCCGTTGACGGGCCACTTTTGCCCTTTCGTGTACCCACCGCCACGTGTCAGCCGGCTTTCACCCCCACCCCCCACGAGCTTCCATGTTTTTACTGTCTACCGATTTGGTACTATTAATGGCAATAAAATAAATAATTAAAGAATTAAAGAATTGTGTTCCCCATTTAATGGGTGGAGAGATTATGTAGTCACCAGAAACTGGACACAGTTACCCAGGATAACGTAGAATTTCATTTCCCTTTTCTTTTAATTAAAAAATGGCAAGCAAATATATCTTATTATTCCATCATAAAATAAAATATTGGGGAAAAAGGACATTCAATTGAATTTCCCCATGTCATGTCGTGACCGGCTACTGCCAGTTGCCGTAGAGCCCTAATCCTCTGGTAAAAAGCTAACATGACGATCACAGGGAATCCTGGTGACCGCACAAAAAAAATAAAAAAAAAAAAGTTAGGATAAAAAAATAAAAATATCGTTCCCCACTGGTCAAATTCATTGGTTCCATTCCACTTTTCATTATTTTATTATTTATTGATTAAATAATTGTTTTTAAATCTTTTTTTTTTAACCAAAAATCATCGCCCACCTGCCGTTACTGGTTGACACATCTAGGATTGATAGATTTAGCCGAGTTGCTATATAATTACAATATTTCCAGAATTGACCTGTGGGCCCCAGGGGAGAACGGGGCCCACCATTCAAAGGGGCAGATCGACGGACGGTGCGCTCCCTGTGACGACCAGCGGAGGCACGATGGCCGTCGATGCGATGCCGACGTGGACGAGCATCTTTTCAACACGAGTGAACAAAGTCCGAGCTGGCACCCCCCCGGAAGAGTAGGCCCCGGGGCGAGTGCGGGATCTGGGCTGTCGGATCTAGTCCATCGGACGGTGAAGGGAGGGGGAGGGCAGCGGAGAAAGTCACGGTCACGGAACTTCCGAGAAGTGTGGGGTCCACAGCTGCCGATCTAGAAATTATTTCCCCCTCCCTCCACTCTCGTTGTTGGCCTATTTGTCACGTTTGCGAGATGTGGCTGCTTATGGCAGACGTGTACGCGGGCCCCACCCCCACAAAATCCATTTTCCCCCTACTACTACTACTACTCCTACCTATATTCTATTTTCTCAGTAAAGCAATATATATATATATATAATAATATGTAATGTAAATGTAATTATATTATAATAAAGAAAAAAGTAGGAACCTGTGGAGAAATTCCAAAGAAATATGCAAATGACAATGATAAAAGAGATGGAAAAGAACGGTGAAATAGGTAACAATTTTGTTTTTTCCCACGTGTATCATAAAAGTTTCATCTTATTCAATGTTGGTCAACGTAACGAGCTCAAGCGATTCGTCATTTATTTCTTTTATATAATATTTTGAACTTGAATCTTATTATTAAAGGATGAAATTAATAATAAAGATATTATTTTCTTTACTTGATCAACTTGATCAAATATAATTAGTCGAGTTTCATTCATTTTAGAATAACTTGATCCACATTAAATAATTTTATTTTATGTTATATTTTACGGACACTTGGTCAAAATTCACTGCGCATTCAATAGAGTGGATATTAATAAATACACAGAAATAGCAGCCGATAGGTGCTTATTATTTAAAAATACTTTTTTGTTTTATATTTATTTTAAATTAATAAAGTGAATCCTTCTGTCCTCCTCGTCTTGATTTTAGCTCGGTAAACAATCCCCACGCGCCTGTGCCGCGAGTAGCGCTCCTGCGGATTGAGCAGAGGCTGTACAGCGTGGACCTGTCGTTCTGGGTACGTGTCATGTTTCTGCGAAGACACGCGTGCATGGTCTCCTTTTGCTTATTCTTCGCCTTGGATCTTGTCATTGGCTACCCCCATCGCTCCACCCCCCACCCCCACCCCAACTTTTTCAGCCTCTAAAAATCTCTCTCTTTCCATTAGGGGAATGGTACTCTCACCCGGCGGTCCCAGTCGAGCAACAGGGCAGCTAAAGGAATTTTTTTAATTGTTTTTTCGTTAAATTAATATATGGCAATTTCTGTGGATATATATCTATGTAGGTATATGAAGTGGCATATCCTTTCGGATTTCATTTTGAAGCCTCCTTCGGGATTAAGTTACCTATTGGAAAATTTGGTGGCTTCTTAAATACTATTATATATATATATATATATGTATGTATATATATTACACGTATTCAAGTATTGCAATCTATCTATCTATATATTATGTAATTTAGACTACTCTCACGAGATCTCTCCATTCGATTAGAGTTTGCATTCGTAATCTTCAACTCTTAAATGATCGACCGTTCGCATCCCTTATACATCAATATATACAGATTTTTTGGCATTTTTATTATTAACTTTTTTTCGAAATTTTCACAATATATTTATATATTGGATATTTTCAAGGAGGTTATTTATTTTTAATTTTTTATTATTAAAAAATTCGTAAATATAATAACATCAATATAAAATAAAAAAGCAACAACTCAGTGCAAAGTGCGTACTAAATGACCAATTAGTCTTGATTTATCTCTTTTAACTATTATGTTTTCAGCTAAACAATAAATTTAAATTTACATCTATCTGATTTTTGTGAACAACAATAATTCATTTTACTATTGATTCTTCGACAATTTTTGCGTATTCGATTTTATTTGTTTTTATTCTATAAACGACTCTAACATAATACATCTAGACTTGTATCTTCTATCACATTAAGGGCTGGTTTGTTACAACATTTTATATTTGTGAATTCAATATTTAGAATTTAACTATGTTCACATGGACCCTAAAAATTCAAACTCAACATGCACCCTTTTTTTTTTTTTGCCTTGTTAGGTCACTTCACTAAAGTTCGACTTCATTTCATGTTTTTTTGTCGAAACAGCTTATATTTTCAGTCGCCTTTTGATTTTGAAATAACATGCAGCTCATATTTCAACTTTAATAGACAAGTAAGAGCACAAATTTCGGTTGCGTTGTCTTAGGCCCCGCCACATTTAACTTCATTTCCATTTTTTATAATAAAATCTTAAATCTTTATTTGCTAATATTTTTTAGAAATAGTTCACAATGAAGCCACCAATATTCACTGTCCATAATATTTCGGAAACTCTGAGATAATCGTAACTTGTCATAAGGTTTATATCTTTTTCAAATAAAGTGGAAGTGTGGGTTAATTTCATTGCACCTCTAATGTGAAATCAATTAATCATGTGCTTATATATAATTTGACTCTAAGTCTATTGGACGAGGCTGACTTGCGAACCAAGAATTAAAGAAAACGGGGTTGTTACCTTAAATAGAGAAAATAAATTATCAGCAAAACGTAAACAAGGAAAACAGAGATATTTTGGTTATAATAATGGAGGAAAAAAAATAATATATGGTAGACTTATATGGACGCGTCATAAGTGGGGCCAAGGCAAATGGTTGACCCACCACAAAAATTGCACCCCTTTCCCCTCCCTTTTGTCGCATGTGGCGGGGAGGTGCATCTCAGTATCTAACAGCAGTTAAAACCCCTTGCAGTTGCCACACGTACATTCACGGGCCTGCTCAACTAGAGAAATTTCTCTTTGGGTGTGTGGTCTGATATCTTAAAACTCTAACATTCCCGATTAATTTAATTCAAATCGAATTAGTTTATTAAAGAGGTAACTATCACAACATATATATATTTTTTATATGTAAGATTTGAATTTAAAATCTTATTTAAAAGTAATAAATAACGAACAACTTGGATTAGTCCAAATCAACTTAAGAAATTTTTATGTAAAGTTTGTATGGAAGTTGTGGAAATTCTAGCATGAGATGGTGGACCGTAATCCCACGTTCCTCAATTTCGTTGGATTTTTGAAAGGAGAGATTCAACAGTCGCGATGCAATGCGACCCGGCGGTCCTTTTTTTAACTTTTTTTTTATTTTTTTATAATTGCAATGCTTTATTTATAAACCTCAAATGTGTACAAAGTTCAACAAGATATTGCATAAGCTATTTCAATCTACATGGCTCAGGTAGTGGCAAATTACAGCCTTCATTGCAAAATTTGGCAACGAGGCAAATCTAAGCCTAACCATCTCAATGACCCGATGAACCACACCCGCTACATATACCAGTACTCTTGTTCCTAAATACTCGAGTATTTATTTCTTTCCAAACTGCATACAAATAGCAAGACCAAACAGAACTGGATCTCCTTGGATTGAACTACGAGAGAAGAAGAGATGGTTCCGAGGCTCTTCCTCCATCGTATAAAATAAAAAAAACATTTTCACCAGTCAAGCTAGCATCCCCAAGCCTTCGACCTGTCCATCGTGGCCAACCCGACAGCCATGATTAGATAGATGCAAGTAATTCGACAATCGCGAATCATCATTTGAATATCTCGGTTCTGGTCACAAGGTGATTTCATAATTTTAAAATTCTATTATGCAAGTCCAGTCCGCCTAGTATAAGCTTGATTTTCCTGAAACTATATCCTTATAGTTGAAAGGAACTAATTTTGTTTATATTCTTTTTTGGTGAATTATTTATATTTTTTACCCATCGTAAAATATCATTTAAGATTCTCATATTTAGAAAATATTTTTCCAAATCTGGAGCTACATCGATCCAAAATTTAAGAAACTCGACAGTAATTTATAGAGGTTCTTATGTATATTGCAATTGCCTATTCTTGAACTTCGATGGTAAATACATATATCGCTGCATTAAGTTTCAATTTTTACTTTGAAATTGCGTGCTTATTGAAATATAAAAATAATGCGGTAATATTTAAAAAACGTGTAGCGTAGTAACACACGTTCTACTCTGTTGATTTAGAGGTCTCAAATTCAATATCTAGTAAGACTATTTATGCTAATTTTATTAGTTATTTAGATTTTTTTTTTCATAATATTAGGTTATGGATTTTCTTTATAATAAAAATAATAATAATGTCAATAAAAACAATGACGTAGTAATGTTTTGCTGGAGAGAGAGTTAAAAGGTAAGCGTGTCCTGACTCTTGACTCTTGAGTAGCCTCGTGGATGCGTTTGCCACCGTATGTATTACATGCGTATAACCCTAGCCGTCAAGAATAGTATGCAGCTGCACCACCTCCAACCAGAAGGGGGAAAAAATGTATGCACCGCCTCACCTGTCTTTTAGTCTTTTTATTCCCTAAATAAAAATTTACTTTATCTAAATAAACGTTTATTAAATTTATTAATTTAATAAATATAGTTGTGTTATGAATACAACCTCTCTTACGATTTTTAATTTAATACATTTCCAATTGATTCATTAAGAACTCTAGAAGGGAACTCTTTTTAATTGCTTTACCTCATTACTTTATTCTTTATTATTTGGAATTTGGTCACTCTTAATTTATTATTCATAAGAAACTACGCAGAGCATTTGCAGAACCTTTGCATACAGTCCTTGTTAGCTCCAAAAACAATATCAAGGCACATATTTGAACTTAAAACATGTTCGTACATATTTTCAGCAGAGCAAAATTATATATATAAGCTTAATTACGAACGATGGAAACTCTACAATTTGAATATTAATCAGTCGATATATAAAAGTTTAGATAGGTCTTTTTTTTTTTGCCGAGTAGAAGTTTGGATAGGTCATCAGATATTGAACTATATACAAGCTCTTATTAGCTTAGTAGGGCCCGTTCATGCTTGATATCAATGGTCTTTTTTATGGATTCCGAATCCAACACGTCATTTTGCTAATTAATTAGCTTTGTGTTTTAAAATAAAGCCATGCTATAACAAGATCATATGATTCTTTTATTACTCCGGTCTTCATGACTTATAGGCTAAAAAGACCAAAAAAAAAATTATGGTTAAATATTCCTGAGATATTATCCTGAATTTTCAAATGAGACTATCCTTTTGAGTCCCAAAGGGGCACATCACCATAAAACTTTTGATTTGGGAGCTGATTTTATATATCAGAATTTAATAGGACTGATAGTCAAAAGTTATAACATTAGGCGGACAAATCGTGATTTTGCTAATCGCAAATACTTAAACTTCAAGGATACATTGCACCTCGACCTAAAGTTCGGGGAAACCTTTGCAATTAACCCTAATTTTATTGATGAGTGTTGCCCAGTACTTGTCCTATAAGGCTTTCTTTAATTGGGTAGAGTCCTTCTCTGCCCGCATATCAGGGTGGGATTTGGCTGCATCTCTTGGACTAATTAACTATAGAATATGAAAAAATGAGAACTCCATCAAAGAAGCACCTATCGATTGTTATTTTGGTGATTTATTAGTTAATTAATTAATAAATTATTCAACATGTTTGATTAATTGATTAACTAATCAATTTATTAATTAATTAACTAATCCTTGTTAGACTCACCACCACCTCCATTAAAATATCCACACACTTTTAAAATAATTGGACTACTTAATCTTTTTTTATTAATATAATATATATTCCTTCCGATAAGCATATATGTTAATAAAATAATGAACAAGTATGATACCAATATTTGCAAACAGCTAGAAATGTTATTTTATTGAACTTTGGGGTTATTTTAGTTCGTAATATCAGGAGAGGCAATTATTTTATGATTCCTCCATATTCTACTATTTTATCATGGAGATCGATCAATAATATTGTTAATTTATTGGAATGAAATATTTTATTTTTTTTCCGTTTTTAATCTTGTGTGGGGCAATACTTTTGACATGGTGGCAAGCAAGGTGAAGTGGACCCACCTTAGGATGGGGGCTTGCCCAAAAGAAAAGGGCACGAGTCGCTCATAGGGAAGGACCCGACTTCTAGATTGTCTATATCTTCGCCTTAATATGGACCCTTTTCGATGGATTAAAGATAGAATTTTATGTGAATCGACAAGAGTGGGAGTCCGGAAACGAGAAACAAAAGGACCTAAACTTAACTGAATGAAATCGATCGAGTCATAATAGACTGTTTTTTTTATATTTCCTTTGAAGGTAGGATAAAGTGCTTTGTATAACTCAATTCAAAATAATAATATAAAATTGACCTAGTTCTTAAGTAAAAAACCAAAACTAAACTAATTCTATGCCTTCACCATATATCCCAATAAGCAATGATAAGTTGTAAATACGAGGATATTATGCATTGAAATCATTATTTATGTATGTTTGACAAATCTTTCTTGGAATTGAATTGTATTTGGAGCTGCAGGGATCCGAAAACCTTAGAGTGAGTCTCATATAAAATCGAATGGGAGTCTCATTATCTAAGAATCAAGGTTGTTATCATCGTAACTCGAATCGTGAACTAGATCAGGCAGAAATTGGAAAAATGTGGAACTTGAAAGTCCTCTTTTAGGGGAAAAAAGGAGCCTCTTCTTTTATTTAATACAAAAATTGGAGATTATAAAAATGAAAATGAAAAGATGGAAAAAGTTAATGAAACGAGAAAAAAAAATTCTTCGAATAATTTTGACGGTGATAAATACAATTTCCCATCCTTTATTTGGTTGGGAATGGTATTTTTTTTTAATCTCTAAAAGAAAACAAAAACGCATGACGAAAAGTCCACAAAGTGGGACAAAGCGCGTAGCATCATGCAGGGACTTTTTACTCCTTCCCACTTTCCTATTTTTTAAAACATGCATACATACATTTCTAAATAATTAAGCATTTGAACTTTGTAATTATAAAAATAAAAAAGAAAACAAAGGTATATGCTTTAAAGCTTAGAAAACAAATAGTTGCACTCAACATTTCTTTTACTAAATTCCTATGGGACTTATTTAAAGGAGCTTTTCTTCTCATGGATTCTTGAATTTATAGCTCTTAACATGTATATTAGATTAATTTATACTATGGAACAATACAAAAGAAAAGTATTAACATGACTTTAAGTTATTTTTAAACATGTACATTGAGCTCAATAAAGATAAGGAGGAAGATTAATTATGGTTAATTAAAGACTCAGAAGATTGGTGAGTACTAGGAGAAAACTTGAAATGGAGAAACTTATTAGCTGAAAATGTACCACATAAATATAATTAGTTAGTTATATCCGATATTTAGATGTTACATCTCGTATCTAATAAATAAGGTGCTTATAAAATGAAGGCTCAATATAGTAGCATCCACCGTCAATTTAAAACAAAATGATCTCATATTCAATTCATATTAATTACATTTACGTACTATTTGTTATATGGCTCATAAGCTGTCCTTGTACATAGAGGCGGAAAAGATAAAGTTATTTCATAAGTTAACAATGACTTATTCACGGAAATTATTTGGCAGCCCTTCTAGATTAAAATATCAATCCATAGATTTTCTAGTGATCACTTTGTGTTTAGACATCAAACTTTTTCTTTTTATCAACAAATGCAGCAAAAGTGAGAATTATTTTTAAAAAAAAACCGTCAAGTAAAATTGGGTAATTTTCTCAAGTAACAACAAAAATAGAAAAAAACACAGACGCCAAGGATGCAAAGTGACTTCCGTAGGCTCGACCACACCCTGAAATTTCATACTTAAACTCTCCTCGAGACCATATTTTGTATATATTAGTACGATTCTTAAAATAATGCTCTAGATTTTAAAATTTGCAATGCTTCTTTTTTAAAGCAAATAATCTAATGGGGACTTTGTATTATTTTTGGCCCGATGCATCCATTATTATTACTTTCTTATTCAATTAAAAAAGATCAATATAGAGTGATAGTGGCACACGACAAGTTCATTCATGCCCAAACACTAAAATATAGTAAAAATACATAATTATATATGTCTTTGTATTTAAATCACAAGATCCAAACTTTTGTATGTTATAAAGAGGTGGACGAAGGGATAATCAATAAAAAAATTTTAAGACGTTAATTTTAAAGATGGTTATACTTTTAGCCTAAAAGTAATTTAAAAAAAGAAAAAGAAAAAGAAGTGAGTTTCAGCAATGCATGTGAGAACTCATGAGGTGGACGTATATCGCACGTGCGACATGGAAGCAAGTACTTAGAAGCAAAATTATCAAACATAAGCTTAATTATCTTTCCTTAAGAATTAGAGTGATTTTACAATTGACTTCTCGAAATTATGAATGCTTGTGTATATGTATGCTCTTGGTGTACAGTTATTGAGATTTTATACTTCATTTTGAAAAAAGAAAAGGACTTTATATTTATTGCCAAAGGGATTAGTGAATTCACCATCAAATGTTTCCCATGGCAAATAATTTTTAAAAATCTATTGGCTACGATTGCTTTCGTTTGGACATCACTTGGGTTTTGACCACGAAATCTTATTAGTGATTTTCAACTCCTAAAATATTGCAAGTACAGTTTTCCCATTAAAAACTCATTTTGATTAACTAGAATGACATTCTTGTAGGTAATAAGTAATTATTTAAAATGTGCGAAATCAGTGAGAAATGCGACTTAATAAAGTACATGAAAGAATTAGTTTGCCAAAAAAGCCCAATATGCTTTGTGAGTTATTCTTATTTCAATTATGAATTTATTAATCTGACTTAGATACCGATCAGCCCTTACTATAAAATTTTAAACAATCCAAAGTCACAAATGATGAAAATGTCATTTTAAATTGCTACAATAAGCAACAATAATGGCACATCAGTTACTCGCATCGTTCAACTTTTTCACTCTTTTTGTTGCAATTTAATTGCTTCATATTTTCATGTGCTATGATGTAAGATATATAAATATTATTAAGAAAATTTTTATTCTATAGTGTTGAAAAGTAAATTTAGATGAAGAAAGTATATGGAGAAGATTTCTATAGTATTATATACCAGTACTTTTATGATACAAAGATTATATATCATGAAGAAAGTACATGTTTCATGATACAAAGAAATACTCGTAAAATTCTACCAAACGAGTATATGGATCGCTAGGTACGTAGATTTCGACCATAATTTTATATAAATTTAAAGGACTATTGGTTTTTCCATGATATCCGCATAAAAAAGAATCATGTAAGATTTTCTTACATAAATAGAGTTTCTTTGCAAGGTAATTGTTCTGTAGTGTGGCTCTCAATTTACTTTCATTTTCATAATTTTTTAAAAATTTTAACTTCTTGCTAAGTTTGGATTAGGATCTAACGAAGAAGATCCCAAGTGATGCTTGTCATTAGCCACTTTTATTAAGCCCTAAAGTGTATGACTCTTTATTAGTTGTATTCTAGGCTCCAAGGTTTTGCCAATATTGGATACAAGCAAATCGTAAGTTGACCAATAAATAGCAAAAAAAAAATTATATTTTATATACATATACAAATACATATACATATGTATGTCATATATTCGCGCGTGTATATATATATATATGTATGTATGTATGTATGTATGTATGTATGTATACGGACGCGTAAATTAGATTACTAATCAACCCAAATGGTTTGACTTTTAGTGAAGTGAGTGTCGCGTCCATACCCCTCAATCAACTTCAAATCCCAAAGGGATCAAGCCGCATAATTTATTTGTGAATCTCTTAAGCCAAGTATAGATGGCATATATTTGACTTGATGGAAATAGTCGAGGAGTGCAAACTGATTTGAACACCACCAAATAACAAATTGAAAAAAAAGAAAGAAAGAAGGGGTTGCTAGCTATCATTATGAACATAACTGGATCTAGACCCGAACATGCCCCAATTAATTAAACTAAAGCCTCATTAGGCCCAACTAGGAGCTTCACTTTAAGGTTAAATCCACATATTGAGGGTGCAATTGTGATCGCAATATTATGAAAACGAGTTTTCTCATATGCTCATTCGAGTTAGAAAATGTAAGGAGATTCAGCTCGATTGATATTAATTTCATGCGTTGGCTTTAACTCGATGCTTACCAGGGTTTTAAATTTTATGTTGATGTTGGGATAATTTGATATAGAACCTTTGCTATATCAGCCTAGATTATTTCGGGTCCCACAATACTAGCAGGACCAAAGACAATTTCCCCACCTTTGTATAAGAAAAATTAATTATTAATTATATATTTGTTTGATGAATTCTTTTTGAAATCATTTAGAAAAAATTAGATTGAGTTGTGGTAAAAATTAATTATATATTTGGATATCAGCCAAGCTTCTTGTCAACTTACATTTATATCTTATGTGTAATAATTTGCCCATATATTATATTTATTGCAAAGGCCAACAGATAGATATGTAATTAAATTGTATCCTATTGTAAAAAATGCTCTCTCATTAATAGAAAAAATTATTTAAATAATATATTTAAAATTAAGAGAATTGATTTAATCAAATCAAGTCCAATTATGAAAACCCAATATCTTCTCGGCTTAAGGCCCATTCAAAAATTAAGTGACAATTAAGTATACTAAAAATTAATTATTTAAATAGATATTAACCTAATTTTTATTATTATAGAGGTGAAATTACTGTAATATATTGAACTTTGGTAATAAAAAATAAATATTGTCATCAAGTTTTGTATTTATAAAATATGTAACCAGTTTTGTATGAATATCTATAAAAAAACATGCATATTTTACAATTATTAGATAAATATATAATGCATTGAGACCGTTAGTTGGAAAATATTTGTATAACCATTGAAAATTAGTCTAATTTTATTAAATGATTATAGAATGAAACTTCAAATTAACTTCGAGCATATTCTATATAAGGGTAAAATTATTGTAATATATTTATTGTTATATAAAAATAAACACTATTTATCTGAAATATGAATGTCATCAAATTTTGTATTTAAAAAGTATGTAACCAATTTTGTTTGAATATCTATAAAAATTTGCATGTTATACTTTGATCGATTGGATAAATATATAATGCATTTAGACCATTAGTTAAAAATATTTATCAGACCATCAAAAATTAGTCTAATTTAATTAATTGATTATCGAATGAAACTTCATATTAACTTTCAACATATTTTATTGTGTTAAAGAGCAAATATATATTTCAAAAATCAGAATAATTGTTATAAGAAAGGATATATATATATATATATATATACACACATATGTTTTAAAAATGAACATCAAATGATATAAACACTACAAAAAATTGATGATATATAGAATTTCTAAAATTATCACGATCGTATAAAAGAACAAATTTATAACAATGCTATAAAATTGATAAAAAATAAAAATAAAACATAAAGATAAGGATGTTATAAACAATATTTTATAAATATAAATTTATATTATATTTACAAAAATTAATATATGTGATAAATTTATAGTAACAGTTAATTTAAAAATGTGATGCAAATTAATTGAATATAAATTATTATTATTATGATAAGTTTTATTAAAAAGTTATTGAAGATTTATTTATATTAAAATTAAAAGTTGAAAATTATTATTATTTTGTATAAGATAATTCATGTCTAAAAATATAAATAATTACGATAAAAATGATATAGAGATATATGGACATGAATTCGTGTAACATATGGGACAAAAAAACTAGTGAAAGTGTATAAATACATTGTTCCATGAATGTTTAATAATTGTGTGTGTGTAATATGTCTTGCAATTGGAACATAGCGTTTGGTAACTAAGTAGTTTGATTATATTTGATTTAACTTGATTTGAAGAGGTAAAGATAAAAGTAGTTGAGAAAAATATGTGAAAGAATTTGAAAAAAAATAAAAAAAACAATGATTGTGTTGTTGAATTGATGAAAAAATGTTGAATAGTTGAAAGAATTTAGTATTAAAAAATTAATATAAATAATATATAATAAAAAGTTTGAGAGAATTTGAAGAAAAAGATAAAAAAGCAATGACTGTTGTTAAATTGAGGAAAAAGTAAGTTGAGTTAAACTACGTAAAATCAAGTTTTGTTATTTCTTTGTTCCAATTAAAAATTACACTGAGCGTCTTATTAATTTTCTCAGAGGATTTCTAGGCAATTATTAATTCCCTGCTTATTTTTTTTCTTTTTAAATCCCTAGCTCAAATGGCCACGTTACTATGAAATAGTGGCCATAAATATAAATGTATCTTAATACGTATATATTTTTGCACATGTCATATTATCTGCAGTCTTCCTCGTTATATTTGCATTTGCCTTCTGCTGAAATTTAATAAGTGTCCTACAGGATCAATTAGAACATTGAGATCGAAATAGCATAGCCGTGTGTATTTTTTGTCAAATTGATGGATGATCATTCCTCAATTTCTCCTTCTTTAAACTCTTTATGAGTTCTAAGGAGAACCAATTAGCCTACCGATATTCATCTATTGTAACTCGGCACCTTTTGTAGGTTATGAATACGTAGTCGAGTTTCCGCATAAATAGAGTACACACATCGACTTACTATAAAACATACACATCAGGAAGAACTGAAGGCTGCGTAGTAATCGAACATATGGCTCTATTTCCTTTAATTATGCCATTTAGCGAATCATGTTTAGTTACACCATGTCGCGGTTTAAAGTGAAAATTAGTGAGAGCAAGCATGTTAAATCGTAAGATGAATATAAGACCTCATAGTCTCATACACATGAGCAAGGATGTTAGAAGGGGGAATTTCATAATGGACTTCAGACTGTATATGATAGTTCTGGCGGAAGCCCAATAGTAACAGAAGAGTGGGCTTCGTCTCGGATTAATTGCTCATGATTTTTAACTACTAAGTGATTTTTTTTTTCAATTTAATTTGTACCATCTAATGAATGAAAGTTCAATGGATCCAATTAATGTAGTTTTCGAGTAAAGTCGGATCGTTAACGGCAAAAACTCTCTTAGACGTGAATTTTTTTTATTCAGAAAACTCAAACGATCGAGACTTTCTTTAAAGTAAACAAACATCGAACCATTTAAATCAACTTACGTTGGTATGTATTCGTTTTCATTCTCTGGCTAGCTCATCCTGGCACATCACACAGGTTCGATGTCATCTCCGTTTACATATTACGATTTTGTTCTATGGTATTTGTTTTCATTTTTCGGTAGCATGCCAGTACAATATTTAATTGCTATATATGCCATTTCGATGCGATAATCGATACATCTAAATTCTTTGTTTTTCTTAATAGGATACTGTGTAAGGTCAGTATTAGAAAGAAATCCTTCCAATTTTTTTATTTTTTATTTTTATCTATATACATCATTTTGTAATAACATCGTTTATCCATCTCTTCTGTACAATATTATTGTCCCATTGTTTGCTCTTGTCGTATAAGATTATACAATTTGACTATGTTGTCCTTTCTGTTTTGTTCGTTTAAAAGAACCCCCTCAATCTAATATATGAAATCCGAGTTAGATAGTAGGATAATAAAAGAGATATTAAATCGTATGGACGTTTATTGGTTTCAGATTGAAAGTGAATATCACTACATTAATCTCTCATTTAATTAACCGGTCAACTTTAAAGCAAATAACTATAACCAAACTGCTAGTTATAGCTTCAGGCCGACATCGTTATCGAACAACAAACTGAGAACAAGCCGATGCCAATAAGTGATATCAGTATACTAAATCTATCGTATAGTTTAATATCCATATCGTAGATATGCATGGTTTCTATTTAGGAAAGAAAGAAAAAAATTCCCCGAGACACTTGATGATGATCAATCGTCATTGCTCCGTGCAAGTAAACATTGTATTATGAATAAAAAGAAAAAAAAGGTAAATTTATTATGATGTTAAATAAACTTGCCAATGTGTTTTTGCCAAACCGAACCTAATAGGTGGATCTCTGATTACAATAACAGGGAAAATTAGGTCATGAAATGATCGATTCGAGGAGGTCATTTTTCATCATTAATTTGCCTAACAATTTTATTGCGAGTCTTTTTCTAATTGATTTTTGTGTGGGCCTACCTTATCTTACTACTTATTGTGAATCTAAAACCCACAATTATTTGACTGGATTAGTTGGGGCTCAATTGAACTTCCGAATACTAGGGTTTACGCCGAAAAATCTAAAAGTTTCATAGAAAAGTATATGATAAGCACTTTTTTAGTGCATAAGCCTGGAAGTAATTAATTCTCTTAGTCAAAATACATCTAGAAGAAAGGGACCAAATACACACACATATGACTAATGAGTACATTACCACAAAAACCATAGGATGGAGAGGAAGAAATTTGTGTCATGCAATTAACTTTAAAACCGTTATTATCACCAAAAGAAACATAAACTATGCTTTAATGACTAATGAGTATATTACCACAAAAACCATAGGATGGAGAGGAAGAGAAACTGAGGTATGAACTTATGCTTGCGCATGATAGATACGTGTAAGGGGACGCCTTGATCATTTTTCATCTAGGTTGAGCTAATAGGACCCGCAAAGCCAAGCCAGGAACTTGACCTCTTGGTCCGTATAGCTTTGGTTCGCAAGCACATCGGCCATGCCATATTGGCTTATGTGTATATATATACTCTTGGTAGGCAATTATTGAGATTTTATATTTCATTTTGAAAAAGAAAAAGGAATTTATAATTCTTGCCAAGGGATTACCGATACTGAATTTGTATTTCTTATCAGAGGAATTATTGGATTCACTATGAAACGTTTCTCATGGCAATAAGAGCTTTTTTTCTTTTTCTTTTTTGTAGTAAATTTACGGTTATTCTCAGTCTATTGATTGAGACTAATCTTATTCATATGTCATCTGAGTCTGAACCACAAATTATTTTAGTAAATTTCGAATACATAGACTGTAGGTGAAGTTCATTCACTGAAGACTTAGTTTGACGCTAATCAACCATACCCTTATGATTTATAAGTAATTCTTTTTTTTTTCAATAGATAACAGGGTAAAAGCCCAAATAAACTAAAAGGTATAATAATGGGGCATGGAGACCCCTGAGAGAATGCCTAGTAATAAAGGCCCTAGACCATAAGAAACCGAACACAAAAAGTGAAAACTCAAAAACAAAGATACAACTCTTCACGTTAATCAGTCCGCACAACAGTTACATTTCTTGTAAGTATCAACCACTATGAGTTCCCAATCCCTTGCCATGAAATGGCGAGACAAAGAAAGAAGAGGGCGAAGCAGAGGTGCTCCTGCCTCACCGGTATATGAGAAGTTCCTTGATGGCTGCTTAGTTAACTTCTAAAATCAGCTTTTGAACCCCATAGACCATGCAACCTGCAAACAGAACATACTCCCCATAGCTCGGACATCGAAGACAAAGCAACCTTGATGTTATGCATAAAACCCTCTAGCCAAGTGCCATTAGAATCCCTGATAAGACCACCCGCTCCTGCCAGACCCGGATTACCAAGGGCTGCTCCATCTGTGTTTAGTTTGAACCAACCCTCATCTGGTCTAGTCCATCAAATAAATTTTTAGGATTTCACCATAGATGGAGAGGCCTTGTCCTCCAAATCCTTGGATCTGCTAAATCCATGAGTAGTGCGAAGGATACATCCAGCTTCATCGGATGGTCTTCTAAAATTATTTTGAAATAACTCGTTATCCCTCCAACTCCAAAGCAACCACCAGCCAACATCAAATATACCAGTCCATCTCGGCGAATTCCTAACCCGAAGGTTCGAGGAAAGCCAATCTCGAAGAAGTTGACTGAAAAAATTCAGCATACACGTATGGGACACTAACTTGATCCATATAGTCTTCGTGAGAGAACAATCTCTGAGTACATCGAGGGCCGATTTTGGAGCAAGGTTATATCTGCGGCACAGAGAGGACGCAACAATGGGAGCCAAAATGTGTGAAATCGATGGGAAATATGACTTAATATTATTAGAAAAGGGCATGCCAAAAATGCCTAATATGCGGTATGGGTTATTCCCATTTCGATCCTACACTTATTAGTGTCGCCCAAATATACCAATCAAACCTCATAAAAGAATTTTAAACAACACTATCACAAACTCTTCAAATAAACTAACGGTGCGTTTGGATTCAGAGTTAAAGTAACTTTGATTTTGATTGTGGAAAATGACAAATGAGTTGAAATTATAAATTTGACTTGGGAAACGTGTATTTTTGTTGTGTAGTGTGTTGAGTTAAAGTTAAAGTTCAAATTTTGGACTTGAAAAATGTGTATTTAAGTTATGTAGTGTGTTGAGTTAAAGTTAAAATTAAAATTAAAGTTATTTTAATTCCCAAAACAAACGGGCCCTAAAATTCTTATTTCTGATGGATTAAAGTATGTTGTGCCAAGTGTCCTTAGTTTTTTTTTTTTTATTTCCCAAGTTTCTTTTTTTTCAAAAACTTCTTCGGACCTGTACAATCTTTCACTTTTATTCCTATAATCTTTTCTAATATATTTTATTACAATCCCCATATGTTTTTCTCCTCTCTTTCCAAGCACGTGCAACATGAAAATCAATTTCCAAAAAAGAGCACATTTTTAGAATTTTCAAGGTGCATATGAACAAATAAAAAAAAAATTTGCACGTGGAAATATGAAGAAATGATTATACACGTGAGTAATTGGGTAGGATATAATATGACAATTAAATGAGTTTTTATAAGATTAATCATTGAAAATTAAAACGAAATAACATGGATGGTTTATATTATAGGGGAATTTACCTAAAATGACCTATGGTTTAACCTTTTTTAAAAATTTATCATATGTTTTTTTTGTCAAATCTATTATATAATTTACTTTTTGTATCAAATCTGTCTTGGCGTTATCTTTTCCGTCGACATCTAACGGTCATACTGACGTAGCGTCCAAGTGGAAAGTGTGGCCCACTATCTCTCCAAGTGCCACGTCGGCACGGTCGTTAGATGTCGACGGAAAAGATAACGCCGGGATAGATTTGATACAAAAAGTAAACCATATGATATATTTGACAAAATAAAAACATATGATAGATTTGACAAAATAGATAAATCATGAGTCATTTTAAGTAAAAATCCCTTTATTATATTTATCATTTTATAATTATGTTATTATTATAGTGAAACATTAAACGCGGTCCCTCTGCAAATCGATCGAGGAGGCCAGGTGTCATGTTTGCAATTTTAGTCTTGGTATCTGTGCTTTCATTGAGAGTCGAACTCAAGTCCCTTATCTCACAGAGGAGGCTATGATGGGTATCGAGACTGCTCGGTCCCATGTCAGAAAGGAATGAGTTTTCAAGAGCACCCCACTCCTCCAAGAGGCGTTTTAATCCTTGCAAGTTCATGCATACCTGTTGGAGGGACCCTTCTATGTCGAGAATCGTGGTCCCACGCGATGAGTCGACCTCATCAAAAACCATACGATTGAGAGAGGGAGAGAAATCAGGAGCCTGCTGAGTTTTCATGTGAGTTGGCCTGAATTAGGTCCCGCAAGCCAAGCTAGGAATTTGACCTGATCTTGGTCCATATAGCTTTGTTTCGCAAGGACATCGCTCAACGCACGAATCTCAGACCGAGAAAGGTACTTTTAAGGCATGAGATAGCATCAAATTAAAGTCTGAAGATAATAGCCATACCCAATGATCTAGCTAGCTCCTACTCTCTTGTCATCAAATATATATCACGACTTAACTAGTTAATAGGAAAGTATTTAAGAGAGTCGGTCTCGAGAATCATTTTTATCTCTTCCTCTATGGTTTTATATCGACTACTTCCCCGAACTGTACCTATAACATGAACTATAGCATCTATGCAAGAGACACCGTGAGTTATCGGCCTATACATATCATTCGAAATAGGTGAGGGAAACTTGACTGATATTTGTGCCAAGTACTCTCCACATTTCCCTCACTGGTTTCGCCATTTCCTTTTCTCGAAGATGAGCCTTTTGTTCGCCATAGTGAATTGTTATCTAGCGATCGAAGTCCCACTGTCCACACAGTCATGCATAAAAAGAAAGTACATAAACGATGTACCGCCAATTTCAAATCAAATCATGATTTTACAATTTGCCATAAAAAACTGCTTTTACTTAAAAATCGCAGAAAAGGTCGTCCATATGGAACATATGGACAGATTGCTCGGAGTTGCATCTCCAAGATGTGGAGGTTGCAGCATTGAAGGCTCAAATCAGTTTGGGGCAAGAAGCAAATTTCTGGAGTCTTTTCATCAGGTTTTGGGTTCAAATGGCCTTAAATGGATATTCTATATTTTTGTAGATTTGATTTTGAAGATAGGAAGAAAGTAGGTGATAAAGAAGGAGGATGTTTTTCAGTATATTAGGGAAAGATATTTTTGGAAGTTGAGAGGTTAAATTAAGGAAGATAGCATCTACAAGGATTATGCTGAACGAATGCGAGGGGAGGATGAGGAACACACGACATAGACTTGGGCGACATAAAGAGGAGAACAAGGAGGGAATTAGGATTCGTGAAGATGGTTTTCTGCGGAAAATTCGTGATCATCCGGATTTCATTTCACTTTTCTATTCTCTTCCCTTTTGATCGATTATGTCGATCTCCTGTTCTCTTGAGATGTCGACTCTTTGAGGTATGAACTAATTTTATTTTCTAGGATTTCGATATGTTTAGTCGATTGATTTCATGACACTCTCTTGATCTTAATGAATCGATGTATTTATTCCACATCCATGGTGTGATTGCTCGAATCACCAATTCCATTGACTTAGTAATCCCAACGAACTCAGGTTGACATAGACATTATGCGAATAGCCTTTGATTCTGGTTAATCGGATAATCAGGTTGATTTGTGTTTCAGGTACACGTAATTCGAGATAGATACTTCATAAGCCCTTTTTTTTTATTGCAATTCCAATAAAAATATAGGGCGTTAGTCAAAGTAGATATTTTCCTAGGCAATTTGAAAAATACTTAATTAGGAAAGAACATCGAATCTCGTGGTAGTACAATCATTCGTTCGTGAATTTGGGAAGGAGAGTGTAGGTAGAATTTATGAAGTATCAAGGGAAGTCGAGATCCTAAATTTTTATTATCATAGACTGTCGTTAAGTGAACTCTTTGTGCTTCTCGATTGTTAGTTTATTTTGCCTTTGCTAGTTTCATAGCTCATAAAATTCGATTGGTTTGATTTCCATTTAGGATTTTGACAATTTTATTAATGATTTTTTTTGGTACAATATTCCTTAAGAACGATATTTACTCATCCTTATGTTATTTAATGCGACCCGCATACTAATGAGGTATTGAATCGCTACATCGGTCTTACATCAAGTATATAGATATAGTCACGCATATAATATTTATATATATAATATTAAAAAGCAAATTTTGAAAAGAATTTGCATAGCAATCTGCCTTTTTGAGTCAGATTTTGGTACCTATGGATATTTTATTAAAAAAAAAATTGAACAGAGAGAGCAGTGGTTCTAATTTACATATGATATGACAGAGTTGTGCATGCATGAATTAACATTTGCAAGTGGAAAAATCTAATCCCTTTCATGGATAAGTCTTCTTTTTCCACCCAATTTTGTCTTTGCTTTTTTTTCACGGGAAAAAAAGCTCATAAAAGGAGATATCTTAGCACGAACGGTGTCGGCCTCCATCTTCTTTTTGCTCGACCTGAAGAATCTTATCCGATTGGAAAGAAATCGCGGATTTTCCGTTGTGTTCATACCGATGGTTCGATATGCTTCCATTGTTTTAGACATTCCATCGGATTAGGTCAACCTAGCTAGGTGCATCCAAATACATGGAGTATCTTATTTGATATGTGCAGCCAACAATCAAATTTATATATCCTATTTGCTAACGGGCACCGGATTGCCCAACGACAGAATGCGATGGGAAAGTAATTGAAGCATCTTGAACACGTTTCTCGAAATGATGGAGAAAAAAAAGTGATGAGTGAGACTGCAATACGATATAAAATCGAATACAATATCATATTGAAAAAAAGAAAAGATGATATTTATATGAGCTGCGAATTTCAGACTCATGTTTAAAAAAAAGAAAAGAAATCGTATTTTCTTTCTGTTTTTTTCTTCTAAATGATGTTCATGATTTTGTTATTAATTGTTACATTTAATGTAACATTTCGTCTGTGTTTATCTAATTGATTGGCCTATTGGGGCTTTATATTGATGAAGAATGGAAGTAGGAACACCGAACTAGCTTGGACGACTTTTCAACCACAAGGTCAAATCGTGAATGTCATTGAATAATCAAATCTATTAGCTGCAAATTCAAACGATATATACGCACGCATATATATGTCCGCACATATAATTATATCACACAGATATTTTTAATTGTCTTATTTGTTGCATAAACCAATAGCTTTTTTTTTTGAGAAAAAATAAATTATTAATATATATTTATATATGACATGTGCTGAATTGCAATTTGTTTTTGTAGGCTACGTGGGGAAAATGTTCGAATTCTATAAAACATAATGTCGTGATGTTTCAAGCGCGTTGTTACAGATTAGTCGTCGCAGTCACATCTTTCTTCTTTTTAATAATTTTTTTCCCTTTCTTATTTTTTGAAATGTAACTATGAGTCATCATTATACTATCGATAAATATTCATCTGTGTGGTTTTCCTTATTACTCATAGTTTCCAAAACCGGACCGAACTCGATGATTGGCGAATTAGAACCCTCATCAGTTCATCTCTGCTATGTTTGGTGGTCTATTTAGGATATGGTATATACAGTTAGGATTAGCCACGAAATATAAACACATCTTATCCACTTATACTCTCCCAAAGTAACTAATTCAATGTTTTGGTCCAGTTTTGGAATACGTATGTATTAAAAATGCTAAATTCTTTAAAAAGGTGCGCTTCATAATTCTCCTAACATTTATATATATTAAAAAGTCCTTAAATATATTGTATAAATTCTAACTCATACCCTACCATTATAAGTGAAAATTTTCAATTAAAAGCATTTTAAATTAATTATTTACCCTTATCAAATACCAAGTAAATATTTCGTGTCTTAAAGACACAACAAAAAAAAAGAGTGGAATCATACTTTATCCTTTTGATGCTCGCCCTCCCCTCCATATGACCCATACGCTTGACCACACACACTTCTTACGGATTGCTGGAAATTCGGGTGCTTGAGTCATCCATACCTTTTCTTTCTTTCGCATTACATGTTATTAAAAGTTGAATGGTTTCGATTAATTCAGACTCTAATGTGATCAGCTTACTAAGGAAAAATCCGTCGAATATAATTTTACTCAATTTGCAAAATTCGAGTTTGAAGTCTTATTTAAGGAGAATCGGTACCGAACCACCTTGGTCAATCCCCTTTAATATTTATTTATACTATTTTAATATTTTCAACTTCTCTGTCACGTGCACGACTCTTGTACGTCTGAACGTACTAGAAACTACAGAAAAAAACAAAAACAAAGAACTTCCGATACAAGTTATTCACATTTGCGGAACATTATATCCACATGACATGTCGTAAGAATTATTTTACGGCCTATCGTGGCAATTGCTTCAATCTAATGAAAATTCATCCAATTTTATAAATTAAGAAGTGTTTTTTTTCCTTTAATTGGGAAAACTAGGATCGGGTGAGAAAAGTAAAAGCATTTCTATCTATGGGTACGAAAATAAGCTCGGGTTCACATTCAAGTTCAAATAAAGCCTGTAATAAGGCCCGAAAATTAAAGTACGAAATTATCCAAAATTTGGAAGAGCCGTTCGTTGACTTACTAGCCGTCAAAGAGGATCAGACGTCAGGACCGTTCCCCCATCTATATCGCCACGTGGCAAGATCCTGCTGGTGGTGGCCCACAGCCCTCGCTTTATCCGATCCCACCCCCTCCCCCAGGTCTATTTAAACCCCTTCGCTCCAAAACGATTCAAAATCCTAAGCAAAACACTCTTCTTCTTCTTCGTGTCGACGAGCGGAGCTTTAGCTGTGCATTGAACGGAGAGGTAAAGGAGCTCAAATCCATAACCGGTTGGCTTCACAGCTGAAGAGTTGAAGAGCCTCTGCTGTTTGAGGTTCCGAAGATGCCTGCGGCAGGATTCGCGGTGGCTCCCTCGGGAGCCGAGTTCGAGGCTAAGATCACTCCGATTGTGGTCATCTCCTGCATAATGGCTGCTACCGGCGGACTCATGTTCGGCTACGATGTCGGCGTTTCCGGTAAGTTTATCCAAAGCCTTTTCTGAATCTCAATTTCACTGCTCTGATATTGATGGCGTGATACGTGAAGCTGCTCTTAATCTTGGATTCTTTATTCGATAATTTGAAGAAGAAGCTCGTTGGTATGGTTGCATCTGTTAGTTTAGTAATTCGATTGATCAGCAATCGGTCGTCTTTCTTCGCAATTGATCGCAATACCAAAGCATGTAGTCTCTCTCTTGACTGATTAGAATCCAAGTTCCATGGGAGCATCTGATTTTGTTACAGAAATGACCTTCCGTACTAGCTCTGATGAATTCGGTCGCAACTGCTTGTTGACAAAAGAGAGAGTCGGAGAATGTGTCGGTCGTTTGCATATTGCTTGCACGGAACAGTGGAGTGTTAATCACTGCGTAGTTGTTGAGGATAAAGGGCTATTAATTTCCGAGGGCGTAGGTCGAACTGTCAACTGAGTATCTGATAAAAATCAACACTTACCTAATTCTCAATGTGTGAGAATACTCTCCGTTTTGACTTTGGTGATTTGAGCAAGCAGAAGATGACTCAAACAACTGAGGAATTATATTGCTCGACGGAAAATATTTTGCCGTTAGTAGTTGAACGAACAGAGGGCGTGAAATTAGCTCCTCTGTAACTTGCAAAGTCTATTTGCTTACTTTTATGATATATATACCGAGAGACAGGGCGCAACTTAATTAACAGATTGATCTTGATAATGAACAGGGGGTGTCACTTCTATGCCTGATTTCTTGGAGAAGTTCTTCCCGGTCGTCTACCGTAAAAAGCTGGATCCCACAATCAACAGTAATTACTGCCAGTACGATAATCAAGGCCTGCAGCTGTTCACATCGTCGCTCTATCTTGCTGGGTTAATCTCGACTTTCTTTGCGTCATACACCACCCGAGTCTTAGGCAGGAAACCGAGCATGCTTATCGCCGGAATCTTCTTCATAGCTGGTGTGGTTCTCAATTCAGCTGCTCAGGACCTTGCAATGCTCATCATCGGAAGAATTCTACTGGGTTGTGGTGTCGGTTTCGCCAATCAGGTATACTGTTTGTTCTAATTGGTGCAAAATATCAACTTTTTGCACGGATATATCAAAATATTTGTTCTTTTCCATGTGATTGTGGGCTTTTTTTTTTGGTCCGGAAAAGCATCACATGATAGAGATATCTCACTTGGAACAACCTAGAAAAAAATCCAAATAACTCCACTTCTTTAAGTCTCCATCCTTCCTTTTCGAAGATTATTCCTGTCGAAAAACGTGATACTCTTTGTTCCTTTTTTGGTCCCATCTATCTGGTCCAACCTTGAGGGATGAACAGATTTCCTAATTGCTCATGTCATGACCTGAATTTTCAACCGCCTAAGTAGGCTTTTGGACCTTACTTAACTTGTGAAGAATAAACTTAGCTTGGCTTGACGTAAGATGCAACATAACTTGTCTACTACTTGGACTTGGAATATATAGATTTTGTCTAAGAGCGTGTCGGTCCGAAACTCATCTGTTTTTGGCTTTATTGAAGAGCAACTAATAAGCAAACAATGGATGCAGGCTGTTCCGCTGTTCCTTTCGGAAATCGCACCCACGAGAATACGTGGAGGACTGAACATTCTGTTTCAGCTCAATGTTACCATTGGGATTCTTTTCGCCAACCTCGTCAATTACGGAACTGCCAAGTAAGTCCAATTCTCTTTCTGTAGTTAGCTTTTCTGTCGCTTGATGTGGAAAAGAGGAAAGTATCAATTTGAAGAAGTTTTAATGTCTGTCTTCTGTAAGTTTATTGATAGATGTTGAAGTATTCAGCCTGTTTGAGTCCAAAGCTAGCAGGAACATAGCTGGAGAAGCATTTATGCTTAGAAAACCTTGTTCTAAACGAGAAAATATGGGCTAAGATGATCGGACATAATCTTTAATCCTGGGGCTGCTAACAGATTTTTACTTCCCAATTTCTCCTTTAATTTGCTGATGGATTTTGTGGCTGAAACAGGATTAAAGGAGGCTGGGGATGGAGGCTCTCGCTGGGGCTTGCCGGCATTCCTGCTGTTCTCCTGACTGCAGGGGCAATCTTCGTAAAGGAGACTCCCAATAGTCTCATCGAGCGTGGCCGCCATGAAGAAGGAAAAGCCGTGCTCAGAAAGATTCGAGGTACCGATAACATTGAACCCGAATTTCTAGAGCTCGTAGAGGCCAGTCGCATTGCTCAAGAAGTGAAGCACCCATTCAGAAATCTCATGAAGAGGAGGAACCGCCCTCAGTTGGTCATTGCAAGTGCTATGCAGGTCAGTTTCCTTTTTCAAACTATAAGTAGTTTTTCGCTTGCTTTCACTGCAATGTGATTTCGACCTGATAAAACATAGCAAGGAGTTGATCGATACGTCGGACTAACAATTTGTCATTGAACAACAGATCTTCCAGCAGTGTACGGGCATCAACGCCATCATGTTCTACGCCCCTGTCCTGTTCCAAACTGTCGGATTTGGCGATGATGCATCCCTATACTCTGCTGTCATAATAGGAGCAGTCAATCTGGTCTCCACCTTCGTGTCCATCTACGCGGTGGACAAAATCGGTCGGCGAATGCTCCTGCTAGAGGCCGGCGTCCAAATGTTCCTCTCCCAGGTCACCATCGCAATCATACTGGGGTTCAAGGTGAAAGACCATTCCGAGAACCTCAGCCACGGGCTGTCGATCTTCGTGGTCATCCTGGTGTGCACGTTCGTCTCATCATTCGCATGGTCGTGGGGTCCACTCGGCTGGCTCGTCCCTTCAGAGATATTCCCCTTGGAGACAAGATCAGCGGGGCAGAGTGTAACAGTGTGCTTCAACTTCCTCTTCACGTTCATTATCGCGCAGGCCTTCCTCTCGATGCTCTGCCACTTCAAGTACGGGATATTCCTGTTCTTCTCGGGATGGGTTTTCGTCATGTCACTCTTCGTGCTGTTCCTCCTCCCAGAGACGAAGAATATTCCGATAGAGGAGATCACGGAGAGGGTGTGGACGAAGCACTGGTACTGGAAGAGGTTCATGGATGATGACAATGTCTACATCGAGGAGACAGTTAACGGGAACGGATCGAACAAGGTTAATGGGAACAGATCGAACAAGACCGAGCGCAATATTAATCTTCCAACATTGAATTTTAATATAGATGTAGGCTTATAGATAAATCCCAACATTAACGCCGTCCCAAAAAGGAAAAAGGGAAAAAAAAAAAAACAGAGATTTATGCCAACATTGATGTCTTAGAATAGAGAATAGCTATAGCCATATAGTTTGTTACTGTGGATATTGTATGCATGTTGGTTTTGAAGGTATGCTGGAAAACGAAAAATGAAAATACAGTTTTAAATTTTTTTTATATATAAATCTATTGGCTTGTAATTTTTTTTTTCGAGTGTACAGATTTAATTGTGTTTGGAGAGGATAATTCATTAAATATCATATCGAACTCAAAATCTCTTTACCTGGACAAGAGCAATATAACAACACCAAATCCTCCCATTCGAAAAAGCTTTCTTTGGCTGAAAGAAAGATACTACCTATGGCTGTGAGCCAACTTTATGTACATCACCAATTTATATTTTTGCTAATGGATATTGGTGTAACACCGAATCCATTGGTGATTTTGCCCTTAAAGTATAACTTACTCTCTCTTTTAACAAATTTCATCAACCGCTTAGAATAAAGAAGTATGTCGTACATTGAACTCGAACCGGTATTTAAACAATCATATATATTTTGCTCCTCTGTGGAGATACACAGCTATTCATAGTGCAATGTTGTATACTTCTTTGATTCGGTTTTACGTGAGAAATCACATGCTTTATGTGATCTATGCACAGTGATTTAACATCGCAACATGAGATATAAATGATCCTAAGAAATCGAATAACTAGGGCAGTATTTTAGCTAAGTTAATTTGCAGCGAGGTTTGCGAACGCCCTGATTCCAGTCAATTAACAATGCATAATTTGATGATCTATGCATTTTTTTGGAAACGTTTAACCAAACAACAAAGGAGAGAGTAGAAGGGAAGCAACACACAAATTTGACAAGCTTAAAGTGCATTTTAGAGGGAAAATTGTGAAAATATTATTCTCGCAATTGTAGAAGATCAACATTTAATAATGTTTTGTGTCTCCTGGAATCAAATTTGTGTCGTTCTACTTATAAGAATTGATAATACTTGCCACTTAATCGGCCGCTTGTTGAAACTTTAATCTTTTTTTCTTATTAATATTTTTAAGTGAGGCATTACATCACAAGGCATAGTCTCTCTTCTCTTTGTTTTCTTTTTGATATATTAATAATGGTTAACATTCATAATTCATGTAATATCGTGATCCTACCTAGCCGATGGTCCATATATAGTGCACTCGGACGGTTTTAATGAGATTCACCTAATGGGGGTCTCCATACCCCAACGAAGTATTTTGATGAGATTCATCAACAGCAGGAGATGTAACAGAAGGATTAAAAAAAAATATGCCTAGAATTCAAAATTTAGGGACTGATATGGAAAACTCTCTAGTCCAGGAAGTAAAAAGGCCAAATGGAGATTTACGAGGACCGATCGGTGCAATTTTGCTGTAAAAGAATATATGTTCCTTCCATTACGAATGTAGTAATATATCTGCAAGATCCAATCTTAAACATCCTTTGCTTTGAAGACTGTCAATCAAAATGAATGCATATAATTAAGTATACCTAGCTATTATATGTGTCGCCTTGGGTTGCTCCCGGTCGGTGGTTAAGCTTTGAAAACCCATTGCATGTTGGATTTTATTGTGAGGATGTTTTAGTGAATGTAGATTCAGATTGACAATGACACAATAACTCCTTTTCTGTCCTTTAATTTTGACTAAATATTCGATGAGTGTTATGAGGACCAATCAATATGCTTATAACTTATAAGTGGAATATATTTTTCACTTTCAAGCATTTTGATTGAATATTAAATATGCAAGTGGACAAGTAATACTCACCGAATATTTGCTCCTTAATTTGCTATTGTATAGGGTCCGCTTACTACGTTGACTGAGAGGCCAAACCAGATCCACGTGTGCTTTAAATAAGCGCATTGGGGAATTAATTTGGTACGGCAGGACCTGAGAAGGATTATAGTGCAGTAGCATTAGATGTCTGTGTTTTTTGAACCGTGAGATTTCACGTTCAATTCTCAAAACATAAACTTATTTGCCTTTTTATTTACCCATATTCTGTGACTGGCTACTCATTGACCTTGTTATAACCCAAAAATGGGTAGGACGGGACTAGAGTTTAGAGCCCTAGCAATTTGGGACATGATCAAAGATGGACTGAGTGAGGTAGAGAGGGGCAGTTACCCCTTTAAAATTTTCGTGCTTTAAGAAGATTTATTTATAGTTTTTCAAATTTTGATGAAATTCTTTATATTCGCTCCCAAACATAGAAAAATTATTTTGCACCCCTTTAAAGATCCCCCGTTAATCTAAATCCTCGGTTCGTCCCTGCAATTGCATGATGATGAGCTTCAACCAAACTAACAAACCTTGATCAATTGTGATGGCCTTCGATCAGCTTCGGTTGTCTAAATCATGAATAGAAGCCAATTAAGGGATAACAAAGCAACTCAAGAGTGAGTGAGTGTCGAGTGCGTACAGACTTCAGCATTTATATTTTAGATTTTTCAAGAAACGGCAATAATAAGCTAGGTGACCAAAATCGAGGTGCAAAGCGATCCTACTATAACACAGAAAACTTGAGGGGGCAAAGCGTGCTTGATTAGAAAATAGAGGTGGTGCAAAGTGCAATTACCACATTTCTGTCATCGTCATCATCAAGTTCGTCGACACATGTTTTCTTTTAAGGAATCCCTAATTCCGAGTATTGTGAATGGAGAAAAATTACAATTGATTCGGCCTTGTTTGGCAAATGAAATTTTTTTTAACTCTACTCCACTTATTTTCAATTCATCAACATAATTATTACTTTAGTCATCTTCAAATTTTTTTTATCTTAACTATCATTCAATTCAATTTTTAATATTAAATTCTCTCACCTATTCATTACTTTTTTTCACAATTTATCAATACAATCATTATTCTCTTTTAACTATTTATTACTTTTTCTAATTTTTTCATAATTCAACAACACAATCATTATAATTTCAAATAAATATAATTATTTATAGTTGAAATGGAGTGGAGTGGATTAGAATTAAAAAAAATTTATTTGCCAAACAAGGCTACCTTTTAATAATGCAATTTAGTTCAAACTTGAATCAGTTGGAACTCATTGAACTTTCAGGTATATCATGTGTTGCTTACCGATTGTATATGTTTGATAACAAAATTTGATTTTACTTTATTTTATTTTATTTTTCCCTCAATTCAAGTCATTACTTTTTTTATCGTTTAATTTTTCTCTCATACTTTTTCTTATCTATTATTTAAATTAATTTTTTAATACAAAATTCTCTAAACTATTGAACATATTGTTTTCAATTTTGACATTTTTTTCCTCAATTCAATAACGCAGTCATTACTTTTTTATTTTTTTTTTAGATTCTCTCGCATACTTTTTTTAATTACTTTTATCTTTATTTTTTCAAATTAAATTCAATTAAATTTAATTTCGTTATCAAAGCCGTGGAAGTAAGTGAATGAAAGAAAGAAGCTGCTTCACCAAAATCGGGGCAAAAAAGCCGCGCGCTCACTCTTCCGTTAAAGAAATAAACTCGCCTCCAAACGCACCACACTCTCAACCAACCAACACACACGCGTAAACAAACCAGAGTTGATTTGAGTTTTGGTTGGTGGTCAATAAATCCTTCCACAGACACAGCCAGAGCCAGAGCCAGAGCCAGAGCCAGTCTTATAAAATCCTCACTCTCTACCTCTCTCTCTCGCTCTCTCTCTCTCTCTCTCTCTTTTTGTAAGAGCTTGTCTGAGCTGATCAATCTGCTTTGGCAGTCTCCATATATGCACACACAGACATATATACATACACAGAGAGAGATCTAGTCTGGTGTGTCGTCGAACGTCATGGCAGGTTCGATGTTCGGGGGAGGAAGAGAAAGAGCGGGTATGGTGGGAGCTGTGGTGGTGCTGGCGGTGGCTCTGGG
This sequence comes from Punica granatum, assembly GCF_007655135.1. Taxonomy (NCBI): domain Eukaryota; kingdom Viridiplantae; phylum Streptophyta; class Magnoliopsida; order Myrtales; family Lythraceae; genus Punica; species Punica granatum. The sequence goes on along the minus strand of NC_045131.1, from coordinate 13,150,051 downwards.
GTTGCTGCCGGCGTTGACGGAAGCGGCGGTGTACAAAGTTGGGGACGCCGCCGGGTGGACGACCATCGGCAACGTCAACTACAAGCAGTGGGCTGCCCTCAAGAACTTCCAAGTTGGTGATGTCATCAGTATGTTCACTCCCCACTCCCCTCCCTCTCTTCTGTTCTAATTAAACTCCATTAGTTACCAGTATGGATTGATTTAATTAGCCCGGAGCTGTTTTTTTAATTAAAAAAGATTTTAATTTTGAATCTTGTGAATAGAGAATCGGTGAGTCTTATGTGTAGCTCTTTATTGTTTGATTGATTGACGAGAGACGATAGACAATGTAATTAATTCTGTGTGGGCAGGACGCCATAGACAAGCGTGGTAAGTCACAGTCTCTTCCCGAACCGATACCGGGTGGGTTTAGCATGTTAAATAATAATGGAATGGTCGACGGTCGACTGTCGAGTCTCAGTTTGGTCTTTTGACTGCTTGATCAGTGTCACTTTCGATTTGGAGAATGACAAGGAGACCGACATGCATAACAAGGACGAGATGGTTAAATATAAATAAATAAATAAATTGTATCATATCATATAATATATACCCTCCGTTTTTTTGGGTAATTATATTTCCTCCTTCATATCCCTAATCTTTGATTTTTTTAAAAATTTTATTCACTAAACTATTCTCTTTTTATAATAGAATTTAATTTCATATTGGAGATCTCTTATGAAGTAGTGGGCTGCTCCGATCTACAAGAAAGGGAAAGCGTGAATTCATTATTTTTCATACTTTTTGGCAGCAAGCAATCAAATTGAAGGGCCATGTATTAGTCTTCCCTTCTACGCCACATTGAAGAGCGATGTTATTTCACGCCAATAATCATTATAAAAGTACTAATTCAAAGAATTTCACTCACTCTACCGTAAAAACTCTACCCAAAAAGAAAATCACACTCACGTTCATATAAAATGTAATTTAAAAATATTCAAGAAGTATTCAATATATGTAAGTGTTAGAACGATTATTAGATATATCTTTTAGTAAGATTTATCAATTTTTAATGTTTTCGTAAAATTTTTTAAAAAATTGTTCGAGTCAATATTAGATTGTACCAAGGCAAACGCACTGTGAATGCAATTTCCCAATCGCGTTTGGTTTTTTTTTTTTAAGCATAATATTTCACTTGGCTTTGACCCTCTTGGAGTTACCAAAACCCAATGACCAATGGTCTCTGCACCTTTCTTGATGGGATGCATTGACTAGCTCGACAATTCATAGGAACCGTTCTTTTTCGAGACTAAGGAGCCGTTTGGATAGAGTTAAAGTTATTTTAATTTTGATTTTGATTGTGGAAATGGACAAATGAAATGTGATTATAAATTTAACTTGAAAAATATGTATTTTTATTGTGCAGTGTGTTGAGTTAAAGTTAAAGTTAAAGTTAAAATCAAATTTCTTTAAATCCAAACGGAGACACTTTGGATTTCCTTAAATACCCGAGTTATATTAATTACACCTGATTATGGGAAAATGGGTTCGATGCATTGATTTAGAATCAGGAGGACCTTTGTTCAATTTTTACGTAAGGGAATTTTCATATTCCTATGTTTTTCTTTTCCTAATTATTTAATTCTTGATTCATAAATTTCGTTTGTAATCGAAAGGAAAATAATAATAATAATAATAATAATAAAACCGATTGATGGTGGGTCACGTTGTCGCATGTAGCCTTGCCTAGCAAACCAAGCTTAAAAGCCTGTAGGGGTTTCATTATTTTTAATTTCAAAACATCGGGTGCACGCTTCGATCATTAAACATCATTTTATATCATTCATTCATATATATAGATATATAGACATATAGACATAGGTGTATATATATATATATTTGGTGGAATGCTCAAAAAGGTAGTCGACAGATGGTATGATTTAAGGAAGGACGGGTGTGTCCTTAGTTTGGTGCCCGCAGCGGAAAAATGTAGTCGACATAATATAAAACTTGTCTCATTCCCCACCACCTTTTCTAGATGGAACAAATAAAGACAGCAGCAATTATTTCTTGGATTGTTAAAGCTTGGATGGACCGATTCCTCCCAACAGAATTTTACAATTATATTCTCTTAATTCTGAAGCATGTTTCTTACACTTATCCCCCCCCTAATATTTTACCATCAAATTATCTTATTATTTGCATCCGTCCCTGACTGTTAAGAGAGGTCTATGTATATGTAATAAGGGATTCGGGTGCATGTGAGAAGTTCTCTGGTACAATCGCTTTAATAAATTGATTATACTATACATGAAAAGTAAATCAATTTTACAGTAGAATACCTTAATGTTAAGTGAATTATTTATTTATATAAATTATACGTATTTTACGTAAATTAATAAGAACTTTTAGTAATTCATTTACAAGTGAAGTAAACTGCACTGATTATTTCAAAGATATTTATAGATTTTGAGTGATGAGTTCACTTATGTTTTTGTAAATTCCTTGGTTACATGGTATTATCACTTTAGTTGGTTCTACCGATATATAATTTCTCGAACGCAGAGCGTCTTGGTTTCACGTGAATGATGAGTTAGTTCTTTTTACACTCAAATTAACCCTTGTCTCACTCGTTTTAGTCACCAATTTTCAATATATGATAGTGGGATTTCTTGTACTTTTTTTTATTTTGTTTTCTCTATTTTAGTATTAGGTCCACCAGCCTCCCACGCACACCTCCATTTCGTGTATATATATAGTTTATATTTATGTATGAGAATTTGCTTCCTTAACCATATCGATCAATCAAGTTAATCATTTATGTAACCTTATGCTCTTTTTTTCCCAGTCTTCCAGTACAACCCCCAGTTCCACAACGTGATGCAAGTGACGCACGCTGAGTACAAGGCGTGCAACACCACATCCCCGAAGGCGACCTACACCACGGGCAATGACTCGATCACCATCACCACCCGCGGCCACCACCACTTCTTCTGCGGGGTCCCAGGCCACTGCCAGGTTGGGCAGAAGGTCGACATTAACGTGCCTCGGATCCGAGCGTCTTCTGCCGGCCCTATGGGGGCTCCTGCCCCTTCCTCCGGGGCAACAGACTCCTCGACCGTTCCAGCATCCGGGGTGCCGGGTCCCTCTCCGAACTCAGGATCCGCTCTTATTAGTGCTTTTGGGGCCGGTTCTTGTTATAACCTAGGAATGACGATCGTGCTTGTCCTTGCGTTTTACAGTTCTATTTTCGTCTAAAGCGAGTTGAGTTTCGTACATGTGATTTTGGTGGCTTTTGGCATGCTCGTGATCATATGATAATGTCGGTATAGCAAAGTTACAATGTACTTAGAAATTTCTTGTGTTTGGCCAATACAGTCTTGTTTTGAGTCCTTGACTAGAATAATAATCGATGTCATGCCAGTGGGTCGGTCCATCTTCGTTTTATCCCTCCCTTTTTTCCGGTTCTTTTTTTCCTTGAAAGCACAGCTCTTTATCGATAAATTAGATGGCAAATTGCGCTATCAATAAACGGACTTTACCTATAGTAGAGGTGTTCAAAATTCAGTGGTAATGTCTCATCATCAATGCCAAATTCACGCCCCGATAAAAATCAGTTTTAACTAAAAAGTTTAAGAATACCTCATATTTCATGAAGAAAAATAAATAACAGAGAATTGCAATGCTGAATTAGGTTTTCATGTCTAACCAAAGAGCTTTCACGATCATACTAGACTGAATTCGTAATCTCCACATCATAATATTATATACCAGTTCTGCTGGATCGCAGTGTCAAGTCAATACAGGGCACACTGGCAGCAAACTCGGCCGTCTTGATGGAAAATTTTATAGTCTTCCAAAAGAATTAATCGAGCAATCCTTCTCCCCCTTATCGGGTGGGGGTAAATTTCAATGGAAGAAAATCAGGGACCTCGATTCCTATGGCTAATGAAATGCTGCTATATATATTTGGAAAAAGAAAAAGAAAAAAGAAGAATACATTTAATCTTTTATTAGCTTCTACTAGATGAATGGTTTTGGAGGAGGCCATTGAGAAGTGGATCCTCCACCTCTGCACTTGTCATTCTTTTATCCCGCCGTCGAGCTCTGCCCATCACAGCACAAATGCGATGCAAATTAATCAGGTTGTGAGTTAAAAGGTCAAAATGAAGAAAAAACAAAGGCATGCTTTGAGCAAAGGGGGGAATGCAAACTATATTTATACAACTGAAAATCATGAACAGAATGATTCGGTTTTGAATAAACTTTCAAATCAATCTGCTCTAGCAGCAGTTTTATTATGGACTTCTACACATCGCTTAAACTTTAGGTGAATCATCTTGATGTTAAAAGTGAGTGAAGCATCAGAGAGACCTTACACTGGTCGATTGTAGCTCCACGTTATCCAACTCCCCATTTTCCTGCTGCAGAAAACCATCCATCTGTTAACAATTATGCAGAAAAGCAGAATTATCGAGTTGAAAAAAGCCCAAACGACCATATTACCTCTTCAATCATCAGATCCTTTCTCGTGATCAAACCAATCACACGAGAGGCTCGGGGCACTACAAAGATATGCCTTAATCCCAACTGGCGGAAAAGATTGTAAACCTACATTATCAGCCACACAGAGCACTGATCAGATCAAGCAGTAAATTCAGGAAAAATTCCTTGATTTCCTGGAAGTCGGAAATATTTCCAGGTTTCATCTTTTCCCTTGAAAAATGAGTAAACAAGGAAAGATGGTTGAGAACTTCACATGACGCTATACAATCTAAGATGTCTAGTAAGACCATGATCCAACTCATATCTTACTCCTCTTTTTAGTTTAGTAAAGAAAATCAGAAGACAGAAAAACATTCGCCACATTCCCAAAGGGGTACAAACTCATATCCTCACCTTTGTCAAAGACATATCTTCTGGGACAACATAAGGAGATGGGTTCAAAAATGGGGCAAGATCAATGTACATTTCTAAGTCATCAGAGCCTAGGTGTATGTCCTCTATCGATAGACCTCGACTGGAAACTGGTTTCACGAACTCGGTGAAATTGTGCCTTCAATTGGAAAATCCACAATATATTTGTTATGGAAAAATGAGTATGATAAAATCTTGAAAGTTCATTTAAATTGATCTGTGGCTCGCTTACATGATTTGCCTGGCTCCAACTCGAGGCTCCGAGGGTAAAGGACTGTGCTGGAAATCTATCTTAGACTGCAGAAGCACCAGTAAGTGACTGTGGCATGAAGAAATGCTGAAGTTATTTCTGGTCCCCAATTGGTGCATTCCAGAACTCAAAAAGAAATATAAATAGAAGATGAAGAGCATAAATGCTATATGACCAAAACTTACCTGCGCAGCATTAGTCCAATAACTAGCGTTTCTCCACCTCTAGCATGATCTATTACCTAATATTTTTCAAAAGATGTAAGAAGAGACAACTTTCAAGATAGCTAATTGAGACAGAATCAACAGAGAGAAAGCAGAAGCCATACTGGGAAGCCATTATGCTTGTTGCTTCGCAGAATAGACACAATATCAGCAACCTTAGCAATACGAGGCAAAGAGACCACCTTCAAAAAAATAAGAAAACAATAGTAGTTATAGGAGTGTTAAAATATTTTGTATTTGCTAATCCAAAAAATTTAGCATTCGACAGCAAGTGAAAACAGGGCTTTGAGAATCGAAGAAGTGACTTTTCCGGAAGGTCACAATGCTAAACATGCATAAACCAATCCTACCCTAAAGTATAGAAGATTTCAATGAGGTAAAAGCTCCAGATGTTTTTTTAGCTTTAGTCCATAGTAAATGATCTGTTCAAGAACCCAAAGACATTCACCTTCTGATTTCCACTAGCCTCCTTTGCCGTCATCTTACGCATCTCATACTTAGGTCTTGATTCCAGCAACGGTATGCCTCTCAACCGAGCCTGCTCTTCATATAGACCTTCATTAAATGCATCACCTACTGCCTACAGTAGAAAGGGAGTTACGTACTCAAAGCGCCTCTGTATTACTAAATGATGCTAGAGAAGTCGAATAAGTAATACCTTCGATATGAGAAGAACAAGCATGATGAGAGGCAGCAGTTTCAAGTTATTTGTTATTTCAACCATGATTACACAAAGCGAGACTGTCATTCGCATTGAACCTCCAAGAAAAGAAGCGGCTCCAAGTAAAGCATACCTGAAAGCACAAACAAGAATGACAGCAAATACTCAGAGAAATATAATTTATCCAACATAGAAGAAAGCATAAAATAAAACCGGTCAAATATGAAACCTGCTGAACCATAGACCATAGATACAGTTCAGGGTGTTTAGTGAGACTATCATTATCATAAAAGATAATATCACCAGAAAAATATCATATAAAGATATGTTAGAGAATCTGTTCATGTCGGATCCAGATTCCACAAAAACCAGACTCTGCAGTTCATTTCTTGGTCCAGCCATCTGGATTTCAAAATGGTAAATGAAACTTCCGACAGTGAAAATAGATCTTTATGAGAAACATCATGATAGAAGCCATAAAGAGGCTTACGTTCCCTCTTCAATGTTAAGCTTCTGGTAAAAGTTGACAACAAACATGCCAACAAGTCGGCCATATGTCGATCCTATCATTATGCCTGGGATAAACTGACCAGCTGGAACAGCAGAACCAAATGTCACAACGGCCAAAGTGTAAAACATAACCTGCACACATTACAAAAGATTTCAGAATTAGCATTTTCATAAAATAAAATATAAAAAAACATATTGAATGGAAAACACTAAGGCCGGATCGAATTAACAAAAGCTAAAAGGTTTAACATAGTTTCACTCAGTAACAAGTGTCAGGAGGACTATGTGATCCACATACTAGACTAAAAAGTATCCGCAAACACAAAACAATAACTAAATAGCTTTATTATGTCACACACACCATGAAGTAACCAATGCACCAATGCCACTTGAATATCTTTATACATCAAGAAAATTCTATGGGCAAATATTGCATGGAAATGGGATCACTAAAACAGAAAGTGCTAGAGGAGATGACATACCAAAAAGGTTAGTAGACTCTGCGCGCTAAACTCGTGAACTGTTTTTGCACTAAATAAGTTTCTTATTGCATCATCCTGTAATAACAATTATACCCATTATGAAACTCCCCTAAAAAAGTTGATCTTTTAAATTTTTCTTTGCATTTTCATTCCTATGAAATCATCTTTTTTTACAAAAATATCGATAATTATGGATATGAAAAACTGCTCGATACCTGAGTATTGAAGAATATAGTTGCAAGATCATTATACTCCGGGTCCTTGCTGCAGTAGAACTGTGGTTGATATCAAGTAGAAACAACATCATCGACATGAACGTCTCTTCAGTTATGATATCATAGACGAACATTCTACAACCAACAAAAATGGGAACATCATACCTTTACATAATTTCCATACATTCCGGGAGAGCGTGGACATTCAATGCTAGAACTGGGATCTGCCTCAGGGCAGGGAGTGCATTTTCTTAACAATGGCAGCCCAAAGGATATGATTGATGTCAAAATGGAGATGAGACATGCTTCAATTATCTGTTAATTGATTATAAGGAGAAGAGCACGTGAAGTCCCAGTGTAAGAAAAGGACATAACAAATCATTGACCAAAATTAATTCCTACTACAGCTATTCTTAAACCTCACCTTAACACGGTTTCCTTTCTTGTGCAGATAATTTCGACGCCAGGAAGTTATATAAAGTGTAAGCTGGTTAAACAATGCTCCTACGTGACAAGGGCAGATTACTAAAGATTAGCCGATACAAAGATGGATAAATTGGATACGGTCATTGAACTCAACCAGAAGCCTACCTAGAAGACCCCCAATAACCCCAATGATGGCCATTGGCAGTAGTTCCTGAAATGAGTAATCTTCTTGACCACTAGAAGGAAGCATCATTGAAATTTAGTCAGCAAAACTGATACAGCACATTTCAAATTTTAAAATTGAGAACATGATCCTAACCCTGATATGTCCCATATTATGAAGCCACCAGAGCCAAAATGTCCACAGTTTCCACTTTTACACCATCCCATTGCTGTACGCACCACAACAGCAACAATTGCTGAAGTGAAGAAAACACGCCACATAAGTTGACTCCTCCACCTTCAAAAGTTTTATTTTATAAGTCAGTATGCAGTGCAAACATTCAAGAATAACCTACAGCTCGGAGTCCTGACCTTTAGGGCCAAATAGCAGGAACCAAAATTGCAGAGCATGTGTAATTAGCACATAATTTATATAGGCTAAAGGAAATTACAAGGTTTTACCATGATGTGACTTCTTCCAAGGCAAAAAGAACACCACCAACTGGGGCTCTGAATGCAGCTGCAACTCCAGCTGCACATCCGCAAGTTACCTTTTAACAAAGTCAGATGCACATCAACCCCATTACTAGTTTCAAGATACTGAGCACAGAAAGAAAAAGAAATCCGGGCTGTTCTCCTTTTTCCCCCCTTCAGTCAACATATATAACCTCCCCCCCCCCCCCCCCCCCCCCAAAAAAAAAAAAAAAGATGTGTCCATGCATGAGAGGGTTTTGCAAGTCATATGGTATTTGATATAAAGATAAAGAACCTTAAAATATCCTTGATTAGTTAATCATCTGTTAGTCTAGAACAAACTTAATTCAATTAAAAATGAACAAATACACCTAGTTTGAGACGTACAGCAAATCAAAAGGAACCGTTAAAATCCATTAGAAGATATGCTATTAATCTTACGGGGCATGGAAACTCACAAGATCACGCCGATCCCTGTCATTCTTGAAAACTTGTAGCCACCTGGAACTTAGATGATACTTTGTGGAGCCACCCTGAATGAGAAATGAGTTTTAAGGGCACCATTAGAAAAGTGAAACCTGAATATAAAAAAATCCTACATCTGCATAGCATTTATCAATCCTCGCATCTCACGAAGAAAACCACGCAAAGACAATAGGAACTGGATATAAAAAATGATTAAGTTATGGAGTAAGCACAGTTGACAAGAATGAAAACTATGTGCTTACTTGACCAAACAAGGACGCAATACAAGCACCCGTATGGACAAGAGGACCTTCTTTACCAAGAGCTAAACCCCCTCCGACAGAACCTATGCTTCCAAATATCTGTGGCATTGTCAATATATACACCAAAGCAGGCAATGGAGTAGGCTCCCACAAATTACAATTTTTTCATTGGTAAAAGATAAAAAGTTAACCCAAAATAAAAGAAGATAAAAAGTTTAATTCATCAACAAAGAGGAATAACAAAACATCGAGCTTACCTTTCCAATCAAAGTTCTGAAGAAAAGAATACCATGGATATCAACTCCTGAAGTTTCATATGATTATCAGAACCAATTAACTTATAGCACTTCAAAAGAAAACCAAAACAACAGGGAGGGCTTACCATTCAAATAACCCTTGATTTCAGGAATTCCAGAACCAGCTGCTGCTGGTGCAAATTGCGTGACGATATATACAGAAGACAAGACTAAAAGCAAATTGAACAGAACGTATAATAGGAAACCGGCCAGATATGATTTCTGTATTATTGCGAAAGTGAGTGAAAACTTCCATCCGGCAAAGTTCTCTACAGATATATTGATGAAAACGGCAGCTAATCCAGTCCCTGAAACCCCAAAAAAAAAAAAAAAGCTTAAATACTTCGAACTGAATGCTCTGTGAATCATGGATGTTGCCCCAAAAAAGCCACTATAATTATGAAAAAGTGAGACTGAAATTTCCTAATTTTAGCATGTCATCTATAGCTGAAAATCATAAACCCAATGATCAAGTACTCTCAAAGAGAAGGCTCGAGTTAATTTTCTGTTTCTTATTCCAAGAGAAATGGAAAAAATCTATTGGCAATAGATGTCTTACAAGCCCAGAAAATTCAAGCAATAAACCCTACTAAAAAAAGAAGTCCGGCTACTTCGATGCGCCATTCGTCTTCCCACTATAGGGATCAAAGATGTTTCCATAACAGGTTATATCTCCATCTCCCAATTAGATGACTTTTCATAACAAGCAAGAAGAAAGATGAGCTAAAATTGTCTCCTCTGTAAAACCAATTAGAGTCATCCAATCAGCTCACCAATTCCGATGAGCAACGCGAAGAACCACTTTACAGCCACTTGATATATGACAAACAACTTCCCTCTCTGCGCCTACAAAATCTCATACCAAAAGGGAAGAGACAATAGTCAATGGAAGAACCACAAAGCAGCGGATCGATCATTGATGCACATATACAAAGAAAATCGAACTTCCTTCGCAAGGGGAAGAAAGCGAGCTGACCTGCTCTTCCCGGTAGGCATAATTCTCGATGACTTCGTAGTCAAGACTCTCGACGCTGCTCCCATCGCTCTTCTTCGAGATGCCTATGGCATCGAACTCGCCGTCCTCCGTGTTCGGGAGGCGAGACCAGACCAGCCTGGCGGTCTCCATCCCGTTCTGCAGGTGATTCGACAGCATGACGGACTACCACTGCCCGTCCGATCTCGCAAACACCCAAAACCCCAGCTCGTACTTCACCGCCAACGAGCTCGCCTCAGGGAAGCAAACTGAATCGCCACGCGGAGACTTCAGGCGCACATCACAAAGAGGGACATTCCACCGAATTTGACTGAAGAGTGCTGCAGCGGAAGAGAATCAATGGAGGAAGAGAAGGAAATGCAGAGAGAGAAGGTATAAGCTGACGACTATGGCGAAGAATCGTATATGACTCTCTCTCTCTCTTGCTGTTCTTCTGTGGGTAGTGCCGTTCTCTGTCTCCCTGCCGTGAGCTCAATCGAGGTCGGGTCTCTCCCTCCTCGTCTTCCAATATATTTTTTTTTATTTTATTAAAAACTTTATTAATTAATGTTAATTTTAATTAATGTTATTTTTGTTTTTCATAACTGCTGACGTCGGACAGGTCTTGCACGTTGATGTTTGGCCCCGCCTATGTAATTATATGTTGTTTTTCTTTTGGAACAAGCAATCCTAGTAATTTCAAATCTCATTCCGAGCAACATGACTTATAATTTACATAATATTAGATAACCATTCAATTGATGCGATTAAAATTTTGGATTATGAGAATTTTTAGGCACGTCGCTCTGATTTAGCATTTTGCCTGTTTGATTTCAAGATTCTATTTTAGAATCACAATTTTAACTTAACTCTACCCACTACAAAACAAAATAATTCATACAAAGTCAAAGAGTGGGTCCCATTTATATCACTTTTTTCTACAACAAAACAACATAACCCATACAAAGTCAAAGGGTGGGCCCCATTTATTCCACTCAAAATCAAAATCAAAATTTGATTTTAAAATCCTACTATGAAACCAAACGCAACCTTAACCGTTTTGTTTTATATTTGGTTATGAATCGGAATTCCAATTGCTTACCGAAAGAATGAATCGGAATTCCATTTTGCTTTAGAGAGGAAGGTCAGATTTACATGCGCACCGGGTTTTGTTCCGGTGCTGCACAGCCCACGGAAATTTCCATGGGACTGGGGGACTTTTCATTTTCCAACATTTGGATGGACCAATGATATGTGTGGCCTTGACTTTCCGCTGAGGTGAACCCACCTTCTAAAAGGACTCGTCGTTTGGTCTGTGAACTGTGTCGGATATGGACCGAGAGAATGGAAAAGGGGGAGGATGAATGAAGACATGCAAGCAAGTCACATCGTCAATTTAAAGAATCGGAGATCGGTTGTGAATAAAGTATAACTTAATAGTATCTGATAATTAAAAAATTTTAGGTTCGATACTCATTATCGAATTATCAGAATCTCTTTATCAGTTATTGAAATTTCTATTAATCAATATCACATCATGAATTTATAAATGAGAATATTTCTTATTAAGCTACTTACATGAACTGTGTGGCCAGACTGAACTGTTTCTTAGGCACCTCCATGGCTTGAGTGCCCGGGTTGAACTTTTCCGTGAGCTTGCAAATTGTTCACATAAACCGTAGGATTATGGGCGAAATCCGAAATCCCTCGTTATCAAAATTTTTTTAAAAAAAAAGAAAAAGACTTGCCCGTCTCTCATGCAACTACGTCGTCGAATTACAATCCCTCTTGCGAAACCACGTCGTTGTTTTAGTTATGTAAATATTATACTTGTCTTAGTTATGTAAATATTAAAGATACCAACTTTTCTTATTAAGAGAAAGAAATATTTTGTTAATTTACCAAAAAATTAACTGAAAAAAAAGATATATTTCATTATTAACCTTATCAGAAAAGCTACGAAAGTATTTTTTAAATTATAGAAATTGAACAACAAAACGACAACCAAAATATATTAATAACATTTTTTTTTGTGTGTGAATCCTAATATCTGGAAGTCCAATTGAGTCCCGACTAATTTAGTCGAGTCGAGTCGGCCTACAAAAATATAAAGCTCTCCCGAAGTAAATTTTCTCTATTCACAAGACTCGAATTCAAGATTTTACTTAAAGAAACAAGCGTCGAACCGTTTGAATCAACCCACATTTGTATTAATAACATTCTTTTGATATACATAACCGACCAAAATACCACATTTATATATATTTGATTTGATATATATGAATATATAATAGCTTCTAAAGATGACACATAATCTTGCATTATAAGAATACATACATATTTTGATACAATGAAATATGTATTGTAATTTTTGTTGAGCAATATATATATATATAGCTGTTTGATATATTATAGGAATGCATACATTGCACATACAAAGTTAACATTATATATTGTAATTTTAATTTGGCAGCTATAAAATATATATATATATATGTTTGATATATTATAAGAGCATGAGTGGGTATAGTCAAAGACATATATTCCACATACAAAGTTAATATTATATTGGAGCTATATAAATAGACGCTGTTTACACGAATCATTTACCATTATATTTCCATTTGTAAGAACGTGTTGGTGTCTTCACGATTTTATATGTATATTGTGTGATATGCGCATCTATTACCAACACCAATTTCTGTCAATTTGATCGCTTCAAAAGGACTTCATCAAGTTTTCTCTTCACTTATTTTATTATGATATTTTACTTGAGGAAATTATTATTTTCTTTTAGTTGATATATCTGCTCACGTAATTTCATCAAATTCATCTTTTCACACATTTGTATAAGAATTTTTATTTTCTTTTAATTGATATATTTACTCACATATTTTAATTTAATTCTATTATTTTCACATATGCCTCATATCTCAATTTTCTTCAATGAGTTTTCAATTCGTATATATATTTATAACATTTTTCTCTATCAAAATAATTAAGAGATTATTTGTATGGTCCCCATACAACGCACGGATATTAAACTTATAGATCTCTCCTAAAACAAAAGGGGAAAAAAAAAAGAATACTTCAATTTAGAGGAAGTATTTCATAATTGGAAAAAATTACATCACATAACATGATCTTTTTTACCTTTTTCACGTCGTAATGTATTTTTTAAACCTGACATGGCATAACACAAAAGCTAATTTCACTATCAAATCTAATAAGTCGTCAACTTTTCATCTGAAAATGCAACAGAACGCTGACTTAACTATCACGGTAAGCCACCCAACACACGTCGAAGGCATGTGGGACTCACTTCTCGTCCACGTGGAAGGCAATGAGACCCTCTCCTCGTCCTCCTCCACCTCTTCATCTTCTTCTTGTTGTTCTTCTTCAAAACAATCCTAATTTTAAAAGAAGATGTAGCATAATGGCGCATGTCCTCGCCAGTTAATCTAGAAGCTACAAGTTCGATAACTAGTGGGGATATCCGTGCCCCTTTATTAGTCATTTACGATTTCACTCTCATTTTAATCAGCATTGAGCCTCTTTTATAACGAAAAAACTAGCTTCAACTTTTCTCAAATTTGAAAATTTTCCTCACTTTCTCCCCCCTCTCAGCCACTCTCTCTCTCTGCCCTTCTCCTTCCTCTCCCTCCTTTGATCCGGTCATGACGAAGGAGGAGACCATACTGATGTTATAGCGGATCTTCCAATGAAGCTTCAAGGTCCTATTTGGTTCATGAAAAATATGTAGGAAATAGGATCAGAATGGAGCATTCTGATTGTAGGTGTTTGATTTAGGAAAATTGAAAATCAATTCCTTTTGCATGGAATCGATTCCCCCAAATTAGGGAATCATCCATCGGAAGGGGAAATCAAAATTAACTTAATTAAATTTTTTAGATAATTTTGGACTGAAAGTTCGATTAAAAAATGAAAAGAAAATCTTGTAAATGGTCAATGAACAACAAATTGATGGAAAGATTATTAGTTGTTCTCAAAATCAACAAACACAGTCAACTTATTAATTGGTGGAGTATCTCGTTCATCAACAATTCGACAAGCACACTTAACAAATTCAAAATATGTTGGATGAATAATTATTGAGTTGAGCAGCATGGATACTTGTTAATTGTTCACTTGAAATATTACGAATAATTACCATATATTGATATTTGATTCCGATTCCGTAGGCAACAAACTAAACAGAAACAGATGGAATTGATTATGATTCCTTATTAAACCAAACAAAAATAAAAGTTCGTCACTTCGTTTTCAATTCTGTGCCATTGCACCTCATTATGTTTCCGTTTCCTTTTTATGGCAAAATTGTGTCCAGAGTCGTAAAACGAGCATCCGTGCCAAATTTGACCGTGAAAATGAGCTTTGTAAAAAAAATCCGTGCTATGAAGTTTAATTACTCTTTGAAAACTGTCATGAAATTTTTACATATGCGAGACAATGTTGATCTTGTGCATATATCTCACGTGGAGCTTTTAGATCAGGTTGTAATTTCTCCCAATTTACTATTACTATGGCTTGATCTATAATTTCATTTGTAATGTCACGTATTGGAAAATGGAAGAAAATATGTAATTTTGGAGAGAACTCTTAAGTAACCAAAGATATTAATATTTAATACAACAATTTAATTAAACACGGACTATAATTTTAGTTATCCATGTACTATAAAACTTTTCATACCATTATTCCCTTTCAATAATGATGATGGTAAAGTGTCTCATCTTTCCGAAAGCAACTTGTTTTACAAAAGAAGGGGAAAAAAAAAGGTATCTCTTCTTCTTAATAAAGAGCTTAATCTTTTTCGAAATATCTTTTTATTCACAAAGGTATGTAAATGCAGGACATATCCATAATTTTCGAGATACTTTTATTCCTTAATGGGTTAATTCGGTTCGAACTAAATTAGTTGAGACCAGTTGAATTTTCGAATACCAGAACATGCACACATTGAAATGAGATAATCTATAAATTCAAAATTAGATATATATTATTACCAGCCAAAATTATATATTACCTGCTTAGATTTTATATTTTTGTGTTGGTTATTCATTTATTTATGTATTGTTCATGGAAAATTCTTTTTCCTCCTATTCGGCACATGCCGAATGTCTCTTTCTAGGAATATAATTCACCCATGCCACTAAGCGTATTGTATTCGGCAATGCCGAATTCAGAGGATATAGTACATCTCATTGCTCCTGACAAAAGGAAGGAAAAGTAGTAGGAATTTTTCAGAGACTCCCAAACAGCAAGGATCCTACGAAGAGGCATGAACCGGAGGAGCAGAACATTCGTAGATGGATGCAGCCGCCCACCCCGACTTGCATCACTGTCGGCACGAACAAAAGAATTAGGTCGGTCTACGTAATTATGTAGTTGGGCATGTTCCCCATTATTAGATTTTTATCACCTAGAGGCAACACCACCACTAAAATTCGAAACATGACTATATATGGCTTTGTGTCTTGTCGATTCTGCGGACATAAGCCTCAGGTTCGGGCAATTCGTATGGTGCCTGTGCATCATAACCCGGGTCATTCCAGTTCCAAATAAGATGTAGCTCTCTTGTTGAATCTATTAAACTTTACCAGTGAAACGAAAAAGTGTTAATTAAAAAAAGAAAAGAAAAAGAAAAAACATATACTTTACTCTCTATCTTAAATATTGTCAAAAATAAAAGTTATTATAGATAAAAATACGCAATTTCAAAATTATTTGTTTGATAACCTATTACGTGTTTTCCTTTTCTCGTTAAATTTTTTCATTTTCCATCCGTTTTCTACCCGTTTTCCATTAATTTTTAAAAAAATTAAAAATTAAGTACTATAAAAGAATATAATATATATATATAAACTTGAAAATAAATGCATTAATAGTGACATAATTGTAAATATATACTATTAATTCACATTAACAAAAGATTTATCAAACAAATGAATAAATAAATAACAAAGTTAATAAATATATTTTAAAAATATATATACATATATATATGAACATCTATTTTGGTAATTGTATTACATAATTATCGGTCGCAAGTGATCGTAAATTTGTTTAGATATATAAAAAATTATATGTTGTTAGTTTATTTGAATTATCTATATTACTGAAATATAATGCAATTTTTCACTTTATGTAATTTTATAAATTTATTGTAATTATAATTAATAAATAGATCTTAAAAAAAAGTTCACTGTTAGACTTACTGTTTTCTTTTTATAATATAATTCATATAATCATCATAGGAATTAAAAGAATTCATATGGTATATTTTTAAGAGCATAAATATCATCACATACGTACAAAATAAATATAATTTATTAATACTATGTAAATGTGGAAATAATGAAGAATCTTAGATAATTCAAGTATTTTCAGTATAAAACAAATTTCATATGTTATGTATATTTATAACTATAAAATCCACATTAACAAATATTATTAAATTTAATTTCTTATATTATAAACAAATAGAATTTTTTATAGCAAACTTTTATTTATAGAGTCCGTACAATGCACGGGTCTCAGAGCCTAGTAAATAGGAAAATAAACACAAATATAATAACGAAATTCTCACAAGTTATAACAAATGCCATCTTCTCATGACGCCACGTAAACAAAGTAAAATAAACAAAGTAAAATAAATGTAATTTTCTTCGATACTGGAATATTTTCAAGGAAGAACGACAAAATCCGTAACTTCCCTTTTCAGCCAAATAGAGCTTATCTATAATATTGTCAAAAGGAGAGGCGAAAACCTTTTATCTAACTTTTAGTTTCCAATAATGCTCATGTTTAATAATGCAGTTGGGCATGTTCCCCATTCGATTCATCGGGTTACAGGCAACACCACTAAAGCTCGTATCGAGCGAATTTCATAACAAGGACATAAGTTCGTGTCTGTCGATTCTGTAGGCACAACCCACATATGCAGTCAGATCGTATAGCGCCTGGCAATGCATCATAACCCGGATCCATTCCAGCATTTCTTTTAACACGATGTAGTGACCCAGGTTGAACCCGTCAAACATTCAAGAACCAATGTAAGAAAAGACGTTGGTTATAGATAATGAAATAGCAGAACATCTCCTGAACCTAACGACAAGGACCACCTAACTACCAGATGGTCTTCCATACTCCCACCAAACTATTCACAACTTCCGGGATCTCTCCCTTCTCCGAAGCCGATCCCATTTCAGGCTAACGGATACATGACATCAAACATCGACTTCTTCTCTCCTTGGCAGTGAGAAGGGCAAAGTCACACATCCAGATCTTCACTGCTAGCAACTCCTCCGGCCTAAAGAATGTTCGATAATTGATTCATTCGTTTCAAGGGGTTCGCATACTTGGACCTTAATGGTCCATGACACACAACAATTTTAACGATCAGTTGTAGTATACATTTTGAACCATGACTCACATTTATTTACGATATTTCAAAGGCATTTAATGAATTCATTACAAATTTTATTAGGAAAAATAAAAAAGAAGAATAGGATCTAACAGAATTCTCCTGTCAGTTTCCTGTCGTATTTCCATCGTCCCAATCTTCAATATCATAATGCATCAGGACAGAGGCTTACTTCGATTTTTCGGTTTACAACATCTTCGGGGAGGGATCCGTTGTAGAAAGCTCTGCATACATGTTGCTTATGGCTTTCGCAAAGTACTCCTTCGCTTGAGGCCTCTTGATCTGGAAGAATGAAAACACAGCAACAAGAAGCTTCCATTATCAAACAAATGATAGGCGCTATTCGGTTATCAGAAACAGAGAAAAACTTTAAATTTCCCATTTTTCCAAGACATGCTATGAGGCACTTTTACAGGATACATGTCGAGTACTTCTAACGGTACTTTAGAATCAAGATCGTCCATTTTCTTCATAACAAATCCTCTTGTTGTGCGATTACTTGCCTTGAATGTTGGAGTGAGAAGACCGTTCTCAATTGTGAAAGGCTCGAGCACCACAGTCACGGCCTTTACAAATTCGAAACCTCGCAGCTGCAGTCATCAAATTAATTTAGATCATTAAGTCTTTGCAGTTTGAAATTAGGGTGTGTTTGATAACTCAAATTAAGTGCTAAACTCAATCATTCAGCAATTAATTGAGTTTAGTTTGTTTGATAACACCAAAAATAAATTTACTTAACTTAATGGTTCAATAAAAAAAGTGCTTAATGATTAAGTAAATGAAAACCTACTACTTAATCATTCAGTCATTTTGAGCTAATTCGCTTAGTTGGCTATCCATTACGGCGGTGCCCCTAAACTTTTCAAATTTTGCAAATTGGCTCACTGCTTAGCAGCCGACCTGAAAGAGAGACAGGGAGGAGGCGACTGAGTCCTCCCTAACAACACCCCACCCCCTCTTGCCGTCCTTGATTCCCGTCGTCAGTGGCCCAATCAACGGCAACCACCCCCCCCCCCCGACAAGATCGCACGAGTCCCACTGGCGGGCTGGTTGCTGACGATTGAGCCACCGACGCCGGGAATTTTCCCCGGATCTCCTCCCTCTTTCTAGAGAGAGAGTGGGGCGTGAGATCTCGGTGGTGGTGGCCCCAATCTCGGCCACCACCGCCCAGTTGGGGTTGTCGGCAACCCACGACGTCACCGGCGACCTCGATTAGGGCAGTGGTGGCCGGAATCGAAGACTAACACCGCCCCCTTCCCTGGATCCCGATATGCTCTCTCCTCTTTTTTTTTTTTAATTTTCGATTTTTATTATTTTGAGAAATGATAATAAAAAAATTGTAAAAATAGGGGTCAAAAGTGAAAAGAAAGAAAATAGTGGGCTGGCATGTGAGTACTGCATCAAAAACTCCAGACTTTCAAAACTTATGCTCCGTTTGGTTTTAGGGTTAGTTTTTAAAATTTTAACTCTAATTTTAACTCTACTCACTACATAACAAAAGTCAACAACACAATTATTACTTTTTTCATTTTCTTTAATTTTTTAAGAATTCAATTCAATTTTTAATATTAAATTATCTCAACAATTCATTACTTTTTTACACTTTTTCTTATTATTCAACAACACAATCATTACAATCCAATTAAAATCAAAACTCAACTCACCTTAACTCTAAAACCAAACACACTATTAACTTTTATGAAACAATTTTTACTTAATCAATTAAGCACTTATTTGATTAAATGCTTAAAATTTCAGCACTTAAAATTAAGTCCAAACAAACATAACCTAAGAGTGAACGAACAATTTGAAGAAGTAAAAGTAACAATAAGACTAATCAAAAAGGCACGTTTAAGGAAGAAAAATCACCTGAGCTTCTCTTCCGACAGCATCCATGTCAGCAAGAACAGCAGCCTTTACCTTAGGATCATTGCACAATTGCGCTAAATCGTCATTCTGCACTTTCAAATTCAGCAAACAATTACCACAAACATTCAAGATGAAAAATTGTCTGTCTCATTCCAAAATGCAATTACAAGCATAAAGGCTATGGGCTGGGAAAATGCAAACTAACTGCTGATATGCACGAATAAAGGAACCCCCGCTTGTTTACAAAGGGGAATTGTTCATGATCGATTCTGTTCATATATGAGCATTCTGCTCGAAATTTAAGAGTACAGAGATTGAGAGTGGAAATTCCCGTTTAGAAAGACCAAATCAGAGGTTAAGGACTCACCTTTATGCCCTCAGAAGCAGCCCATGCTCTCAAGGCATCTTGGTCGACCGAAACAATAGCCACCAAAGAAGAGTTCAAGCTGTCACCTATCGGAAGACAATATCATTAAGTAAGCAGAAGGAAAAATAGAAAGAGAGAGAGAGACCGATCCTATTACTCACCGTAAACAAAGCATTGAGCAACAAACTTGCACTTTGCATATACATTCTCGATCTTCTCTGGCGCTATGTACTCTCCTTGGGCCAATTTGAAGATATTCTTCTTCCTGTATAGACAAGCATGGCTTTCACCAAACCGTGATAATATCATATGCTAATGTTCTATTTGAGGCTTGTCTGCGTAAGTGTTTTCGTCCTAGCTGAGCCTAACAGTCTCACTCAACCCAAAATACCAATTAAGGCACAATAGTGCAAACAATTCACATATTATTGCTTAAAAAGTAATCAGATGAACCTTCCCCACTTGTTCTCATCTGCCGAAGGACGTCGTTTTTCAGATACATTTGGGAGATCGAGCCACTAAGCTATCAGTTCAAGGGGTCTAAAACAGATTTGTAGTAGTGAAATATAAGTTCCTTTACATAAATACAATCAACAAAGGAAAAAGGAGCCAGACTAATATAAGAAACGGCTAGTTCGATGCGTTTCTTAACATATCTGGTTTTTCCAGCGAGTCAAATTCCTGGACTAGCCAGCCGGTTTACTCTGGTTTTAAAGACTATGGCAAAGGCAGACTTGCATCTCAGAACAGCAAAGCTGAAGAATTGCAGCCCCGTAATTTTTTATCTTTGCCCAAACAAGTTTTATGGTGCACCAACATACAGATTTATATAAGAAACAACACTGGTGAGAGCCATTACGGTACTCGTCAGAGGATAACTAAAGAATGATGTGTCTGACCTATCAATAATCTTTAAGCGACCTCCAGGTAACCACAGCCCTATATCACCGGTATGAAGCCACCCATCTTCATCAATTACTTCTCGCCTGTAACAATTTTGAGACATTGTAAGATGAGTAATTGTGCTCTCAAATAACCAACAACACCACCAGAACTAGAAACCAAACACACGTTTGAACTTCATCTTTGTGATAGCCACGGAATATAATGGGACCCCTGACACAGATTTCGCCACGGGGATAAGGTTGATCCTCAGATGTGTAATTCATCTCTGGAACATCCACAAGTTTTATTTCTGAAACACAAGAGACCACCAAATTGTCAACTAAAGGCGCAATGCAAAAGGAAACAATTAAATGTTTTCCTATTTATACATGCAATTGTTTGTCAGGTCTCTAATTAAATTCATATCATTGCAAAAATAGCTACTAATGTTTCCAACTGCAAGAAGGTGGCACATGTGAATTTGGCAAATGTGCAAGTATTGCATACAATCAAACATAACAGCAGAGGTGTGGTTTCACTTCTCATTCATTCGACAAATTATCGATCTTATTCCAAAGTTACCATTCAACCAGAAAAAGAAATCCATCTACCTACGCAATTTTAATGCTATAAGCAGTATTAGCAGAAGAAACTAAGATTAGAATGTTGTTTAGCTCAGAGAAGAGCTTTTGTTCTTCTTATTTCATCTCTCTCTTCTCTGCTACAATTTTCTGTATGGGGAAGAACGGGGAAGATGCTCTGGTGTTGAATTTATTGACAATTTTCTAAATTTAGGAAACTTTTTAGAAGTTTCTGCTGACAAGAAATTTCTTTTACCCAGTTTTCCATTATAGCCATCCTTCTAGTGATTTCAATATTGAATTAGATCAACCTAAAAGGCTTCCCATCGGTTATTAGTCAAATGGTTAGGAAAATCTGAAAACTACGTAAGCCACTTTCCCCACATTCTTTTCAGAATTTTTTTTAAAAAAAGTGCAAAGTTCATTTTCCAAGGAAATAATTTCCATATTTCCACTTCAAATAAGCATGTCTTCTCAGGTTTTATTTTTAATATATACACTACAAAAGCTTTTCAAGCAGGCCTCTTGGTTTTGCAATGCTTAAGTAACTCACCACATGCTGGACTTGGGGACCCAACATGACCTGTTAAGTTGTCACCCTCGTCCATGGTACTAATAACACAAGATGTCTCAGTCATTCCATATCCTTCTGTCACCCGACCGCCAAAGCAGCTGAGAGAAATTGACATCCATCATTATTGTACAGAGTCGAGCCTGCCCATGAGCTTGGCATATCTCTAAGCCAAAGAGCATTCGATTAAGAGGGAAAAAAGCCAGAATCTTACATCTTCAGGAACTCCATCACATCAGGAGATAAGGGCGAGGCACCAGATGTAATGAAACGTACTCTTCCTCCAAGCTTGTCCCGGATCTTATTGAAAACCAATCGGTCCCACATCGGAGATGGATTCTTACCTGCATAATTGCCAGTATTGAAGCACTAAAACATCAAAGAGAAAAAACCTAGTATACCACAGAGCAGAGCTAAGAGATATAGAGTTTACATGAGATCAAATTTATAGAGATTTCAGAGCCAGGTTTTAAAATCTTATAGTAGGTAGTGCTGCCAAAGAAACCATTCCAACAATTCCATTGTATCATCTCATCTAGAATGAATCTAAGGTGGTGTTTGATAAAATAGGTGCTTAAAAGTTAAGCACTTAATTAGTTAAGGGAGGAAATGTATAGGAGGTGCGGAGGGATGATAAAGATGAGAAAAGTTTTGTGAGGAAGTAAAGAGCACTAATAAGTCAAAAATGACTTATTTCATTAATTTAAAATTTTCTACTTATTTTATTAAGTGGTTTTGTAATTAATGATTAAGCAGTTTAGACTCTCATCTCTCACTCCATATTTCTTCAATCCATTTTTCCTTTTAACTAACTTGTAACTAACTTTTAAGCACTTATTTAATTAAGTTGAAACAAACATGCCATATTGGCAGCTACTGCATTTACTGCATGATGAAGTAGGTACACCCAATACATTTAAGCGATTCCTTGTCGAAAATCAAATGCATGAAACTGGGATGACTAATTCAGATAGCTATTTATCCAATTTCTTTATAAAATAATCAATTTGCTCATCCTCAAGTATTCTTAGAAATCATAGGTACCCGTTTCCCCACTTTCAATTGCAAAGGAATAGTTAAGTTGCTCGGGAGAATTCAGGGAAAAAGACTCTAGAAAACAACTTCAGATTTTCACAAGCTTCCACTGAAAGACCACTGCCTCAAGTTGCCGCCAACAACCACCCTTAGCCCCTCCAGGTATTGCTTACCAGTCAAACCTGTCAATGGCTGCCTGCTTTGGTTGCTAGATTTTGGTCAGTAGTGTTGGTTTGTTA
The DNA here is from genome assembly GCF_007655135.1 of Punica granatum. NCBI lineage: Eukaryota > Viridiplantae > Streptophyta > Magnoliopsida > Myrtales > Lythraceae > Punica > Punica granatum. Next base: position 13,126,760 of record NC_045131.1, on the reverse strand, counting down.
AAACTATATTGTATATTGTTGTAAACATTTCCAAGCACACAATGAGTAAATAAACTCTTCGGGGAACCAGTAACACGTAACCATGTCAAACAACTAAAGGAATCCTTAATTTTGAAAAAACAAATTAGGAACAGGTTTTCGAAAACAATTTCGAAGGCTCCCCATATTTACACTTTTGATACAGTTTGAAGTGTGACACCTCATCTCAGTCTTTTTATCGCATCATAACTAATAATTCCATCGGGTCTTAGTCTTGGAAATAATTAGAAGCCAACAGCTTGACATAGCTAAATCTTATTCTTAATACTCAGAAGTTCGTGTCTACTATGATACAAAACTGTATTAAATAAGTATGGAACTTTATCATTTTATATTTCTGGGGAACCATAGTTCATGATACTCAATTGATGCTGTTTAGTAGAAAAGTGAAAGGCTGCAGTTTCTTAACCATTTAACATAGCTTGCTTCTTAGCATTGTAGGCAGCATTAAATAGCCTCTCCTTTAATCCACCCGATTGTTTCACCGCATTCATGATCCTGCACAGCTTAAAACATGAGTAGACTAAACAAGGATTCAATATGTATAACAGTTTACTTGGTGGCTTACCCAGCATATATCCTGTTGTATAACCGAGGAACGCTGCTAAAGATAGTGGGTCTAAGAGCAGCCATATCATCCATTAGTTTCAGATTATCCTACAGCAAATGAAAGATATCAATACAAGGCAAGTAAAACTTAATCCTTAAAAAAAAAAAAAAGAGCTTAAATTAAACTTCCAACTTTACAAAATGGATTATTGCAATATTTACATTAGTAGCTGCTGCTTTTCATTGTCAGGGAAAACCCATCAGATCATGATAGAAGTCATACCATAAAAGAAGAGATAGACAAACAACTCGCATACATACTTAAGAGGCTGCAACAGTGAACACATATTTGGCTACTCCGGATTACTTGAAAACCGTCATATTTAACCCCCCACAAGAAAAAGCAAAATATTCAGAGTACTATGTACCATAATTATATGGCATTCTTAACCAGGGAGGAATGTGCGAGAGGATAAATATAGAAAAATCAACCAGTATCAGTTTATGCACTACTATACATAGAGTGGTTAATAATTAACTATGCATCATCATATAGATGCTCCTTAGATTTACTCACTAACATGCAGTTCCCAATCCATAACATATACTACTCTATGTAAATCAAGCATTTAAAAGAAACATATAATTATGGTCATTTAAGGTGCGGAAGACTTCAAAATTTATTGTAATTTTCTATAGCTTCGGAAATTCCAATAAACATAACGCAAAACTTGTAATTTCCAGCAAGAGCCTAATATAATTTTGGTAAATGCCAAAAGTTCGTGTGCAGATTAAAGGCTCATCATATTTTCCAATAGAAACTTCAAAGGTAATATTTATCCCATTACAGAACCTTGCATGAATGTAGTTCAAAAAAATGAGTAGTGAAAGTCAAGCAATGCATACACACAAAATTTAACAATGAATACGCAAAAGATGACTTCAGCAGTACTCGTCATATAGTCTGGAAGAGAACATACCCCTTGGTAGAATCCAACAGCAACGCCAAAGTAAACAGTCATGACCTGGTTTACTCTTTCATAGATATGTGCCAGAGGAAGATATGATATGTACCTATCCAAAATTAATTGATAATTATAGCAAGGAATTTGAATGAAGTAACTTGAAAGCCATGGAATTCTCATCAACAGCCATATGTGACCAAATAAATGGAAATTGATACTCACACATCTGAAGGATAAAATTTAACGCTGAAAGTGGAACCAGCAACATTTGCTATCAAGTTTCCATGCGTTAGAACAGCTCCCTAACAGTTGACATGAAAGTTCAGATACTTTCATAATGTGCACAATTGCAAAAGTGGGCCTGCAGCTTCAAAGTCAGAAACAGTACTTTAAATGTAAACAAAAGATACCTTTGGTGTTCCAGTTGTGCCACTTGTATAGCAGATTGTAGCGATATCATCAGGCTTAGGCGGATAGAAGGGTTGAAGGTTGCTTTGGCCCTGAAAAATGCATATTCACATTGTGAAGAATATAATTTTCTACAGACATCATTGCTGACTCTGTACATCAATTTCTCTAAGGGGGTATTAGAGCGTGCGACTTCCTCCATAGTAGAGAAAACAATGTCAATTCACTATCGCATTAGAAAAGGTCAATACTCAAAAGGAGATAAAGAGTATCATAATATGCTGAAAAGGGTAGTATTGAATAGCTCTAATAAGTAGTAATATATGGAAAATAAAATAATTACACAGTATGTGTCTCTGAGAGGGCGTATTTACAACTTATTAGACCAATTGCACCTAGAACATTCCAAGAGAGCTAGCCATGAACTTATTACTAATTTTTCTTCCCTTCCAATTCCAGATCTTTCATCCTTTCAAAAACAATCCTAGATCTGGTCATCCAACATTCAGGAAGTTATTGCTAACTAAGAGGCCAGCAACAAGACCTTACAAGCCATTACAAGCTTTGCGAACATGGAGATGCAAAATGTTCACAATGCATCATAACCAGCAGTTGCATTGAATCTAGTGAAAATTGTCCATCAATCTTGGGGTCTCTAAGCTACCAAAAACTTTATACATTCACATCTATAGGCTGGATCAAACACCGTATCATTTTGCTAATTTGATTTACATGATAACTTCTATTGACACATTTTGCTTGAAAAATACTAGAGGCTTTGCTAGTTAATTCCTTTCCACACTTCTCTTTTCGAGAAGAATGAAAGATAAATAATCATCCTAGGTTGTCGGCTAAATTAAACATCCAACTGCTCCATTCAACTTAACCATTACCTGAGAGAGTAACTTGGAATATGTCAAGACTTTAACCCCAGTTGTTGATGGAAGTGATGGCATTTCCTCATCAATGCCTCCAACCACCTAAGAGTAAAAACGACATACATATAAAACTTTCAAACATTTAATCTGGCTGAAAAATTGTGCTAGGTTGTTGGTGTTAAAGAGTGAGAATTTCTATTTACCACAATAAGACGCACAGTTGGGATCTCTGACAGGAAGCTTAGTAACTGCAAATCCAGTCGATAAAGATTAAAAGAAATACAGACATCATAACTGTAAAATACTCCAATGATCAGAAAGAGGATCTAAGTTAAGAAATTTCTTATTTAAGAGAATCTATCTCAATTAAAGGCTCAAACCGCCACTTTTCTCATGATAATATAGAGCCAGTTGTACATCAAAATAAGCATTTCTTCCCATTGAAATGATTTATATTCTTCCAGGTATCTATAGCTAGTGGGAATATGGGAAAATAACACGTATGAGGCTTAAGAATTTTTGTCTCACAAGATATCTTGTAAAATTACAATAGGTAACAAAGGAAAGCTGTTTGGGACTCACAAGGTTCAATGTTTCGGGAACACAAAATATAGCCTGGACAGCTGCATGATTAACAATATACTTGACGGCATCAGGACCTGCAAAGAAGCACTGCCTGTGAGGCTGATGAAATGGCCAGACTTGGCAAAATCCAACTTAATTATAATGGAGTAGCAGTGATATACCAAGGGTATCGTACAAAGGAACAGATATGTAAGAGTATGCAGAGCAGGCATGATCAACAATGAGCCATTCTGGTCTATTGATAAAGTATAGCCCAATGCTAGAACCCTATTGAAAAAGGAAAAAAAAAAGTCAGTTTCAAGTTCCAGCAACCAATTATTCATGTCACGCGTTAAGATAATTCGATTACCTTTGGAATTCCATAAGAAATTAGCCCCGAACCAATAGCAGTTCGAGCAGTGCCCGCTTCTCCATATGTCATCCATTTGTAACTTACAGCACAAAACCAGAGGCATTCAACATTGGAAATTTAAATAGAAATGCTAGGTGCAAAGCCTTTCAAGGAAAGGAAAGACCAGTTAGAAACTCACTCTCCAACTGTTCCATCAACCCGAACCCGTGTACCCAAATATTTGTAATCCTGAAAAGTGTCGACAGCTCGCCTGTTGAGAGAGAGAAGCTGTCAGATGATATTATTTGAACAAAAGGAGGATGGCAATGCAGTGTAGTGCATTAAAGGAAAGCTTATCAAGATTAGTCAGGCAGAGGAGGAATGCTCACACAAAATTATCATGCAATGTACCAATATCAGGGTGGTCCGGGAATCTACTCAATAGCTTTAGAGGGTAGCGTGCAGATCTGCCATGATAAGAATTGGTATTAGGGAGCAATAAAGCCAATGACAAGAATGAACTTAGGTGATGCCCACCTGTAGACATTCCATTTCCCAGTATGCAATTTTTCTGGAAGCACAACACTGTATCCCTGTTCTGCATAATAAAGTATCGGCCACATCACTATCTTAAATTGATGATAATGCTATCATTGTTCTCTAAGATATCTCTAGAAAATGTGCGTAATAAACTCAGGTAAGAAGCAGAGAAGCATATAATCCTCTTGGTGCATGATAAAAGGTGGCAAATTGCCACTGGCTTGGCTCATACATCAATAAAAGATCAATTTCACATGAATCTCTTATAAATACATTTGAGGGTATACTGCGGCGTGGTTAGAATGGCTAACAAAGAAATAGAGTCTAAACAGCCAGATTATCTTTATCTTGAATCATTGAAAAAATATGCAGGAGAAATGGCCAGATGCTAGAGTTCTGTGCCAATCCATAAGCTATGACAGCTCCACCACCATATCAAATAAAAAAAAAATGAAACAGTACGGGCAGTGGCCACCAAGCAGGTTACTTCAGATTATTTGTTGAGAAAAAACTCACGCTCAATAAAGAAAGACAGCAAAACAACAATCCCAACTCTCTAGCACCCACAACAGACAACCAGGAATTAGAATCATTAAGCGTGTACTGTCTTAATTTTACGTCTTCAAGAACTGTCTTATTTTTCGGCCAAAAAAAAAAGAACAGTACTATCTTATTAGACAATCACTCCAGAAATGGCAAACTGAGAAGAACACCCTAAAATAGTCCAGTCCAAGATAGAGATGCCTGCACTGTTCACTTGAGTATTGACAATTATTGCTTTTTGAAAGGCAATTATTACCTTCTGAAAGACCATCTAAAATGAACAGAGCTAGATTCTCAGAAATTAAGAGAGACCAATAACAAAAAGAGACGAACTTTTCGGTCAACATCATGCATCCTGAAACCCAAAATGGCAGAAGTGTCCACTCAGAATCCAAGCCCCGTCTGTGGGATCACTTGTCAGAAAGAACCGATAGATACCAGAGAACCAAAAAGCAAAGCACCCACCTACGAAAAGGCAGAAAAGAAGGGGATAGACAGGTCTAGGTGCGTTTTATTGATGCGGGCCCGACAAGAATCAATAAAGCCGGGGAATTGCGAGGTCATAGGATCATAATCCAATGATCAGAATACATAGATATACCCATGGATGCTGCGTTTATCAAGACAGGATCTCACGGAATTCCACCTTTCCATAACATGAAGGCTTTGCAGTTGCCCACAGCCTCTTTTACTGCTCTAGAGAGCTTAAATCATCATTCTCATCGTTTGCCAGAAATTCGTAATAGTTTCAGTTCATCAGTTGTAGAGGGGGAGCCAGACGGAGTATACATACGTGTTTGTGTGCGTTTACAGAGGTTATTATATACTCACCTAGGACGAACTCCCCGGCGGTGGGGTTCGGCCGGAGCTGAGATTCGGAGTCTCCGGCGGCGGCGAGGTGGCGGTGGATGGCGTTGAGGCGGCGGTGAGCAGTCGGCGCACCGTCCATGGTATCTGCGGAGGACATTGCCCCGTGCCAAGCTACGAGCTTTCTTCAGCTGCGAGACTTTGGGAGCTCTGTTTGGTCGCGGGAGACGAAAATGACCACAGGGCGAAAACGAAAATGGAAAAACTGGGCGCGCTCTTCAATGGCGAATCGATGACGATGACGATAATGTTCTGCGATTGCAGATAAAACAATTTGTCGCCGTTTGTGTCCTTTTTCAAGGTTTTTTTTTTCCTTATAAATAAATAAATATATATATATATCTATGTCTGCGTCTTCATATACATAAATTTATGAGTTTTTATACAATGACACAATATGGCGATGATACATTGTATTTTTCTTTATATGGTATATACAATCTTTTTATTATAATGATACTGTCAGAATTTTCAAGTACTATACAACTACTATGCATTTGAATATTACTACGTTGTATCATATAGAGAAGAGTACCATATGTGTCGCGCCGTCACGGTGATATTGTACCATATAGAATTACCTAGGCATATATACAAATTAAAGAATATCGGGAAAAATAATCAATTTAAAGAATAAAACTATTATTAGATTTGTCAGAAAAATTAATGGCACTATCCTCCTATCCTTTGGCTTTGGCTTTGACTTTGGATTTTTTTACACATGTATATATTTGGCATAGGATGCATTAAAAGAAAGCATAAGCCGACAAAAGATGGAACCAAATCCTTGACCATTGCAAAAATTAACATTTTAATAGCAGACGTGACCATGTATAAGACTGGCAGGCCGTTTGGATTCAGAGTTAAAATTATTTTAATTTTTATTTTGATTTTGATTGTGTAAAATGATAAATGAGATGGAATTATAAATTTGACTTGGAAAATGTGTATTTTTATTGTGTAGTGTGTTGAGTTAAAGTTAAAGTTAAAGTTAAAATCAAATTTCTCTCAATTCAAATGGGGCGTGATTTTTTCTAGTACTTATTTTGAAATAGTCGATTCGTTTGGAGGATGAAAATAAGCTTTTGAATTTGCACTTCTTTTGAATTGTATGTTCGAAAATGCCTGATTTTAATAAGTTTTTGAATTTGTAGCTTCTTTTGAACTGTATATCCGAAAACGTCTGATTATATGGGGATTTACAATAACGTTTTGGGGCATGGAGCAATCCATCAACTCACCTCTATAAGCAATTTCTTTTTGTTTTCTTAGTAAAAGATAAGGAGAAACCCATACACACGAGCAAAAAAATGTGTTATATATATATATGTGTGTGTGTGTGTGTGTGTGTGTGTGGAAAAGGAACTGACGTATTTGGAATGATTGGGGGGACTTTATGGAAAGGTACGGGCTTGCCGGCAGAAATGCTTTGGAAAAGAGAGAGAAAGTCATAGTTATTGGTGGTGATTTGGGTACAAAATTTCACGTTTGACTCTTTCCTCCAATGTTTGAATGTGGCCCTGTGGTTTGATTTTTCCAATCCAAAGCTTTATGAGATTCTTTTCGTTTCTTTTTTTTTTTGTTTTTTTTGAAAAGCTTGATTTTAGTTGTCAATTTTCAATTCTTTCTTGTTTTAGTCTCAAACTTCTTTTTAAGGTGAATTTAGTCCTCAATCTTTTTCAATTAGTTCACTTTTGTCCCCATTATTATTTTGTGAAGGGAAATTATGCGTGCATCTTTCGAATTTGCCTAAAAGAATAGCGACACTCTCTTCTTTTAAAATATGACACTAACTGCCCTTGCTTTTGCTTACATGGCAACTGATCGGACGCCTCATGTCCACTATGCTGATGTAATACTTTAATTTCAAAATAAAATGAAAATAAAAAGTAAAATAAGAATTTTAAAAACTATAAAATAACTAAAAAAAGAAGGATGGATGAAGGGGGCATGGTAGGGCTTCCTTCGTCGACCTTTGGCCAACGGCTGTCTACACAATAGGTTGCCTAGAACCTGATGGCTCTTCGAAAATCACGCATAACTGACTGCCCTTATTGCAGCCCCTCCTCCATCCAAAGTCTACCAGCCCTTCCATTTAAGGTTGCCAAAGACCTCTAAAGTTTATGATGACCATGTCAGAGCCTCAACACCACCCATACCCTTTCCCCTTGGAATTTCTCATTCTGTTCTTTTATTTTATAATAATAATAATAATATTATTATTATTTTTATTATTTTTAAAATAAAGTAATAATATTTAGGTGCCATGTTGGCAAGTCACACATGTCGTGCCAAATCACCTACAATGTAAGAAAAGTAAATAAAACATATATTATTATTATTGTTGTTATTGTTGTTAGGGTTGGGCTAGTGGTTAAGGAGCGTGTCTTGGAAAGTCTCAAATTCAAGTCACTTCTAAAACCATGCAGGAGAATCTTTTATATTGGACTACCTGCACGACCTATTTGGCGGGACTGACATATCCCGTAGGCTTGCAGGATATTCATGTGAACTGTGGGGATTAAGAGTGAAGCCTAAAACCTCTCGTTATAAAAATAAATAAATAAAATAAAATAGGGTTGCTTATAGTGTCTTATTTTAAAAGAAAGTGGTGTTATTATCCTTTTACAAAAATTTGAGGTGATGCACGTGAAATTTACCATTTTTAATTAAAAATACTAATGTGACATTTTATTTAAATAAAAATTTAATTTTAGAATATTAAAATTACTAAAAAGAAAAAACCCAAAAATCGGAAGGGAGAAGGGGAGGGGTCTTGAGCGGCAACCACCCCTCTCGGCTCCCTCTCCAAGGTCGCTGACAAACCTACAAGCCTTCGGTGATCTCCTTGACCATTGATGAGGCCCTTTCTTTTCCTAATTGGGAGATCCCAAGTCGATAGTATTTTAAATTAAAAAATTAATAATTGGACCATAGTGAATTAACTGAAAAAGGTTGAGGACGATATTCAACTAAAAAATAAGTTAGGACTAAAAGCAAAAGAATGTTAAAAATTGAAGACTAAAATTAACCATTTTTCCTCTTTCTTTTTCATACATTCAAAATAAACACTAATTGGCCCGACTTGAAGAAACTCTTAAATGATTTTTTATTTTTTTTCGGTAGGACTCTTGAATGGTTCTTTATCAAGATGATATTACTAGAGACCATAAATTTGCTTAATGGGTCAAACTCTTATTTATTGTAATTTTAATTATAGTTTATCATATCAGGTGAAGAGATTGGCCAATTCTTATAAAGTTTTTAATTCTAAAAGGATTTTCATGACTTTCGCGTGATTTAAAGCTTCATTCTAACATTTGAATTCACAAAGAAAGTTGCCTTGTTAGGAGCTTTTCCATCCCAATATATAATTTTTGTCAAAACGGTATGGCACGCTCACTCATTTTGACTCAACTGGGGACGTAATTCGTCCCTTTTTTTCTGGTTGAATAGTAGGACTACGACATTATAATTTATTCATTCAAGCATTGGTCTATGATATGTATGGCATATGCAAGTAAATAACTTTGATCTCAAATAATTTTCTATCTTTTAAATAATTTACTTGAGTTCGTAAACTGGACTTATACTCGTGTGATTATATTAAATTAATAGGAAACACATTTTTTAATTGAAATTGAAAATTTTATGAAAACCTCGTCAACTAATACACCGTGCCATTTTATTTCATATAATCCCAACTTCAATAAATCCCGCGGGGCTCTTCCATTATGAAATATGTTAAAAAATTCTATCGAAAAAAATAATTTTTAAAAATTTATATACATAGTAAGAAATATTATAAAATTTGAATATTGTGTAAAGGGAATGCCATACGCGTGCCAGGTTTTGGTGAGGCAGTGAGAGAGAAAGAGGGAAAATGGGGAGGGAGAGAAAATGGTGGTTAAGGATATAAAAAGACAATTTTGTCCTCTTTTTCTAATCCAATGCTCAATTTTTTTTAAAATTATTTAATATGGGATTATCAGAACGAAATGTTAGATTATAAGGAATTTTTAAGTAAAGTATATGTATATCATTTGAATGTATATCAGCAAAGTTAACATAAGAGTAGTTAGTCGGCAAGTAAGACGGTACATAATGTTCCATGCCTCGAAAAGTTTTCATGCTTTATCATTAAAAATTTACCAAGATTTTTTAAAATTTTCAATTTTTTTACTCTTTCAGCATTTATTGATTATTTTATTTTTGTTATTCGGCTTAAGTAAATTATCTCATATTGGACCACTTACATAGTTTATGTGGCCAGACTGATTTGTCTCGAGAATTTGTAAAGTGTTCACGAGTACACGTGTCATTAAAAAAATACAGAGGATTTATTTTATAAATTGAGAGGGGTTGAAAATTTATGCACTGTAGCCCAATTTTGTAAATTGGATGACCATTTCGACTATTCAAATATTTGAATTTAACATATCAGTAATCATTTTTTATAAATATTCTAAATCATTCCTCTATTTTGGCAAAAAATCTTTTTTTCTGAAAACGGTAGACTCATTTAGCACGTATCTTCTATTCCCCCTTTCCTCTGTACCCTGCAATTTTGTTTTAACAAAGGAGCGTATTTCAGAAGTTTCATATTGTTGTAGTTATAAAAAGTCGAAATCGAGATCTCCGACTCTCCAAGAGAAGCTCATGTTGGGGTCTTCCATATTAAGCAAGATAGAATCCAATTCATAATTTACCAGTCGGAAAACTAGTACGATCGATTTCCCGCCATTTCTTGGCCTCACGATTCTTTTTTCCAGAAAATAGACGGAGCCTGATTTAAATGTTGTACTACTTCTGACTGTTTCTTATCGGCCTGGAATGAAAGGACAAGGAAAATTGTTAAAGACTTAACATTTACACAGAAATGCCAGAAGAGTAGATGCTTGCAGCAAATGACAAATTGAAGGAGAGATTATTAGCGAGTTGACAACCAACCAGAAATAACCGTGGCCCCACCTAAGCAACCGAGGCGAGACACACGCCGAAGGAGATACACCAGGGCAAGCTTCCGTTAGTCACTGTCCGTCTCGTTATAAGAGAACAGAGAATGTCCATCCGGACAGTGACCTAATTAAGGTTTCGCTCATTTACAACCCAGGGTTTATAAACGAGCTCCTTGCATATGCAGAATCAGGCAAGACACAGGCTCTCTTGGAGATTGAACACAATTATCTTCACATGTATTTCCATGTATAAAGAAGATACATTATGGAAATCCATTCACACAACTCTACTTCCACATGAACCATGAGAGAAATTCCGAACATCTGGTGTGTATATTCCATGCCTCTGTTCAACTCCTGGACTCAGATTTAAATCAATATCTGTGATCAATATATCATATCTCTTCGAAGAGAGAGGACACGCCGATTTTCAAAGGGGCTGATCCAACTAATTATCCTAAGGACTGACACCCCACCATAACAGTGTCAGGTTGACACGTATAATTTCCTAGCACAGCTCCATCAACTGATCCGCAACATCTGCAATAGAGAACAAGCAGAGATTAACTTGAAAGATTAGACTATAACACGAAAGACATACCTTTCATAAACTGATCGACCAAGCATTATAACCAAAGTAACTATATCATTTCTCATACAAAATACAACATACCCTAACATTGAAACCATAGATTAATTTGCTCGTTATCTCAGCCCTCATGCCCCCCAGCCATTTCTTTTTCTTGACCTCAATTTCCTAGATAACTAATTCCTAACTAACTCATAAGCACTTAAATTACTAAGTCTCAACAAACATAACCCCGGCTTTCTACCAGCCTAATCGATAAAGTTCTGTCAGACTGAATCTTAAGCTCTCTTGCTATTACTTCAAACATGTCCTGGAGTTGCTCAATTACCTTGTATAACAAATGGCGTTGCTTGGAATTCCTGCCAGATATTATGATACCGTGAAAGATCCATCTTGAGGGTCCGTGCAGCAAGATAGACAGCTCCAGCAGCAATCTGATGGGGTCTAAATTGAAGCCAAAGCGAGCTCCGAAGCCTGAAGAGAACAATAATCGCATTTAAGAACAAATAAAACAGAGAAGACTTTTCTGACAAAATTATTGAGAGAGAGTTAAATAGCCAAACCCAAAAGCATCAGCTTCAGAAGCAGAAACATGCCACACGGCATCTATTGAGATTTTAGACATGAATGATGCATTAGCTAGGGAAGAAAGAGTAAAGCAATAGTTACTTCTCTTACCAATAGAAAAGCGCCAACCGTTGTGGAAAAAATTCCAAGATTCTCGCATCGATTGATGATAAGAGTACCATAATATAGCACACATCTAATAGTATAATATGATATATGTACTCCGACACCAAAGACTGCAGCAGGGGCTCTCATTTGACTCCACGAACACATTCAATTCATCAACGAGAAAGTGCGACATATATGAAAGTCTACACTTCTCTAGAGAAGAGGACACAATCTTCTGCCAAACAATCAGCATGTTGGAGATGATTGCATGAAGGTCTGCTAACGTGATGGCCACCCAAAATCCTTGATCAGAGCAAAGTTGCGTTGATTTCATTCCTACAAGCCTTTCCCCCCTTCTTTTCTTGCCTTTTATGTGCCACTTACATTTTACATATAAAATCTTCAAGTATCCTATCCGATATGCAGCTTGCAGAATCAATGAAATAGAAATTGAAACTTTCTAGGGTCCACTTTATGAAGTTGATGTGTGAATGATTATACATTATCACCGTTTAGCAATGGAAGCTCCCCCCAGAGAGTCATCATATTAAACAGTACAGGCTTTCCTCTATCCCAACCCTGCTTTTATCTTCTTCTCCTTCCTCAATTCTTGTGCTTATAAGGGAAGTGGATTGGATGGATTGAAAACGAATCTAGCTGACCAGCAGAAAGATTTTAACTGAGAAACTTCACAACTATAATAGACCAGGTAGGGAAATCATCAGAAGCTGCTCTTGAGAGAAGATGGCATCACAATGGGAAGGTGTGGTAGTGTTGAAAGAATACCAATAGTTTAAGGCGAGAAACTAGAGGAAAATAGAGGAATGTATCAAGGATGACTTGACCACTCATATGGAAAAGAATACGACAAGTGTGAAAAGGATGCAACTCATGCATATGGAGCCACTGAAGATTCCGTTAGGTCGAAGGAAGACAATGAATCAGATAAGCACAACACAAGCCCTGCAAAGCTCATTGTTGCTTCCCCTCCAGAGGCTATCCACTTAGTGATGAAGCCAACTACTTCTACTCCTAGTTTCAGAAGGCAAGCCAGTGCTCTCCATCAAAATAAACATGGAAATGTCTGTGTCCTCCAAATATATTCATATAACCAACACATAGGAGTAATGATCAACTACTCCTTTTCCTACATGCAGGTGAAGCAACAGTTGAGTTAATAATGTTTTCTCATCCAAGGCCATATGGGCCTTTTCCCCATCAACAACCAAGAAGACGAATCACTCCAACAATTCAAAATCTTTCATTTTCCTCCCAGATCTCCAAAGTCCACCAGTTTTTAATGGCATCGAAGGATCAAGAACAGATATATATACATATATATATATATATTAAAAAAAATATTACCAACAGTAGAAGTGTCAATATCAACCCTTGAACCACCTTATTAGTTCAATTAACATTCAAAATCGTCATTTTTTTGGGTCCTAAAACAATTTTTTAAATGCAGCAACATGCAATTCAACTGTATATTGCATGCCTGGAAGGACCTACCCTCTTCCGCTTTAGCTTCTTCCCCCCTCTTTCCTATTTATTTAGTTATTCTTATAAGCAAGGTGAGAGATAAATTTCACAGTTAATCTAGCATGCACAACACCTTACACTGTGTGGACCTTTCTGGTTGTTATGTTCATTTGTGACAATGATTTTCTTTTGATTATTACTAGACAATTACCAATCAGCAGTTTGATAAAATCTTTTACTTGGCCAAGAAGGATTTAAATGGTGGGAGGAAAGCTAGATAATTTCTGTAAGGAGATGGCAGAGGTCCAAGCTCAAACCTTTTAACTCTGAAGACCAAGAAAACTGTCATCTTTGAGAAGATTATTAACTGCTAAACTAAAATAAGGGCACATGAAAAAAAAATTTGTATGTAACTTTTAAGGTAATGCATGCTAGAGAAACCGAGCAAGAGAGGGAGGATAAAACAAGAGTCCTAGCCATCAACTCTAGTAGGGTATAAGCACTTGTGGTAATTAAATATTGGAACCAAAATATATATATATATATATAACATGATCTCAACTGGCATCCCAGCTAAAACGGCTCCAGCACAATATGTGATTAAAATGATTTTGAATTAAAAGAGAAAATTGGAAAATAATTAGCGGGGAACTTCAGTAGTCCAAAATGATGAGTTAGGTAGAAAAAAAACATTGCTTAAAGAGTTGTTGTAAACCATCTTTACAACTGATGTAAGAGGGGATTGAAACATGTTTATGGCAAAAGCATCCAGTGTTAGCAGCACGTCAGTTGAAAAACAAAATTCCATGGACAGCACATCAACCGCCAGCTAAGAATATCACATAGATGAGCACTCTAATCTTGTGTACACCCTGCAATTATATGCCAGACCAAAAAAATCAATATTCCAATGCTTAAAGGAGAAAATCAATGAGAAATCATGAGTGTGAAGCAAAGGAAGGACCAAATGGAAAAGAAAAAGAAATCTACCATACTCCCCTCTTGAGCATTACACCCCCTCAAACTTCTACCAGTCCGCAATGAATCGAGGTTCTGACGCCCATAACATCATTGTAACTATATAACCACTTACAATCTCTACATTATATCAACTGAAGTGATTCAGCAAGCAATCAAAACGAATTGTATCAGGCAATATGCAATATGAGAAGATATTTTTCAGATTCATTAAGAGATTCGGCTGAATCTGGCAAATAGGAGAAAAAATCAATACAAGGAAACACAAAAATTAAGTACCGCATTTAGCCAAAGAAATTTTATAACCTACCCTTGACTGATCAAGTTTAATGCCAGGCTGAGCAGATCAGTATGTGAAAGACCAAGCTTGCTCAAAACTGCTGTGAGGGGACCATATGGGTGCTGCACATTTAGCTCAAAATTTAACGTGGTCAAAATCAGTTGCTCAGCCTCAATCACCCGTTCACGATATTGCTCAAACCAGTCCTGCACATGACAACCTGCGTCAGTACTACACAGAAATCTTTGCACCAGTAACCACCACATGCATCAGAGTTGCAGTGGTTCTTTTGTTGCATTACAAGCGTAGTAGCCAAGTCAGGTATACAAAATATTGCCAAAAGGATGTGGTAATCTGCCAGCTCACAAAATATTTTTAATATCGTAAACTTTCTACAAAGCTTTTGTCTAAGGAGAATGAGATAAAGATATAGATACTTACAACAGGGAGAAGATACGACAGGTAAGAGATGTCCTGCTTGTGAAAAAAATAACAGGATGCCCGCAAGACATTGTTCAAAGGACGTGCAGTCTCCTCAGATTTTGCAGCAAGGAAGAGAGCAGCAGTAGCAATTAACTGCAATTGACATGTATCATTAGGGTAAAATTATTTTTTGAACTAGAAGTAGACCAATAAAATCCCGTATGGACTTAGAAACTCACAAATCTATCATGGCAAGCATGAGATCGTCGGACAAAAAAACGGTGGCAAAGAACCATGGCAGTTCCAATGGTGGGTTGTGGCCTGCAGAATACAAAATGGAATCGCTTAGCATAACAAATCAATGTATCACCTCCAACTTCACTGCTAAAACACCTCTGTGAGTTTGTCATGCAATGCAGAATATCAACAGCAAATTCAAAACATCAAATGCAGCGACAAAACGACCACTTTCAAGTTATATGCTGCATATATTTCAAAGATAGAGGGTAAATAACTTACAAGTCAAGGCGCAGCCCGAGATTCTGAAGAAAATTGCAATACGTGTACCGCAGATGGTTTTCGCGTATCAAATCAATTCCATCCTTTCTTGATGGGGAGAGCCTCTCAATCTCATCCCTCGACATAAACACCATTTCATCATCATCCAAATGAGAACGGTCACGTTTATTACTATTGGATGTAGAGGCATCGGCATTTGATCTTGAAGGGAGAGGCACCACATTGTTGCAAGCAAAAGAGGCATTGTCACATGTAGTAGGAGGAACATAACTCCTCCTACAGTCTCCCCAGGTCGAGGATGTGTATCTTCTTCTTTTCATAGACGGCGGTCCATCAGGCTGCACGTCTTCGAAATTGGAGTAACCGATGAACTCACCAACTTGACCAGATCCCTGATAGTGATTGTTATAGTTCTTGGCATAGTTAACGTGCCGGTTCCTGTAAGTGTTGTTGTTGAAGCTATTTCTATTGTTTAGGGACCAATAGTCATTGCGGTAAGTACCCCCTCTGGGGTGGTAATTCCGGGCATATGAGGACATTGTACCTGCAGATGAAATGCGAATACGTAAGCGGACTGGAAAAGCCACAAGCAATTCCACTCGACAAAAAAAATGTTCCTCCATCTCAACACCGAAAACAAATAACACTTCAATTGCAAAACTCCAGGTCATCTGTACTCCATAAGCTCAATATCGGCATAAACAAAAAATTAGCAATCCCAGAATGAGGAAACCGGCAAATCACTATGAATCTCACTCTAAAATGCACGATCACCTTTGTCGCATCTAATTTAGAAATATCTCCCATATTCAACCATCAAGTTTAACACGAAATCAACAAATCAGAGCAAAGAAATTCCTAAAAAAGCAACCTGCTTTTCACATGAAAATGGACCTATTCCATCAGAACACCTAAAACCAGTAATCATAAATCAACCATCAGCTGCAATTTCCAGCTAATCGCAATCAGATCAGCCGGGAGCGACCATCAGATCGAAGAACCAGACGCCGGAAAACGAAAACCAAGAAAAAAACGAAACTTCACCTTGGCGGAGACGGATGGGAGGCTCTGCCAAAGAGACGGGATTCAGAAGCGAGGCGGTGATCGAAATTATCGAGGAGGAGATTGAGATTGCAGGGGACGGAACAGCGAAGGCCAAAGTTTAGAAGAGAGAGAGAGAGAGAGAGAGAGAAGAAGGAGACGCCAACTACATAAAGCACAAGCCGAGATAATTTTGTAATATACTCCGAATTTTCGGTTTGATATTTATATATCAAAACCACCGATTTTCTAATTATTATTATTTTTTCTTTTTTTCTAAAAATTATTTTTTTTCTTACTGCATTTATTTTTATTTGCTTTGAAAAATATTAGGTACATTGCTGCACGATACACAAGTTTTATCAAATTATTAGAACATATATCTTTGATTGAAACCAAACGTTTTAGTGAAAAATGCGATCGTTGAATATGTCTGATCCTTTTATTTCTTTTCTCCTGTCTAGTCAAAATTAACGAACTTTTTTATGATTGAGAAAATGAATAAAATTTGTTCATAATAATAAATATTCGTTTGAAAAAAAAACCGAAAAAAGAGGAAAAGTGGGAGAAAAGGATGACTAGTAAGTAATTATTTGAATAAATTTATAGGGAGTGGTTATTTGGAGGAAGAGCTGGTAGGAGGCATAAAAACATCAGTGACCATATTCTCAATTTAAAGGTGTTCAATAGGTAAAATTTATAGTGGCAAAGACGGACAAAAACAAAAGAGTGGTCTCTCTTTATATATTACAATTACAAACTAAGTATAAATATATGTACTTTTTATTTATTTTCTTCTCTTTTCTTCTCTACTTTTACAAACATTGAGTATTAATCGCATAATTTGTAATTAACGAAGATCACTAGATTAAAATTATATAAAATAAATTTACTAAATACACAATTACTCATTCTCCAATTCAATTTCTCTTTCACCCTCTCACACGCCTCCTATCTTCTTACTCCATTCTCTCTCCTAACTTTTTTCAAAGTTAAAATCGCATGTGATTCTCTTATCTCTTTCTTTCTTTGTCAAGTTCTTTAACTAAAATAATTCGTCCATGACCTCGTTAAAATTCAGAAAAATAAGAAAGTTTTTCATATTTAGTTGACATTGTAGTTATAATTTCCTGCGCATAGCATGAGTAATCAGTCTAATAGATAATAAATAAAAACTTACCAAAAGAAAAAGAAAATTAGAAATTCGGGAATAAAAATATAAGAAAGATAAAATCGGTGGTTAGCGTAATAATTTAATATTGAATTTTATAACTTCTTCAACACCAAAAAAATGTAATTTCAGGAATCGAGGTGGGTCCCAGTAGACTAATTTTAATTTCTCGAAAAATATATAAAACACTATCCTTTTTGTGTTGGGCACGGCAAGGGAATGAAATTGACGCTTCAATTTTCCTTCTTTTTCCCTTTTTACAATTTTTATTATTCCAATAAAATTCTTTTACCTTTTTTTTTTCTTTCTTTTTTTGCTTTTTTGACCATCTGTTTTGAGTAGCTGGATTTTAGGAGCCGGGTAAGTCAGCTGCCTGATGATTCATTGATGGACCGGCCCAAGACGCAGAGAACAGCAGAGATCTTCCAGCCTAGCCCTTCTGGATATACTTAGACAATATACTCGCCCTACGTTTGGAATTTGTATAAAACAAATCGAGACATATTAGCTATATTGAATGCAATCTAACTAATATTCTAAACTTTATAAATTCTTGAATTTTTTATATTCTAAAAAATGACAAAATAATTGAAAAGTGGGGAGAGGAAGGTGTATGCGCGTTAATCAAAGAGAGGAAAAAGGGCGGAAGTCATTTTGTTAGAATTATTATTTTAATCTTCCATTCAACTTCCTCTATGATATGGATTATGGACTTTTTTGGGATAGTGTATATATATATATATATATATATATGAATGTAATGCCCACGCAATGCTATCGTACCAGAAAATTGCACTAAAAGTATACTCGCACTATTTGCAGAATCTTTATCATAAGTATTGCTTACTTTGACAATAATATAATTGTAGTCGATATTTTACCATTGATTCAAATAGGAATTGATATTACTTTTGGGTAAATGTTAATAGATATTTATGTTACTTCTAAGTAATTGACACCTTTTATCAGAAGAAAATTGATGCATGCACTATGCTTTTTTTTTTGGCAATGTATTTCTTGATATTGATATTAGTTTATTAATGGGACAATGACACTGTTGGTCCTAATTGTTTGATCTTTTTGATTTTGAGTTCTAAAAGTTTTAAAAGGGGTAACAAAGTCCTATAAGTTTGAGAAAAGTGTCAACATTGGTCCTAAATCTAACTGACCGTTACCGTCAGCCTACGTGGATCTAACGCCGTTAAAGTAACCGTTACTGAGATGACGTGGCACGTTCCTATTGGTCTGACTCAACTATAAACTTTTTAAAATTGAATATTAATCCCTCATTTTTTTCATTTTCGAAAAATGCCCCAGGTCGGCACTGTTCATCGTCTTCAGGTGGAGCAACCAGGTGGCGACGTCAATCGGTTGACTCAAATCCCTGAGCTTGTCAGCCGCCATTGGTTTGGTGGGGGAGGGGGGGGGCGTGACGGAGAATCACGGTGGAGACTGATGACTAAAACCCTAGAACAGTACGGACAGGAAGGACGGATTGAATATTAATACATCATTTTTTATATTTTTTATTTATTTTCTGGGTGCTGTTGATTTCTTGCTTATTTTCTACTGGGTTGGTTTTCTTGTTGGGTTGCTTTGAATTTTTCTGGGTATTCGTTTCTTGGATTGACTTCGGCGTTATCTCTGTCTGTCATTTCTTGGCTAATCGAATAAAGGGCAGGAATGGATTGCTTGTTCCTGCTCAAATGCAATGGTTTGTTGTTCTTCGATTCGCGATTGCTTGATTGGTTTGTGCGCGTCGGTTGTCAGTGAGCTGTTATTAATCAGCGGGAAGATGGTTAGTCTATGAATTTTCGGCGAATTTCTTGAAGCAGTAAATGGGCATTTTTCTTAGGCTGTGGGTTGAGCCGTTGATGATTGACTGACAATGTGAAGGCCAAGATCCAAGATAAGGAGGGCATCCCGCCGGGAAATAACTTGAGGACGGCCGGACCCTCGCCGACTACAACATCCAGAGGGAATCGACGCTCCACCTGGTTCCCGAAGAAGACGATGAACAGTGCTCCACCTGGTTCCCGAAGAAGAAGATGAACAGTGCCGACCTGGGGCATTTTTCGAAAATGAAAAAAATGAGGGATTAATATTCAATTTTAAAAAGTTTATTAGTTAATTCGGACCAATAGGAACGTGCCATGTCATCACAGTAACGGCTACTTTAACAGCATTAGATCCACGTAGGCTGACGGTAACGGTCAGTTAGATTTATGACCAATGTTGACACTTTTCTCAAACTTATAGGACTTGGTCACCCGTTTTAAAACTTTTAAGACTCAAAGTCAAAAAAAGCCAAACAATTAGGACCAACAGTGTCATTGTCCCGTTTATTAATTGTATAACGGACTGTTTTATTATAAATTTCACTCTTATAAGGGATATTTTAATTAAGATATATATTTTTAGTTAATAAATATATATGGTGATAAACTAACTAACTAGAAGAAAAATAAATGAATTTCTGGAGATGTTGGTGGAGAAGAGGAAGATGAGACGTGAGGAGAAGAGATAAAGAAGGAAGAGGCAGAGTGTGGGAGAGAAACGTTACTTAAAAAAAATGAGGGAGGGAAAAGTTATTGAAAAAGGTTTTGGTTGGTTGGAAGTGTATGTGAATTGAGAATCTTATCCACAATTATTTTCTAATTTAGTAGTTCATAATTTTCAATTTTAAATATTTATGAGTATTTTTTAATATCGAATGGTAAATCAATTAATTCTCTTTTTCGTTTACGATGATAGTATAGTTATAGATATAGAAGATATATCATCTGTAGAATATAATTATAATTAAATGTTAGATAATTTGGTCAACAATAATCTTTTTTTTGGGTATGAATCTTGGTGTCCGAAAGCCTAATTGGGACCTGAATAATCCAGTCGAGTCGGGTAGGCCCATTAAGAGATAAAACTCTCCCAGCGTTGATTTTTTGCAATCGCAAGGACTCGAATTCGAAATCTTATTTAAACGAAACAAGCGCTAATAAAAATAGAGCAGAGAAAGAGAGGGAAGAGGGAGGAAGAAAAAAAAAAGGATCGTGAGAGTGAGAGAGGATAATAGGACGTTTCTGTGGATAATTTTAAGATAAATATTATTATGTATCCCAATTTTTATATTTTTTCTTAGTTTTATTTTAACGTCGATTTTTTTCTAAGATATCCTAATATTACTATTTCAGTTTCAAATCTATACCAACGTTAAGATAGATTTGAAACCAAAATAATAACGTTAGGATAACTCAGGAAAAAATTGCAGATTGGGATAAAACTAAGAAAATGAGAGAACGTTGGGATACATAGTAGTATTTTCTCATAATTTTATCATTTTATCCAATATCAATGACTTCTAATTGAAGTATATCTGTCGAGTTTTTCAAAAGTAGAAGTGAAATAAAAAAGGGTATCTTCCTTTATAATAGTACAAGAAGCCACACCTATGACTAAAATGAAGGAGGCTCTCACCATTTTAGGAGTAAACTTCAACTTCATACTTTCTATAATAAATGCATGCTTATGGGCATCAAACTCGTCGCTCATCCAAAAAGCCATATCCGTCGATGATCCTCTGCATTTATCTTTGAGGCAGCTAAATCCAAGTTCTTCCACAACAGTCTTCTTCTCTTTATATAATTCTTTTTTCATATCACACAGTGCATAGAATTCGTCATGCTTAATGAAAAGCCATAGACAAGTAGAGGTTCATGGATTGGTTCCACTTATGATTTCTAAAACAATATTAGACAGTACCTCGGAAGTGGATTGCTCATGTTTCTTCCAAGGACTGGTGTCTGGCTTAGTTGGGGTCTCTTTTCTCTTGGTAGCCATGATAACCTAATGCATGCAATGTCGACAACATTATTTACAGTGATTAATCGTTTAACCATTTCATCCAACATCTCTAGGGTTTTCAAAAAATCAAATCTCACCACTGGCGCCAAATCAATTTGAGCAAAATCCAATTTGGGGCTGGGAAGAATAGTTACCAGAGGCCCTGAGAAATCAACTGCGGAGACGAGATGAAGTAAGGCAGAATAGTAGACTAAGATCGTCGAAGGAGCAAGTGGAATCTCACCGTGGGAGAAAAGCTTCAGCTCCGGCAACCAAGGAATCCCAAACGATGGTTACTGAGGGGATTTTTTTGGCGGGAGAATCCCAACATATTAGCTAGACCTATTTAGCTCTGCTCAATATGTATGTTGAGCCAAACTAATTCATAAAATGATGGATTATCTTTATACATCAGACTAGTTCGACCCAATATATATTCTATGATAGACCAGATCTTCCACGTTACATTCTGAATCTCGTTCAGGCCAACAAATTAAAAAGAAGATGATCATTTTAGTGAAGACAAACCAATATATTAGAGCTAATACGTCTTATTGCAGTATCTATCAATCACTTTTACCTTCTTAATTGTAATGCAAAAAGAAAATATAGCATTCCAGGATAAAAATCTCGATATACTTGTGACAATTCCCCATATTGAAAAGTAGCAATCCTCATCATGTTGGCATGTACTTCCTCATGGTTAAGATGAGCATCTTTTCACAATTATTCGTGTGTGTTCCCACTATGCTATGTCAGTCTAAACCGTGCTGATCGGTTACATAATTAACCTTTGTTTTCTAAATTGGTCCCGCCTCGACTCACAATATGTGCGGACTAACATGAGTTACTGAAAATTAAAGTGACCTTTATATGTTGGTTTGACTAAGATGTTGATTGAGCTCGACCTAACTTTTTAGTCATATGTTGGCTTGATATCGCTATTGTTCTAGCTCGGACTAACGTGACCTGCAGGAATAAAGACGGTTGTCTTTCGTATTGGAAATAAACATAACTCATAGAATGATATCCTATAATTTTAGGGATGGTGATTAGCAGATTTTTATGGGAAGCTATGATCCCGTAACAAAAAGAAAAATCTCATCTGAGATGGTACCATCGACAGCGGAGACAGTTAGCCGTGCCGCCACTGGTGGCCGACGCCTGTAGTTAGCGGATTTCAAGATGGATGACATTAAACATATGCCACAAACCGCCACAACCTGCTGTTATCCCCGTCGGAACATGCCGGCGACTGCTTTCTCGTCGACGGCTCAGTACAATGCTACTCTTATGACCCCGCTGAGTTACCGTCAACTCTGTCATTACTGCCACCGACCATCGCCAGTGGCCGCTGGTAGATTCCCCGACGATCTTACCTCGGAACCAGTAAAACTGGTTGTCCGATACCCTCATGTTAACTAGTCTAATATAAAAACCGCCACGACCAGCTACATGTCAGCGAATCGTTAATTTTGTAAAATTGGATTCGATTGGATGAATTTGTACTGTTATTGAAAGATCTGTGGGTAAAAAAGATTTTTTTTTTTTATATTCAAAGGACTAAAAATTGATTGCATACTACCATGATACACAAGATCGCGTACGTGATAGAATTTGTCTATATATATTCGTTAAATATTTATAATTAAATATGTTAATGCATATCATATTAGTCAATTCATGCATATCGTATTAGCAGAATTGACTCCTATAACAATAAATACTTCCTCATTAATGAAACAAAATTATTAAAATAATCTATTTAAAAGATTAAGAGAGATAATGTAAAATAATTCATATATTTCATATCATTTCTTATTATAATGTCTGAACTTATCGTAATACAAAAATAAAATTTAAATATTTGAAATAAAAATGTCATAAAACTACATATTTTAAAAAGAGTAATTAAGTTTGTATAAATATGTAATATACAACGATTAAATATACACAATGCACAATAATTGAGACAGTCAGTTGAAAAAATTTATTAAACCATCCAAAATTAGTCTAATTTTATTAATTGATTATCATATGAAACTTAAAAATATGAGTAAACTAACATTTTAGTCCCTAACGTTTGGTTCGGCCATCAATTTCGTCCTCAGCGTTTTATGGCCATCAAATACACCCAGAACGTTGGCCTTCTCTCCATCAATTTGGCCCTTCCATCAACTTACCGTTAACTGTGCTAATTAAATGCTAATAAAAAATTATATTTTTTAATAAAAAATTAGAGGTACAACTCTCTTTTGTAAATCTGAAAAAAACGCCAAGGAGGGAGGAGGCTTGGCCGCTACCTCAAGAGGAGGACCAAATTCATCGTCTTCGGTGCAAGGAGCCAAACAGACAGACCCCTCCATCTCCTCCTCCTTCCCTTCCTCAAGTTGTCGCTACCCCTCAAAAGCATTTTCCGATCAGCGGGCCACCGAGACCACCCCAGCTCAGCTCCTCCTCCCTCCGTTGCTCGTGGCAAGGACGATACGAACTCGCAAGCCTCCCTGAGCTCAGACCCCGATGCGGCCTTCCTTCCTTACCGCTCCGACGACTTCCTCCATTTTGAGATGTGGCACTGTCTCTCCTCTAGCCCTTTGAGCACAGCTCCACTGGGAACCTCTGTCGAGCATCTTCACTTCAACTTCCTCTACTGAAACCTCCAAGCTCCTGACATTACACGAACAAAATTGGATTCCAGATTCCCTTCCTTCCCCAATTCAAACGATGAACCCTAATTTCCCAAATTCCCCAAAATCGAACAAACCAATTGATTTTGGGTGGAGGAATTTAGCAAGATTGATTCCGGATTCCCCCGGGCCGTTTGTTGGTGGGGCGCCGCTAAGGTATAGATCTGATATGTCTCGGCCGTTTCTCAATGGGTATACAAGCAGGGGTGGCGCTGAGTTGCGTGAAGGAGAGGAGCAACGCTAGGGTTTCGGGCATGAGGAGGGAGTCGGGTGAAGGAGGATGCATCCGGACCCGAACCGAATCGAACCGATTTGGGGTGGGATCTTTCGGGTTTCACGAGCCGATTTGAATGATCGGGTTCGGGTCCGGATGTCTCCGTCTTCACCCGACTTCCTCCCCATGCTCGAAACCCTGATGTGGCATGTCCACATTAGCCTCCCCTGCATCCTCATCGATGTTCATCCTTACGTGCCATTGTCGGGGTTGATCTCCAAAGTCTTCTTTCTCGACTTGTGTGAGCTCATGCTGTTGTTTTGTCTGCTGGCTCGTTTCCAAGAATTGACAATGGCGCGTGTGAAGTTGGGTTCCAAAACAGATGCATTCCAACGGCAAGGCCAAGCTTGGTACAAATTCTGCTATGGCGTGAAACTCGAGCTCACTTCCTCGAATATTGTATATCTCCGATGTGCAGCTCCTAAACATCTATTATCTGATTTAGATTGGCCCCCATCTGGTTTTGAATTTTTCCAAAAAAAAATTGTATTTTCTTTTATTTTTAGTATTTAATTAACGGTGAGTTGACGGCAAGGGCCAAATTGGCGGACATAAGGCTAACGTTCAGGGTGTATTTGATGGCCATGAAACGTTGAGGACGGAATTGATGGCCGGTCCAAACGTTAGGGACTAAAATGTTAGTTTACTCTAAAAATATTTTATTGTATTAAGAAGTAACTATACATGATGCCAATAATATAAACTCTACAAAGAAATTAAATGATTATATATAGAATTTATAAAAATATTATCATCTAATAAAAGAAAAATTTATGACATAACGTTATGAATTTAAGCTCTTAGAAAATTTAAAAAAATTAAAATTATGGATTTTCTAAACAATGTTTTATAAAAAGACGAAGTAAATTGGATGAGTCCATCATGCGCACTCCGTCAGATAGGTCCAGCCGCCAATTTTTCTTAACTGAAAGCTGGCAGGTAGAAGCCCTTAATGCCTCCATGTCCGCATCAACTTCAGTTCTCCAATATAAAATTGACAGTTGGATCTAACTGTTAGATTAAACGAGTATGTTCGACTTAAGTGGTGAATTTTTTCAAATTCTTAAAAGCGTTGGCTCGCCCTTCGATTATAAATGAGGTTCATAAGTACATTATAATGAAATAAAAATCATAATAGTTAATATAGGAGTGCGGATAGTCTCACAAAAAGTATCGAATTTAGAATATCCTAGTTGCTAGGCGAAGACATACGTTACCGCACTATTCCCTCTTTAATTTCATTAGATACTCAATTTAAAATGTTAGTTTACTCTTAGACTCTTTTTGTTTTTTTTGATGAAATACGAGACCTAGCCCAAATACATCAATAAGAAATTAAGAGAATACAGAGATGAAGCATGGTGGCCCTTACAATATCATTGAAAATCAAATAATCAAGTCCAATAGGACAATAGGCGAAGATATACTTCACAGAACTACTCCCTCTTTGATTTCATTAAATACACCGTTTAAAATGTTAGTTTATTCTTAAACTTTTTTTTTTGGTGAAATACGGGACCTAGCCCAAATGCATCAATAAGAAATTCAGAGAATACAGAGACGAGGCATTATGGCCCCTGTAATATCATTGAAAATCAAATGATCAAGTCCAATAAGACAACTAACAAGCCTATGGATTCCGAGAGGAAGCGTTAGAGCATGATTCAATAGTCAATCAGCACACATGTTGCCTTCATGATAAATATGTTCAATCAGTACTGACCAATTACGGTTGAATAAGAATGAATATCACTCTTAGACTTACTATATACTTGCTTGCACATTATGCAATACTTTGTGTTGACACCTTATGCGAGACAAGTGGAACCGTGATTGCTAAATCTGTTCTAGTGATACTAAATTATAAATATTGTGAAAATTTCACATGCGCACTTCTGTAAAATGTTGCATACACCTCACCTTTATAAATATGATACTAATCGTCCTATTTTTGATGAAGAGAGAGCTTACATGACATCATGTGAATGATGCAGACACTTCTCTTTCATTGAGCTAGACATGATACCTCCTTTGTAACCAATATATATATATATATATATAAATGATACTAATTGTCCTATTTTTGTTGAAGCCATAGTTCATATGGCGTCGAGGGAACATTTCTGCTCACGTGACTTTCGGCTGACTTTTATGAAATTTTAAAATACTGGAAGTAAAAAAAAAAAGTCTTCAATGGAGGAGGGGAGGGCTAGCAGTGTCTTGCTAGGGACTATGCTTGGGGCTGTGGCCTTCGAAGAGCTACCACCGCCCACAACCTAAAATTTGCCTGAAAGAAACGCTTTATTACCACAAGTAAACATTTTTAGATAGTACTTGCATTCGCACAACCCTATAGCATCTTCACCTATGGGAAGTCTGTCGAATTAAGTCCAACACTGTGATCTCTCCTTCCTCTGCTTCCCTTTTCTTTAATCAATCGTCTGCACATTCGACGTTAAAGAATTGGCAGCGTCTGCATTTGCACCTTCTTCAACTCCATCCACGTCTTCTTCAATATCACTCATAGCATCATTGTCGATGGAAACATCAAGATCGATACTCGTCTCTCACGACATATGTATTATAAAAACAAATTTAGCGAAAATTAATCGAGGCTCTATTTCTACAAAACATATTCTGTCAATCAAGGGAGATTAAATGAGAATGATTATGCTAGTGATTATGTTTTATTGGAACTCATCAATTGCATCGTCATAAACGTGGAGCATTTTCAAATCATTCAATTTCACAATCATTTAGGCTTCATTTGGTTTTTGAATAATTTATCTAACTCTACCCAACTCAACTCTGTTATTCTCCAAATTTAACAACATAATATTATTATTTTGTCTTTTTCTATAATTTAATAATACTTTCTCACTCATACTTTTTCCTAATCATTTTCAAAATTAATTTTTAATAATAAATTATCCGTTTACTTTCACATCTATATATACATACATATATTCACATACATCGATATTTTTCTTTAATTTAATAATATTTTTTCACTCATACTTTTTTCTAATCATTTTCAAAATTAATTTTTAATAATAAATTATTCATTTACTTTCACATATATATATATATATATATACATACATACATGTATATTCACAGACATCGATATATTTGTCAACACACAATCACTGAACAAAATCAAGTCAAGTTTGATAATTTATCCAACTCGAAAATCAAAAGGAAGTTTAGTTTTTTCATAATGACTCATAAATATTCTAGATGATCCAACAAAGGATTTTAGGTTCCTTTATTGCCAAACCACTAGATTGGCCCAGAGACAGAGAGCGACAGAGGGAGGGAGAGAGAGACACCTAAACGGATAAACTTGCTCCCATAGAAGAGGTCGAGAACAGCGGCTGATAACATATACAGAGGACAGGCGGAGAAAGCCGAGACGTCAAGAGATCATAAAGGACTGGGTTTAGGGCAGAGGAGAACTCGAGAGAACTGGGAACGGTGAGGAGCAGCGGGCTACGACCTTAGAGGGCTTCGAGGCAGGACTCAAGAAAACTGAGGAGCAACCGACGTAGCAGGTGGTGGTGTTGATGTCAACGCCTGCATCAGAATGGGAGTCGTTGTATCATCGGAACGGAGATGGTCAAGGCGTTGTATTGAAATGTGGATCGGAGAGACAGGAAGCGAGCTCAGAGCTTGGTGATGTTAATGTAGGTTTGAATGCTAATTGAGAGTTAAGGTTACCCATAAGACAAAATATTTGAACTTTATGGGTGCAGGGAATAGTACAGTGGTGCACCTATCGCCTGGTGATCAAGAGGTCTCAGATTCGATATCTAGTGAGACTACTCGTTCCCCTTTATGATTTCTATGTCAATATACTAGGTCCATGGACCTCTCTTGTAAGTGAAAAAAAAAATATTTGCACTTTGATTTTTTTTTTAAATAACTTGTGGGGCTACCAAGCCAGGTGAGATCAGCACGATGTCCCTTAATTGGTTAGGTGGTTGTTCACTTTGAGACACAACTTGGTTTCTTCTGGTGGTAACCACGGCCTATATTATACGTTTCCCACATGCGGCGGCAATTGATGTTGTTCGGTTCTCGATGTCGACACTGATCGCCAGACCTTCTACTATTGCAAATAAGGTAACAAAGGGTGGTCAATCCTTTTCCCCTGTCTCCCTCTCCGACGATCACTCAAATTTCGTTTATCCGAGATAATGATAATATCACAATAGACTCATCAAAGTTTTGTGATAATTTTCTACTAATGCCAATCATTTCGAATTGCAGGTCCCTAACATGCTCCTTTACTAACTCTTGGATCCAACATACACACATGAAGTTGTTACCTACTTTGACACTCCCCCAAGTGGGGTTCTTAATTTTCTTCTGTTAGACCAAATGGGCGTACCTAATACTCGTGTCATTTCTACTACCCGAGATTTCTCGGTCAACCCTCAATAGATATATGCCCCCTTTTACCAAAAAAAAAAAAGACTCAAGTGCCAATGAGACCATACCCGAAGCCCCTCTCCTTGCTCAAGTGCTAGTCAAATTATAAAAACTGGCCAATTCCTACACGCGCTTCGCTTCGGATCCAAATTACATCTGTGTGTCTATTTAGAACGACATGATCATAGTACTAGGTGAATAATCTTAAGTTGACATAAACTATATTCATTAAAAATATCTCGTGGTCATGGCAAACATAAATTAGTCTCATTAAATAGGATAATGTAACCTTTCACGTTTCCCCGAAAAAATTATGACATTTCTAGCATCATAAAAAATATATTTAAATTGGTGACCAATTGATCGATGATTTTTATACGTAAATAAAAAAATTGCTAAAAGAATATTAATATTTAATATAAATAAATAAATATACAAGTGTCATGCTAATTTTAAGTGGATGAACGTTACTTGAAGTGAAGAGTTTGATATTCATTAAGTGGTCATGATCACATTAATAAGGTGGGTAACCTTGTCGTTTCATTGAGTTAGAATTAGCAAATTTTTAATGTCACAAATAAGAAGAGGCCCTTTAAATTTGTAATTAATTTAAATAGGCTTTTTATACTTATTAACTAAAAAAATGTCGAAATAAAAATGCCGGGTCGTGCAGGTTAGAAGAATCAACCACCTCGCTACCAAATAAAGAAATTACTAGAAAGATATTAAAATTTAAAGGAAATGAAAAGGTCCTACTAATTGTAACTAATGAACTTTACATGCAATGCAGGAGTTCGAAATTCATAAAGTGGCCATGGCCAGGGGCGGAGCCAATGAAGAAGCAGGGGGGGCAATTGCCCCCCCTGAACTTTGAAACTTTTAACTTTTGCCTCCCAAAGTATGAGATTTTTTATATAAAATTAATACTTTGCCCCCCCTGAACTTTGAATTTTTTAAATTTTACCCCAAACGTATAAGTTTACCCCCCTAGATAAAAATCTTGGCTTCGCCCCTGGCCATGGCTAAGCCAAACCTTCTGCTCCGTTTGTTTTCAAAGTCGTGATTTAAGATTTTAACTTTAACTTTAACTCAAAACACTACACAACAAAACACACATTTCAAAAGTCAAATTGGTGGACCCCATATATTATTAAAATACAATCTTATTATAATTAATTATCTATACCTTCCATTCATTTCATATTTCAAAAGTCAAACTGGTGGGCCCCATATATTTTTGTCTTCTTCTACAATCACAATCACAATCACAAATTCGTGACTTTAACTCTGAAAACAAACGCATTGGAAGAGTTTAGTCTCGACCAATAGGTGGCGTAATCTTGTGTTTTCTCGAAAATAAAATTAGGGTATTTTTAATATTGCAAATAGAAAAAGAGTCAATAAATTAAAGATATATTAAAATTGTTCCTTTATACTTAAAATTAAAAATTGTTAAAAATTTAAAAATAAAAGGTAGCACCCCACTCTCCACCAAAAAGGTCCTATAGGGACCTAAAATCACTTCTTGTTTGATACTTAAACAATAACGGTCTAACTTAGTAGATAAATATATTAGACCTATGGACTTTCTACATAACCGAAAACATTTTATTATAGAAATAAATTATTTTCTAAATATTAAATGTACATGGAAAAGGTAAACTTTTGAAATCATTACAATATATTCTTGATATTATCATACACTATTTATCTATTATAGGTATTTAATTTTGACTCTCCAATATCATGCAATAGAATGCTTCGATTCAAGTGATGAAATTGTATCGCATCAGCAATTTGAGAAGTTTAGGAGCATTTCAACGATAGACTCTTCATATTTCTACGTTTAGTTTTTCCTTTGTACTCAGGATTGTTGGATTTGCCACTTTTTTCTCTGTTTCTTATAATCGTATTTGAAATAGATACAACAGTTTTTTGGAGGGAGACATGCAACGCAAGTACCTTGGAGGTGAGCCGTCAGGGAGTGCCGTCCCAGAGCAGGCGCGTACATAAACGCGCCGTCACAGGGGTGTGAGGTCAAAATGGTATCCTGCCATCTCGCAATTAATCAATTGTCAGATCACAAAAACGTCCCAATCCTCCAATCTAAATCTAAACCATTACTACATCTCTCCTCCTCCTTCGTCTCTATCTCTATTATCTCTCTCTCTCTCTCTCTCTCTCTCTCTCTCTCTCTCTACGTCCGCCATTGATGATGTAGCCACCACTCAGCCAGCGAGCTCGCTCAAGCAAACCCAATCGCCGTTACAGTAATGGGAAGGTCGACGAGGTCGGGCCATCACTACCGGTCGTCACAGACCCTCCCGTCGTCCCCGACCCACTCCCTCTCCTCCTCCTCCTCCGACTTCGAGTTCACCGTCTCGATCTCCCCCCGCAAGTCCTCCGCCGCCCTCTGCCCCGCCGACGAGCTCTTCTACAAGGGCCAGCTCCTCCCCCTCCAGCTCTCCCCCCGCCTCTCCATGGTCCGCACCCTCCTCCTCTCCTCCCCCTCCTCCTCCGGCACCGCCACAGACTCCTCCCGCGACTCCTCCGGCAGCTCCTCCGACTTCTCCTCCTGCTGCGACTCCTCCCGCCCCAGCTCCGCCGCCGACCCCTACGACGAGGAGCTCAAGCGCCTCACCGTCAACAGCAACCACCCCCACCACCACCAGATCAGAGGCAAGTCGGAGACGTCCGGCAAGTACTTCTCCCTCCCCAAGCTCTCCTCCGTCTTCCGGAAGGACGCCAATGCCAAAAGCCGCGAGCTGTCCTCCGTCAAGCGAATGAGCGCATCCGCCAAGGAGGTCGTCGTCTTTCTCCTCTCTTCATTCTTTCGAATATTTACCGTAAAATTACACAAAAACGACAATTTTACAAAGTAGTCCTCGATCATATTCATTCAATCACTTCCTCTACCATTACAAAATCATCTCAAAGTTCCGGTTATGAAAGTTATGGGGTTGAAAATCGGAATGAGATCAAAGAGCGTGGGTGTTTCTGAAGTTCCTCAAAAAGTTTGATGGCTAAATCAGATCCATCGTTTTTTTTTCTGGGGCAGGTCTTCCGAAGGTATTTGAAAAAGGTTAAACCGCTGTACGAGAAGCTGTCCACGAAACAACAGCAGCAGCAGCAGCGGATGGGCAAAATGACATCCGTACCCTCGAAGCTGGACGATGCCATCATCAGATCCGCCACCTCCCTCGGCCACGAAGCATCACCTGCTGCACCAGGCAAGGGCGGGAGCGCAAGGAGGGATGTCGGGGGCAGCATGTTCGACCACTCGTTCTCGGGTAACCTCCGGTACCCGAGGATCGGCGGCAGCAGCAGCAAGCGGATCAATGCCTGCGCCGCATCGAGCTGCCCGTCCTCGATGCGGTCCTCGCCGAGCCACTCCGGTGTGCTGGGCAGGGGAGGGTACCCGGGCCCGGCGAGGACCGGATCCGGGGGAGGGGCGGGGTACTTTTACGGGGACAGCGTGGCGTCGACCATGGAGGAGCTGCAGAGCGCGATACAGGGTGCGATAACACACTGCAAGAACTCGATGATGCAGCAGCAGCAGCAGAGCACGAGCAAGCAGCGGGATCCGGGGCAGAGCAGTAAATTCGGTCTGAATGTGATTTGATTTAAGCTTTTCGTCTTGTCCTTTTTGTCTCTGTACTTTGCTGTTTTATTGAATTTTTTTTTTTCCTGATCAATCAGTAGAAAGAAAAGAGTTGGGAAAATGTGTAAAAAGGGAAAACCGATTTTTCTGTTTTCTGTTTTCCACTGGAGGGATAGCCAGCCGGGAGGAGAAGATGAGATGAAATCATGATGAAGGGGAAGGGAAGGGAAGCCAAGCGAGGGAGAGATGAAAAACATGTGATGTCTCTGAAGAAGAGGAGCTGGCAGAATCTCTCGATGAAATCGAGAATCTGAAGAGATTCTCTCTCTCTCTCTCTCTCTCTCTCTCTATCTCTTCCTTAAGGGGAGATGAGAAAAAGGTTTGACTTCACCATATACAGAGGTTATGAAACGGTCAATTTTAGCTTTTTGGCCACCAATAAAAAGAATTCCGAAAATTGATAAGTAAACTCTTTTTTTTCGCTTATAATAACAATTCATAGGTTTAATATAATAAAATAAAAATTATAATAATTAATAAAATATTTTGGATAGTCCAAATTGAATATCGAACATGAAATTTTTAAATTACCAAGCGAAGATGTATAAATAAGTAAACTTAATCATCGAGATTCTTTTTTTTTTTCTTTTTGAAAACAATGAGAATTTTATCTTACGTTAAATGACTATATGGAAAAATGATCCACAAAGAAGAGTACATGAACAAAAAAAAAATTATTAGAAAAGATCCTACTGGCGTATATAGAAAATAAAAAAAGAATATATATATATGTGTGTGTGTGTGAAAAAATGGCATCAGCGAAGCATGATATAATTATAGTTGATGAGCTGCGATTGAAGTTTCAAGACATGAACCTATCTATTCATGGGACAATGACGTTTCATATGGCATTATATAACGTGTTTGAGAATACGGCACTTACTTATCAGCTGGTATCTTACAACTTATTAGTCTCAATGCCTAAAGTTATCGTTCGAAAATAAATATACGACTACGTCACTGGCCATAGTATTTATGCACATAATATTTTAGAAAATCCTCTCAGCGTTGTGGAACCATGCCCGTCTTCCGCAATATTGTTCCTCTAGCTACTTTTGATTCACTCAATTAACCTCGACGTGCTCATGACATGTGAATGGCAGTTTTAACTTGAATGAAGCTGGCTCGACGTCCATGTTTGTTGAAAAATGGGTTAATATCCCTTTGAGATCTCTCTTTTGTGAACATTAGCAATTCTCTCGGCCGTACTAATAGCAATTTTCTTGAACGTACTAATAACACATTGAGATCCATGCCCGATTCGTTTAAGGCTTCTTTCGAGAGGCGCTTAAACGAAACGGATATTGTGAAAGTTTTTATAATTATTAGATATAGGCTACTTTTTAAGACCGACCTTGCAGTAACATAGATTTCTTAGCCTCAAAGGTTCATCTCGATGGCCATCAAAGAATTCAAAGCCTTTGTTTCCTCAAACGTTGATTTCAAGGATCTTGAAGGCAAAAAATATGTCGAAGTCAATCCTTGCATCCAATTCTGACTCCTTATTGTACGAATGTACATGGAGGGGTCACATATAGTTTTCGTTAATACCATTGATTGACTTTTTTTGGAATGTGGTGAGAGGTTGAACACGTGCATAGCTTTCCGAAAGAATAAGTGTACGGTGAGAGTTTTTCAAATCATGATTTGAAAATTTGATTTTTTTCCAACAAATTAATAGGTTCTTACGAAAATTGATTTTACTTATTCTCTATTTCAAGTATAAAATTTAATTCAAGTAATTTCAAATTATTATCTTATATGCTTCATCACTTTTACATTAGCAACAACATCTTCAAATCAAGTCTTAAGTTAAAGTCGAAACTGAGGGGGGAATGATCATGGTAATTATTATCGTAACTTTTTTCAATTACAATGGACTCTAACAGGCCTTTAGTAATGAAAACGAATTTTGAATAACTAATAAAGGAATGCGATAGTCCCACTGAGTATCAAATTCGAAACCTCTTGATTACGAGATGAAGATGTGTGTTATAGTATCACGTCCTCTTTTTAATTATTACTATTGTAATTAAGGCCCTGTTTGGATTCTAAGAAATAACAAAAATACACATTTCTCAAGTCAAATTTATAATTATATATCATTTGTCATTTTTCACCATCAAAATCAAAATTAAAATCAAAATCAAAATAAATTTAACTCTCAATTCAAACTGTCCCAAAATCTCCGAAGTGTAAAGGTGAAAAGAAAAAATGTGGTGATTGGTGCACTTTAAAAATTCACTACAATCGCCAGCTGTTGGAAGACATGTCTGTACTCGAGAAGACTAATCATAGAAGGAATTGAAAAAAGTATTAGATACATACA
This sequence comes from Punica granatum, assembly GCF_007655135.1. Taxonomy (NCBI): domain Eukaryota; kingdom Viridiplantae; phylum Streptophyta; class Magnoliopsida; order Myrtales; family Lythraceae; genus Punica; species Punica granatum. Next base: position 13,091,714 of record NC_045131.1, on the reverse strand, counting down.
AGTTTCAGTTAGCTATCAAGAAAAATGTATAATAATAATAATAACAACAAATATTGTAAGCGGTAGATATAGTACAATGTGTCGAACTCTCATTGAAAAGATGCACGTAATAATGTATGTTAGTCTCACTTGGTAATGTCATTTAATAATCTCGTTTTGTCACATTACTTAAGATGTGTTAATACTCAGAAAACTCGATTAATTCAGACCATTGTCAATTCAATTCGAGTCGACAGATTAAAATGTAATACTTTCGCAATCGTGAATTTTCTCATCGGTCGTCATTGATGCATAGTTTTATTGACCAGGCCAAATACCGGAAAGTTCCCGCGGCACGTTCCCGCTTCCACTAACGAGGGCCGTTCTAACCTCACCTGCCGGTGTCACTAAAACCAATCACCTTCCAAGATTTGGCACAACTTTTGGACACGTGTAATAAGCATATGTTTTCTGTCTCCCTCTAATGTTGCGAGACGGCGACGATATAATTCTCTTCTCATCATCATCCCACAAGGGGTCCGCGCAAAAGGAGCCAACGAGCGCTGTCGTTTGGGCCCTTCCAGAGAAGCTACCTTGGCACACTCTGTCCGATTCTTTGATCGCACCCCGGCCTCTCCTCCGGCGATCTCTGGCGAGCTTTGATTCTCGGTTCACCAAAGGTTCGGGCTGCATCTTTTATTCTCACCTGAAATTTCAGTTGATTCTCCCTATTCTCCGCCCCGATTATTTCAGATGATTTGGATATTAGTAAATGTAGATTCTTATCAGGAAATCAGGTGTGAAATTCAGGTTTTCTGGGTTGTGGATTGTCCGCGCAGGGAAGATGAGTGAGGTGTTTGAGAGGTACGAACGCCAGTACTGCGAGCTATCGGCGAATCTGTCGAAGAAGTGCACCGCGGCTGGTGCTCTCGATGGAGGTGATTTTGATGCTCTCGCATCCTCAGTTGATCGAACTTTTACCTTCATTTTTTCCGCTGGTTGCCGTGCTATTCCCCATTGATTCACCTTAATTTCCCTAGCTTTCGAATTAAGTAATTGCCTGAAAGTCATGCTATCCATGGTTGCGGATTCACAGTTTGTTATGTGAGGATGCGGTTTAGATTCGTAGGCGTGCATTTCATCATCGGTAATTTCCAGAGGGATTTGCACAGGATTGTCAATATTAATTGGAATTTACCAAAAGTTCATAACATTTTTATAGTACTTCTCTCTTGGTGCCCTAATTGAAGTTGAACACAAGCTTGAACTGCAGCCAACTCCGTGTTCCAGCGATCAACAATGATCGATATATAATTACTTTTGATGATTGTGCTCATTTTCGGGAAACGGGTGCTGCTCAATTTTTAGCTCTTTCAAAGTTGGAATTGCGAAATATTATAGTTCAAATCAGCGAATAATTACGAGCAACAGTGAATCAAGGCATTTTGCTATTGTCTCACCCAACCTAATGCTAGTACAATTGCCTTTTTAAATATGTTCCTGGCAAGTTCGATAGGATGTACTGGTAGAGGAGCTCACTTGGATTATCCCATTTGCAGAACAAAAGAAGCAAAAGATCTCTGAGGTGAAAGCTGGAATTGATGAAGCAGAATCATTGGTAATTGGTTAGCTTACATGTGTAGAATCCTGTGCTTTTAAATTCACCTCTCTATTCATGGAATGTGACCCTCGTCTGTTTTCATTAGATACGAAAAATGGACCTCGAGGCGAGAAGTTTACAGCCAAATGTGAAAGCAGTGCTTCTTGTTAAGCTAAGAGAGTACAAATCGGACCTTAACAACCTAAAGACTGAGGTTAAAAGACTCTCGTCTGGTGGCAACTATTTGTCGGCCCGAGATGATTTGCTGGAGTCAGGGATGGCTGATACTCTGACGGTAAGTCTAAATCCCCACAGCTTCCTAAAGGCTTGAATAATTGATGTTTCTTTAGTTCTCATTACTTGCGTAGATTACCCGATACCTGTTCTAAGTAATATGGAGAGAAAGAACGCTTGTTTTGCTTAAGCATTCTCGTTTCTGTGACTATCCTACAAGCCCATGTCATTTTTTCATTTATCTTTTTTTGGTTACATTGTTGTACACATTAGAGGTGCAGTATACAAAATGTGAGGATTGTTTGTAATTGGCGTTCTTCTGGTACTTGTGCTCTTCTTCTTGACACTAGTTACTGGTATTGATGGGATAGGCGTCAGCTGATCAAAGATCCAGGTTAATGACGACGACTGAGACACTAAACCAGTCTGGCAATAGGATAAAGGAAAGTAAAAGGACGATGTTGGAGACAGAAGAGCTCGGCGTGTCAATTCTTCAAGATTTACATCAACAGAGACAGTCACTACTGCACGCCAATAACACGGTCAGTAAAGGTTACACGTTTTTCTGAGAAACCAATACAATGGTTTTTGCCAACTAATTTGAAACCAGTGTTGCTATGGGTAGATAGAGATACCTGGCCAGATTCATTTCCAACATTCTTTTGCTTTCTTTTCTCTGCCAGCTTCATGGAGTGGATGACAACGTTGGGAAGAGCAAGAAAATTTTGACTTCGATCTCGAGGAGAATGAACCGGAACAAATGGATTATTGGCTCGATAATCGCCGTCGTTATTGTTGCCATAATACTGATATTGTACTTCAAGCTCAAGTAGCGGATACCTTGGTTCGTTCTCATTCCCAGGATTACTTTGAGGTGCATCGGGTCGACCCCTTAGATTTTTCTGCCTCAGATGTAGTATTCATTGGCTCATTTTCTCTTTGTTCTGGTGTGGTGAGGGTGATGATGTGAAGAGACCTGAATTTGTTGTCTTATCTAATCGTGTGAATCTTTATTATAAATGAGAATACATTGGTCGGTTGCGAAAAGAAGTGAAAGTTCCCCTTCCTCATCGGCAAATATAATACTATCCAACCCGGTTTTAGGCAATGGTAACTTTTGACAGCAAAACTCTTGCAATTGTTATCCTATGAAGTTCAGATGGGAGCCCTAAGAAGTTAAACCAAATTCACTCACGCCAGTTTTCTTTTATATTTCATCAATGACGGGATCGGCAAAGTCATCTTACTTGCAATGGTTATGTGGACCCGTGCTGCCGTCGATTCTATTGCTGTTATATATGGAACTATATAGTAATGATGATATCATTCGTATTGGCTAATTGAGGAATTAGGATGATTTATTCAACCTTATTGCGGATGAAATAGTTTTTGAAACCGTCTTATAGTGTAATGATACAAGAGCGATACCCGCGCATACAGAAGTATGGAGGAATTAGAACTTCTAATGAGAGATTACCCCTGAAAATACAGAAATCGACCATCGGGAAGTGCCAGTCGAATACCCGTGCATGTTTTTGCTAAGCAGCTTCGAAACCGGGTACCGCATGTAAAATCGGCTGGTGTGGTGCTTGTAATAAACAGAGTCACGCCAGTCGAATCTATCCTTGCATCCAATTAGCCAGCAGCCATATCGGGAAAAAGTAGGGATAATTATCGTCCCATTTCTAAAGGAGAGTTTTATGTCCAAAAAAGAAAGATAAGGTCAGTAGAGAGCACTTGGCTGAGCCTCTAAGATGGACCGCAATGAGGTCGCCGAAGAAGGTATGCAGCGAGTCTACTAAAACCCGACTCACAGGGTCGACCTAGGTCTAGGCTTCCTAGCTCGAGTGAGGTTTAAGGGATAATTGTCAATCAAGGTCCCTGTGCTCGAATTGAATTACTTGGTCTCCATCCAAACCACCGAAACCTCCACCGCGGTCATCGTACTGCAATAAAACAATGCTTTTGTTGTTCGACTTGGATGCCCGGGGTCTAATTTGCGCGACTCCTAGACTTTCTTTCCGATTTCGTTAATTCTTGATTAGATATTAGATAGTATCTCATCATTGTCCATCAAATTGCTCCAATCTGATGCGATATCTAGTGGCTTGTTTAGTTTGCAAATGTGATTTTAAAATCACAATTTTAACCTAATTTTACCAACAACAAAACAAAATAACTCATACAAAGTCAAAGAGTGTACCCCATTTATATAACTTTTTTCACAACAAAACAAAATAACTCAAACAAAGTCAAAGGGTGTGCTCCATTTATACCACTCTTTTTCAAAATCAAAATTTAATTTTAAAATCCTATTTTGAAACCAAGCGCAGCATTATTCCCTAGGGAATGGGTATTAGAGTTGGGTATTGCTAAAGCCTCCAATACCTCTTAAAAATTCTTCCTAATTATTTTCCTAACTATTCACAATGGTATGAGATGTAATCTATATCTTATGGCGTTGAGAAAATGGATTTGGTGCATTAGTACAAGTTTCTGTCCGAAATCATGAGGTCTGGAGTTTAATCCTCGTTAGTAGGACTTTCGTATCCTTTCATTTAGCTTTGCTAGTTCTATTATTGTACAAGGCTATAGGTCTCTTTTATAACCAAAAAAAAAAATCTTATGACATTATCTTAAATGTGAGTATTAGGAGGATAACTAAACATACTATTTAGAATAATTTGTAGCATTTTTATTAGGTTTTGTCTTTTGTTATTAATATAAATATATAAAAGTTGGAGACAAAGAAGTCTCATAAATCAATTGTGAAATCCTCAATTTTAGGTTGAATTGATTTTCCAACTCCACTTTTATATACCTTTTTGTAATATTCAGACAAATTTTGGTTACATGTTCATGTACTTGAAGTAATATGTAACTAAGGGAATTTTAAAAAAAATTATATTTTTTTTCGAAAATTAAAAATAATTTTTTGAGATATAAAATACTTTTATGAACCAGCATTAAAATATTTATAAATAAAAGAGATGAAAATTTATTTTTGTGCACCATTTTCTATTCATAATAGGACAAAATGACATTATTGGTCCTAAAATTTTACCATTTTTTAACATTGAGTCTTCAAAATTCTACTTCGAAAAATTAAGTCCTAAAAGATTTGAAAAATTGTCAGCAGTGGTCCTAAAAGTTTTGAAAAAGTGACAGGAGTGGTTCTATCCATCAACTGCCGTTACTGTCCCGCATACGTGGAGTTAACGCCGTCCGTTTCGGCGACGTGGCTGTTAGTTTGTTGACATGGTACCTTGGACAGACCGGAAAACCCGAAAGCCCGATTTTTAATCCGGCTTCGTCATGGCCAACCCAAATAGGGTCAGTTAATACACCCCATTTCTCCAATTGCTGATGGCGGACCCAATCGAGTCTCCTTCTTCAGCCGCTCCCTCCCCCAAAAGCAGCTTCTTCAGCCACCTCCTCTCCTTGAAGGTCTGCACCCTCTCCTCCTTATCAATCGTCCTCGAAGCAACACAACCCATTTCTCCGATTCCCACTGAAGACTCTTCTACCTCTGTCAAATGCAAGCAACTAGAGAAGCCCCAAAAAGCAAATGCCCACTAACACCATTACAGCCCTCTATGTTCTTTGTGGAAGATCGCTACCCTAACAGTAGAATTAGAGTATTAGATAGGAGGCAGTGGGAACTTGAAGTGGGGAAATCCATGGAGGGAAAACGAGAACAATCAATCATCATTTCCGGAGATGCCCCCATCATTTTCCGGGGAACCTCGTGCTGGAAGAGGAAGAAAGAACCTTATGCTAAAAGGCCAGACATGGAAGAAAGAACAACAAGAGAAAAACAGACATCTTTAGTCGACTAATTGAGCTTCCAGATTACATCACACAAACCACAAGTACAATCACCACTAGGACATCAAAGGAAATACATAGAGACTCGATCGCAAGATAACTTAAACCTGATCTGACTGAGTCAGTGACTCGACCGATTCTTCCCGTCAAAAAAATGGGGGAACGGAAATCAACCGTGAAATGACGGAAACCCAAAAAAGATCCAAACTTTCTCAACCCTGCAACCCCAAGATGTCAATTCGATCAATCTTACGAACCCTAATTTCTGTCGGCCGTCAATCCAATCTCAGAAGCTTCCTCAGGTCACTGGTCGCGTCCACGGAGCCCACCGGTGCCCAGTCGGGTCGGGTATTTACATGGAGCAAGCCGGGTCGGTCATGAGCAACTCGGGTTGAAATCCGCCGAATTTCAAATAAGTCCAATAGGAACGTGCCACGTCATCATATTAACGGCCATGTGAACGAATTTGACGCTGTTAGGTCACAGTAGGCGTCACGGTAATGATCAGTCACATTTATGACCAATGCTGACATTTTTTCAAACCTTTTAGGACTTGGTTATCTGAAATGAAACTTTTAGAACTCAATATCAAAAAATGACAAACTTTTAGGACTACTAGTGTCATTTTCCCTTCGTAATAGTTATCTCTTACACGATATCTCCAACTCTTCGTATAAATCTATATGTATTACTGGATGATTGCTTTTCGTTTTGGCTTGAGATCGGATGATTGCCTCTCTTTACATATCTGATTTGCATTTCTATAAGACAAAACTTATCATTAGAAATGATCACTTCTTGAACTTTCACTTATAATTTGTAGTGTTTATTTTTATTTTTATTATTTTTAATAAGTATGTGTTTTTGACATGTCTTTCTTTCATCTACATTCATCCTATGATTTTGACATGTCTTTCTTTTATCCATATTCATTCCTATGCCATATGTATTGATGGACGAAAAATTAAAGGCAAGACAGTAAACAAAGTTTAATGAACTACCGGTATTCTTGAATTCGTCATTCCTATATATTCGTTTGATCAATAACAAGTGGGTTTGAAAACGAGAATATTAATGTAACGTAGAGGATGCAACTATTCATCACCATAATTAATAGGTAATTAAGAAGCTTGTTTACTTATAGCACTATAATGATCCGAACATGGTCATGCTAAGTATTTGATCAAATAGTCCTATCGTTTCATCTGTTTAGAATCTTCTCAAACTATATATTGCCAGAAGGAAGAAATAATATCAATTAAGTTGAATAAAATCAAACCTCCACCAGACCCATTTGTTTATTTCGTAAAGTAAAAGATACTTCGGCAATAGAGGAACGACCGAGCGATCGGGTATGTCACCCGATTTGAAAGATGGGGTCTCGAACGAAATCTATAACCTCGTAAGAAGCAGTACGTTGGAAGATTTAGCAAAACTTGAATCAAAATAAGGTGAAAACTGCACAAGTTTCGACCTATTTTAAATTCAAAAGATTGGATGAAATTTGTGTCTACATTTATGACAGATTCAAACTTGTACTTCACACTTCAACTGGTTCAATTTGATGTATCGCATTTAATTCTGGTCTTGGCATTCTCGTTCTCAATATTTGACTTCATAATAAATGATGGATGGATAAATTATTGCCAGGCGAAAATATAGGAGACCTATTTAAAAAGGAAGGAAACAGCCATGTGCAAGAAATTAATGAAGGGGATTCAGCTTTCTCAGATTAGACAAGGACGGCTGATATTTACTTATCTATTATGGACTGCATCGATTTGGATAGCAATATCAGCTCTTTATCTGAAGCTTCGTACAATTCTGTATTATATTTCTTTTGAATTGAAATTGAAATTTGTCCTCACGCAACCGATTTTCTTAAAGAAAAATGAAATTTCTTTTGATAGGCAATGACGACCGCTGAATTTCGCTAGACCTAATAATAATTGCAAAATAATGCTTATAAAAAGAATAATTGCAAAAAGAAGAACTTACCCAAAAATAATAATTGCAAAAGAATTGGCAACATTTGATGTATTGGCAACTTACTTGTCAAAAGTTGCCAATATATTATTTGGAGTCTTCACCACAGAGATTTGGAGTTCATTCGGAAGCGTAGTGAAAGGTTTCATAATCAGTAAATTTGGTATTTGGTTAGAATTTTTAAAATTACTATTTGAGCCGATATTGCGGTTGCAAACGTGATTTTCTCAAACAGATTAACATGTGCTTATGAAATATATTTCTACTTATTCTATTTCAAGTATTAATAATTGCATTTCTTACTTTCAGTAGTTTTAAATTAGTTTATTTCAAACGCTTTAACTTATTTTGAAATCAATATTTATTTTTCAGTAATTTTATTTTAGTACTTCTCCATGAGCAACAACACTCTCAAACCAAGCCTTGGTGGTATAGTGGTTAAGGCTAGCATAAGTTGTCTTAACGTCTTAAATTTGAGTCATCTTTCCTGCAACAATAGCTCTTCTTATTTCTACCGACCATAGCGTATTCGTCGAAAGTTGTGTCAACCAATACTGCCGAAAGTCGGAGAGTTTAACGACTCGCCACTCTTAGATTCTTGTTTTTTTTTTTTATGAACTAAAATTATGGGAGACATTAATTTCACAATTTCAGGAAATCGAATATTAAAAATTATTTTCCGTCCCAGCAAGTACGTTTTCTATTATTCGAATTTGAATTCCCCACCTTCCGGATTTTTTTTCCATTAAAAAAAAAGAATGGGGCCAATCTGTTATGGGCCAGCTGACAACCTCAAGTGGGCCCATAGTTCAAGATTGAGACCAATCAAGACGACAGGCCCAGCCACGAGAGGGAACGATTGAAACGGACATAAAATGCGAGAATTGATGTTTTCTTTTTGAAATTGAAGTGTTGAAATAAGTTTGCGATCATGATATTTTGCAATCTCATCTCGGTTCCTAGGGGCCGGTGTCAAGCCACCACGGCCCTTGATTAGTTGGCAAAGAGTAAGCATATATACTCTTTGATAAAATTAGTAATGGTTCGACATTGAGACAAGTATTCGTGTTTCGGTTAGAGATGAATAGCGGCAGATGTTATGGAATTGGTTGGGGGTGAATGATTGAATGTAACGTCAACTTCAATCACATGAGAAATATGAATTTGTGGCCTCTGCCTTTACGTAGGCTAATGTCCATGACATTGAAAATGCCTCACATGCATAAATACATATACACACACACACACACACACATATATATATATAATTCCGTGCATAGATATTGTGGAAAAAAATATTCTACATCCTTAGTAACAAATTGAAAGCACCTTAGAGTGAGAGTTAAGTCGACATATGAACGTGATTAAGTTAAATCAATATGTATGATTTCAGTAGAAAAATGGTAAGTTGTAACAATCCAAACGAGATTAAAACAACGAGAAATCAAAAAATAAACGACACCAAATACACGTGGTAAAACCCTCAAGACAAGGGAAACATCTACGGACAGAGCGGGAATATCCACTAGATTGAAAACATGAAATTACAATAGAGACCACACTTGTATTTCTCAGCCTCCTTACAAGACCCAACCCGAGAAGAGTATCTAATCCTCTTAATCCCCACAACTTTCTTACTCTATGAACCCTAGAGCCTCCAAGAGAATACTTGAGAATTTCTCAAAAAGATTACGTGTGATTCATCCAATGTAAATTGTTTTCTGATGCTCTTCCCCTATTTATAGATTACAAGACCCATATCTATAATATCAGATAAATATCCTAAATATCTCCAATAATATTTCCTAGAATATTTATCTCTAAAGATATATCAAGACCATAGAAAGATATTTCCGAGTTACGACGATATCCACCAAAATAGAAACTAAACCTCACACGTGGCCTTCTAGTTCCGTCTCTGTGTTTGCGGCACAGACAGAGTGCTCAACATCTGAACTCGGGCAGTGTTGCAGCATCCTTTTTTGTGCTACGACATCAACTGCTGAATACTCCTCTTCGGTAGATCTTTCGTTCTCCTTTCCGGGTCTTCAAGTCTTCGAGTCTCTCGGATCTTCCGAACTTGATGCGAGACACCTCTAAGAGATCGTACGAATACATCTAATGCCTCATCGAATATATACTAATACCACAAAAAATGAAAGTATTGACTTTTATATAATTAAAGAGTAAATTGCAGAAGTAAGTTACATTTACAATTGATCGTGGTGTTTTATATATACTAGTCCTTACCCATGCAACACGGATCTTTTGCGAGAATTGGTGTACATATTCTTGATAAATTGAAGTGTTGAAATAAGTTCGTGATCATGATATTTTGTAATCTCATCTCGGTTCCTATGGGCCGGTGTCAAGCCACCACAGCCCTTGATTAGTTGGCAAAGGGAAAGCATATAGACTCTTTGATAAAATTAGTAATGGCACGACATTGAGACAAGTATTCGTGTTTCGGCTAGAGATGGATAACGGGAGATGTTGGAGATTGGTCCTGCGGTTGGTTATGGAGTTGGTTGGGGGTGAATGATTGAAATGTAACGTCAACTTCAATCACTTGAGAAATATGAATTTGTGGCCTCTGCCTTTACATAGGCTAATGTCCATGACATTGAAAACACCCCAACGCATAAATACATATATATTCGATATATATATAATTCCATGAATAGATATTATAGAAAAATGTATTCTACAAATTGAAACCACCTTAGAGTTACCGTTAAGTCGACATATGAAAGTGATCAATTTAAATTAATATGTATGATTTTAATAGAAAAATGTTCATGTTGTAACAAGATGCCCAAATGAGATTATAACAACGAGAAATTAAAAGATAAACGATATCAAATATATGTGATAAAACTCTCGAGGCGAGAGAAATATCTACGGACATAGCAAGAATATACACTAGATTGAAAACATGAGATTACAACAGAGACCACACTTGTGTTTCCCAATCCCCTTACAAGACCCAACCCAAGAAGAGTATCTAATCCTCTTAATCCATACAACTCTCTTATTCCATGAATCCTAGAGCCTCCAAGAGAACACTAAAGAATTTCTCAAAAAGATTATACGTGATTCACCTAATGTAAAATTGTTTTCTAATGCTCTTCCCCCATTTATAAATTACAAGACTCGTATCCATGGTATCAGATAAGTAATCTAAATATCTCTAAGAATATATCTTAGAATATTTACCTCTAAAGATCTATCAAGACCATCTAGAAAGATATGTCCGAGTTACAACGATATCGCACCAAAATAGAAACTAAATCTCGGAGGTGGATTTTCAGTGCCACAACATTCGTCTCTATGCCGCGGCACAAACAGACTGCTCAACTTTTGTACTCAGGCGGTACTGTAGCATCCCTTTATGTGCTACGACATCAACTACTGAATACTCCTCCTCCGCTTCGATCGATCTTTCGTCCTCCTTTCCGAATCTTCAAGTCTTCGAGTCTATCGAATCTTCTGAACTTGATGCGAGACTCTTCTCGCAAATCTCCACATTGGCTCGCATCGAGCCAAACTGCGATCTAACTTCTCATACTCGATTGTTCTGTCACAGCCTTCACAGGCATAGCCCTTACGAGCTCCACCTCCACTTTTGCACATGCCGCTCAAGTCCAAGCCATCCTCGGACTTTTCGGAGGTGTCGGACTTCGCTGGAATTTCTGTAGATTTTCACTGACCATGAGGCAAGCCGAATTTTCCATGACTTCAGCATTCTCCAAAACCACTAGTTCTCCAAGCCCATTTTTCTTCAACAGTTTTAATTGTTTCCCCTACCCGTCTTTTGTTCGCAAGCTACTCCATAGAGAATATTGCCTCCTCTCAGATCTTCCAATCTGAACAGTCTCTATCAACACAAGTTGAGGTTCAGGTGTTCTCGAGTCTTCAAACTCCACCTTCCTCGAAGATGTCGTCTTCACACAAGGCTCCACCTTAAGACACCAATTATCGTGCATTCCTTGCACTGGTTCGCCTTTCCATACCCGAGAACATTCAAGTACTTTTCTTTAGGAGTTCACTTGATTGCTAATGTAGATCTAGTTTGCAAGGCATATAGTACTTCTAGTAGCACCGATATCATCCATACAAGAGCATCTTCCAAGACTTTTATGACCCGTCTTGAATCTTATACTTACAACCAAGAATATCAAGACTTCATAACTGGATCAAGTTTCTCCTTATACCTGGGACATGCCTAACATCTAACAATGTCACCTCACTACCATCATACATCTCGATTCCAACTCTACTAACCCTAATAATATCACATGTCTCGCCAGCCATAAGAATTCTACCACCCTATATCAACCGATAAACGGCAAACAATTCTCTATCATGACTAATATGGTAAGAGTTACCCCAATCAAGAACCCACAATGTACTTGGCCCGACCCGATGTGGTGAGTGTTTTTGTCCCCTTATTCGCTGCAACTCTGAGAATGTCATCTTTTTCATGCTTTGCTCCGTCAACCCTATATTCATCATTATCTAGACTTTTTGCCTTGGACAATCCGTTCTGCACCTCGCAATAGATCCATCACTGTTGCTCCCTTGGTAACCGGTCACTTTCTTCAGCAACTCTTTCGAGTTAAACATCGCCTTGACTTCTTCCAAGGTGATTTTTGTTCTCCTGTGGAGCTAAGTGACGAAGAACCCCTCATAGGACTCCGATAGAATGCTCAGCAACAACAAGGCTTGATACTCGTCCCTTATCTTGATATTGACGTTAGTAAGACCTATCATGATCTTCTTGTCTAGTGGCAGGGTCTGAGCGGCTTACTCTCTCCTTCTAGTATTCCTTCAAGGCCGTGCTTCACCAGCAAAGCCTTTATCTCTATCTGACCCAATTCGAAGTTGTTCGTCCCGTCGAATTTCTCTACCTCGAATCTCATGCCTAATATCTTCAACAGTTTCGAAACTTGTGCTCTGATACCACTTGCTGTAACAAGATGCCCAAACAATATCAGAACAATGAGAATTCGAAAAATAAACGACGCCAAATATACATGATAAAACCCTCAAGGCGAGGGAAACATCCACGGACAGAGTAGGAATATCCACTAGATTGAAAATAAGAGATTACAATAGAGAGACCACACTCGTGTTTCCCAGTCACCTTACAAGACCCAACCCGAGAAAAACCTCAAATCTTTTTAATCCTCACAACTCTTTTACTCTATGAACTGTAGAGCCTCCAAGAGAATCCTCGAGAATTTCAAGAAGATTACACGTGATTCACCCAACGTAAGTTATCTTCTAATGCTTTTCCCTTATTGATAGATTACAAGACCCATATCCATAATATCAGATAAATATCATAAATATCTCCAAGAATATACCATATATTTATCTCTAAAGATATATCAAGACCATCTTGAAAGATATCTCTGAGTTACAACGATATCGCACCAAAACGGAAACTAAATGTCGCACGTAGCCTTCCAGTGCAGTAAGATCCGTCTCTGTGCTACGGCACAAACATAGTGCTCAACTTATGTACCTGGGCTGTGCTGCAGCATCCCTTTCTATGCTACGATATCAACTGCTAAATACTCTTCCTCCTCTTCGGTCGAAATTTCATTATCCTTTCCGGATCTTCGAGTCTTCGGGTCTCTCAGATCTTCCAAACTTGATGTGAGACACCTCTAACAGGTCATACAAATACATCTAATGCCTCATCGAATATATACCAATACCACAAAAAATGAAAGTATTGACTTTTATATAATTAAATGGTAAATTGCAGAGGTAAGTTGCAATCGATCGTTGTATTTTATATATACTAGTCCTTACCCGTGCAAAACGGATCTTTTGGTATTATTACAAAGTCAAGAGGAATGGTCGGTCAACATTGACTAGCACTCATATTATAGCAATATTTTTCTAAGTTTTTAGCCGTGGTCTTCCAATCTTGTTTAGATAATACTGATAACTACGTAACCTTTTTCATCCTTTCAGTGTACAAATTAACTTAACTTCCTTTATAGTTATATCAATATAATAAAATGAAACAAAACTTTGATCCTATTGACAAATTTGTTGAATTTTTAAATTTTTGTATAAATTATAGTTGCTATTTAAACAGATCACTCATATTTAAAAAATGTAATACAAAATTTCCACTTGATATAAAGATCCGACGGACTCTGCTATTTATATATTCAATTCGATTTTTTAACTTATATAGTTTTGGGATTTTACAATTTATCTACTGGAGTTGTTTAATATACATAACCAAATTTACATATTGTATACATTCTTTATTTATTTATTAAAATTTAAAATGACGACTGATTAATATATAATTAATGCCGATCTTCCTTTACTATAAATATTATAATTTAGTAAAAGAATTACATACCTTGAAAATAATACAATATATTACAAAATTTTACATATTTTATAATTGATTTACTGAAATAGATAATTTTTCTTCATTTTTCAAACGCGATTCCTCTTGATTTTATTTGAACATCATATATTAACTTTTGTATTTAATTTAACACTTTGGATTAGTAATTAAAAACAAATGACAACATATAGATGGTAAATAATATCTGCAAACAAATATAAACCAATAGAAAAAGAATTTTATTAAAAAAAAAGTTTGTATGGGTAATGAGGAAGTCTTTTTTTTTTTCGGGTGTTGAAATGGAGAAGTCTTTAGTACATACAACCGCTAGAAATATCAGAAGATTAATAAAAGATATAAAGAGATGAGTCATTTAAAAAAAATACATATAAGTAGTAAAGTTGTATGGAATTTTAAAAAATTCCCATACAAAACTCCTCTTCTCACCTCCTTTTCCCTCTATTCAAACCGAGTATTAAAGTGAGCTCCAATTCACAGGGTTGAACTCATGATAATGGGCCTAAAAGAAATTTATGAGTAAATTATGACATGGATACAAAAAGTTCGCAAAATATAACATTTTTAATTATAATTTAGTAAAATGAATTTTTTGTTTTAATTTGTGTGCCACGTCCAATGCTTATTTACACATCAATTGTCATGTTAAAAAATACTAACGATGAATGCACCTGATTGATACAAATTCAAATATTTTGTACCAAATTCTAATCAAAAATTCATTTTATATCAAAGTGGTACATTTGTAAACTTTTTATGCCCAAAATTTATATCCCGTATATATCTCCTCATTCTCATTTCGTTTTTTTTTAAAAAAAAAATCTCCCAACCTTTCCTAATTTGAGTTGATCTTGACCCTGCCAATACTGGGCTCGACTCAATCACTCCCCGAGCCCATTGATTAGTCATAGTCCATCGAAGTTGTATGTAAATCCAAGTTGGCCTTCAGTTGAACAAAAAGCCCATTTACCCAATAAACTCTTCTTCTGCCTTGAAGATGCCCAATTTTGTTCCATCGGACATTCTTTCTCGTATAAGTAAGGGTGGTCGGTTCCGGATATCCTACTTTCTTCACGATATTCGCACTCTACCCTGTAAGGAACATGTTCCAAAATTTTGGAACCGAACTCTACCCTGTAAGGAATAGGTTGCAAGATTTTGGAACCGGACCCTATCCTATGAGTCATGGAACCAGAACCTACCCAGAACCTGTATTATCCAACAGGTTCCGGATACCCTATTGGAACTTGTAAATTTTTTTATCTCGCTAAATAAAACTGCAAATGTCTCATCCAAAATCAATAATTACCCATAACAAGTCGATATAAATTTAGATTAAATCCACAATACATCTACAACAAAAAATAATATGTCTCATTAATCCATCCACAAAACTAAACATCTGTAATACGATCAGGCCCCATCGAAGATACACCTATCATTGTCAAACCAAAGCTGCCGACGATAAGGAATGCGAAACTTCCACCAAGAGAAGAGAGAGACTGAGAAGTAAAATATGGTAAAGTAAAATGAAAAAATATATCTGAATATAACTAGAAAAATTATTATCTGGTCTAGGTACTAGTTTCGGTTTCGATTCTGGGTACCCTATATGCAAGAACCGGAACCGGAACCGAAATCTGTTTTCACTATTTCTAATTTTAATATTCGAATCTTACTCTATTTTCAATACGAGCTACTCAGACCCTACCATAACGGGTAGGTTCTGATCGGTTCCGGATATACCTGGTATTCGTGCACACCCCTACCTATAAGAAGCTTCTAATCGTTCCTGCACTGTTGTTGACTGTGCTTCTAACATATTCCCGATGTCCGGTTACATATCGCGTGTCGATGCTCTGTCCCGATCAATGACCCCGAACCAGCAGCCCTTTACTGGATCAAGCGATGACCAACAATATCCTTATGAGCGAATCATCCTACTGTATTGAGTCGTTTGAACTCAACTGTATGAATTCAATTAAGCACTCAATGTACACTTGAAGAAAGCTGATCCCATAAGTTCTACATGGGAACAAGTACACCACCCGAATCGGGAAAAAATCCACGATTAATTTTCACTAGACTATCGAGAAATGTACACGAATTAATCCCGAGAGCCACAACAATCAACGAATACAATGTTGTGTCCACAAAAAATCGAGAATTGTATGCAATATGTATGACATTACAAGTTCTCCACTTCGGCCATCTCGCTCTCCGCTTCTAGTCCCCGGGCGACATTGTTATTCCGTCGCCGGCAGTTGCAGTAGTAAACCGTCAATACAACGTAGCTCGACATCACCAGCAGCCCGTACAGCAGGACCAGCCAAGCTCTCCGGCCGATCCCAACCATCCACCTTACCATACCAATGAGAGAGGTCCAATCCTGGCCGTCCATCGACCCCTCCAACACCCTCCAGATCGAGCCCGTTAAGAGCACGAACACACCTGATAACAGGAACCCACTCCACCTACTCCCCTCCATGATGGCCGACCCGACCCTGATCGCGTCGAACCCGACCCGCTCCTCCAGCACCGAGACCACCAGCGCGACGCCTAGGACTGCCATCAGGTAGACCTCAACGACGGAACCGACGAAGAAGACGGCGAACCTCGGGCCGGGGGAGCCTGCGAGGATAGCCCGGAGGGTCCCAGTGACGGAGAGGAAGGTCCACATGGAGGCGTAGACGCAGATCGAGGTGACAAGGGAACGGGGCCACCGGTCCCGCACGGCCGCCGCGGCGGACGGGAGGGAGGGGCGCCGGCCGGAGACGGCGGCGGAGGCGGAGGATACGGAGGAGGCGAGGGCGGCGAGGGAGAGGGCGAGGCAGGGGAGGGAGTAGGAGGCGCGGAGGCGGAGGGCGGAGAGGGCGTCGGAGCGGGACTCCTTAAGGACCTGGCGGGACTCGAAGCGGGTGGGGGAGAGGCGGGCGAGGGACTCGAGGGAGCGGACGCGGGTCTCGATGGGGTGGACAGAGACGGCGAGGGAGAAGAGGAGGAGGGAAAGGGGGAGGGCGGTGAGGGCGTAGATCGAGAGGAAGTGGAGCCGGTGGCGGAGGAGGATGGCGATGGACTGGAAGAGGATTTTGAGAGTCGAGACAAAGGAAGAAGAAGAAGAAGAAGAAGAAGAGGACGACGACTGAGCGGTAAGACCGTTAGGGTTCTCAAGGTCGTCTCTTTCCGACATGGTCTTGTCGGTCGATTGATCAGCCGTTGATGATCTTCTTCTTCGTCTGCTTCGTCTTCTTGGTTTCTCCGATTTCGATTCGATCTGTGTCGAGCGAGAATCGGAGTTGAAGAGAGAGAGAGAGAGAGAGAGAGAGTTTAACTGCTGGAGAAGCTGTTTGGACTGATTGGGTTTGGATGGGTCGGCAACCTGAACCGTAAAGTCCGGTTCGATTGAAGAACCTAAAAATTAATCGCCCCCTTCGAAGCTGACAATTCACGCTGATATTTAGGATAGGAGGATTTTAGCATTTTTCGTTGACGATTACTGTTTGTCTGCAAGTAAAGTATAAGCAGTCCTGATCATGCCGATCCCATACGACGTGTACGAATGTCTTAGAACGTGTTTGGTATTAAAGTTGAGTTGAGTTGAGTTTTGATTTTAATTGATTTATAATGACTGTATTGTTAAATTATAAGAGAACGTATGAAAAAGTAATTAATAATTGAGATAAAATAATAATTAAATAATGATTGTATTGTTAAATTGTGAAAAAAGTAACGAATAATTGAGAGAATTTAGTATTAAAAATGTAATAATTGTATTGCTAAATTGAAAATAAGTGAAACTGAATTGAATTGAGTTAAAAAAAATTTATAAATCCAAACGCACCTTAGTTGGTGAACTGACACAAAGGGGATAGGCTTGATAATAATAAAATATGATATGATAACATTTCGCGGATTTGATCTAGTAGTTGATAAGGAGATTACCTCTTATATTTGAAACTTTTTAGGGTTATCGAAGCACCTTTGAAGTGATTATTTAACTCCGTGCGCTGTTGGGACTTACGAAATCTTGGGCGATTAGTTGAGCGAAATTCCGACACTTCTTTAATAATAATAATTAAAGAAGAGATAGATTCATCAAAAAATAAAAATAAAAAGAGACAGGATAGGATGAAGGCTTGAAGGTGGAGAAAAAAGGACACGAAGTGGAACAAGGCATAAGTCCACGCCGCACGGGGCTGGTGTCGTGTCGAAGGTTGAGGTATTAACTTTGACCTTTCAATTTTCATGCTTTGGTTACTGTTTATACTTTATACTCGAACCAAAACTTTTTTTTGAAACTATTTCTCACAATATATTTATCTAAAAATCAATTTTTTCAAAATAGATTTATATTTTTTTGATTATTTTTCTAGTCCTAGAACTTTTGATTTGTTTCATCTAATGCCTTTAAAATCTGTTTTATTATTATAAGTCTTCCTCAAATAAAGTTTTTTGGTAATTATTCTCAAATAAATTATTTTTAATAGATTTCTCGCATCAAATTTAAATTTTATATAAGAAATTGCAAAATATTTATTTTGAAATTTTTAAGAATTATGTTAAGGCGAGCATGTGAGCTAGAAAATCTATTTGATTAATAGCAATATTGAAGAAATTCTAGTTATGAATTGTTTAAAATACAATGGAGAATTTTACGTAGAAAATCTAATATTTTAAAAATAATTTAAAATTATGGAAATAAAACAATAGAGAATAGCTTTAGTTAGTACACGCATGCCTCAGAACATATTAATAGTAAATTTGGTGTATTTTTCACTATGTATGATGATTATATGAAGATTATACATCTTAATTATGATAATTTTATACATTGTTATGACTCTCTTTATGGGGAAGAATTTTAATTCCAGAGCATCTCCTAGGTTCACTATAATCATACTTTCTATCAACTGGTTTGCAATTAGTATATATTCTCGTAAATTCAGAAAAAGAAATATATATTCCCGTAATTCTTTTTATTCTACATAAAGATATTCTGACTACCTAGTTTCCTATACTTTTAATTTAACAAAGCTCTAATAAAATTCTAACGTGTATTTTGTAGTTTCATCCATAAACCTTATAGATTGATTTACGCAAAATTTATTTTAAGATATCTTTAAAGCAAATCTATAAATAATTCATTCATGATAATAACTAAACTAGGATTTTTATAAATGGATTTAAAAGAAATGAATCGATAAGTTACAGGGACTAGAAAGATAATAAAGAAACTGACATAAATCTATTTTGAGAAATAATTTTTGTGGAAGTCTATGAAATCATTTTATAAAAGAAGTCTAGTATGGCAAAACTCCTTAACAATTACCAAACTTTTGCCTCCTACCTTACTAATAAGTCAACCTTTTGGGCCTATGAAAGCATAAACTTCTTATAGGCTGAGCCCACGTGTTTGTGAATAGTGGGCCATAAATTTGGAGCAATATAATTAGGATGAGGGTAAGTTAGCCTTCTACCGAGGCCTGGTTTTTCGATTCTTTTTCCCCCCTTTTTTCCCCACCAGATATACGGTAGCATAATAGGATCCGAATATTTCAAATTTGAGTCAAGTCAGCATTACTAAGGGTTAAAATTATGCCATTCATGAATTTCTCCTTTCACAGGACTTGAACATAAACTTTACTTAAAGAAAGTAAGCGCCGAATCATATGAACTAGTCTATTCTGGTCTGAATTGTTCATTTTCTCCACATTATATGAAGTCCCCGATCATCTAGTCCTTTTTGATTTAGTGTGTTCGCTTCAATTTAATTTCAAGTACTAAAAATTTAGTGCTGAATTTTGAAGTGTTTACTGAAATAAGTGCTTATTCAATTAAGTTTATTTTGTTTGGTGAAATAAGTGCTAAAAAATTTTACATTATTACATCCTAATTACATAATGGCCTCAATATTTTCCTTCTTTCAACTTTTGTCCCCAATTAACTTTTTTTTTTAAATTACAAAAAAAAAAAGAAAGAAAGAAGAAGAGTTGGGATCTACAGGAGGAGAAGGGGAAGGGGCGATGGCCCCCCCAATCCCCGGCCACTACCATCCCGGTCGAGGTCGTCGGCGACCTCAAGGCAGCCGACGACCTCGTCTGGGGTAGTGGTGGCCGGGATCGAGGTCACCACCGCTTCCAATCTCTCCATCCCTTTGTTTTCAATTGAATGAAGAGATAAGGAGATCGGGGTTAGTGGTGGCCCTGATCTTAGCCACCATTGCCCCAGACGAGGTTGTCGGTTGCTCATGAGGTTGTTAGCGACTTCATCTGTGGCGGTAGTGGTCCAAATCGGGGCTATTACCGCCCCCGATCTGCCCATCTCTCTGTTTCGCCATCGGGGTTGCTGGCGATCGCTACAATCCTAGGCGTACCCCCAATGGTGGCGGTGGTGGCCGGGATTAAGCCGCCACAGTCCCCCACCACTAGATTGCAACCCCCTTCTCTCTCTCTCTCTCTCTCTCTCTCTCTCTCTCTCTCTCTCTCTCTCTCTCTCTCTCTCTCTCTCTCTCTCTCTCTGGATTCTTTCAAAATATATAAATGGACTGATTTGAAAATTTCTCAAAAGTTCAGGAGTAATTATGCAAATATAATAAAAAAAATCCCCTAATTTAGCATTTTCAGTAGAAAAATAAATAAAAATTTTTACTTAATTTTCAGTATAATTTTTACTTGACTTAATCAAATAAGTTAACTTCAATTTAATTTAATAAATAAGCTGAATTGAATTAAGTGTTGAAAAATTAATTTCAATGCTTAATTTTGATTATCAAACAAACTCTTAGTCTCTCTCTCCTTTTTTATTGGGGAGGGGAGGGGGGTTTCTATTCACCATTTAGTCTCTATTTGATTCACAGAAATGGCAGCCATCGACGTTGGTAGAGGCGGCAGTTGCAACCTCCTCTGGCAATGGTAGCATCACTGTTGATCGACACGGGTTCATCACACATTTCAATTCAAATTTATACGGCTAAACCAGAAGTAAAGAAACTTATTTTATAGTTAATTAGAAGTGCAGAAACTTGAGTATCCCAAATGGTATGTTCAATATATTAATTTCATTATGCATGTGATTTAACAAGGACAAAATCTAACTAACTATAGAAGTATCAACGTTAGTCGTTACATTCTAGGACGTGTTATTTTAGAACTACGCATTGCTCTCTTGATGCGAGGTAAGGCTACCTCATTTGAAGCCAGAGGTCAGTTGGCTCTAGTTCTTGCGGCTTGCGAGGAGCCTAAGGTCCGTCCCAAATGCTTCCACGGCAGAAAATGCTTAGCGTCATTGTCACTCGATGATTCCTCCGCCGCATCCAGAAGTAAGGAGAGTCAAGCTCTGCCTTTTTAAAATAACTTGCGACCTCAAACTGATCTTGTATGATACGTTGTGTCCGTATCATCAAGCTGATCTTGGTCTATGCAAAACAAATGGTGGAATCAATCAAAAAGAAAAACAACAAAAAAGAGAGAGAGAGAGAGAGGGAATTCAATTATCGGGTACGTAACTTCTTTTCTCAGGGCGACATATCTCTGCAACTTTATTCAAAGCGCATGCCACCTTTTGTCAGCAGTCAGGCAGGAAAATGAAAAAAGGAAAATAAATAAATAAAAATCGAGATTAATTTATTTAAATAATTCAACACTTACTCTTCGAATAAAATTTTGAATCTAAATTTCATTGACATTAATGACCGTTTGTTTTCAGGGTTAAAATCACAAAAATTTTAACTTTAAGTTTAACTCAATTCACTACACAACAAAAATACACATTTCCCAAGTCAAAAATTATAACTTTAACTTTAACTCAACACACTACACAACATTTTGTCATTTTCACAATCAAAATCAAAGTTACTTTAACTTTGAAACCAAACGCACCGTTAAGAGTTCATGATTGAGAGAATTTTATCTCATAATAGACCGACTCGTTTTAAATTAAATTAATAGGATTTATTGGATTTTCAGATCGGTGAGAAAAAAAGTTAAAAGCAGAAGATGGGCATTGCATGTTCTTTACAGAGCTAGCTAGCTTTTTGCATGAAACCTGACTCCTTTTTTTTTCCATTTATTTTGCTAATATATTTGGCCAGGCATGTACCTAAACTGATGGAGAAAAATATTATTGTTGAAGAAATTGATTGGTACGTATGATCAATAATGCAATGGTCCCACGACCTGAACATTTCTAACGTACCATTTCATTCATCTTCTTCTGTCGTTACTACCCACTGACGGATACCCTAATTTGGTCCCGTAGGACACGTTCGGTCAACAGGAATTGGAATTGTCATTACTATCTTAATGCCATTTCTTTGATTTGGTAGGGAAGATATAGTATCGGGAGTGGTCATTCATTCCATTATGACGGCTAATAGGTATCCCGTAACCGGATTGGACCAAACACTACCAGACCGAACTTGCGAAAGCATCCCGGGAAGGGCTCCAGCCCTATGCCTGTGAAAATGAGCCCACTGGGACCCGCGAGCACGCGGATCACCCAGGCATGATGAGCCCTCTCCCCTTGAGGGAGGGGCTTGCCCCTCATCCCAGCCAAAGGGGCTTGATGCCGAGCCTCTCCTTGCAATAGGGCTCCATGAGCCCAAGGGACCGGCCCCTTCCCCCTAGTTGTGGGGTGGGGGAAGGGGGGAGGGGGTGCGGCGGCGGCAGTCAACGAGCATGGGGCCTGTCGTCCCTTTCCCAAAGGGAAGGGGCTTGGCAAGCACGCCACTCCACGCAAGGGGCTCATCCAACCCCCTTTGCTGAAGGAGTGGGGCTCGGCGGGCCCACCCAAGGCAAGGGGGCCGGTCCGAACCCCTCCCCCAAGTAAGGGACTTAGTCATGTGAATTGTGCATATTTGATATGGCTAGATCAAATCTAGACGAGTATGTATATATCGATTTTGGAATTATAGGACACCGATAAGATATTTTACATAAAACTACATGGGGGGGGGGGGCGGGCTAGGAATGGTACTTGCATCAAAATTAATTGGTCCCACGCACATTCATATAGCTTCTGAATATCAGAATTGTGGGGGTCACTTAACACTATACGAACAGTAAGGACCCCAAGAGGGACGTTGTCTCTTAATTCGTATACCGACGATCAGTTATCACTGAAGGTCAGGGGCGGAGCCATTAAGGCTCCAGGGGGGCAATTGCCCCCTGACTTTTCCATTTGTTGGAGATTTTACATACAAATTTGTAAAAGTTTCAATTTTTGCCCCTAAAATAATATCATTGCCCCCCTGAATTATTCTAGCATTTGACTTTTGTCCCAAAACTTTTAATTTGTCCCCCTAAACCTTATTTCTGGCTCCGCCCCTGCTGAAGGTCCTTCATGTGGAAATTATGCTAAGTACTTTTGGACCAGTCCAAAACAAAACCTGTCTATACCAATACCGTGTTGCAAAGACCAATCTGTTAATTGGATAGATCTGGTATTCTGTGTATACATATGTATATGTATATATATGCACAAAAGTTTCTTTCTTTTTCTTTTTTTTTTTCTTTTTTCGGGTGTGAACCACCGCATGGTATTCGAAAAGCCTCAATAACCCTCGGCTAATCATGATTTTAGACATATCAGCCCACTAAATGATAAAAATTTTTCTTCGTTTATAAGAGAGGTATATGGCTTAATGCAAGAATAGAAATAACAAAGTTAAACAAAGGGGTACGGAAATCCCACTTATAAGGATTGAAGTCGAGGCCTCATAATTATAAGCAGCGACTTGTACCACTGTATCAAATCTCCTTATTCAAATATGGAGCTTTTAGTTACCCAAAAAAAGGTAAAGATTTCCAATTGTAGATTTTCTATTTACAAGTTTCACACCCGAAATCTTACTTAAGAAAAAAGAAATACTGAGTTATTTGAAACCAATTCAAATAGATAAAACTTTTTTTTTTTTTTATGATTTGAGGGTTTTAATTGATAGATCAAATAGGTAAACTTTCATTATATATCTTTTTCCTCGTTTTTTTTAATACGATGTAATTATCCTAATAGTGACTTTCAACCCACCGTTTCGGTCGATGTTGAAGTACGATCGAAGTCGCCGAGTCGCTTAAAGTGATCTTGTCACTATTTTTTGTTCTTTTTTTCCTTCCCTTTTTGTGACGAAGGTTTATTGTTGCTTTACTCCCATGGATGCCCGCATTATTATTCGTGGACCCGTTAACTCCGTGTCCAAGCATTCGTATGGTTGGCTTTCAAGGGCTCTGCATCTGCATCAAGTGGGCAACGAATTAACAATCTCTTTGGAGTTTGGAGGATTTACAATTGAGGGCGATCACAATCGACTACTTCCACTAGTCAGGTTATCTTGGTCCGATTAATTAGTACATATAGTCGATTGTTCCGATATGAGTACATAATATTGGAAAACACGGTCCAACAACACTTCTCTTTAGTGTTTTTTGAGGAAAGGTGATGACACAAAATTATCCAATCTAGAATTTTATCAGTCGATTAGGGATGATGCATGAAATCCTTATTATCATCAATCAATAATGAATGCAGACACCATTTCAAAGATTTAATCCATATCGATATATCATAATACATATGGTTACAAATCCAATGTTGATTTACCTGGGAGGTTTGGTTCAACCTCAAATTAAACTCTCGAGAAATAGATTTTACTTGCAATGTAGAGGTTTAGGAAGCCACTGAAATTATCTTGTGATCATAGCTAAAACAACGTTGAATCAAATTACTCTCACCCATTTGGTTGTGGATAACCACCATCTCACTGGAAAAAAAAATTCTATCCAATGGATATTGTTGTGTTACAACCCCTTGCCGACTCTATAGATCATCAATCATCAATATATGTTACTAATACTGGTTCTGTATTAATTTTTCCGTTAGAGTATATAGACTGTAGATAACTTGAAAATTTTGTAAAATAGATGATCGTGACATATTTTTAAAGTTTAAGAAATGAATTGATTAATGCCTATAAATTATCAAGGCCATGGTCAATGGCGTTCGAACGAAATTAGTCTCAGTTAATAGGCTGAACACATCCATCATTATCTAAATTGAGGGAATACTTTAGGTATCAGGAGCGGAGCCAATGTATCGGCAGGGGGCAATTGCCCCCCCTGAACTTTATTTTTTAAAATTTTGTCTAAAAAATATGTTTATTTATGAGTTTTTTTATATAAAATTAGTATTTTGCCCTCCCTAAAAAAAATATTTATGTACTATTTATATCAAATAACATTTTTCCCCTTATGAAAATCCTAGCTCCACCCGGTTAGGTATCATTCATTTTAGTGAAGACTGTATATAATAAGTTGAATATGTAGTGTTCTCATGGGGAACATGCCTACTGATTAATTAATTAAATATACATGTTTTACAAAGCCGCAAAGACAAAGAACAAGAGAATGAAAAGCTAGCTAGCTAGCTATGGGCTTTTTGAACATATCAACTAGACATCGACAATCTCATTATGTCTCACATGTATTAGCCATTGTGTAATCAGCAAAATGGATGGGTTTCTAACTTTATTGTTCCCTCGTTGTCGACCAAAACTTGCACATTAACATTAAAGCCTTTGGGCAAATATCGATTTGAAATGAGTTAGGAGATTATGTAAATATATTTAATATCTATAAGATCTTCTTACTTTGGTTGAGATATCTTCTATAATTAATATCAGGGAATTGCACTCGCGCGAGAGGGTCAAAAGAATTTTTAATAATTTTTTCAATTTACCATAATTATTTGGGTAATGACTAATATATATATATATAGTATAACTGAAACTAATGATAAAAATAATTATGTGTAAAAATTATAAATACTCTGTTGATAATAAATTATATGAATTTTTTAAAAGATTGAACTAAATTATATATAATATATAATTGTAGGGACATATGCCATTATTCACCATTTGTCCAAAAACTTGAAATGCGAGCTTCTCATTCACCGATTTCTCGATCGTATGAAAAATGTAATAAATTTATGTAAATTCCGTAAACAAACGGGGGGAAACCTTATTATTATTATTGTTATGCAAGATTTTGTAACTTTATTTGTTAACTAATACTTTTAACTTAGTTTTTATTCAAGTAAATAATTCGTGAAAAACCAAAAGTGTTACAATCTAATTGAACTTGACTAATTTTAAATTTGATTCTACATGTCAATTCTTTCAATTCTTAGTGTATAAAAAAAATCTACCCATGAGCTACAAATTACATGTAAAATCCGACTGGTAGAAATCTGATAATTAAAATTTTCAAATAATTAATCTATTATCTATAATTTATAACTTGAATAACCGACATTAATTTGATTAAAAAATTTTATTTGAATATAAATGAAATTATTTGAGTAAAACAATTTCGAAATAAAACTATAAATGTAGGTATTTAAAAAAAATTGCTTAAACAAAAAATTTAAGTAAATTGCACCATTTAAGATATAATGGAGTAAGTTAATTTAATAAAAATATAACTAAATTTTTATTATTTTAAGTTGGAATATATAAATCTATAAGTGATTTATTTTTGTATCAAAAAGATGTTAAATTTCAAAATCGAAATATCTTCAATAATTTCAATGTTAAAAATTAGAAAAACGATTTTCTAAAATTTCAATTAATTACTTTAGTTAACGTTGACTAAAATAATTTTATTCATTTGATTGTACTAACTTTTAGTTTAATACGTAAATCAATGTATCTTGTAATAAAAGAATAAAGTAGTGCCTTGTAAATAAAGAACTTGAGATTTAACTGATCAGTACGATGAATTTTAATTTTTTTTCACATCATCGTGTACTTAAATACTATCCAACAATAAATTCCACGATCATAAACTAATTAGTATTTTAAAGATCCAATTAAATAATAAAATATATAAATTTTATTGTCAGATAATGATCCATACAGCGCGCGGGTGACATGACTAGTTAATATTTGATATGGTGTAAAAGCTAATATTTCTCTCTGCTAATCTTAATTTGAATTTCCAATATTTCTAGTTAGAGTACCATGATCGCAATATAATATGCCCAAAGTTGCCCGCAATTTTAAGTGGATGAACTTTCTCATAGCATATTCAATATTTATTAAAAGCGTATTGCGACTAAAGGGAAATAAATATTCAAAAAAGAGCTAGTCTCATTCAATATGTCACTCTAGTATTTCATTTCACCCATAAAAATAAATACATTTCTAGCATCACAAAAATTGGCTACGAATTAAAATGGGCTTTTCATTAACATGTGTTGGTTTTGAGTAAGTTGAGACTTGTTATTATTAGATAAGGCATCAGATGTGAGTCTTGTGATTGGAGAAAGTTCACGATTGGAAAACTATTTCATTTCTTATAATCGAAAAAAAAAAGGAAAAAGAAATCAAATGAAGTTATGTTGTTATGGCACGAACTTGGAGAATATGTATGTACAAGGTGAAGACATAATACGTAGTGCATTTCAACTTATCTTTTTATTGATCTATCTTTAATGGTAATTGAAGGTTCAAGATCATATAAACATATAAAATAGGAGTGGAAATTTTTTCCTCTACCTGAAATTATAAAGAAATAGTTCATAAGGACAAGAAAAATAAAATAAGATCGAGAGTATAGAAAAAAGTTAGAAAGCAAAAGACCAGGGACAACAAATAATATTTCTAAACATAGGGAGAAATCTAGGATAGCACTGGCAAAAAGGGTGAAAAAGGTAGAAACCTATGAGAGACAATAGCTAAATGGTTACTCAGGAACCATATGCAAAAATCCCTATTAGTGGCATACAAAGAACCAATGTATTAGAATGAAATGGATATTTCATATATAATAGATGAAATACCCTCGAATTATAGGAAAACAAGCCGTGAGATTTTCTAGCAACAAAAACGAGAATCTCCTAAGATTGCTCCATAAATTATTTTTGGGAGATCAATTTTAGAGAGAAAGAGGAAGGAAGTTCAAATAAATTTTCATGTCTCTTGGAAACTTTAAAGGTATATATAGTATGAGTAGATTGAACCTGCAAATTGGAGAAATTCACTTGTTATGAAACATTCAAAAAAAGAATTCAAAGTTAATGAACACTTGAAGAATAGGAAAGCAGAAAATATTTGAAAATTGGAATTTTAGGCAAGATGTTTTCAAGAAATTTTTTTAAGGATAGAGAATTCTCCGCAATATTGTTACTCGGTTTCAACAGAAACTCTAACATTGAGGTATAATACCCAGAGATGTCATGGTTGCCTTTAATATATCCCTTGACTAGAACCCAACCCAAGAAGGGAAAGAAAAAAAATCATACGTTGCATAAAAGAAGAATAAAAAGAAGAGACGGGAGTCTCAAATATAGGAACATTCAACGTTGTGTTCGGTTTTAGAGTGAAATTTTACTTCACTCCACTCCACTCAATTCTTTAAACAATTCATAAACAAAATTATTACTTTTTTAAATCTTTTTCTTTCAATTTTAATAATCAAGTAAGTAGTTTTTTACGCGAGGATAAACTGGAAAGAAAAGTTAAAAAACCACTTTAAAAGAGGCAGTATTTTCTATATAATATAGTGTATATATTATCTCGATGTGGTCATTTAATCACTACGAGAAAATAAAAAAGACATCGTATTTATTACCTCTTTGAATCACTCATGCACGCATGCAGATTACATACGTACACACACACACACACACACACACACACACATATATATATATATCTGCCTGCCTGTAAATCTTTGTTGTAGTTTTTCGAGTATTGAACATGATATAGAGCATCGTCGACTTTGTCGAAATGCCAAGACTGCCCATGGAAAGATGTATGTAGACCAAGTCATTACCCGAAGGAGACAAAGGGCAACTTGGTCATCTGGGAGATGTTTTATTTTTTTTGAGAGTGGGTTATATTCTCAGCTTCGGACTGGCCATCACATGGCATGAAATTAGTTCCATGTGAGCACATGCCAATATATGACTCCAACAATTCATGCTCCCATCCCAATAGTCAAACGACCAACTCTTCGTATTTTATTTTATATACCAAATGATTTTGCTCAAGGCATGCTTATTATGTTACTTTTCAAAGTGTCATCTCTACAAGCTTTGCCAAACCAAATGAATTTATTACCATGATGTGCGTGTGATAGTTTAAGTTTAATATCGGCTCACAGGCATAAGTATGATTTTCAACTATTTATTGCGGATGTATTTTGATGGATGACATTGCATTAAGGTGACCATGAAACTTGATTAAAGGTCAGAAATAACTGTGTATTATATCCAGCCATTGAAGAAATGGAATGGAACTATAATTAATTAATATTCCCATACTATCATTCAAGGAAGACTCACTCATCTAGGCCTAATAGAAGGGTAAAAAAAATGGAAAAAAGAAAATTCATATCGGCGAGAATTAAACTCAAAAAATTTCTTGATTTCGTATTGAAAATTAGAATTATTACGCTCAACATTTTTTTAAGAAGTTTGTCAATAATATATATTTTAACTTTTTATTTATTTTTAAGAAATGGGGAAGGAATATTAATTAATTAAGCCTTGCATTTTATGATTAAATTAATTCATGGGCTGCAAGATCCGTTTGTCTCTAGTTCCTAAATTGTGGGGTTTTCATATGCTACCTCAAGCTGTTCCAGTATTGTAAAAACCACCCACTGTTCGTAACCTTAAAAGAGCCATAGATCCTCTCCCCAGTTTTTTCTTTCCCAATTCTTCTATTTTTACAAGAAAATTTTTCCCAATTCTCTTGTTTTTCACAGAGCCCTTCTAAACTTTCATAGAAGTGTATCTTCATAACGAGAACCAAACAAATTGGCCAAAAAAAAGAAAGCTTTCTTTTCCCATTACAGGGGAAAATAAGAAATACAGAAGTCTTATGAAAGCTCCACCTATGAGAAATTGAATTGGAACTTTTAATTTCAAATTGAGGATGAGCATGACAGCACAAAATCGACCTCTCTCAGGGCAAGTATGTCGATCCACAAAATTCACGTACTCCAAGGAGTAAATATCCAGTCTGAATTGTCAATTACCGCCACCTCATAGATCCTATCTCCCTACATTTACCGACAATAGCAAGACAAAGGATTAAAAGCCAATAAATACTAATCATAAGACCCCTTCTCATTCTCCCCTTATATAATCACAAACTTTCATGCACCCATTCCTCTCATCCTCCTCTCTCTCTCTCTCCATATTACTCTTCCTCTTGACCTCATTAACCAACCAAAGATGGTGTCCTTAGAGACAATTCAATCAACTTCCAGATCCATTGATCCAGCCAATGCAACCCCAAGAATCTCATTCTCAGCTGACCCCAATGAGAACAACTCCGCCGCCACCACCTTCATCTCCATTTCCCCGAAGCTAGGCGCGCTCGGGAACCGCAACAAGGCGAGATCGGAGCGGCCCGATCTCGAGAAGTCCGACTTCGAGTTCCTCTCGGCCAACCCCAGCCTGGACTCAAACATATTGACTGCGGACGAGCTCTTCTCCGAGGGGAAGCTCCTCCCCTTCTGGCAGGCCCACCACTCCGAAAACCGGCCCACGGGCATGGCCACCCTCAGGACGAGGCCAGGGCCCGATGGGGAGGAAGACGACGAGCCCGAGGAAGGACAGGGAGAGGCCCGAGATGGAGAAGGTCGGGCTGCGGGCACGCCTGCCGATAAGGACGCGCCGGGCCGGGGCGGGCCCGGGTGGTTCATGGACGACGACCCGTCCCCGCGCCCTCCCAAGTGCACTGTCCTGTGGAAGGAGCTGCTGAGGCTGAGGAACCGGCCGCTCCCACCCGACACGGCCAGCCCGAACAGTGAGAAGAAGGAAGGGGCTTCGGGTGGTGCGGGCGAGCGGGACAAGGACGCGAACAAGAGGGCGAAGAAGGGGCTGGAGAGGACGCGGTCGGGGACGCTACGGATCAGGCCGATGATCAACGTGCCGATTTGCAGTACTGTGAAGGGGACTAGTAACTATGTGCTGCCTCCTCCTCTGTTCCCGACAAAGAAGGGGAGAGTAGAGAGGTGAAAGAGTTGTGGAAGAAAAGTTGTTCACAAAAGTTCCTTAGACAAATTATGTGTTTAGATATGTTAATATCTTTTTGTCTCCAATTTTTGCATATTGTTTCCCTCCCCAACTGTGATTCAACTAAGCTCTGATGTATGGGATCTTCTCGTTCTACGGTTCTCTGCAGTTCGGTGCGGTTCTCTTGTGAAACAACTGTTCGCCGGATTAACTTTTGTTTAGAAAATCTCGATTTGTTCTCTTAAATTTCGTGTGTACTGAACTTCCGATCCATTCCAATAGCTGTTAACAACTTAAGGTGGAGGCTATCTATCTCTCCATCCGAATCCCGGAACTAGACATCTTTTGTTTCGTCCGTCTTTGTTATGTTGATGATAATGCATTTTGTTTCATGTAATTGTGAACGAGACACTCAGTGTAACTTTCCGAAGACGGAACAGTGAATATGAGAAAGTTGTCTGAAGAATCCATTCAGGGACAGCAAAAGGTAAAATCAAAGATACTTCACATTTATATGCAAATCGCAAAACTATATGTTGTCATTACACAAAAAGAGGAGGAAAGAAGAGAAATACATGACGCCCTTTTACAGAACGAATGAATGTACAACGAAATCAATTTTAGAAGCAAAGTTATAATTTAATCGGGTGATCGAGAAAGAATGAGTAGTAGTCCAAAATGCTCGCACTGCTATGCAACTCCATTGCAGGAACCAACAAAACCGCCAAGAAAATTTATCCAACTGATATTGCAGCAGTAATTTACAGCAGCTCCATCCATTTCTTTTTTATGTTTTCCTTTAATTATCGTGCAGGTGTAGAAGATGTGACGTTGTTTCCATGAAACCTGGAATTCAACGAACAATAAGCTCTGGAGATGTTCGAGAATGCACACTGAACGATGTGCTCACGTAAAGACAACAGACTTACCTGAGGTTCAGTCCAGGCTTTCCGATAAGGGCATCCGGTACTGGGCCAGCCAGATTATTGTTTTGCAAGAATCTGCAACACGAGCAGGGAAATGTCAAGACATGTGACGACGAGCGAGACAGGCAGGTTGCAGTTCTGTCGTCCATCATTTCACAGAACAGTGCATATTGATATTTATTTGATCCAGCTATTTGTTCAGTCATGCTGTCATATGATCATTCTATCCAGCAGGATGTAGAAAACTGACGGGAACTTGGGAACAGTTCAAGGAAAGATTAAGATGTAAGCATTCATTAACTTTCAAGCTTTCAATAATCTGAAGCAATTGCAAAGTGAACGGAGTGAAGTAATGGACGGCAATGAAACAAGTGAAGGAGAATAGAAGAAAAGCAACGAAAGAACTCACAGTTCATGCAAGCCGCTGATGGTCCCGAGGGATGATGGAATCCTTCCAGTCAGCTGATTGTCATTCAAATGCCTTCAGAGTGTAAAAGAAAAATCGGGTTACATCTTAAAAAGAAGTTGCAGCCTATGGTTCGGAGCCAGGCAGTGATAGGCATCGAATGGAACTTGTCAATGATACAAAGAGAGAACTTACACTATCTGCAGTCCCTTCAATGAACTGAGATCAGGAATGGTACCCGATAGATGGTTGTTTCCAAGCGCGCTGTAAACAGAACAGAAGACTTCGAATCAAAACTTTTGTACTTCCAAAGATCATTATCATTGTGGGGTTCAATTCGGCCGACTGACTTACATGCTAGTTAATGCAGTTAAATCAGCGAGGGAATGGGATAGCGAGCCTGAAAGACCCATGCCGGTCAGGTTACTGTGGGATTGGAGAAAAATAGAGAGAAGTCAGTTGAGAAAATTACAATTTGAAGATAGATGATGAGATCATAAAGAAAGGTCTGGAAGACTCACAGAGCAACAACACGAACTCGGCGGCCTTCTGAGCAGGTAACTCCTGTCCACGAGTACTGCCGAGGCAAACAAGGATCACCGCTCCAATCTTGTGGTGGGTTTTGGAAACTGTTCTTAACTCTTTCCAGAGCAATCACTGCCAGAGAATATGTACAGAAAATGAGCAGAGAAGCAGTTTTTCGGGTCACAATGTCGACATGTTGATCAAAAGATGGCAGCGAGAACAACAGATCTAACATTGCCAGATTCTGTCGATTCGATATATCTATTCAATCGGTCTCTCGGTGCCAATCTAGCAATTGGGTAATGTTAGTTGCAGCCTGCAATAAGAGATTTTCGAGAAGCATACCATCTCTCGTGTGAGTTCTCCGTCCAAGTGGCAGCACCTGAAAAATCTCTCCAGCATTGATCAGAGGCCCGAGCCTCGAACCATCAGCGGGTGTCACTTTTAGCGTGGTAAGGCCACTCAAAGGCCACCTAGAAGCAAACACGGTGACACCAGCAGAAGTAACAGTCAAGTTTCCGTAATAGGGCACATCATTTATGGCGATATCAACGACTCTTCTCGGACTTCCATCCGATGATGATTCAAGGTCATCTGCAAGGTAAAGGGCGATGTAGTATGTTGCATTTTGAAGGGAAAATGGAGGCCACTGGAACTCCATTGGTTGGGCCGGAGGCGTTGTTAGCTGTGCCTCGAAGACCTTCAATGGAGGAAGGTTCCAGATCCCGGACACAGATGCATTTCTGTTGTACGTTTCGGTGGAATAGTTTTGCCCGAAGGAATGCCAATACCGGTCGAACTGATCATCGGGATATCTGAAGATATAGAAAATTTAGATCAGACAAAGAATGGAAGGAAGTATTTAAAAGGCAGAAACTTTCGACTTTGTGCGTCGTGCAGGCTCGGAACTATACAGCAGAACAATCAATCAAGCAACTTGAACAAGAAGAGATTCCTATTTAGACCCTGTAAGATTCACTAAGCCGATAAAGTAAGTAGTTCGTATTGGTCGCATAACAATAAATTTCGAGCCAAGAATTTGCTAGGCAGATAAATCCTTTAACGATGTATCCTGGTAAGGATTTTCTACCAAACAAGATTGAAAATCGTTAAGGAGTAATCCAACATTGATGCAATTTTGCCATTCCTACAGTCGATAAAAGATCAGATTTATATTACGACACGAACATGACATTCTAATAGATTGATGATCAGATCGAACAAATATTTGTGAGCAGAACACGAGTGATAATAGCTACCAGAATTAACAATCATACTTCTTCAGTTACAAACTAAAAAATTGCGGCTTCTTCATCAGACAAGCACAAGAGAACCATTCTCGATAATCTCTGTCATCATTAGCAACATAGGCAATCGAATTACAGGACTGCAGAACTACTTACCGGATAACCATTTGCCGGGACCCAAAAGCATCCCTCGCCACCAGACTCAGTGAGTAATTCCCGAAATCAGTCGAATTATATAAGGAATCCCCTAGCTGGATGAACTCCAAGGCTGATATGAACGGGTCGGAGTCGGTGTAAGAATTAGCCCCGATGCAGAAGCTCATGGTCTTCCCCCTAGCCGGGAAGATTCCCTCATAGTAAGAGAACATGCTCCCGGCGTAATCCTCCGTGGTGTTGACCATGCTCCACAGGGTCCCATCCACCATCTGATCGAAGACCGGCGGGACAGGCCGGCCGTGGTTGGCCCCACCGTAGAAGTAGGTTGACCTGACCATGTACTTGACCCCGCGGGTCGTGTTGACGGTGTAGCAGAACTTGCGGTGGAGATTGTTCTGGAGAGGGAACGACTGGACCGTGGAGAGGACCAGGGGCGGCAGGTGGGTCGGGAGTGCGACCGGTGCAACGATCCTCGGGGCGCCCGACGAGGTGAAGCCTGCATCCGGCAGCCATTGGCGGCCGTCGACGATGGATGCTGACGTGGCGCCACAGTCGATCAGGGTCCCTGTAAGAGAATTAATTTGTTAGATTCTCCTGTCCTAAACTTCCCTGTCAATCCCGACACACACCGGTCATCGTGATCAGACTTTTCCAAGAACCTCGACATTTAACCGAACACCCGATTAGTTGACAATCCTAACTGTAGATAATACGCGGACTGGGCAAATATCAATAAGCGAAACTTGCGCTGCAAGCGATGAGGAGGAGGATCGGGTTGTTACGAACCTTTGGGAGGTTGCGGCTGGGAGAGAGCGCCGGAGAGCAGGGACAGGAAGAAGAGGATGAGGAGGTGATGGAGAGGAGACATGGTTGAGGTGAGAAGAAGAACACAGGATTGTGATTAATTGGATTGGAATGGGCGTGAAGGTGGAGCTGCGGAGTTGAACCAGTCATGGATGGAGAGGTGGGCAAGTAAGGAATAGGATTTTTTTAATTTTTTTTTCCAGACAGAGAGAGAGAGAGAGAGAGGGTGTGTGGAGTTGGAGAGGAGGAGACGAAAGGAATAAATAAATTGATTGATGAGTGATGAATGTCCGTTGATGGAGTAAACGCGGGAAGACAAGAGACAAACGGCCGGGTCAGAGGGCGGCAGTTGGGTCGGAGTGGTTGGTTCGGTTCAGGTTGGGGGCGAAAACACCTTGACGCTTACTCAGACCTTCGTCTTAGGAATATTTTCTACTCAACATGGGACACCGTGGGAAGTAATTCTCATGAGTACGCTAAACTCGACAATGCGTAAGCTAGTATTTGGTTTTCGAGTTGGATTCGTGGTCCAACTCAACTTGATTTTGTGTAATGACTGTAAGTGCTGATAAAATATATTAAGGTGTGATAATATATATGTATGTATGTAGATATAAAAGTAAATAAGAAATTTATTATTAAAAATTGATTATAAAAATAGTTAGGAAAAAGTATAAGTGAGAAATTATTATTAAATGGAATAAAAAGAAAAATTAGTATTGATCTTATTGTTGAATATGAGAAAAAATAGAATTGAGTTGAGTAAAGTTGAGTTATTATTTAAAAACAAAAAAAACAAAACCTAATCTATCTAGATGTGAAGGCCTATCTGCAATGGTATATGTGTTCATAGTCCTATGAGATTCGTTGATGATTACCATTCGAGGGTAGAGAGACTCGGCGGGGTGAAAAATATCCCGACCGTAGAAACTTCGGAGACAAGGCTTGAGCTAACTCTCAAGACCAAATTTAATTATTAATATATATTAATAGTAATAATTTGTATAGATGAGTGGAAAGATGATTTTTTAGACCGGAGATAAAATTAATTAGAGCGAGGAGTTAGTACAGTGATACTCTTAAACATAAGATGGATTACTAGATCCTTTCTTTCTCATTTCCTAGCCTTCTTCTTATAATAGAAAGTAAAGATTAACGTTATTTCCTCCGATCGGAAGGTTGCTTAGCCATGCATATTGAAAACCACTTGGAGTGTGTTTGGATTTGGAGTTGAATTGAGTTGAGTTTTGGTTTTAATTGGTTTGTAATGATTGTATTATTGAATTATGAAAAAAAAGTGTGAAAAAGTAATAAATAGTTGAGATAATTTAATATTAAAAATTGAATTGAATGATTAAAAAAATTAAAAATTAAAAAATGTA
This sequence comes from Punica granatum, assembly GCF_007655135.1. NCBI lineage: Eukaryota > Viridiplantae > Streptophyta > Magnoliopsida > Myrtales > Lythraceae > Punica > Punica granatum. Next base: position 13,055,216 of record NC_045131.1, on the reverse strand, counting down.
ATAATTATGTTGTTGAATTGAAAATTAGTGGAGTTGAGTTAAAAATTTTTTAAAAAACAAACACACTCTTAATTGTCAACAAAAAAGAATCAGTGTACATCGCTGGGTATCTACAAGTCAAATATGTATGTTTGAGCCTAGTTGGCCTATTAACATATAAAGATCTTTCAATAATGAATTTTTTTTTCTATTTACAAGACTCAAAATCGAGGTCTTACTTAATAAAAATATGTACCGGATCTCTTAAATCAATCCAATGATTTAAAGATTGTTAAAACTTGTACTGGACATATAAATGTAGCTTATATCAATCAGCGTTGAAACTTTAGGATGCACAGGAGATCATAGATTTAGTAAGTAATAGGAAGGATGAAATAGGTAGATATAAAAAATCCATTAATAAAAATAGAAAAGGTGTAGAACATGAGAAAGTCTCGTATGAAATAGTGGTCCAACATTGCAATGCCATAAGAAATTTGTTATTTTGATTTTTAGTATGTCAATAAAAATAGAAAAAATTTATTGTTGACAAAATTAATTCATTGTTGGTAAAAATAATATATTTTATGTGTCATGTAACATAATCCCACGTGGTACCACTATTGTATACAAGACCTTCTCGTATAACAGATGGTGCATGCTTTCTCTTGGTAACCCAAATGTATCAAGTTCGATACTTATCGTAGAACATTTTGTACCTCTTTATTAGATCCACGAGTCTACTATATAATTTTAAAAAAGTTCCATTAATAAAAATTAAATTTAAATTATCTTTAGTTTACTTTTTTATGTGAATTGAGCTCCAGCAATGCTTAACCCTTTTCTCAGGCAAATTCTTAAATAGTAGTTGGTAGAGCAATGATGAATTGGTCTACATGGTGTTCAGATATGGTAAGCTTCGAACTCGAACCTTTCCAAAAGTCAAACTACACGGTTTAAGGACATGAATTAAGAGATTTTAAATTTTATTACGACTTTAAATTCTATTATGACGAGTTAAACTCTAGTATCCTTTATTTTTCCTCAATATCTACTATAACCATAAACTTCTTACATCTCTTGGGAGACATCCGATAAATCTTTCTTATAACTGGAAGGAAAAGGGTTTGAACTACCAGTTCGTATGACTAATTGAAGAGTAACGATGTAGGAGGCAAGCATGGGCCAGGACGAGTACCCAGCCCACGATATTTGGGCTTTTGGCCCATGAAGTGAATTGTCCGATCACACCAATGTAATCAGAATTGTCGTGGGCGTTTGCATTGGATCCTCTCGATACATATATGCTCTCCAATTATATATGGAGGAAAAAATGACCCAATGACTTGAGAGTGGTCCTATTGTGTATGGGGTGGTAATTTCCCAAATTCCTCATGAGTCACATAGGATTCCATTGATCTTTTCTCAAAATTGAATCACAGAACAGCAGTCTCGAATCATTGTCTGGCTGACCTCGAAATGTTGTCACGCGAATCACGGCACGTACGTTTAGTTTGTCAAAAGCCGCCGCCGATACTTTGTACGAACCTTTTTTCTCAACAAAAAATTTAGCAATCACTCAGTTGAACAACTTGCGAATACATCTGAGATAGAAGAAGTAAATAAATAACTCATCCATTGAAATTTTTTGGAGGATGCATATCATTAATCATCACTCATCATCATCTAATTAAAAAAAAAAAGAAAGTTGATTAAAAAAGAAGATAAAAAGAGTTTGTGTCTTGGAGCTTTCTTGAACTTTACTCCAATTTCGCAAACTGCACAAGGCCAACCGCACCAGATTTTGTATCTTTTTTGTGCTTTAATGCCCTCTGCCCATGATGCATGCTACCAAAAGAAAAATGAAAAGCAGCCTCCAGCTTTTATTTATATACATACATACACATATATAATAAATTCTCTACTTTCCCGATACCGTTTTCTTTTTTTCTTTTTTTTTCCCTAGACGTGTTCCACGCGTGAAATTTAATTAAATATATTGACTATAAAGTTAATTTAAATGTATAAATAAATAAGAACATATGAATAAGATCCTGGTTCATGCTCTTATTATTATTATTATTATTATTTTGTAAACACCAATTCTTAATAGTTTACTATGACGATTAAAAATTTTGAAGGAAGAAAAGACTGAGACGGTTGCTTGTGGCGTAGAGTGGGAGAGAGTGGGCGAGTGAAAAGGAAGAAAAAGAAATGAATATTAATTCAGTAGTTCATTGTTGTATATATAATTATATCTTTCATCTAATGGAAATTTTTTGGGAGAAGGAAAGCTATCTCAATTTTTTTTCCCAATTTATTGCATAGATATACTACATAGATATGATATGTATTCGCTATGTACGGTTTTGGATAAATTTTTTATAAGGTTTGAACTTTGAAGGTATTATCTTACCATAGATTAAGCTATTTTAATATAATAACAATTTCTTATATCTTTTTGAGATTAAGACATAAATGTTAAATTGAAAAATAAAAATAAATAAAATTAGTGTAGGAAAAATTAGATATTCTGACAGGAAGGTGCTCTGGTAGATGAGAAAAGAGAGGAAGATGGAACATGGGAGAGATAATTGGAAGAGAGAAAGAGAACGTCAAAATTATAAGTTCGATAGACAGGTCCTTATGGATATAGAAATTTCATGTTAGATATTATTTAGGACCCAATTGGATTTCCAAACATCAGATTTCACGTCGAAAAAAGTGAGTAACATAGATATTAGCTTGTTTTTAAATCTTGTGATTGTAATTAATTCGGCATAATATGCTATTGGTAATTTAAGAAAATGAAAGTTACACCAAAAAAAAAACCTTCTTCCTTTATAATAATAATAGATATAGACATAAATTTAATATGGTTGGCCTGGTGGTTAAAGGGTATGACGAATAAGAAAAAGTTCCAGATTCAAATCACGTCCCAGATGCTATGTAGGAGAATACTCTCTATTGGTCCACCTGCACGGCCTATGGCCAAACTTACTTGTCCCATGGGCTTGCGGTGTGTTCACGTAGACTGTGAGATTAGTAGGGTGAAGTCTGAATATCCTCAGTATCGATAATAATAATAATATTAATAATAATAGATATGGACATACATACATATATATATATATATTCTTCATATAAGTATATAAAATTATAATTATTATTCAATAGATATTTCGGTTACAAGGGATGTGCGTAGATCTAGTATAATGAAATAAAAATCATGATAGCTATTAAAGGGGCACAAATAGTTTATACTGAGTATTGAACGTGAAATCTCTTAATAACCAAACGAAGGCGTCTACAGTCTGCATGTGCGCTAAGTCCATTTTTTTCAATCATTTAGTTATATAGGTTATATTAGACGTATACTTTGTTTAACAAAAAAATTGGGGTTTGTAACAAGATCTCTACCCAAAAAAGAAAAATAACAAAAATAGGGGTTTGTTTGTGGCGGTCCCACCCCTCGGTAGTTTGCTCCCCCCACCCCCAAAACCCAAAAAAAAAAAAAAAACTCTTGTAAGAAGCAACCCACCATCAATGCCACATATCTATATATACTTCTTTTATTTTTTAATATCATCCACTGTTGGTGGAAATTGATTTTCCATAAGCGATTCCTCTAATTGCGTCATGTGTCCTATCTAATCCCAAAGATTAATTTAACACCGTCAGTTCTCTTTTTTTTTTTTCAGTGAAAGAGGGGGGCAAAAGCCCCGTACAAGAAAATAATTACGCTACGCAAAGACAGGGTATGAAAGTCCCTACAAAGTCGCCCTCCACGAGAGTGTTAATACCAATCGGTGGAACAACAGAGAAAAAAGAGCCCAATGAGAAGCTAATTGCCCATCGAGCCATCCAGTCAGCGCATGTTGTCCATCAAGCCATCCGTTAGTTCTCATTTTGATTTCAGGATTTTTAATTAAAAATTCACAAATTACCTTACATACAACATAGAGTTTCTAATTCAATTACAACTTGTTATAGGAAACAATCTCAATCAATATGTACAAAAAATACAAAAGTAATTCCTAGAGTTTCTTGCAAGCTCATGCTCCATCTTCTTCATGTTTTAATGGATTTTGAATCCCCCAAAACTATAAGTTTTTTTTATAGAGAAAAGATAACGAAGATAGAAAGTGGTTCATTTTAATTAAATTTCCTTACTTTGAATTATATAGTCGACAATTCATGAAATAATACATCCCGTGTCTCTAATTAATTTTGTTAATCTTGTTTAAATCTTTAATTTTTTTAAAATTCGTATATTCTTCTCAGTGTAATTTAATCGATATGTTAATATCAAGACAACAAATATAAGATAATGCATGCGAAGTTTAAAATTTAATGAAAAATTATTGTTTAGGATGTATAATATAGGTATGAAAGGATGATCGGGGATATACATTAAAAAAATTCTCAGAAGGGTAGTCGTTGTGGTACTTATGATCCATTCCGATAAATGACTCTACCCAACTCTGGATCATTGTCGCTTCTTTACTAGAGTCAGCAGCATCAACAATCGCAGCATCCGCTTCAAGCATTGGTTCCTAATCAATATTAATTTCATCAATTAACTTCTCCTCTAATTAAAATTCCATGGGAAAATAATGGAGATGAAAAGATAAGCCCGTGCAAGAAACTCCAAAAATCAATATTATATATTTTTGTGCATATTGTTTTGCGATCGTTTCCTATAATAAGTTGTAATTGAATTAGAAATCTATAAATTGTATGTAAGGTAATTTGTAAAGTTTTAATTAAAAAATTTAAAATTAAATTGAGAACTAACGGTGTTAATCTTTGGGGTTAAATAAGATACATGGCGCAATTCGAGGAGCCGCTTGTGAAAAATCGGTTTCCATAGACTGTGAACAATATATAAATTTTTTTCTTTTTGGGATAATTATCTATTTATCTATAGTTCTATACAATAAAGGAAAAATTATTATTTCTTTTTGGTTTTAAAATTTTACTAAAGGAAGGACCTGCAATATGTGCGGAATAGTCAGTAATTTTAACTTGAAAACCATACATGTCCTAGCATGACGATGTTATATAAACTTTTAATATATCAATTTATATATGAAGCAGTATACTGATTTTGTAAAAGATAGACTGTCATGTCTATCCACGGTATTTTTTATTTTTTTGTCTTTTCAAATACTAGAGTTCGTGGCCGCACTATGCACGACGCTAAGCGCACTTTTCAAATTTTTTGATATTCTGCATTTTTAAGATATTAACGTAACTATTATTCATGAATATAATGAAAAAGCTCAATAATTTAATAAAAAAATTTATGAGAATAAAAAAAGTAGGTTCTCTTACGTATGATGTGAAAAGAGACTGAGATCGGATGAGGATACTGGAAAGAGAGAGAGGGATGGATAGTGAGATTGGGTGATTATTTGTTGCTTAATTACCATTATAATTCCAATTTAGCGGCCCATAATAATTGAAGTTTATGCAATAAAGGTGTTTTGAAAACTTGAAAGTGAGATGGAAATAGAATCTTTGATTTTATATGATTGTTACTAATTAATCATGTCTTTTGTTTTAATGGCTCATAAAAATATATGCATGAGAATGAATAAATTATCGGTATGAAAAAAATGAGAAGCATGTACGATACTTCTAAATTATTGAGATTTCAATTAGATACAATAAGAATAATACAATTATGAACAAGAAAATAAAATATAATATGGAGAATTGAACAAAAAGGTTTTGCACTTTTAATTTTTTGGCCACTGTTGCACGTTTAATTGAAGAACGGAGAAAAAAGAAGAAAAATAATAGGGGGAAGTGGGTACGAAAGAAAAATTAATAGTTAATTATTTTATGTGGTTTTACTATTTTAACCTCAATCTCTTTTCGTGGCTATAATAAATTTAAGTATGAATAATATCGGTATTTTTGAAAGGTTAAAGTGAAAATATGGGCCCTTCTTTTGGCTTTATATAATAGTATAAGTATATAGATACTTTCTTTAGTCAAAATATATTTAATTAAGTTTTGTTAAAGATTGATAAGATTGAAAATCTCCGGCACCCATATCAGACTTTATTTGTAAAATTTATTTTCTTACCAAATATATTTTATATCATCTACATTACAATTAGAAGAAGGCAGATAGTTTGGCAACTCCCCTTCTCCCAAAATACTGATAGGAAAATAATGTAATTAATCGAGGGCCACTAGATCATAAGAACTTAGAGGATAATTTAATCTCGTCAAAATTTTTTGATGAAAGTCACTTCAAGTTTTTGATAACTAGCAGAAACAAGGGGTGATCGGTTCTGGGTATCATTTTTTTCACAATACTCGGACATTACCCTGTAAGAGATATGTTCAAAAATTTTAGAACCGGACCATACTTGTTGAATCCTAAAATCGTAAACTACCTGGAACTTGTATTATACCACAAGATCCGAGTACCATATGGAACCTGTAATTTTTTTTTGTTCTTATACTTAGTGCTTTCTACAAGCTCTCTCTCTCTTCTCCCATCCATGGCCGCGTCCTCTTCGCCTCTCGCTAACCCCCTTTGAACCTCCTATTTGCCCTCCTTTGACCCTCCGCCTCCGTCAGGCTATTTCCCCACCCGCGTCACTGCTTTCCCATCTCTTCTTAAAACATCGAACCCCAGATCGTTGATGCTGCGATTTTACTTCTGTATTCTTTTTTTAATTTTCTAGCCAAAGTTTGTGATTCAAAGCACAAGGGCTCCAATCGAATCCTGGTATTGTCATTCAAGGCATAGAAGGCTTTGATCAAAGACCCTGTACTGCGAATCACAGCAACAAAACTTTGATCACACCCTTGAGGGCTGCGATTTGAGGCACGGTAGACTTCGATTGAAGCCCTCGTTTGCCCGTCTCCAAGAAGGAGAAAAGAAAAATAATAGAAAAGGATGAGGGGATGAGTCGGCAATGGAGTCCAGCTGGCTTTGGCATGGGAGAGGAGTAGCCAATCGATGGCTGAAAAAAATGGAGGAGAGGGGAGGTCAGGTTCATGCGGACTGCGAAGGTAAGGATGCATGGGAGCAACGAATGCATTGGAGAAGAGAGAGTGGAGGGGATGGGGTCAATTTTGAAGAAATATAAAAAATGACGAGTGGAGTGGGGTGGAGTTTTACTCCACTATAAAATGGCATCAGTAACTTTACTTTACTTTTCTTTTCTTTTAATTAGTAACTATTAACCGGATTCGGATACCGGTTCCGGTTCCTTATATGCAGGAATTAGAACCGGAACCGATTTTCATCAGTTCCTTATTTTAATACTTAGACTCTATCTTATTTTCAATACAAGCTATCCGGACTATCTCCTAACAGGTAGGTTCCGACTGGTTCCGAATATACCCGGTATCCATGCACACCTCTCAGCAAAACCATCTTTCTTCTATTTTTTGGGGGAATAAACCATCTTTCCTCTCTCGGCCTTCCCCTTTCTCTCTCCTCTTCCTCCCTCTCTATACGATTCCTCACATCCTCTTTCTCATTCTCATACATTGAAATAACAAAAAGAGATCACATAGATGTTACGCGAGTATGAGTCTTGTAATAAATTAGCAAGTCAAAATATTATTTTAATACGGCATGACATTCTAACTAGTATTACTATAACATAATCGTCTTTCTTCTTCTTTACTAAACTTGGTTTAGCGGAACTAGGGAGCGAGTATAATGGGTTTATTTTTTCCTTGATTATTTTTATTTTACTTTTACCTTTTTAGTGCTTATTTAGTTGAGGTATCTAAGGATTTTTTTTGAGGTATACAATACATGATATTCGGAAGTCAAATGAGTTCAATCACAAAACTTGCATACAAGACCTTGCTTAATAGGAACATGAGACGAATTACTAAAAACAAATCCACATTGGACAAAACCCTTTTTCAGTTTATCACCAATTTTAATAACGTTTTTCTTATTTGTGATGAGAAATGTTCTTATTTTTTTTATGAAACACAAGGTTAGGCCAGCTTATTAACTGACTGATTCTCGCTTGCATACACTTAATCTTGAACACAGGATACTTTTAATGAACGTTGAACCCCTACAATAAGTATAGTTTGTCTACTTAAGATTAGTGGACCACTTAGAACCTATTATATTGTGATCGTAATTTTTCATTTAGAAATATCAAAAATTTAAATTAAGAATCAAGAGATGGTATAGCACAGTGGCATACGCTCTCGCCTGGTAACCAAAATGTTTCAGGTTCAATACTCAGTGGGGACTATTCATGCCCTTTTATTAACTATCATAATTTTTTTTCATTGCACTAAAGATATTGACTTTCATATTGAAATTAGTGCAATTTTCTAAAAATCTTAGCTTGTGTTTGGTTTTTAAGTTGAGATTCAACTCAACTCAACTCTATTTTAGGGAATAAGACTACATACAACGTGGGTCTCTGGGGCGTCTCTAGTGTTGATATAGCGCCTAGAGAGACACCCAGATCAGAGACCCTGCGCTGGGGCTTCTCTCATGTGAGAGACGTAGCTTTTCAGTAGCTTTCCCCTCCCTTTTTTTTAAAAAGAGTCGTTGGATTTTTTTTATTTAATGTGTGTGGGCCCATGAAGAGATTGGGATGGTGAGTCTCACTTTTTGTTGAGCGCGTCTCTAAATGATGTGGCGATTATGTGGTAGTGATTTGTCCACTTTAGAGACTCAAATAAGAGATCGTGGATGGATATAGTCTAAGAAAAGATAAAAAAATAATTATTGCAAATGTTAGCAAATATATGAATGAGCGAGAATATATATGTATGTATATATCGATATGAAAGTAGATGAAAATTTTATTATTAAAAATTAAGAGAAAATTTCGACGACACCCTCTATAATTTGTAAAATGGCCAACGATACCCCTTCCTTTCAGCAAAAGGAGAGGTGGTGTGTGGCTAATTTTTGAAAGGAGAGAGTGTCGCTGGCTATTTTACAAATTATAGGAGGTGTCGTCGAAATTTATCCAAAAATTAATCATAAAAATAATTAGAAAAAAAGTATAAGTGATGAATTATTATTAAATGAAAAAAAAGACAAATAATAATGATTGTAGTGTTGAATTTATGGAAGAATATAGTTGAGTTGGGTATAGTAAAATTTTGATTCGAAAACCAAACGAAGTTTATCAATTGAGAGTTTATGATTTTTATTAGTTTCAATCATGCTTTATATTGGTGATTATATAAATTACCAAGGCAAACTAATGCTGCGTTTGGTTTAGGAGTTGGATTTTGATTTTAATTGGTTGATTTTGATTTTAATTGGGTTGTAATGATTGTGGTGTTGAATTATGAGAAAAAGTGTGAAAAAGTAATTAATAGTTAAGAGAATTTAATATTAAAAATTGAATTGAGTATAATAGAGTTGTATGTGAGTTTATGTATGTGGCTCATCTTTTTTACTTTGAAGAGATAATTTTTGTTGCGTAATGAATAGAGTTAAAGTTAAAATTAAAATGTTAAAATCAAATTCTGAAAACAAACGGAGCCTAAAAGATGGGAAAAAAAATACCGACTGCAGAATGGCGCGGGTGTGCACCTTAGTTAACATTGAAATCCTGTCCAAGAAATTCACAATTTGGTCTTTTTAAAATTATTCAGTTCGATAGAGACATATAGGTCATAATAACCGTTAGTTTATCTTTTTTCATTATTTAATTTTTTGTCCCCATTATATGTTAGCACGATGGTGTACAGTGGTAGGTGCCCACAAAGATTGCGTCCCATTTCCTCCCCTCCTGCCTTCCTTCCACCTGTGGGCCACGGCTTCCTACCTGCAATCGCATGCGCCCAATCACATCCTACCCGCGGGACTTCTCTTTCTGGGTTAAGTTACTTAAATAAAAAGAAAAAAAATCTAAACTTTGCACTTTGTTTTAATTTTAGCAGGAATTTTTTTATTATAACAATTCACCAACTATTGACATAGTAACAATTATAGCACGACGTTACAATTTCCGTTAATTTTAACGGAATTGCTGATGTGGCTCACCCTTGAGGGTCCCAACGAGTTTTTATATATAAATATATTTTGAAAACTAAAAAAACCAAAAAGATTAAAATTAGAAAAAAAGAGAGAAACCCTAAACGGATTCCATGGAGGAAGAGAAAGGGGGAGATCGATGGTGGGCCTGCCCGACGGCCACCATCGCCCTAACTGGGGTTGTCCATGACCTTAGTGGTCGCCGGTAGCACCACAGGGGTGGTAGTGGCCTCTGGCAAGGCCCCCATTGCCTGAATTTAAAAAAGAAAAAAAGAAAAAGGAAAGGAGGCTGGTGATAAGAGCTAGATTGGCGGTAGCCGGCGACCCTGATTGGGGGAAAGGTGGCCATCATTGAGGCCCCACCAATTGGAACTGTAAAAACCCAACATTTTGGAGTTTTTTGATTCTCGACCAGTGGGGCCTCAATGGTGGCTACCACTACCGGCATCCCCCCTTCTTCCTCCTTTGCCTTAATAGGATTTGCCTTTCTTTTGTTTTTCTTTTTTAATTATTAAAATATCTTTTATTCAAAAAAAGTTGAGGCCCAATCAATGTGAGCCAAGTAGCACCGGGAAAGTGTCACATCAACAATTCCATTAAAATTAATGAAAAATGAGACATCGTACTATAATTGATACTAAATCAATAGTTGGAGAATTGTTATGATAAAAAAAAGTTCGTATTAAAATTGAAACAAAGTGCAAAGTTTGGATTTTTTTGATAATTTATCATTTTTTTGGATACATTTACAAAAAAGACATAACCTTACTAAGAAATAAAAATTCAATAATCTATTGAAATTTCCAACGGAAGTCCATTGGAAGTTTTTCCGATGAAACTTTTGCCAAAATATTATTAATATTTTGTTTAAAAGAAATTATTGCTAGGGGGTGGTTTCTCTCACTTTTAGTGTTCATGTTTTACTTTTAATTTCTAATAGTTTAGGTAATTTGCTGTTAGGCGATCTTTTTGGGATTATTGCATCCGTTTCTACATGCTTTAAAATTATCTAATTTTATTTTTATTTCAAATCTATTATGACCTTCACATTTCGTTTTAACTTTTGCTATGAAATGCCGGCATGACAAGTCTATGTGGGCGGCCCGCCATTTGACTCTATTGCCACTTGGACCTGCCACATCAGTTTTTCAGGAATGAAAATTAGACAAGAGTGATGAACATGGTAGATTTCAAACAAAATTGCAACTATATAAAATTTTACAAAAATAGATTTGAAATTTTCAAAAATCACGTTTTTTTAAATTTAAATATCGACTCAAAATTTAAAACATTGTCCAGTACATACACTTAAGGGAAACCCATTACCAAATATCATAATTGCTTCCTTCTCACAGCAAAAAATATCCAAGCAGCACATGTTAAACAAATTCTTACCTGTCTTCTCCAAGCAATAAGAATGAAGGAGAATGGACTTTTTTCTTTCTAATGAAAGGAGAGTGGACTTTCTCATTTCCATAGATTGTATATAATCTATATTACTTGTACTGAAAAAAATCCCTTAACGGCGTAATTTTGAGTTTTCAATAAAATTCTTAGTGAAATATTTATAATTAAATTAAGATCGATCATTGGCTTAGGGTTATGATGATAATTTTAGAGGAAACTGTCCTTATTTTCTCTCTACTACTTCTTCTCTCCTCTCCTCTATTCCAAATCTCTTTTATTTTTTTGGTAAACAAAGATTTTTATTAACAAAATTAACCGTTTACATGCAACACGCTTACAGATCCGGGGGAGGAAAACCCCTAAGTATCTTCAAACAAGACTCCTAATAGAGAAGAGAGGAACCGATAAAGTGACAGAGCACTTGGTCATATTAGCTCCAAGGTAGGAAGATGATATGCACACTAGTTGGCTTCCCTATAAGTGCGTCCAGGAATGATGGCTTCAAACTGCTGGCAGAGAATCCTGCAATCGATAATCATATTCTTTAGAGGAACCTCAGAGGAATTGCCCCACATCCACCTGTTGATAAGCTTTGCATAGTTTTCGAATATCACAGTCACGAGCAAGAATAAGTCCTTGTTGAAGGTAGGGCTGTGCACGGGGTGGTTCGATGCGGGTATGGGGAAAATTTTCAAGAATCTGAAGTGGTCGGTTTTTTCATTTTAAAAACCATCCTCGAGAACCGAATTCTAAATCAAGAAGAGAACTCACTCTACATAGATTGGGTTTTTTGGGTCAGTTCTCGGATAATCCAAATGCAACAAATATTAAAAAAACTATTGTAAATAAACATAGCATAACACCGTTAGTCTTAGGAGTTAATGGACACGTGGTGCGATTTTAGAAGCCATCGGTGGAGAATTGGTTTACACCGGCGGTGGACGGTATAAAAAGCCCACTTTCAATAAATCAAAAAAACTAAAATAGGAAGCTTGATGTAATATATTAAATCATGATATTTTAGTATATATACATATTTAAAAAATATGACATTAAGTTTATGATTATATAAGCATTAACCCTTATCAACCACATAGGAGTAAACTTATATATTGACAGACTTATAGATATGATAAATTTTTTAAAAATAATTGACTATTTTCATTTATTTAAACCTTAAGGTTGAATCTTTTTAATATTTATCCCTATTAATTGCATGGGGTAAAATTTATATATGTTGATCGATATATAGATATGATGAATGTTTTTTAAAAAAGCAATTGACTATATTTTATTTACTTAAATCCTAAGATTGAATATTTTTTAACCTATATATTGTTATTAATTTTAAAATAAATGAATAATTGCGCCATATAGCCTAACGTTTGAATGAATTCTTAGTTCTAGCCCAAACTTGATTTTTTACCTGAAATATCCCAACGTTAACGTGTTGGTTTCACATCTAACCCAACGCTAACTTTTCGTCCAAACTTGACGGAATTGCACACGTGGCACGTTAATTTTGTAATCCTTCAAACGTTAGGCTATATGGCGCAATTAACCCTAAAATAAAATTGAAGATTATATGAAGATATTTTTCATATATTTATTTTCTTTTACATTGAATGCATTATAAAATGTAGAATTATAATTTGCTTACAAATAGTGTTTATTAAGGCATTAATCTTTCTAACTGTATATTATTTACACATTTACCCTTTTAAGTTTTAACCTATTTATTGTCTTGTTATCAAGTTTATATATATATATGGGAGAAAAGACTATAGATGCTATATATAGAGAGATATAATGAAATTCTTTTAAAAACAATTGACTATATTTTATTTACTTAAATCTAAGATTGAATTTTTTAAACTTAATTATATATTTTAAAATAAAATTGAAGATTATATTAAAATAGTTTTTCATATATTTATTTTCTTTCAATATTCTATAAAAGTTTTACATTTAATGCATTATAAAATGTAGAATTTATATTTTGCTTATAAATAATGTTCATTAAGGCATTGACTTTTCTAACCCTGCATTATTTTACACATTTACCTTTTTAACCCTATTTATCGTCTTGTTGTCATATATATATATATATATATATCAATATAATATAACTGGTTGAAATCCGTGCTAAATTTTAGTATTGAATATTTAACATATATGATGTATGAATGGATATTGATAAAAAAAATATATAATAAAAATCATATATTTTATTAAGTGGACATAATAAATACTACAAATTATAAAAGAACTAAATATCATGATGGCTAACAAATATATAATCAAGCCATATGAATATATGCGAAAATCATATGTATAGAGAGTCAATAATCCTATAGTATTAACCTAATGGATTGGCATGCGTGGCTAAAGGACTTGTCCTATGGGTTTGATATGAATTCATAGTGTGGTTGCAATGATTAATCAAACGGAATTCGAATGCTCCTTGTTGTATATAAATATATTATAAATTTATAATTTGAATTGGTACAACAAAAAATGGAGGATTTTTAGAATGTATGAAAAATTGTCGTGCATAAAAAGATGATGGAGAAAGAAGAATTTTCGTTTCGTATTTATAGGGCATTTAATACACTGAACTTGAAAAAAATATCATTTATACCGAGAAGTTCTTTCAAAATATTGAGAAATCTTTTAGTTTTTTGAAAAAATAATTATACTTATCATTACATATAAATAATTTGAACAAATAATCAATATAAGTCGAATATTACAAAAAAAAGAAGAGTAAAAGTCATTAAAGTGAAATTGAAAGGTCAATTCAACATAGAATGAATTAATTCGAGAAAGTAACGACATTTTACCAGAAACTACAAGTTTTCAAATGGAACTCTCACATTTCGTTCTTCGACTTTTATATATTATATAATATAAAGATTTTGATTGGGATCAATTTTTGGAAGGTTTTTGGGTAATTAATGAAAGTTGGTTGTTCTTCAAACGAAATTAATCCTTTAAAAGTTCAAAGGTCACTACCTAAAGTCCGTTCAATTATGTATATATGTGTATGTGTTTGTGAGTTTTACTCTTTTTATAAACAACTTGTTCGGATTGCAGATCATGAAGGGTTATGGAGAGGTGGATTATGTATGGTTATTATTGCATAAGAACTATCAATAATCCGTCATAACCCGCAATCCTAACAAGGTATAAGTTGGTGTCTGTTCGATTTCCATAAGCGAGGTGCAACATATCATTACTCATTTATCACATTCTTATTCATGGTGACACAACTATAGAATTTTTTTTTTGATAAGTACACCTATCTATAGATTTGCTCTTTACTACTTTGCATAATTCCTAATACTTTATTTGGTTTTCAAGTATAAAATTTTATTTTACCAAATTCAATTATATTTTTTTCTCAAATTTAACATTGTAATCATTACTTTTTTCTAATAATTTTTATAATCAATTTTTTAATAATAAATTTCTTATTTACTTTCACATTTATATATATTTGTTAACACTTGCAATCATTACATAAAATCAAATTAAGTTGGATTATGATCTAACTCAAAAACCAAATGCAAGCTAAACTTTGCTTCTATTTTTATATATGGTCCGATGATATAGGTGTTTATACTTTTAATTTTTAAAAATTATTTCTTTATTTAAAAAGCCACATCAACTTATTTGATAAAAATTAAGTGATAGGAGTAAAGGAAGAAAAAATCGAGAAAAAGAAGAATTTAGGATGAATGAGAAAATGCAAGTGTACATTGAGGAGATAAATGCACTTTTGTTTTTTGCATAAATATACAAATTTACAAAAAAAAAAAAGGTAAATCACCTGAAGAAAAGAAAATCCCGCCCATACCCGGGAATTTTAGCGCTAATTTTTTGGGAAAATACCGAAACTACCCTTCTTCCTCTCACTTCAAACTCCCCAATTACTCCTCTCCATCTCTTCCTACCCTATCCTCTCTCTCTCTTCCTCCCTCCTCTCTCTCTTTACCCTTCCCGCTGTTAATGGAGTCTCACCGGCAAGATCTTCACGATCCACCGGAGAAGAAGGGCCAGAAGCGCAAACTGGAGGAGGAAGAGGATGAGGAGTACGACGGCGCGGAGGAGGACAAAGAGATCTCAGTCCCCTCCGTCCTCTCTGAGGTGAGGGCGCAGGTCACCGTGCTCAACGCCGCCTTCTCGTGGTCCGAAGCCGATCGCGCCGCCGCCAAGCGCGCCACCCATGTCCTCTCCGAACTCGCCAAGAACGGTAACCTCTGCCGACGCTTGATCTCGGTTTGGCTTCAACTGTCGTGGCCGATTTTGCTGCTCCGCTCTGATTCTTTGAATTTTCTTTTTCCTCTGTGGAAACTAAAAATTTTCAGATGAAGTGGTGAACTTGATAGTGGAAGGCGGTGCAGTTCCAGCTCTGGTGAAGCATCTGCAGGCGCCACCATTCAGTGAGTCTGATCGGACTACAAAGCCGTTTCAGCACGAAGTAGAGAAGGGCAGTGCTTTTGCTTTAGGCCTTCTCGCTGTTAAGGTGACTTAATTGAGTTTAATTTGCAATCTTTTCTTCATCGTCTTCTTCATGCATAAACTGCTGTGCTGCTGTTAATTCTAATCAGTTATTGTAAAAGGCGGTTGAATATCGCAGCAGCAGTGTATATTAGTCCATAGGATATAGCCATGAGCATGTATAATTTTTTTGGGTACTCCATCACTCACTAATTTGGTTCAGTCTAGTCGTTTTCTGAGGACATGTATGCGAGTAAGTTGTGTGACTAAGATTTTCAGGCTGTCCGTAAACTATAACTTTGGTAATGCAAGCGGTCCATATATAAATAATTTATCTACAAAGCATTTTAACAAGTGAATTCTGCCCAAACTTCACCTGATATTTGATACACTAAATGGACAAACTTAAACATAAGTGACCCTTTTTAATACCATCCCTTACAAAATGTCCACAACATCCAAAATTCAGCCCTGATTGAATGCTACCAGAAGACAACACGATCTGATGCCTCAGTAATTTAACCTTCTGACATCCACCCCTATAGTTACAAGGTAATATCTCTGCAAGGAAGAAATCCCTTACCAGCACTTGGTAATGGTGTCTCATTCCAGTGCTTACATCATTTCTACATTCAAGCCCTTGAGCTCTTTGCCTTTTATCCAATTTTACGAGAGCTTGAAATGAGAATGATAACAACATATCAGTTTGTATGATCTTGAATTTGAATATGTGATATATAGCCTTTGGCAGGTTGCATAAATGAATTTGCTTTTATATATATATATATGCTACATTTTCATATGAATGGATGAATCCTTGAGCTACTTATAATACATGAATCTGGCCTGTGTTTTTACTTGTGATTCCCGAACCAAATTATGTCCAGTTGTCTCTCAATGGTGAGTTATCATGAGGTGGTGACAACTTAGTATGTTTGTTTTATCATCTCTTTCTTCATGACACATACCTTTGCATGACATTTGCAGATTCTATGCCTTGAGTTATGAGTATTTTATTTTTATATTTCCAATTTCTGAAGATGGATGTGCTAAAAAACTTATCTGACCTTTCTTCTTCTTTTGTCTTTATTATTTGTCAACAGCCAGAGTATCAACAACTCATAGTTGATTGTGGTGCCTTACCTCATCTGGTTAACCTGTTAAAGCGGCACAGAGATGGATCTAACACAAGATCTGTGAATAGTGTCATACGGAGAGCTGCTGATGCTATCACAAACCTTGCTCATGAAAATAGCAACATCAAAGTCCGTGTCAGGTATGAGTTGTGAAGTATCATTGAATTTAAGAACAAGCGTTGTGTCACCATTTTTTGATGTTTTAGGTCTACTTTTGTCCTTTCTAATAAGATTGGACTTACAGGATGGAAGGTGGGATTCCACCTCTAGTTGAGTTGCTAGACTTTCCTGATACTAAGGTGCAAAGAGCAGCTGCTGGGGCTTTGCGAACACTGGCCTTTAAGAATGATGAGAACAAAAATCAGGTGACTCAAATTCCTTAAGTTGCTTTGGCCATCATTTTCCAGTAATATTATTATTTCCTAATAAGCCGGTTTTTTAGATTGTGGAATGCAATGCTCTACCTACCCTTATTTTGATGCTTCGTTCTGAGGATGCTGCAATTCACTATGAGGCGGTAAGATTGTGTTGATTGAGAAATTCATGTCATATATATTTATATTATTATAACTGCATAATGCCTGATTGTATATCTATTCTGTGCATTGCTGTTTCGCTGTATTGACTTGCAGGTTGGTGTTATTGGTAATCTGGTTCACTCATCTCCAAATATTAAGAAGGAAGTTCTTGCAGCAGGGGCTTTGCAACCGGTGATTGGTTTACTGAGGTGGTATTTTGTCTTCAGTTACATGAATTGCATTCTTTGCATATCTTCTTTTTCCTCTTTCTTCCCATTTTTTACAGTGCTGTCACTACAATACAAGCTATTGAATTGAAACAGATAGTTTTTGTTTCTGTTGGATAACAGCTCATGCTGTCCTGAGAGTCAAAGGGAGGCAGCGTTGCTACTGGGACAATTTGCCGCTGCAGATTCAGATTGCAAGGTTGCTTATAAAATCTAGTTCTTTGTTCTGGCATACGTATGCTTTCTTGGTTTTACTTAATTGATATCTTTAATGTAATTTCCAAGAGGATTGTTTTTATGTAATGTTTGCCTTTTGTTAACTGTCATATTTGGCACGGTATTTTTTTTTAATCTTTTTCCTCCTGTTCTTTAGTATAATGAGGAGCCGCAGTTTATAAGTTCAGGATGATGTGTTTGATATTCATTCTTTAATTGAAATGCAGGTCCATATTGTCCAGAGGGGTGCTGTGCGACCTCTAATTGAAATGCTTCAATCCCCTGACGTGCAGCTTAGGGAGATGTCAGCTTTTGCACTGGGGAGATTGGCCCAGGTCATTTGTCTTTTTCTTGATTTTTTTTTTCGATAAAGCAATTTGCCGGGAAGCATTTTTTGTGGTCTTGTTTTCTTTTTGACGTGTTGAGGAACTTGGATGGTTATGACTCAATTAAAGCATATCCAAATTGCAACCATAGAACAGCCAATCTAATCCTTTGAATTTCAGTATACTCTATTGATAATTTGTACACTTATAACTTAACTAACACAAATTTTCTTCAGGACTCACACAACCAAGCTGGTATAGCTTTTAATGGAGGTTTGGTGCCCCTGCTGAAGCTTCTTGACTCGAAAAATGGTTCTCTGCAGCATAATGCAGCATTTGCACTTTATGGACTTGCAGATAATGAGGTACTATATGCAAATGAATCTGTGCTGACTAAGGAGAAGTCTTAATGTTTTACCCTATATCACAAATATTGTAATCTCATAGCATGTAGCAAATTTTATCATGACCTTAATTTCTCCTGTTCTTTAGGATAATCTATCTTCTATTCTGTTATCTTACTGCATACAACAAATCTAATTTTAACCTTGTCTTTTTTCATTCTTTAGGATAATGTATCCGACTTTATTAGGGTAGGAGGTGTTCAAAAGTTGCAGGATGGAGAATTCATTGTCCAGGTATGTAACTCAAATTGTTTTGGTAACGTGTATTTACCAAGTTTCTGTTTGTCATTCTTTCCTTTTGTAATGCTTTATTGATTGAGTATTTCATGTAATATATATATATAGATATATATTATCAACTACTTATGTGAGAATCTTAAATCTGCTGGTTCATTTATCTTGGAATTTTAACATAAATATGAACCTGATATTGTTCCTGCAGGCAACAAAAGATTGTGTGGCCAAGACGTTGAAAAGGCTAGAAGAAAAGATTTATGGACGAGTGAGTATATATTTTCTGGTCTCACTTTGCTGCCAAATTGGTAATGGCTATAGTATTTACTCCTTCGTTTTCATTTGGAGAATTGGATTGGACCTGTTGCAGCACATCAGTTAAGACTATGCTTATATTTATTCTACAAAAGTTAGCTTTCCAGTTCATTATATAAGGCCTTAACGTCTTTTATCTCCATTAATCTAGGTTTTGAATCATTTATTGTACTTGATGCGCGTAGCGGAGAAGACTGTTCAGAGACGAGTTGCTTTGGCTCTTGCTCATCTCTGCTCCCCAGATGACCAGCAAACCATTTTTGTTGATAATAACGGCATGTCATTTTTCAGTGATTTCTCATTTGGGCCTTTTCAATTTGTTCACCTTTTCTTTTACTCTTATATACACTTTGTAAAGTAGCTGACCACACAGTATCTTCTTGCAGGATTAGAGTTGCTTCTTGGCCTACTTGGTTCATCAGGGCTCAGACAGCAACTTGATGGTGCTGTGGCCCTGTACAAGTTGGCTAACAAAGCAATGACACTTTCTCCGGTTGATGCAGCTCCCCCTTCTCCAACGCCACAGGTCTGCTTTCTCTCTCTGTTTTTACCAGTCACTTACAAAGTGTAGCTGGTAATAACAAGATGAATCTCTTAAAATAGAGATATATCGGTAGCTGAAATATCAGGCTGCTGCATCAGGCATTATCTACTGAAGTTTATATATGGGCTGAAATGATAAGGATTTTCTGTGATTAAAATTTTAAACTATCTGTAGATCATGCCATGCCTGTGCTGCGGCTTCTTGTCCTGAACTCTGGAAAGCTCTGGTAGAATAATATGATATTGCAAATTTTCTTTATCTTTAATGATTTGGTAGCTAATAAGGTAGACAAGCATTGAGCGTTTTCAACATGTGAAACTAACTCATTGGAAGCATTTTATTTTGGTACCTTCAGGCTTCAGTGATGTTTTCACATTCCAAGTTCAAATAGATTTTTCAAACTTTTAGACTGCTGTGATACCTTTCTGAGTGCAAATGAATTGCTGGCTCTTTCTTCAGTTTTCACTATTAACACAAGTATCTGGTAGATTGTCATATGAGTCAACGTAATTGATAATACTATCACATTTTCTTTCTTTTGTTTCTCATTTAAAGTGGATTTCGAGGATGATTTCTGTGTTTTCTCAGATTGTACCATCCTCTCCTCATGACTGCACTCTATCCATCTCAGGTCTATTTGGGGGAGCAGTATGTGAACAATTCTACTTTGTCTGATGTGACCTTTCTGGTTGAAGGTTTGCTATTATCTGTTTTTGCTTGTCTATTTAAAATTAGGATGGTTGGCGAACTCGTGTATTGATTGATAATTCATTTAGTGTTTATCGGACATTACAGATTCTTTGCCTTTGATTCATTGCAGGTAGACGATTCTATGCTCATAGAATTTGCTTGCTTGCTTCTTCAGATGCATTCCGTGCGATGTTTGATGGTGGCTATCGGGTGAGTTTCAATTGCTCTCTCCTATTTGTCCTTATCTTCTTTTAAGTAGGGGGAAAAGAAAAATCGTAACGTGAGAGGTCTAATGGCGAAGGAATAACTGAGGAATCTCCCAGGAGAAAATAATGTTCTCTTTTCTTAGTTGGGGAGGGAGTTTGCTTACTTTTTGATATCACGGCAATTTTGCTAGGGAGCTAATGTTGATTTTGGACAAGGACGTGCATAGTAAAATTGTTTTTGCCCATTCTAAACTTAATTTTTTCTGTTTTCACCAAACTATCATTCTTGGAATGGAGAGGGTTTTGGTGATTCTGGACTAAATGGATGGATTTTCTGAATGCTCCTTGTGTGGTTACAGGAGAAGGACGCAAGGGACATAGAGATTCCCAATATCAGATGGGAGGTCTTTGAGTTGATGATGAGGTTCGTTGATGTTGCTATCTCTAGATAAAGCAGAGGTCCATATTCTTTCATGTTCATATAACTGTCTTCTTCGATGGTGTAGATTCATATACACCGGGTCTGTGACTGTGACATTAAATATTGCGCAAGATCTACTAAGAGCTGCAGATCAGTATCTCTTGGAGGGACTTAAGCGGCTATGTGAGTATGCCATTGCACAGGTGAGTTGCACCAGAAAGGTTGACTCGGATTGCATATGTTGATGGTTGGTCCTGAATGCAAGTGTGAATCATTCTACCCCTGACTGCAGGATATATCATTGGACAATGTCATAAGCATGTACGAGCTTTCTGAAGCCTTCAATGCCATTTCATTGAGGCATTCATGCATCCTGTTCATCTTGGAGCATTTTGATAAATTTAGGCCCGGGTAAGTTTATCTACTTAGTTTCTTGTTTTTTGCTTCTCGTATTTAAAGTCTTTTAACATTGTGGAGACAAGGCACACCCTTTACTGTTAGTAAGTCCTTGAGTTTAAAATTGGACATTCGTTCCCTTTTCTTTTTATCAATAATGCGTCTCCTTATCTTATTTCCATTTCTGTTTTTCCTACCGATGTTGCAACTTCTCATGTTAGCACCACATGAACATGGATGGGGGGGGGGGTTAGTTTTTCATTGGTGGTCGTTGTTATAACTTCTTGCTCTTTATTTTCATTTCATTTTATTTTTTTTTCACCTTCTCAACCATCTTTGCTAATATTCATGTCCTATGCATATTTTTCAGGAACTCCCACATGATCCAGAGAATAATACCCGAGATTCGCATTTACTTTACTAGAGAATTAACAAAGCCTAATCAGCGAGGGGTGCGGCTCTAGCGTCGATTGTCTTGCATCCCCACCTTCTCTCTCTCTCTCTCTCTCTCTAACCATTTAAGGTTGTATAGGAAGTGGTTTGTCTGTCGTGGCGGAGCTCGGATGTGGTTGTGGTTCGAGCTGTTGGGCTGATGTAGCGATCTCCCAACTCATTAAACGAACCTAACTGTGTCCAATTGTAGCAAGTCTCCCTATTCTTTTCTTGATGCCGATGTCTGCCTGAAAGTTGATGTGATGTTCCTGTAGTTCTAGTGTATGATGTTGCTGGGACTTTAACAAGAACATACGGTGCCGGGAATTTTTTGATTTATTTGGTACTTCATAGGAGGTTTAGCGTACGTATAATATTGGAATGATTAGAGTATTCCTTGAATTGTCATTTAAATCAAAAGCTTCCACGGTTTGCATATTGAAATGGTCCCTCAAAGTTTATCGGTCTCCTTTGCTTAAACTCAAATCCCTCGGAAGTGTGCCTTCACAAAATGCCGATAAGGTTGCACTAAAGACATGAGTTATTTTATATTGACAATTTTGTCGTGCCTAGTATGGCATCACCTAATAAAATTAGTCATGTCCTCCCGAAAAGAAGAGATGGTCGTCTCATTTTGAAGAGGCGCCATGCAAAGCCAGGAGAGGAACGAATATCCTAATGAGGCTCTTACCATTATACTCCATTGCCAAGTCCGTTCCTTGTCATTTACATTGCATTCCTCTGTTCTCCCCGAAAGTCTCTTCAGATTTCTGAGGCTATGGCTGCCGAAGTTAGTGTTACCAAACAGGTCGCCCGTGAGCTTGAATGCCAGGTCAGGGTCTACACCAACGGCACCATTGAACGTCTCATGGGCTCCCCTTTCGTCTCACCTTCTCTTGAGGGTGACCCCAAGACTTCAGTCCTATCGAAAGGCATAGTTATCTCCTGAGATCCTAACATCTCGGCCCAACTTTACCTCCCGAAAGCCCTCGCTGGGATGTCCTCTCTGGGGAAGAAGCTTCCGATCCTTGTCTACTTTTATGGTGGAACCTTCTGCATCGAGTCAGCCTTCCTTCCTCGATCACTGTTACCTCAATAGCTCGGTCTCTGAAGCCGAGGTTGTTACTGTATCCGTTGAGTACCGGCTTGCTCCAGAACACTCTCTCCCTGCAGCGTACGATGACTGTTGGGATGCCCTCAGATGGGTCGCGTCCCATTTGAAAAATCAATAACGATTGTGGCGAGGGATCTTTATACACCGAGCCTGAAGGGGCTAGGGTGCGAGCGGGTGCTCGTGTGCGTGGCGGAGAAGGACCCGCT
The DNA here is from genome assembly GCF_007655135.1 of Punica granatum. NCBI lineage: Eukaryota > Viridiplantae > Streptophyta > Magnoliopsida > Myrtales > Lythraceae > Punica > Punica granatum. The sequence continues at coordinate 13,031,936 of NC_045131.1, read as the reverse complement.
GCGGGATAGAGGGGTTTGGTATGGGGAGTTGGTGAAGAAGAGTGGATGGGGAGGGGAGCTGGAGGTGTTCGAAGTGGAAGGAGAGGACCATGCCTTCCATGTGCTTTATCCTGAGACTGACAATGCTAAGATTATGATCAAACGCTTGGCCTCCTTTCTCATGTGCAAATGATAAAACATTCGGGGAAGTAGAGTAGTGCAGTAACACTTATCCTCGATTGTAAATTAAAAAAATGTTTATATATATATATATATTGGGTGGTAAAACCAAGAGGTTTAATCGTTATATGTCTCCAACTTTTTTGTAGATAGTATATATATGTATTAGACGTGAAGCCTGTGCGTTGTACGGAAAAGTTGCACCAATTTGAAAAAAATATAATTAAAAATTTAAAAGAAAAATTGCTTAGAGAGTAAAAATGAAAAAATATAAAATAAAATAAATAAATAATCTTCACGTTTAATGATAGAATAACTTACTTTCCGAGAGCTTATGTATAGGGGTAACAATGCCTTTCGAGAGACGAAACTCGAATCACCAATAAGCAAAAAATTAGAGAAAAATAAAAGAATGAAAATTTTCAATAAAAATGAGAGAAAAATCAAAATATAAATTTAATCAACTCACTTGCATCTCTAGAGAGACAGTTTCGAGAGTTTGCATCTAGTCATAGATTTATTCTTTGAGAGTTGAATATGCTCCTATTTATGTGTGTGATAATTTATATTTATAACTATCATACAAAATATAAATAAAATGTATTAAATAATATCTATACATATAATAAAATCTTCTCATTTATTTCAAATACATTATGTTATATAGATTATAAAAATTAAAAAAATCAAGAAATTAGATTTTATGATGAGATATTTTTTAAAAATATTTTTTTATTAAAAATAATTTCAAAAATAAAAATTCAAAAAATCTAGAAAATTCGATATATGTCTATAAAATATTATCTAATCTATTTTTTAAAAAATAGATATCTATAAAACAATATAATTTATGTATACTTTTTCTTATTATATATACTAAAATTGCCCACATAACCATATATTAATATATCTATATTATGAACGAATATATAGTAATATATACTTATTTTGATGTTAATATTTATGTGCTGAAATATTTTTTTATTGTAAAATTTCAAGATTATTAAATAACATATACATTATAAAAAATAAAAAAAAAATCAAGAAATAGTATTTTATGATGAGATATCTTTTAGAAAAATATTTTTATTAAAAAATTTCGAAAATTTTTAAAAATTCTAAAATCCTATGAAGTTCCATTTAGAATATTCATATTGCATTCAATGGTGATCACCGTATTATCTAAAAGATTTATGATATTTTCTATTTTATTAAATGAAATATTATTTGAGAAGATTTGGTTGCTAATTTTATAATTGAGTACAATTTAAAATTTTAAACACAATAAATGTTAATTTTGTCGTGTTGGAACTATACATTATTACATGTACATAATTAGGAAATAATATAATTGAGAACAAAGGAACAAATAAGTTTTAGATATTACGAACTTAAATTTTGTTTTATATATTATCGATAAATTCTGTCACATTACAATACCGTGGTATCATGTTAAAATATTTGTCATGTCTCTATTTGAAAAGGCGCAATGGAAACCTCAAAAGATGTACTAATGCCTCGATGAGGCCCTCAACATAATACTCGGTCGCCAAGCCCGCTCATATGTTTAGGTCTTTCGTCAATTTCCCTGCAGTTTACCTTAGACACATTAATGCGTTTGGATTTAGAGTTGAGTTGAGTTGAGTTTTGGTTTTAATTGATTTGTAATGATTGTATTGTTGAATTATGAGAAAAAATGTGAAAAAATAATAAATAATTGAGAGAAAATAATGATTAAGTAATGATTGTATTGTTAAATTGTGAAAAAGTAATGAATAGTTGAGAGAATTTAATATTAAAAATTGAATTGAATGGTTAAAAAAATTTAAAAAATAAAAAAAAGTAATGATTGTAATATTGAATTGAAAATAATTGGAGTTGACTTTTAAAAAATTTTCAAAAATTTTTTTTCAAAAAACAAACACACGAAGTGTGTTTGGAAAGTGAACACTTCCCAACTCTGCTTAATTTTGTCTGCTACCCAAACAAGTGAGGTTGAGATTTTTCAAGATGGTGGAATTCAGCGGTACAATTGATAGGACTTGTTTTAATTTTTTTTTAATTTTTTTCCCTACGCGTGTTGACATGTTTTGCCTTTTTTTTGAAAGAAAAAAAGAAAAAAAAAGCTCTCACAGGCCACGACAACTATCCTGCCGTGGCCTGTGATGGTTTTTTTTTAAAATTTTTTTAGAAAAGGACAAAACATGTTGCCCGGAAAAAAATAAAAATAAAAAATTTAAGATAAGTCCTTTGAGCCAAACAACATAATACGTAGACAATCGCCGTTAATATCTCAGTGTAGGTTCGCGGTAGTCCTTCGTTCCGTAGTCCTGGGATAGTTCATAATTAAGAATTCTCAATGTACTAGCGAGTGCATCAAAGACAGTAAATTATTAGCTCAAATCGTTGCTTTGAATCAGTTTGATTCAAATTGTTGCAAATTATTGTGAATCAGTTTGATGCAAATTGTTGTGCTGAATCTGTTGATTGTATCTAAGCCTTAGGTTTTGATGAGTCTGTTCTGATCCGAGTGTGATGATTCTGTTTTGATTTGAAAATTGTGCTGCAATTTCCTATTCTGCTGGTTTGTTGATTCTGTTGATGAGTCCCTTGGTTTGTTGATTTGTGGTCCTTTTTTGAATACAAGGATTGATTTTTTTTCTCAGAAAATTATGATACACACACATATATATATATATATATATATTATTTTTTTAATTACAGATAGAATCTTACAATTTTACAATTTACTATTCTACGACCTCGACTAATTTTAGGTAGAATCGTGATCCCGACGACCTTGTGTAAGACATCCAGGTTGTTTTTCTATTTAAGCCAGCTGCAACCTTTTCCAAGTACTCAGAAATCAAGAATCTAGAAGAATGTTTGCATTTTTTTTTCCGGTTATAAGAGAGGTATTGAGCCTATACAATATAATAAAAATTCTAATATGGTTATAAGGGATACGGATAGTCTCACAGCTAGTATTGAATCTTAAACATCTTGATTACTAGACGAAAGTATATGCTACTGTATTACACCCCTTTTTTGGAAAATGTATCATAATATTACATATATTGAAGCTTAAATGTATTTCATACATGAAAATCATAAACTAATTGATCAGTCGGTGAATCGATTGCTATCAAGAATTTTGATTCTGAATATTGCCATTCATTTGATAATCCCTATATCTGTCGAAATTTCTCTCTTGGATAAGTCTATATCTGTCGAAATTGTTAGTAGGAATTGATGATTAAGCAACAAATTAAAGAAGGAAAACGGAAAATATTTCAAGCAAAATACCAAAAAACAAAAAAGGTCCATCATTTTATGAAATCATTAGACGCTAAACTCTTTTAGGAAGTCGGTCGTAATTGATCTAACCATATATTTTCATACAATAATTCAAAGTCCTCAAGAGATTGTTAAGTTGACCCAGCAATGATATATTTCGACAATGTTCCCAGCTCCACTTGGCCCATCTTAGCCCATCTTAAAGGAATTTGGTTTCCCAAATATTTCCAGACCCGATTAAAGGAACCTTTTCCAATATTCTTCCCACCGAAAAAGGTGAAGAGTTTTTATATTCTAAATCTTATCTAAAAATTGTACGAAAAGTATATTAAATCTTATTATTAATGTCCAAACTCAAGCTTCTCGAAATCTATATGTAGTATATAATGCCAAAATGTAAAGTGAGAATGAACGTGATTTCGCCAGATATTATCTTTGACTTCACCGTGTTCCACCATGTGTCACTTTTGAATTCCAAAAATTCCGTTATGTAGCATCTTCTCTATCCTCCTTAATGCCAGTAAATAAATCGATTTAAAAATTGTTCAATACTAAATATATTTAGAAATTAAAAATGATGTTAAGAAACTTATTTATATAGAATTTCATAAAAAAAACTTTTTAAATATTCTATGCCATTATTAAATAAACTCAAAAATAAAGAAAACTAATACACTAAATTGATTTCAGAATTCTTACCATTTAGGAATATATATATATATATATATATATTTCTTTGAATTCAATTAATTAGATCTATTTTATTTTTACAATTTTCAATTCTATAAATTCTTGAAACTGTAATTGGATTTTTCAGTTTAAAAAGAATACTGGAATATTTCTTAGTCAATAAACAAATACAAAATTACAGTGGACTGATCTGACACGACATAATTAGTCAATGTTCAAATTGGACTTCCAAATAATATGGGTCATATCGAAAATAATAATTTATACTGAAGATGGGATTTGTTTTATGTTGTGTAGCTCTTTCTAAGATTCCACAGCACAAAGTGGGAAACTCTACTTGCAAGCTGCGTGGATGTAACAATAGGAAACAGTTTAGAATAACTAAAACTGACATTCTTTTTTCCCCTTTTGACGTTCAATGAAGGGATTTCTATATGATTGGTACTCTTTCATATTGATATACATTCTAATAAAATTTATTCACCTTCATTATTGACATTTAATGGTTATCTGGATCAACATTATTACTTAGTAATCTTATTGAATTTCAGCCTTTCGGTACAAGTTAAAGTCTATATTTTTTTGTAGAGGACTATAATTCCTATCCTTTTCAATGTTTTTTTTTTCTTTTTTGTGCTATTGTTCCTTTTCTTGGGGAGAGAATGCAGATTTATATCCCTACTTTATCATGTTTAAATTTTGTTTTGGTATTTTCTTTCAGGGTGAATCTGGTTATAAAATCGCAATCTCAAAATTATATAAAGAGAAGACTCATGCTTGCTTTTGGCTTGAATTGTTATTATGCTTGCTAATTCGTTCTGGATCCATATAATTTACCAGTAGTAGCTCATTTTTCGTATGCATGATAAATTAACCCAATTGATTCTATCGATTTATTTTTTCTTGTTATTTTGTAGCTTTTGGAGAGCAAAATTCAAGAGGCAATATCAAAGAAAGACACCATTACTGCTCGTGAACAGTTAGTAAAATTTGTCTATTTATTTTTTTCATTCCCTAACTGTATCGGTCATACTTCTCACTGGATAGGCTAAATTGCTACCATAAAACTTTTTGTGGACTGCAATAAAAGTGAGTAACGTGATGAGAATATTAACACAAGCAGTGCAATTACAGGTTATATTGTAAATATGTTTGATGTGTTCACTTAGTGACCGAAAGAACTGCATGGTTGTCTTGAATTGTTGAATATCAATCAGCAAGCAGGCAGGTCAACTCTTAAACTGTTTAAGAACCAATGTCACAAATTTTTATTTTAGCAATTACTTTTTGTCTCTTTTGCAATTCTCCTTCTTTGAAGTTGCTTTGCCTAGGGGAGTCTTCCAATAATTCGTACAAGCAAAGATGGATCGGCAAAGCTAATTTTTAGCCATGGTTGTTGTTTGTTCACTTTGTTTTCATGGCCTTTTGCTTTAAATATGAGGAAAGCCAGTTAGGCTCTTTGTCAGTTATATTATGCTAAGCCATGCCTTTCCTTTTTCACATTAAGTTGTTTTGCTGTTGGCGTAATGCATAAAATAAAAAATTATTTCTTATTTTTTTTATACATGCATGAATGGTGACACTGCAGTTTTAAATTCATTAGCTATCTCCCTACATGATTATAATCCTTGCAACTATTACTTATCTTTTCAACTTCTTTGTTCAGCTTGTTCCCAATTGCCTCGACTCTATTGGAATGGCAATAGAAAGAGGATGTACCTTCTTTGACCTTGGTTTTTCCTATTTTCGAGCCTGTCTAGTCATGAATATATATCTAGAAGTTTAGTTTCATATTGCCAGCGACTGTTGCCTATAATTTCTAATCGTATTTGCCAACGTGTCTTCAAAATTATATGAAGCGCACTATGCTCAAACATTTATCCACTATGCAACTTTAAGGCTAAAACAAAGAATGGTGCATGTCAAGTCAGCGATTGAAAGCCGCAGATGAAAATGGATTTTTCTAGATCATGTCTCCATATAAATCTTCTTAGTTTATCGTAAGTTATGTAAGTGGCTTATTAATTTCCATAAAATTGATGTACAAAAAGAGAAGAAGGAAACGAAGAGCGGTATTGGAAGAATGAAAGATCAAAACTCATCTTTGGAGGGAAAAACTGTTTTAAAATTCTTGTGAACAATAGAAGTGCTTGGTTCCCTCAGAGCTGAGAAGTTCATTACATGCTTTTTTCCCTACTTATACTCACAATTATAGCTATTTGGATTTACTATTGGAAATTCCCTCAAGCAAAATCAGGGTCTGTGATTATTCCGGTTTCCCAGTTCATACGTGTCGTGGAAGCTTTTCGAGAAGCCCTTTTTTTTTAAAGTAAGAAATTGCTTGGAGCAAAGGGAAAATCCATTTTAACTTTATCAAAAAAGTAAAAATATCATAACATAACATATCAGGTTCTTTTTCGGAAACTATTAAACCAGGAGTGGTACTTTGATTTTAAGGTATCATGTTATCAAGGTAAGAACAGACTTTTAAAAAAATAAACTGAATATCATTCTTTTGATTTTTTCGTCCAAGCAGGTACAAGAGATTGGGGATCAAATAGACATGTATTTTTATCCTAGTTCTCAAGGTGTTTCCTATATTGTGTTTCAGCTGTAAATTAGGCTGGCTTGGTGGAGGAGAAAACAATAGCTACTAATACAATCAAGAAATCCGAAGATGTTTCTCTCGGTCTTTGTAATGATGCTATTAATTTTTATTTTGACCTTGCGATTGAATCATATTACATGATTTATAATAAATTTATATATGATCAACTACTAGATTAATATCCTACTCAGTTTGCAAAAATAACCACTAGGAATACATAAAAGCCAAAGAGCGTTACCTAAGTTAGATTAATAAATTTTTAACTCCAGACTGAGTATCCCTACAATTGCATTAAACGAATTCTGCCACATTTTTCAATTGGATCAAGATGAATCATTTGCATAGTCTCCACTACTGGTGCATATTGATTATTTATTAAGATTCTTTCTTAAAAAATGAAAATCACTCTTGAGAATTGTATATGCATCTCGAGCTATGAATTTTTCTTTTCATATAATTCAATTGATTACGTGCTAAAATTCTTATAAATATGGTTATTATTTACAAGTTATTTATATTAAAATTAAATTTGCCGATTACTTTTTCCCCTAAAAAAATTTCTCTTTCCTTCTCGAACCCAATTCAATATGCTCCTTTCTCTTAATGAAGCACTCTATATACATATGAATAAATAATTATATATGTGTGTATATATATGTAAAATGTTTAGGCATACATATTATTCACTTTATATGTGCTTTTATTTGGAATGCGATTTATTGTCTTAAAACTAATTTATATATTATTAAGATTAGTTTTTAGTTTATTTATGTTAAATGCAATAAAGTTTTACTATCTAAATATTTATAATATTAATTTGAAGTACCATATATTTCAAATAAATATTTTTCAGTGTTAAATTTATCAATTCTAATTATAAGATAAAATAATATCTTTGCACTTTTAATCTTATTAATATTCCTATGATTTTTAAAAATTGAATTTCATTTTATATTAATTCCAAATTTTCTATGTAATGCACAAGGTATTGCCTAATTATATTATAACATACAAAAGTTAGGGAGTGAGAGAGGAAGCACCAGAAAGCAAAATTATGAAGCCCTTAGCTCTAGAATGAATTGACTTTCAAATTTCAGTTCAATAAATTTTTATTAGTTTTTATTTGTACTATATTCGACGTATTTTAATTATTGTCCTAAATATTTATATGCAATAATAAATATGTGATTGAACTTGCTTTTAAAATTAAGAGTTTTCTTAATAATTGAAAAATATTTCTTGAAATACGTGACCTTTTCAAGTTTAATGTGTCAAATACCTTATACATACAAGACACGTAAATTCATTTTTTTCTTTTCATCTTTTTACTCACTATCCATACCTTATGAATCATGAGCTGAAGTTTTCAAGAAAATAGGCTCTTTCTTGTATCGCTCTTCGAATTTTATATATTATAATTAATCGATTGATTTATTCTATCATTTTCTACTTTTTTTATATATGTAATCTAGACCTCAGTCGGGAAAAAAAGTTTCACATACTAAACCTAATGTTTCTAATGGCATCGGATAGATACATGAAGAAATAATTATTTTTTTAACAAGAGGAATAATAAAAAAATTTGCTTTCTCCATGCCCGTTCGATAAAGTTTCAAATGTTCCCAAAAGATGGAAAACCATTTGCTCAAAAAAGGGGAAAAAGGAAAATCGAAGAATGGTTGGTAGGTCATGGTCATGGTCAACGATTCTGATGGGACGAAACCCCCATGCGACGAAATTCCCCATATTTGTGCTTTCAACGGATTATTATTGAAGTGTCCAAAATCTTGGAAAAAATGATCTTATGTAATTTTCACCGAAATTTCCAAGGCATTATAATAATATTTCAAGGAAATTTCATGATATAATCAACAAAACCAATGATACAATCAAGTTATCACCAGAAACATAAGTAAAATTATTCGAAATTTCTTTAATTTACTTTATTTGCAAATAATTTACTAATAAAATCCAATTAATCGTACTCTCAAATTATTTATTTAAAACTTTGTTTACTTCACTCAAAATATGCATAATTTACTTAATATTATTTTTTGTACAACAGGTTCAAGTATATATATGTATTTTTTTTTTGCCTACATATTTGATGTAGTCAATTTTTTGGTGATTGTACATGAGACCTTTCCAAAATATCGAGGAATTATATGAACTTAAGCTTGTCAAAAGTGGAGTGCTAACATAAAATGTACTTTGATGCATGCAGAGCCTTCTTGACTATTATGTCGAACATGAGGATAAAGCAAAGGTATTCCGAATAAGTAGGGAATTTTGGCGGGAGATCAATTTGTTCTTTTTTTTTTGGGCAAAAAAAAAAGAAAGAAGGCACAAATAGTGCCCCTACTCGTGAGAAATCTAGAAGAGCGAGCAGGTTGACTTCAATTCTTCAATTCTTATTACTACGATAGAGTTTCGTAGCAATTCTTTTCTATCATCTATTGCACAATTTAAAGGGAATTTATTTCGGTAATTAATTTAATGAAATGATGCTATGCTCTGTAGCAAATATAGCCAAAAGAGAAGAATATTAGTGCTGGGCCTTTATAAATTGCCATTGATGATGAAGCCTAACTTTTATGCTACTGCAACCAATATGAAACGGAGTGCATTTCTCCTTTAATCCCTTTTGTTATTAGTATTTCCAATCCTTTTCCTAGAATTTCATATATCTCTGGAAATTCATTATAGTGCAAGAAAAGACTTCGAAGATAAGGCCATATTGCATCGCCAGGAAGGACACTTGGTGGAGGTGAAAACAATAGCTACTGGGACAATCAAGGAATCCGAAGATGTTTCTCTTGGTCTTTATAATGATGCTATTAATTTTTATTTTGACCTTGCGATTGAATCATATTACATGTTTTATAATAAATTTATATATGATCAAATACTAGATTACTATCCTACTCAGTTTGCAAAAATAGCATCACCAAGTGCAACCACGTGCTCAACCATTAGAAATATATAAAAGCCAGAGAGCGTGATATGAACGCGCTATCCAAATTAGATTTATAAATTTTTAACTCCACAATGAGTATCCCTACAATTGCATTAAACGAATTTTGCCGCATTTTTCAATTGGATCAAGATGAATCATTGCCATAGTCTCTATTATTGGTACATATTAATTATTTATTAAGATTATTTCTTAAAAAATGAAAATCACTCTTGAGAATTGTATATGGCATCTCGAGCTATGAAAAGTTTTTTCATATAACTCAGTTCATTTCGTGCTAAAATTCTTATAGATATGGTTGTTATTTACAAGTTATTTATATTAAAATTGAATTTGCCGATTGCTTTTTAACCTAATTTTTTTTCCGGCCCTTCTCGAATCCAATTCAATATGCTCCTTTCTCTTAATGTAGCACTCTCAATATACATATAAATAAATAATTATAAATTTATGAGTGTGTATATATATGTTAAATGTTTAGGCATACATATTATTCACTTTATATGTGCTTTTATTTGAATGCGATTTATTTTCTTAAAATTAATTTATATTTTATTAAATATATTAGTTTTTAGTTTATATATGTTAAATGCAATAAAGTTTTATTATCTTAATATTTATAATATTAATTTAAGTACCATATAGTTCAAATAAATATTTTTCAACATTAAATTTATCAATTCTAATTATAAGATAAAATAATATCTTTGCACTTTTAATCTTATTAATATTCCTATAATTTTTAAAAATACAATTTCATTTTATATTCATTCCAAATTTCCCGTGCAATGCATGAGGTATTGCCTAATTATATTATAATATACAAAAGTTAGGGAGTGAGAGAGGAAGAACCAGAAAGAGAAATTACGAAGCCCTAAGCTCTAGAATGAATTGACTTTCCAATTTTTATTACTTTTTTGTGTCGTATTCGACATATTTTAGTTATTGTCCTAAATACTTATATGCAATAATAAATATGTGATTGAACTTGCTTTCAAAAATTAAAAGTTTTCTTAATAATTGAAAAATATTCCTCGAGATACGCAACATTTTCAAGTTTAATGTGACAGATACTTTATACATACAAGACATTTTCTTTTCAACTTTTTACTCGCTATCCATACCCTAATTCCTAATAAATAATATAGCAGTCACAATTTGTATTAATATATTTACTTGATAAAATATATAGTTTCTAACATACCTGTTCTTTCTACTTTTTATTTTTATTTTATTAATCCTTTTTCTTTCTATCTATATTTACTTGTGCTTTATATTGGTTAATTATCTTCTTTCGGGCGTACGAAAATTGACAAAAGATTATGGCATAATGCGCCGGCATCAATTAGTTTAGTGATTATTTGTGAATCGAAAAACCTCTTTTATTTATTTTTCGATATAACAAATAAGAATATTAATGATATTAAATTCTTCAAATAGTCGAAAATATAATTAATCACAAGCTGAAGTTTTCAAGAAAATAGGCTCTTTCTTGTATAGCTCTCCGACTTTTATATATTATAATTAATCGATTGATTTATGATATCATTTTCCTAGTTTTTTATTTGTGTAATCTAGACCTCGATCGGAAAAAAAGTTGCACATACTAAACCCAGAGTTTCTAATGGTATCGGATAGATACATGAAGAAATATTTTTTTTAATAAGAGGAATAATTAAAAATTTTGCTTTCTCCATGCCCGTTCGATAATGTTTCAGATGTTACCAAAAGATGGAAAATATTTGCTCAAAAAAGGGGAAAAAGGAAAATCGAAGAATGCTTGGTAGGTCATGGTCATGCTCAACGATTCTGATGGGACGACACCCCCATGCAACGAAATTCTCCATATTTGTGCTTTCAACGGATTATTATCGAAGTGTCCAAACTCTTGGAGAAAATGATCTTATGTAATTTTCATCGAAATATCCAAGGCATTATAATAATTTTTCAAGGAAATTTCATGAGGTAATCAACAAAACCAATGATACAATCAAGTTATCACCAGAATCATAAGTAAAATTATTCAAAAATTTACTTTATTTGCAAATAATTTACTAATAAAATCCAATTAATTGTACTCACAAATTATTTGTTTAAAACTTTGTTTACTTCACTCGAAATATGCACATTTTACTTAATATTATTTTTTTCTACTACAGCTTCGAGTATATAATATATATATATATATAATATAGCCTATATATTTGATGTAGTCAATTTTTTGGAGATTGTACATTAGACCTTTCCAAAATATCAAGGAATTATATGAACTTAAGCTTGTCAAAAGTGGAGTGCTAACATAAAATGTACTTTGCTGCATGCTGAGCCTTCTTGACTATTATGTCGAACATGTGGATAAAGCAAAGGTATTCCGAATAAGTAGGGAATTTTAGCGGGAGATCAATTTTATGCTATGCTCTATGGCAAAGATAGCAGCCAAAAGAGGAAAGAGTCAGCCGAATATGAGACAATCCTTTCGTTTAGCTCATGAAATTGCATCCCTTACATAATTTTCTGTACAAGCATCTTCTATATGAATTGTAAAAGACAAGAATATTAGTGCGGGGCCTTTATAAATTGCCATTCATGATGAAACCTAACTTTTTTGCTACTGCAACCAATATGGAACGGAGTGCATTTATTGTGGACACCAAACTACCCGTACTTCAGTGACTCAAAAAATTTATCTAGGAGAAGGTAAGGCCGTTCTCCTTTAATCCCCTTTTGTTGAGATACGTTATCCCACATCGAAAAATTGAGAAAAAAACCACAAGCTTATATGAGGCTTGGGTCCAGTAACCTATTAACTTAAGCTTTTGGGTTGCAGATGGGCTCAAGTCCGTGTAGGCCCAAGTGGGAATTTTACATGGTATCAGAGCGGGTTACGTTTTCGCGCACACGTGTGGGCTCACATCACGCCAAGTCTAGTTTCGAGGTAGCTAAAGTACGCCTTATCTTAGTTCGGCCCAAGTGTGACCTTATTATCAATTACCCTCTCCTTTCGCCCGAGGTGTAAGAAAAAGTCCACCTCGTGGTTAAGTCCCGAGCACGGAAGTCCAGTCCCGGCTCGTAGTCAGTTCTTGAGGGCGAGTGTTCAAGTCCACGTGGCACGTGTAGGTGAAGCGTCAAAGCCACACGTTGCCACGTGAGGGCAGGTGTTGAGAGTTAAGTCCCATATCGAAAATATAAAAGGAATTCCACAAGTTTATAAGAGATTGGGTACCACAATCTATTAGCTCGAGCTTTTGGGTTGGAGATGGGCCCAATCGTTTATAGGCCCAATGGATATTTTACATGGTATCAGAGCGGGTTATGCTTCGGCGCGCTCATGTGGGCTCACACCACGCCAGATTCAATTTCGAGGTAGCCAAGAGTGCGCCTCATGTTAATCAGGCCCAAGAGTGATCCAGTCCAATTCCGAGGTAGCTAAAGGCGCACCTCTAATTAGGCCCGAGTGTGGAGCTCGAGGCTAGTTTGGTATTTGTCCCCCCTTGCCCGAGCACGGAAGAGGATGTCCGGCTCGGGTCAGTTGTTAAGGGCGGGTGTTTAAGGCACGTGGCACGTGTTGGACCACACGTTGCCACGTGAGGGCGGGTGTTGAGATACGTTATCCCACATCGAAAAATTGAGAAAGAAACCACAAGCTTATATGAGGCTTGGGTCCAGTAACCTATTAACTTAAGCTTTTGGGTTGCAGATGGGCTCAAGTCCGTGTAGGCCCAAGTGGGTATTTTACACCTTTTATTATTAGTATTTCCAATCCTTTTCCTAGAATTTGATATATCTCCGGAAATTCATTATAGTGCAAGAAAAGATTCCTAAGATAAGGCCATATTGCATTGCCAGGAAGGAGAATTGCAGGTGAATTTTACTTACTGAGGTTCAATCCGTATTTCATATTCTTTTATTTAAAGATTTTGGGGTTCTATAATGTAGATGTTAGAACTCTCAGTGGAAAAAAAAGAGTCTTCTTCATTATAGGTTAAAAATAAAAGGGAAAAAGAATAAGGAGAACTAGAAACCTTCAACGCCGAAATGAGAATATACCGGCCTACGGTCTGTTTTACAAAGCAGAACTAATAAGGTAAATGACCGGCTTGATCTCAGGAAGGATAATTGCTCATCAGAATCCTGAACAAAAGCTGATCCTACCTTTATCTTATTGACCAAGATTATCCCTAATGTCATGTCTAAGTAATTTTCATGCAAAGTGATTTTTTTTTTCTTGGTGGAATTTTTTCCTTTTTTTAGTGGAAGCAAAGTGATGTTTATCTTAGTTATATTTCTTTTAAACTTTTTTTCCTTCTCATTTGCTTAACTGCTTCTAGGTAATCTGCTTCTCCTCATTTATTAAGCAAATGATTGTTGCAGATGCAACTAAAAAGTAGAAAAACTATTTCCCTGAAAAAGCAAAAAGGGGTACCACATGCAGATAACCTCTCTAACACTACCTCTCTCGGGGCAGATGACTTGACCTTTATCGAAATCTATTTTATCTCTTTGAAATTCTATTAATATTGTCAAAAATTATACAAAATAATTGTTACTCTTGGGTAATAATTATTATACTCTTTTCACATGTCAGTACATGACCTTCTGCATATCAGGGGTATAAGAAAAACATAACTTTTATCACTATTTTTCTTTACCAAAAAATATTCTGCAACTGATATCCATTTTTATTGTCCTATTGTCTACTTTAATTGTAACGTAACATATAATAGTTAAACATTTGCAGTAAGATACGGCATGAAACTTAAACATATCACCGACGTGCAATCACGTGGCTTCTTTACTGGTAAGAGGAAAAAGAAGTGTGACCTGTCCCAAATTATTGGTTCTCAAATTATTCTCAACCGCATGAATATCTCCAAAACCTGCCCTTTCTTGTTTGAAAATTGCTCTATAAATGCACCATCAAACGGAATGCACTCTCACCCACGAGCCACACAATCTCTCATCGCTAGCTAGACATACATAGCAAACGCTAAATTTCCCTTTGAGTACACGTTGAAGAACCTTCGGTATGGGTTCGATCTCGAACGAGGTACAGACCGAATGCCTGCCATTTTTCAGGATCTACAAGGACGGCACCGTTGAGCGTCTCATAGGCACTCCCTATGTCCCACCATCGCTCGATGACCCGAAAAGCGGTGTGTCCTCCAAGGACATCACCATCTCCCAGAACCCATTGATCAAAGCTAGGCTCCACATCCCGAAACAAGTACTGGATCAATCACAAGCCACAAATAATAAGTCACCTGAGAAGTTGCCCTTACTGGTCTACTACCACGGTGGTGGCTTCTGCATCGAGTCCGCCTTCTCGCTTGTCGAGCACCAGCTGCTCCAGTCGATCACTGCCGAGGCCAGGATCCTGGCTGTGTCTATCGAGTATCGGCTTGCTCCAGAGCACCTTCTCCCAGCAGCCTATGAGGATTGCTGGGAAGGCCTTCAATGGGTCACTTCCCACTCCGCTGCTGGTGAAATGAAGCCAGGCTTCGAGGCCGACCCGTGGATCACGATTCATGCTGATTTTGAACGATTGTTCATTGGTGGGGACAGTGCCGGGGCTAACCTCGCTTACAACACAGTTATGAGGGCTGGCACCGAGAAATTATCAGGTACGTACTTCCGGCACACATACAAACTTTACATTTTCTAGCTAACGAAATTACTGTATGAGAGATTTTCATTATAAAGATTTATAATTTGATGTTTTGCGGATAATATCAGGAGGAGTGAAGATCTTAGGGGCATTCATCACCCATCCTTACTTCTGGGGCTCAAAGGCCGTCGGGTCGGAAAACGAGAAAGAGCAACTGAAAGTCCTGCCCTGCACTCTGTGGAACGCCCTGTACCCGAATGCACCCAATGGGATCGACAACCCGATGATCAACCCGTTGGCCCCCAAGGCTCCGAGCCTGTCGGGGCTAGCCTGCAAGCGGCTCCTGGTTTCGGTTGCAAGCCAAGACCAGCTAAAGAGCAGAGGGGTCTCATTCTACAAAGCGATGAAGGAGAGCGGATGGGAGGGCGAAGCTGAGCTGGTCCAAGTTGAAGGAGAAGAGCATGCCTTCCACATTCTCAACTTTGAAACCGAGAGTGCCAAGATGATGATTAAACGCTTGGCCGAGTTCCTTCGCAAGTGATGTGAATCAATAATGGCTGTTGATGAAGATTTGAACTTGCTATAAATTCAATTATGAGTTTGTATGATCATCAGCATATTCATATATATATATATATATATATTGTAATTTTAGTGGGCTTAAAAGGTTTTCATGGGACCTTCCTAGTGCAAGAACTTCTCATACTTAATATTAGCAAGTTGTAGTCCGATTCCTCTCACGGTACTCTCTACTTGGATGAACATAATCCAGCTAAAAGTCATGTCACCACATGAGGATGCGTGTTGAGAATTGAAATTAAGAACCCACATTCGGGGGCAATGTTGGTCAAGGATCGATAAGGCAATTGGCATTTAGATTGTTTGATTTTGATTTGAAAAAAAAAAAACTCATAAGCAGTTTACGCATATGATAATGAAAAGATTTGAATTTGTAAATTTCCTCAAAATTATGAGAAAACGAATCTTATCTTATGGATAATTAATTAGGCCTGCCAATCTAGTATGAGAGAATCTATTGTGTGTAACATATATATCACGTGGCACTGTGTTACAAAAAAAGTGATGAATCCCGATTGATTTGTGATATTGTCATGTGATGTACCCGTTATATATAAGACTTTCTCCTGTTATAGATGGCCGGTTTATAAGGGCCCTAAGATTTGGAATCACAATAATAACTCTATCTAATGGAAACAAAGATCCCGGGGAAAAAAAAAACAGAGAAAAGAAGAAGAAGAAGAGAAAACAAGGCAACGGACAGTGTCTATCTAATGATCTTCAGCTCTCTAATTATTGGACCTTTGCCTCGTTCTAGGTTTAGTGTTGACCACAGTGATAATCACATCTTAAACATCTATATTTTCGAACACAAGAAAGCTACAAGTCTAGAAGAGAATAAATAAGAAGAGGAAAAGTAAATGAATCTTGGGAGTCTTATAGATGAAAATCAAACTTAATGAAGATCTCTTATTCTCGAATTAAGGTTGATATCGTTATACCAAACTATATTTTTAGTTGTGATAGACCTTGGTTATTTAGGGGAAAAAAAACTAATCGTGTATTTTTCTTTTCCTTTAGGTTTTAAGGTTGATTCTTCTTGGACGTTTTGAAGCACTATGAAAAATGGTCAAAAGCATTAAGGTGTGTCGAATAACAAATTAAGCATGGGGTAACTACTCAGGGAGATAATTACTTATCCAAGAAGAATCAATGTGACTGTAATTTTATAATTTTTATATTAGGTTGAAGAGTTTAGAGTTTTTTAAATCAAAGAGGGTATAATATAATGACGCATATATTTACCTGATAATTAATATATTTTAAATTCGATACTTTTTGTGTAATTACTCAAATATATAAACTTCTATCTTAAAAAAAAAGAGTTATTCAGAATTTTCTGAAAAAGTATGGGAATTACGAGCGTCCACCTGTCCATATATCTTTCTTTGGACTCTGGAGCCTCTTGATTGGGCGCAAGTATTTTGACTTTCAGCTTAGCAAGCCTTTCCATGTTGACCGTCTAGTCAAATTAATCAAAACGAGTTCCCCCACAGGCCCGTAGAACGTTTGCTACAACTAGATTTGTGGAAGGCCGGAAGGTCATTGTCTTACAATTACTTAAATCTTGTCCTCACAATATTGTAATCTCAAGAAACCAGACCGATCGAGATCACAAATGAGATCACTATCATGGCCCTACAGAAGGGAGAATAATATCGTAGATATGTTAATGAAGTTTGTCACGATAAGCAAACTCGAGCGTTGTCTGGACCCGGTGAACATTCATAATTGATCGATGCGCATGGCAGAGCCCTTAGGGGCTCTGAGTCAGAGTTGATGAGCCACGGATAAATAAATCATTGGGCAAGTCGGCTGATTGCAGGCCAAAACTCAGAAATCTTTACATGTCTTACACTACGTACGGGGTCCTGAAGATCCTGTCTACATCTCTTTTCCTTCGTGTAAATCCTTCCTTGAACAAGATATGTTCTATAAAGCTTGTATCCTTTTGACGTCTAAAGAGATAGGAACCTTAGTCTTTTTCCTTCATATAAAACCTTACTTGAACAAGATATGTTCTCTAGGCTCGTACCTCTGTGTCCTTGACGTCTAAAGAGATAGGAATCTAAATTTGGTGGATGAATCATGGTCATGTGACCAGAGTATGAGTAACAGGCGCCGCTCTTCCTCATCCAAGTGAAGCAGCTGTAGAGGATCGTTCTCAGCCCTCAACCGAGGGTTTGAGTGGTCTCATGGTTGTCTGACATATTTCCTCCCAAATATTTATATTTTTAAAAATTTCTCTGTAAACACGGCCAAAAAGTCCACAAAATATGTTGCTTAACAAATTACTATAATTTAATGTACTCACGATGTATATTAACTTAAATATTCTATAAGTGCATATCTTTCTTTAAACTTCTAACTGTTTTTAACAAATATTATTAACTCATTCGAGATAATTTAATCTTCGATTCACATATTATATTGTAGTTCACATATTAAATGATTTGATTATGCGGTCAAATATTAGTGGAGATCATGTTAAAAATGGTCATATATATATATATTATAATTATTAAGAAAGTTAAATAGTATCAAATTTAATATAACTTGAATAAATTCGAGATATATTTTTATCATAAAAATATCTGTGACCATGCACTTGTATTTCTTATAGTACTAATATAAATCAGAGACCATAGTTTTTCTTCTCTTTGAATAATAAATAAATACAATAGGACTACACAGTTTCTCTTTTTGCTGATTTTTTTTTTCCCTGATGACTACATAGTTTTCCCATTTTAATAAACTAAGTCTAAATATTTTCGTCCTCGCAATATTATTATCTCATCTATTGTCTTCTTTCCACGTTTTCGTCCTCCCTCTCCACTATTGCTCTCCTTCACACGTCTCTCATATACAAACACACAAACGAATGCGTGGCATGGCAGACACATACACCCTTGTTTTATGTGTTTACGGTTAGCATAGGACTTGTTTGACCAAATTTTTTTTGCAAACATGTGCACTGTGGAAATTAATTGAGAGAAGCTTGGATACTTCGGCCAAAGAGTTTGGATAGTACTTTTCGTTATAAAAGGAAAAAAAAATGCAAAATTCTTCTGCAAATCATTGCATGTAATAATATATCATTAACCCTCCGTTTTGCATCAAATTATTATATATAGTAATTATTCACAATAATCAAAGATAAATATACTTATGAACAATAATAATTTTCCACAATTAATATCTAATTCGAGCAATAATTTCTAATAAATAAGATCTTAAACTAATACTTGAAGGTTTAGTGACATTTTTGCAGCTAATTTCTATATATAAAGTGCATTGCATCTTTATTTAATCATTTTGTATGCAGAACCCTTATATACGTTAAATTCAAATATACAAAATTGATTTTTTCAATTTTTTGATATAAAATTTTCTAATATTTTAGACATCATTTGTTAAATTCTTATTTAAGTCCTTTAATGATTTGTTATATAATTTTTTTTAAATATCTTGTAATGATTATTTTCGATGAAAATCTGCACATTAATTTTCTAAATACTTAATCAGTTTAATATGCATTGCATATTGGTATAACTCACAGATAAATCATAAATATTCAGTTGAAACATAAAAATGTTGTCTCACACATTTTCCTCACTAGATTGTTGTGCAAATTTCTTAAATTTAAGCGTTAAACTTTTTACTCTTATTAATATGATGATATATTCATATAATTAACAGTTTGTGATACATCGTATAAATGTTTAATTGATTATTTTTTAGTAGAAATTATTCAATATATATTTTCACATTCATTTGTCATTATTTTTTAGTATAACCATGACATTTATTTATAACAATTATTGCAAAATATGACCAATTTACTTTATATACTAAACTATTCAATATCCATTTTCACATTCATTTATCAATATCATTTATATAATAATTTTCAGAATAAGCGTTCCATCTATTGATAGTAATTATTGAAAAATGTAGTCAAAACTATATATAATAGATAATTAGATTTTGCAATCTCTATAATATTTCTTTATGGACAAAGATTCTATTACTGTGTTCGATATAACTTTTCTGGTAGAATTTATTTATAGAACCATTTGATATAATTTTTGTTTCACCAAGCAAGATTGCCTTTAATAAATAGAATTTATTAATTACCACATTATTTTTGTTATTCTTTTCCTTTTTATATTAATATTTCAAATTATATTCTTCTTTTTTAGAAAGAGATTGCACCAAGAATAGCTATATCCTTCTTCGATTTTTCATTTCTCTATAATACAAAAAGTTTTTTTTTAATGAAAAATTTATGAATTTTAAAAGTAGTTATAAAAATTTATTTTGAAACAATTTCCTTTAATTTCTAACATGTTTCGGTTTTTGCTATATTTTGTAAGAAGTATATTAGTAAATTTAGGTTTTTTTTTAAAAAATTAACTCTCAATAAATTGAGAAATAATAATTTCTTCAAGAACCAATTTGAGGAGCGGTTTAGATTGAGGAGCATTTATTAATCTCAAGTGAATTTTACTTATGTATAGATAAATTAGTATAATTTTATTTTTTTGTAAAAATAATTAATTTTAATTTACATGCACTTTATGATTCGTGAGCACTTTCAAAATGTACCCTATAGTTTAACTTGTCTCAAAGTTCTCCCTAATAGTGTGTTTGGATAAGACGGTCATGTGCAATTCACACAAATTTTTGTTGGCGCAAAATTGAAATTTAACATCTGCGGGCCCGCAAGGTTTCGTTGCTTCAATGTTAATTGTTTTCTTCTTTAACTAGTTAGCGAGTCCCGCACGATGCTGCGGGTTAAAAGTTATGTTATAATTTTAGTTTTTTTTCTCTATTTTCATGTCATTTTGATAATTTAAAAAATTATGTTACAATTCTTTTGAAGATACACCTAAATTAAGAAAAAAAAATATTATTTTGATAAAAAAAAGAGTACTAACTAAAACAATATGTATTGCAGCATGAATGAGAGTGAAAATGTTAAGAAAAAAGTTGATAATATTACATTACAATCAAAATTATAAATATAATCAATGCTGAAATTATTATAATGCAATAATATATTTAGAAAATAAATAGGTTTTGGAAATTATTTTGGAGAGATTAAAATGGAAGGTTGACAAAAATAACAAAAAGTATTAACTAAAAATGGTAAAAAAGTTGTAAAATGAATTATTTTGGAAAATTATATAAGAATCATTTAGATTCACTTTTGTTTGTTACACTTGCGAGGTTAGTTTAATGATTCAAGAGTTTTTTGACAGACGATATATATTGTTTCAAAATAAATAGATATATTAGTTGGTTGGAAGTTTTGGAAAAAAGAAATCCTTTAATAATGATGTAAAATATATCTAGATATACATTGAAATAATCATAATTTAACTTGTTTACAACATAAGTAGCCCATTATATTTTAAAGTTATCTTTCAAGAAGATGTGCTCGGAAGGGGATGAGAAAAACATATGAGAACTGTAACAAAACATATTAAAAAGAATAGGAGATATAACTGAAAGTTTATTTAAGTTTATAAATATATTTTGAAATGTAAAAGAGTTGGGAAACTAACGTCATTTTTAAAGGAAGACAGTGTGTCCTTAAGAAGTTCATATGGGCCTTTTTTATTTTATCACTATAAAATTTGTGGCAAAAAAAAAAAGAAAAGGAAAAATCATGGAAGTGTCACATGGCTATGTACAAGAGATTTAGTTTATTAAGAGATTCCTCGTCTTATTAAGCAAGAAGACGATAACGGCAGTGGATAGTACCGATGGCAACTCTTGGTTTATGTTAAATCGGAAAACCTCTCCTAATATTATGCAGAATCATCTCAATATATAGGGTTCTCCCCCCTGAAGAATAAATGTATTCTTTTCTGATCAGTGTTCTCCTTTCTGGCGAGATTTTGTTTTTTCTTTGGAAATTTGTGAGGGACCGAGTTTTGGACTCGACTCGCAATGAGCCGTGCAGACCCGCGAAGCCCTGGAAAGGCTGAAGCTTCACTTGGCCTGAGCGGAACATAATGGTTATGTGGACGCAAGCTTGGTGAGGATATCTTTCCTGATTTGTTTAAATATAAGATATCGTAAATATGTGGAGAATTCCTCAAAATAAGATAATAGATACTCTCGTAATCGACTATAAATATGGAGGTACACCTGTAAGTATGAGAACCCTGATTGACTTGAGCGTCGGAGAAGGAAATCAGGCCACCATCCCGATTCTACTCGAATAACATGTTAGTAACAATATTATTTAAAAGAATATAAATATTTCATGTTCGAGGGGGGAAATTAAGAGAAGGCTATCACAGTGCAACCAATATATCTTGAAATCGAGAGTCACTAGATAGAAGCAGGTTGAGATAATAAGAATTCTTTGCACATGGAATGGCAAAAGGGGTTGAGCTGCTTCGACTATTCTTTTAACCTTCCCCAGAGAAACACACGATGAGATACAAAGAGAGATTAATAAAAGAGGCAAACATACGTCGACCCTTTTTATTTAATCTTTGGTTCAATTTTGCTCCTGATAAAATGTCATGTAAATACGTGACCACCTTTCCACCGAAAAGTTTATGGCATTAGCGGTTTGGAGCGAATGAGACGGTTTGATTATACTCAAGGAGTGCCTTGAGACACGTCAAATCACAGCGAGTTTACCCTTATAAGAAATCATCATAACTGAGGTTTACTTCAAAAGTAGACGATAATAACTTATTGGAAAAAAAAGGGGGGGGGGGGGGGGGTTAAAAAATGGTTTAGGATCAATCAAACGTTGTTTAGCTCATAAACATGGTCGGGACTCGTTCTAAGTAGAATCGGGTTAGAGTTAGATTTCCTATATGGGCCCAGAAAGCCCACACGCAGGACTGGGCCTAGTCCTGGGCCTGAGAGGACTCTCGCATGGGCCCAGCCCACTAGGTCGAAACCCTCCTAGTCCGTGCCTTTCCCCTCCAAAGCGGAGCCTCTGTCACTGTGTCAGTGCCCTGTTTGTGCTCCCCTATTGGTCCCTTTTTCTCTCTCTTTCCTTTTTCCACTTTGACAAATTGATTTTCTTCATTTTCCCTCCACTCTCTCTCTCTCTCTCTCTCTCTCTCTCTCTCTATTTCTGCTTCACTGAGAAGAATCCCTCGCATCGGTCCGATCAGCAGCGGTGTTCCATTCCTGACCAGATTGAAGCAGTTTCATCGGAGCTAGGAACGGAGGTAGGCCTCTCACTGCCTTCTCCTCCTTTCGCCTTTGTAGGGTTTCTCTGCTTGCTCCGGTAGTTGCTTCCATTTCCATCTCTTTCCGTGTTTCTTGGTTTAATCGCGGAAGGGTATGATTTTTGCGACTGCAAAACTATCGAGGTTCCAGATCTGCGAGTTTCCATGCTAGGTCTTGTCAGTTTTTAGGGTTTCAGGCTCCCACTTGCGGTTCTCTGTGTTATTCGTGTTGTGGATGCTTTGTATGTAGTTCAAATGGACGCTTCGCAAGCCACGATTATATGGTGATCAGTTCATAGGTTTTTTTTTTCCCCATGCTGTGGCGTACCATTACTGAAAGTAGCCATATTTTGCGATGCAACGGTGAAAATTGGCAGCAGTTGCTGTTATTTATTGCTGTGCGTTTGATGGAGCTTTTGAAGATGGATGCCTTTTG
Organism: Punica granatum; assembly: GCF_007655135.1. Lineage (NCBI taxonomy): Eukaryota > Viridiplantae > Streptophyta > Magnoliopsida > Myrtales > Lythraceae > Punica > Punica granatum. Next base: position 13,008,380 of record NC_045131.1, on the reverse strand, counting down.
ATGATTTGAATGTTTTTTGCCGTGAGAAAGAAGGATCATTTTGTTTTTCTCTCTTCCACAAGAAGATAAAGCAACACTTTCGGAATCGATATGTTCAATTCGTGGTCGGGGAATAGGTTCTAGTTCCTTCATTTTAACTTCCTTAGCCGAATTAAATGCAGTGCTTCAGGGAGAATTCTGAGTCAAGTTACTATAAATATTCGACTTTGGTATTTATAGTGGGACTTTCTTCACCGCTAAAATAGTGTCTGGAGTTTTTTATTGCAGCATTTTGCCAGTTGGTGTGTGAACCTTTATTCCTAATCTGGAATCTTGGTCGGAATACCTTTATTCCATCTCCATTCTCTTTGGAGCTTGCATTGTCCATTTTCTTCTCCCTGCCTGCATTGCTCTATACTGATGCTCGGGTAATTGCTTTTCTTCCTCTATGTTGAACAAAAATTCTTGCCCTTTTCGTAGAATGCTTGTGAAGGTTGTTCTCATAGAAATCATCTGTTTGCAGTCTCCTGTGGGTTACTTTCTATTTGCTGTTCTAGGTACGTTTACTTGAGAATGAATGCTCTTACTTGAGTATTAGTGAATTAATTTAACCTTTGTTAGTCATGGTCCATTTTTCTCAAGTTGTTGAGGTACTTTGTTCTGATAGCATTCGTGAGAAGATAAAATAGTTGCGTTTGATGTCACCTTACCTTTTTGATAATCTTCTCTCATTTTCTGCCTTGATTTGTAGCTGTGCTTTGAAACAGAGTTTGCTGAGATGATTTCCTAGTACGCTAGATAAAAGATCTAATTGACTGCTGATGGATTTGCTAATTTGCTTATTGCAATTTGATACCCTTTATTGCCTAAAGTTTCTGTTTATAGTGACATAGGATTGATGTCATATGTACATTGCATCAAGTTTTTTCTTTGTAATACGTTGTGGGAATACTAAATTAATTCATTGCCTGCTGCATCTGTGTGTAAGCATATAGTGTTGTGAATGTTTCAGGAAATGAACAGACAATTGTTAATAGTTAAAACATTTAGTGATTCTCATTCTGTGAGCTTAACAAACACTAAACACGTGACTGGCCCAACTTTGTAGGCTGTCTTGCTATGGATGCTGCATCAATGTCTTCTCAACGACGGCCATTCTCAGTTAAATTATGGCCCCCAAGTAAAAAGACTAGGCTAATGCTTGTGGAGCGGATCATGAAAAATCTCACTAGTGAGTCCATATTTACCAATAAATATGGAAGGTTGAGCCAGGAAGAGGCAGAGGAGACTGCGAAACGCATTGAGGATGAAGCTTTTGCAACTGCTAGTCAGCACTATGAGAAGGAGCCTGATGGTGATGGTGGTTCTGCTGTGCAGCTTTATGCCAAGGAATGCAGTAAGCTTGTAGTTGAAGTTCTCAAAGAAGGCCCAAAACGTAAGGAGGTTACTCTGCCGGTAGAAAATGGGGTTGATGCTACTCGTGAGACATTATTTGATATCTCTAAGGGTCAGCGAGCATTTATTGAGGCAGAGGAGGCTGAGGAGCTTCTGAAGCCATTGAAGGATCTAACAAATGCCTACACCAAGATATGCTTCAGCAACAGAAGCTTCGGTTTAGGAGCCGCTCGTGTTGCGGAACCTATTCTGCTTTCCCTGAAAGACAAGCTGAAGGAAGTGGACTTGTCAGACTTTATTGCAGGAAGACCAGAGGCAGAAGCTCTTGAAGTGATGAATATTTTCTCAGCTGCCTTAGAAGGTAGTGTCTTGAAGTCTTTGAACCTTTCGAACAACGCCCTGGGAGAGAAAGGAGTTAGGGCATTTGGTTCCCTTCTCAAATCACAGAGCCAATTGGAGGAGCTTTATTTGATGAATGATGGCATATCTGAGGAAGCAGCCCGTGCAGTATCCGAGTTGATCCCTTCCACAGAGAAGCTGAAAGTCCTTCACTTTCACAATAATATGACTGGAAATGAAGGGGCTCTACCTATTGCTGAGGTTGTCAAACGGTCTCCCCTGCTGGAAGATTTCCGCTGCTCTTCCACAAGGATAGGCTCTGATGGAGGAATTGCCTTGGCTGAAGCTCTTGGAAACTGTGTCCACTTGAGGAAACTTGACTTGAGGGACAACATGTTTGGTGTAGAAGGTGGAGTAGCTCTGAGTAAAGCTCTCTCCAAGCATTCTGATCTCACGGAGGTCTATCTAAGCTATTTGAACTTGGAAGATGAGGGGGGGATTGCTATAGCTAATGTTTTCAAAGAAACAGCCCCTTCACTTGAAGTGCTGGAGTTGGCAGGGAATGATATAACTGCTGAAGCTGCTTCATCTTTAGCTGCTTGTGTAGCTTCCAAGGAGTCCCTTGCCAAGTTGAACTTGTCTGAAAATGAACTGAAGGATGAAGGGACAATTTGTGTAGCCAAAGCTCTGGAAGAAGGGCATGACAAGTTAGAGGAAGTGGATTTCAATACGAACTCGATCAGAAGGGCTGGAGCCCGGTTCCTGGCCCAAATCGTGGTACAAAAGCCTGGGTTCAAACTGTTGAACATAAATGGCAACTTTATTTCGGAGGAGGGTGTTGATGAGGTCAACAATATCTTCAAGAAATGCCCTGAGATGCTTGCGTCGTTGGACGAGAATGACCCTGATGGAGGGGACGAGGACGATGAAGAGGAGAGGGAAAATGGAGATGATGGGGACGAGCTGGAGTCGAAATTGAAGAATCTTGATGTGGGCGAGGAGGATTAAATATCTTCCTTAGGCCCTGGAGGTATCTTATTTTTTAGTAGCAATTCTGCCTTGTGTCTGTTGTAGAACATAGGAAATTATGCAGCGCTTATGATTGACTCCTCTTCGACTCTATCTATCTTTAGCCCGGTGCGGGAATGGTGAGTAGCAGCTGCTAGTGGATATCTGCTAATTATCAGGATGAAGTATGTGGCCAGCCTCTAAATCCATTCATTTTCATTCGAACTTTGTCTGATCAAGGATTGTACCAGTGGTCTTCTTTTCAGATGTAGTTTTCAGAATAGTTTCTGCATGACTAGCTTGTTATCGGTACATATACTCTAAATGCATTTTCTGGTCTTTCACCTGTATTTGATGTTAGTTTTATCTTATTACATGATCACCCGACCCACCCAAGCCCGGCTGAAGTTAACTAACCTGTGGAAAATAATAATAATAATAATAATAATAGCTTGTCGAGGGCTGCTTTTCAGTTTGCAGATAAAGGCCCCTAGTCCTAGCCGAATGGGGGTTACTGTGCATACCATTCATCAAGCATAGGCCATAGAAGAGTCCCTGCAGTACCCTTTTAGTGGAAAGGACTCGCTGGATCATAGGTTGGTTCTATTGCAGATCAATTTTACTGAGAAAATGATTAATCCTGTTTAAGTATGAGCGTAAAACTAAATCTACTAAAACGTGATAGATGTTTATGGCATATTGACTTGATTATACAGCTTTCAGGACTTTTTTAGCAGGGTTATCATGAAGAGAAACAAGAGAGCCTCAAATTGAATCATCGAGCTTCCTCACTTTGAGGCTTCCTACTTTAGCATTTGTCGCGTCTCTCCATGCCCACAACAGATTTGCAGTTGCACAATGAATTCTACACCTAAATTCACCTCGACACCCAGAAAATAACTACCTAACTAATAAGTCGATAAAAAGATTCTTTTTCTAGAGAGAATGTTGCCTTTTTCCCCCCGGAATTACATGTACCTGTCAATCAGCGCCAAGAGAGATGCACACTCCATCTCAAGCTCATGAAGCCTGCATTTACATGCAAACTGCACAGCAGTGGCTATGGACTCGCAGACGGCCCTTGGTCCATGTCCCCATGAAGAAGCTCAAAAAAGGCGGGATGGTTCCGAGAAGAATCCGCCGAAGGCAGTGCTCCAACACAGGACCATTCTGAGGAAAACATTGCTGGGACATCATAAATAACTGGTCCTTCAGCTTTTCGCACATCGAGGCTTCATTCAGGCTTAACATCTGTGCTCAACCGCTTCCAATGCTCGGCCTATTGGCTCTTGAAAATACTGGAGAGAGATGAAGATTGCTTCCTGCATGCATTGATAAGTTCAAAGCATAGAGTCTGAAGGGAAGGGGGGGGGGGGGGGGGGGAAAAAAAAAACATTATGGGGATGATTATTACGTACCTCTGTTCGAATTGTCCGGCTTCCTTGATGTGGACATGTGTTCAAGTATTTGTCAAAGATTTCCCTCGCATGTTTACCCTGCAAAGAGAACCCCTCACGTTACCTCTTTCAGGAATTTTTACTTAATTTCCAAATAAAGCTGCATGGTTCAAAACTCTCTTACTGTATACCATGCAGATCGACCATCACATGGTTAATTTTTACCAAATTGTAGCATTCTTTTCAAGGCATTTGAACAATCCATTCCTAAAACTGCAAATAAGAGTCTTTCTCTTAACCACAATATGGCAGGAAAAGATTTTTGCCAGAGAGTCTCGCACTTTAGTTTGAACCCTGCAATGCTCTTCCCAACAAGAAGTTGGCATGACGTGCCTGTTAGTTACCTTTAAGTTGCTGTCTTCTTCAATGCTTTCTTCTAATCCAGCAAGTCCTCCAAATGCAATCAACAAATGCCTGTAGACATTTTGCAAATTTTACAATTATTAGTGTAGAAAATGGAGCACAGGTTTGGCCTGAAAATGACATGCTGTGATATTCAGAGTTCAGAAAAGTTAAGGGATTACAAGAGGTGGAACAAGGAGGACCCAGAAAGCAGCAGATACCTTCAGAATCGTGATAGAATAACCAAGGAAAGTTACACTTCAAAGAAAGTGATGACAAAACAAACCTGAAAGTAGGTATAACAAGCTCCGATGACCGCACATCCATTCCATGCTCGGAAGTTCCAATCAGGTGATCATACCCACCCTGAGGATGGCAATTAAGAAAGAAGTTAGCACCGCAGCACTATGCACATGCATCATCAAAACTAAGGAAAAGCTAGAAGAGAGAATCGGAAGAAGAGAATCTGAACAAAATGAAGCATTATTACCTGGTATGGGCATTCATTAAGGACTGAACTGATAGAAGAAGCATATCGCACTTTGTACCCCCAATACCTTCCTTCATCTTCCCTAGGCTTCAATGATGAGACAACCAGGTGTGGCAACTCTAGACAAATTACATAACATGCCACAAAGATCATGAGCACTTGTACCTTTGAAACAAAATACAGAACTTCATATTTCACCAAATGTACTTTGTTCTGTAATATGACTTGACTCAATTAGAATCACATAGTTAAGTGATGTGTTGCTAGATTCTAATTTTAGCTAGAGGCTAAAACAAACTCATGGATGGGGTTACAAGATAAACATATGAAGAGATTTGCAATGAGTGCTTAAATTTTGGAAGCAAAAAGCCTTATTCATCTAGAAGAACGCAAAAACATGTGCTGGTATTAAGCCATCAGTTTATCATTAAGACAGACAGAAAACGGAGAAGAAAGTATGCCTTCAATGATCAAAGATACCAAGGAATGACCCAAATAGTCCACTATCTAATGCATAAAAAGATACTGTTGTTATATTTCAGAGGATTTAGTTTGCTTCTAACAATGATAATAAATGTGGTTAATATCACTACACAATCGATCTGTCATTACTGATCACAAGAAGATCTGCTGGATATAATCAGACAGTTTAGATGATGACATGAATCTTCAAGAAAAAACGATTCTTTACCTGAATCCAGATTTCGTTCAATCCCCATTGCTACAGTAACTCTAGTTCCAGGTTCAATAACTTGATCAATAACAACATTCTGCATAAAAAGGTCATCATCAAGCAAGAAATGCATGTCATCAAGCATAGCTTCGGATGGGTAATAAATACCAAAATATTTCATGTACCTTATTTAGACCCACATCAACAAGTGTTCCCAAGAAATTTGGTGGTTTTTCTTTCAATGTCACCCCTGAATAATGACAGGATTGAAGCATTAATATATACAAAGCAGCGACCCAATGAAAGAGAAACAGAATGAGTAATTATATTTATCACTCTTCAGGCAGTCCTTCAACCAAGTGAAAGGGAAAAGCTATTGCAGATTTAGAACCAAAATTGACCTCCAGGAGCAGAAGACTAATATTAATTCTCAATGAAATAATATTATAACTGCAATTCCACCAGCTATTGCAAAATGTTACTTAAATGCCCATGCCTATACCAAGACAAGAAGAAAAACTTGGACAAGTAACCAAAATCAATATCCTCAGCTCAGCCATCTTCGCAATTGGCTCAATTACACGTCCAATTTATGGATTGGCAAGAACAAAATGTAATGGTGAACCCATTGTCTACCTAACATACAGTTCACATCTTCAGTGCCTTTTCTCAGGATATTTGAGCAGTGATACTGAATTATATTTCAGTTAAAAGGGTAATTTCTACAAGTCTCCTATCCGTCATTCTTCATTGAAGTTAAAAATGATCATTAAGCAAATCTATGCACTTCTCTGATGGAAAAACTTGTACGCAAATCTCATCAGGTTTCATAAAAGACACATTCAAAATGCTGCATAAGGTATTGTACACGCTATACTTTTAAAGCAACAGAGAAATAAGATTGACAATACATTTCATGTGAAATAGAGCCCTTGCCTTCTCGATATGGAGCCCACTCATGCTTCCGCAAATGGTGTGGAGCATCCAGAGGGGGCAACATTCCCTGTCAGAATGCGAAGTAGCAAATCTAGAACTTCAGTCTACATATAGTAAATACTAAAATACTAAAATGTAAACAAAATCAATGAAACTTGATAACAAAAACACAAATAAAAGCAACTTGAGCAAAACTGAGTCCGCACCACAAAACGTAAGTTGTTATGCCTAGGAAATAGAGCTTTTCTCAGATACTGCGGGGTCTCCAAATACCGCAGTATCCGAATAAGAAAAGCTGCACCACTTTCATTCTCATCAGAATCATCAGTCAACACACCACCACTGTCATCTCCTTGCACATCCTTATTGTTGAACACCACCACCTACGAAATTTAAGAAACAGCAAAAGTCCAACTCTCAACTTTTTATCCAGACAATATACACATTCACCAGAAACATGAATTCTAAGAGGAGCTCTTATATTGGAAAGAACAAGCAGAAGCCCACAACTGTATGCAAATTCTCCACTAGAAAAATTCATGGGCATCTGCCAATTTATCAAATAAGCAGGGGAAATAAGAAAGCAGACCTCGTCAATACGAAAAATCGTGGCAGCACGAGCAATCTGACCAGCCAGCTGCAACCGAACAAGATAAAGTAAGAACAAAATTGATGCAAAATTATCAAAAGTTGCATCTTTGACGTTCACAAATTAATCGAGCAATCCCCGAGGAGTCAGTTTTGGTCCTAGAAAATGAAGTTTGCGATTCCTTTCCAGCTTTCAAGTAACTATTCCTTCCCGAAAACGAATTTTGCAAATCTACGTAGAAAGAAGGGGCAGCCTCGTCCACTCAGTATTCAAGCGAGAGAGCGAGAGAGTACACGAGTGGCAAGCTCGAGGGACTGGGCATTGTCGATGATAGAACCGGGGACAGCTATGCTGACAGTGGGGATTTCCTTCGACTCAACCACATTCTTCTCACTCTTCCTCTTCTTCTTGTTCTTCTTCTGCTTCATTTCCTTCTTCCTGTCCTCGGAATCGTGAAACTCGCCATTGGCGAAACCATCCTGCGATTGAATCTCTTTTGAGCCGTCTCTTCCGACTTCTGGTTCGGGTCTTCTCTTCTTCTTCGCCATGAGAGCTCTCCACGACGAAGGGGCTCCAGAACGAGAAGGAAGTAGAGGAGAGGACGGAGAAAGGGTTAATGGAGCTGAGGTCAGGTCAGGGTTTATGGCCGTACGGAGACGAGAGTTTCTTTTCCCCAGGGAAAAAAAATTGCAAATATTGATTATAAATCTATCTCATTATTCATAAAAATAAAACCTTTTTCTTCCTTAGCAACTCATAAAAGCGAAAATCAGAGACAGAAAAATAAATTCTCCTGTACTCCCCAAATTCTTATAGTGTTACCGCCAAGGTAAGGTGGCCCGTGGTAACCGGCTATACAGTTGCCTTGATGTTTCAGATTCGAATCACATCTTGTAAAATCGCAGTTTTTCTAAGGCAAGAAAACTATTTGTAGCTAGAAAAATTTGTAGGAAACAAGAACCGAAAGATTTTCAATAAGCTATCAATAAGGTCTTTGCTGGGGTTGGTCAAACACTAGAATATGGGGAGTGTGACTGTCCATATTTTCATTTAAAAAATAAACTCTTGTAATATCTACCTAAAAAACAAATTGGGAAACACTTCAACCATACTAATACGGGTTAATAACAAAATCCAAAATTTTCATATTTTAACGATTTTACCATGAGTTTTTCATGCATTATCTCCATTAATTTTAACTGGAATTATTGACGTGTACTTCATGGTGTCACGTGGCTTACGCTGATTAAACGAGTGGGTCTTAAATTTTTTAAAAATAAAATGACTCTAAAAAATTTAAAATAAACAAAAGGAAAAAAAAAATAAAGCCCCAAGGTCGAAACTAGAGAAGAGGAGAGGTGGCTAACAGTGGGTTCTTCACCTTTGGCCACCACTCCCCTAATTGAGGTCACCGGTGACCTTATAGGGGCAATCGTGGCCAAGGGGACAAGGCTCCCATCGCTCGAATTTATTAAAAAACGACTAAGTGAGCTAGGAAGATGGGACCGGCGTGGGGCCTCGCCGGTGGCCACCACCCCTAACTGGGGGCGCGAATACAACATAGTTCACTCACGACCCAATTATGGGTTCTTCGTTTCCGATCGGTGGGGCCTCACTAGCGACCCTAGCTAGGGGATGTTGATCGGCAGCGAAGCCCCCACCGCCAGCCACCTCCCCTCGTTCTTCCTAAGGTTTCGGCCTGAAGGCTTTTTATTTGTGTTTTGTTTTTATATGTATTTTTAAAAATAAATTTTATTTTAAAAACATTTGTGACTCATTCGATCAATCACCTTGTGCCACATGGGACCGTCAAGTACACGTCAGCAATTTCGATTAAAATTAATGAAGATATTGACGTCGTACTAATACTGTTATCAAATCGATGGTATTTTTTTTTGTACAGAAGAAAAAAATCCGTGCTTAAATTGTTAAAATGTGAAAATTTTGAGATTTTTTGGTTATTTACCCTCTAAACATGAGTTGAATGTCATTTTGCCCACCATCAGTTTTTCATTTATGTCACCTTGACCACTTAAGATTCTTAAAATTGTTCATTGTGGTCATTCCGATTAATAGCCATTAATTCGGAAAGAAATTGTGTGAGAAGGTCATCTTAAAAAGCAAACTTTCCTAAGGATCCGCGTCCGATCTATAGAAAAGCTATTAATTCGTGGGAGGCCATCGAAAAACAATAAAATTAGGGTTCATCTTACTAAAATAATTTCTTCCATAACAACAATTGGGGTTCTTGTGAGGACTAATGAAGGAGATGTTTGTCCTTACGAGAAGTCGTGCGATTTGCATATGCTCAATTTTCATGCACAATAAGCGTAATTTTAATCTGAATGCCTAAATTAATTCACCTTGAGAATATTAAGGTGTAAAAACGATACTAGGATATGGACCAGCACAATGCAGCGATCGAAAAAAAATTTGGTCAATTTTTTGAATTATCATAGCATATAGTATAAGTGAAACTAATGATAAAATTATTTATGTGCAAAAACTACAAACTCTTGAATGATAGTAATGCAAATTTTCTAGAAAATTATACTAATTAATATGTCGTACGATATTAAGCTAACCGTTTTACTTGTTAATTTCAATTTGAATTTCAATAGTTCTAATTAGAAAAGCATGATGGCAGTATAATAAGTTTAAATGACCCGCTAATTTGAAGTAACGAACTATAGTTGCATTGTAGGTTCGAAGTTCATTGAAAAAATCTCATAGTCTCGACTCTCGATCAAATCACTATCCAAGCGAGAATATCTCAATCATATATAGCCTAATATTGTACCCATGAATTTTCACACAAAAAAAAAAAGAGTCAAACATTTCTAATATTAATTTATATAATAAATAATTTCTCAATTGTAAGCTAGTAACTGTGTCATTGCTTTTCAACAATATAATAGTTTGGCAAATAAGCAATTTATTATTTGGCAATAGAGTATGATTTAACTTCACTTGACTCTTTTGCTTTTCTCTCAATTCAACAACACAATCATTACTTTTTTTTATCTTTTTCTTCAATTTAATAACAAATTCTTTAATATGTTTTTTTTATCTATTATTACAAGTAATTTTTTAATACTAAATGCTCTCAATTATTGATTACTTTTGCCTCAATTCAACAACAAAATTATTACTTTTTTTTTCAGTTTTAATAATAATTTTTTTTCAACTATTTTTGCCTTCATTCCGTGAAATCAAATTAAATCAAACTCTGCTTCGTTACCAAACTCAACAATGTCAAGCAACGAACTTTACATACAATGTACTCTTTGAAATTCATCAAAAACCTATAATAGTTACGACAAAATCAATGTTTAAGTGAGAATTAGTTTCAATCAAAGGTTAATATTGCGCCCTTTCATTTCATCGAAAAATCAAAACATTTCAAATATTAATTTATACGAATGAAGAACTTTAAAAAAATATTTAACATTAATATTTTAAATTAGAAAAAAATTAAAAAGGGGAAAAGATGGTGGGTGCGAGTGGAGAAAACCTACCCACTTGCACCACCATCCTTTCCAAAACAAGACTTTTAGATATATAACTAGGAAGGAGTCCAACGCGATGTTGCGGTCCCCAACATAATTTTCAGAAGATCGAATGAGGATTTAGTAAAATTGAAAATTAAAACAGTAACAAATTAATATAGTGTGGCTTATTTTAAAATAGACAAAATCCATGTCCGCTGACACTTTGGTCTTCAAATTTGAAGCAAGCCAACATATAGGTCCCTGAAAAAAAAATTCCACCAATTTAGTCCCTGGATTTTCAAAAATCCTAACAAAAAGGCCTTTTTTGGCCAGCATTTTGGTCTCTAAAACCCTGAAAATGATCTTTTTGTTATAATTTTTGAAAATTCATGGACTAAATTGGTGGCACAATTTTTTCGAGGACCTATGCTTTGGGTCGCTACAAATTTGAGGACCAAAGTGTTAGTGCATTCAGTGAAACACTCTAATTTCGAAATTGTCAAAATTTCATAAATATAGAAGTATGGAGAAAAAAGAAATGAGAAACTTAATTAGCGAAACGGTCATGAGGGCACTGATTAAGCAATAACAAATAGATCGTTTGTCATTGTCAATTGGATTACCGACAACTTATTTTTCAAATTAAAAAATGCTAAAAATGGAAAATTATTTTAGAAAAAAAGTGAAAATATAATAAATTGAAATTAGATAATTTAATTAAACTTGGGTAAAATAAAATTCAGAAAAAAGAGAAAATTTCTTAGGATGACATGTGGCAACCCCAAACAAGAGTTTTACTTGTATTTTGGTGGATAAAAATTCTTTTAAAAAGAAAGAAAATTTCTTAAGATGACATGTGGCAAACCCAAACAAGGGTTCTACTTGCATAAAAAGACCGGAGAAAAAATTTAGTTTAGAACCATGTTGAATTTATACTTCAACAATATCATACGTATGGAATATTTAACATCACGTCACCTTAACGTATCATCTTCAACTAATATTTTCTCATACTTTTGAACGCATGCAATTTGTAAGTTATGCAAACTAAGCCAAATAAATAACTCAAAAAGTATCGAAAAAAAATATCTCTAGAATCTAAAATATTTTTGGGTGAATATGATCTAAAATATTTTGAATATATACAAGACATCGATTGTGAGAGGTAAAATTCTTCCATATCCTTCCTAATTTTACAAGAAATCGAAAAAAAAGAAGGGGGTATGAAAAAGAAATAGACTCTCCTCCATATATGTATCTATATTTTCCATGGCGCTACTGAGGTAAAATTCCCTATCTATGGTGCTCCCGCAGGCTCGTCCGTCTTTCTTCTTCTCAGCACGAAAAAATGGTGAAATCCGCAAAAACTCAAGTTTCTTGGGACAGACTGCTCGGTTGCCTCTTGGTATCAGCATTTATCTCTCAAAGAGGCAGGCGAAAACGAAAACTCCAACAAAACCAGAACTCCATCTTCTGCCAAACTAGGGCATCCCATGTCTATCTCCGAGGATCAGATGTGAAGCAAGCAACCCTCACTATGCTCGGCAGTATCGAGCCCTCCTCAGCAGGATGATACAACAAATGGGAGCTCCTCCAAAGAAGAGCTCGCAGGAAATAAACATATAATTGTAGAACGCGAACCTTGTAACCTAACCGCTAAGAATCGACATTACATGGAGAGGTGGTGCTGAAGTCCAAGAAGATTATGGAAGTGTTGTCCTTTGTGCGCAAGTTTCTGGCCTCGCTCAGCAATAATGTGGCAACCTTCTCTGCCAAGTCTTCTCCATTTGCAGTGCGTCTCTCCTTCGCCTGTAAAGGTCGGGATTCAGAAACCTTGAGGAACTCGTTTTTCTTTTTATGGAAAACAAAAGAAGAATCCATTGAGAAACACACTACCTGGAGGACTAACTGAGTTGCTTTTTTAAGGCTGATCACATCCCATAAGCCATCACTGCATTTTAGTTTTTTCAAAACCAAAGTCAAATTTAAAATAAATACATCAAGAATTCCGGAATAAAACAATTCAAATAAATATAATACAGTCGTTAAAGTCAGACTACTTCCCATTCAATATGTTTACAAACTAAATGAACCTGAATCAGAAGCAACACAACGGGGCTAATACTTGAGGTACTTCAAAAGAAATTTCAGGAAACAGAAAAAGCATGTTTGAAACAAACCTGGCCATTAGAGCGAAAGCTCTGCTTGCTCGATCAACATGGACAACTTGGCTTACATAAGGCTCAGCAGAAAATCGTTTATCCTGCTGCTTAATGAATTTGTCTCCGAGCATCCGAGCAAGATTCAAACCTGAACCAATCAACTCTCTATTATCAATATTCCTTTTTCTCCTTTTCTGTTCACAGTTTTGCAGTATATTAATCCACATAAATGAAGATAGCGAGCATTAAAATATTAGCTGGAGAAATCTCAATTACCACAGAGACGTGTTTCTCCCTCTCTTAATGGTTCTCCCATTTCTCTTATCCGAAGTCTCTCAGATTGGCTAACAATTCTGTGGTCTTCCGTCATCTTAATCAGCTTCTCATCAATGCTGTAAACATATGATGACTTTAGATGTACAAATATAATAACAGAAAACAAAAGAGGTTGTCATCATAATGAGAAGAGAACTGCTGCAACAGCATTTAACATAACTCCAGAAAATAAAAATCATACCAATGCAGACTCATGCAGAACTAACTCTATCATCTACACTAGATATAGCAATTATGATTCAGAGCGTTTTAGAAAAGGACAAGCACATACTTCACTATACATGCAGAATCTCCAATATTTGCACACTGAGCGAAAAAATTTCCATTACCATCAGCCCATATGAGCAGGACTGTTGCTGTACAACCCTGAAAACAATAATTATTAGGTATTGCAAGAATTTTAAACAAGTTTGCATAGCACAATAAACCCTACTTCATGCAGTATGTACAAAAAACCGAATTGAGACCCAGAATTTCCTCGAGGCTATGGGTCTTTAGATTGACAGGAGTGTCTCCATTGCATACTTTTAAAAGAGCGAGGTTTCTAGAAATACACATTAATTTAACAGAAATAAGAGCGCCAAAAACTAAATTTTGAAGAATCAGTGGACTTTGAACATTTTAGAGCTCTTCAACTTAGGAAATGAATAATACTGGAGTTATAATAGGGACAAAACCTAGAGATGTTATCCACTAAAATACACAGCTTCCATGTAATTATAGTCTTGATCATAATAACAGAATCTTGAGAAATTTATCTCTTCAGTAGGATGATCTTAATTCAATTGAGCTGAATCAAGCAGGTAACTCGGACCCAGGAGAACTTTGGGAATACTTAATACAAGTAGTCACAAGCCCCATCTCTTAAGAGCCATTTAAGGGTGGGTCGCTCAATCAAATCAGAACATGTATTACAGTTCAGTTTGATGAGCATCTGATCCAGACAAAAGATGTGTTTAAAGCATATGTCAACGATTAAATAACAGTGAAATCAAGAGTTACAGTGGAAATTTTTAAGTACAGTAACCAAATTATCTTAACACCATTACAAGGAAAGTTAAAAGGTGGAGGAAGAATTAGATGAGCTGAGAACCTCATAGTAGTGATCCATGCATGCCTCAGCTCTGTAAAATGCATCCCGAAGGATATGTGAAGCATCACATAGAGACAACACCTTCTCTCGGTTTAGTGAATCCGACAGCAAACTAGCAATCATCTCAGGAATAATCCTGGGAAGAAGACAAACATAAGCATCACAAACAATAGCGACAGCGACAGAAAATTTATTTGTATTACCTTAAAACATTACTTAGCATCAAGGATTCAATATTGAAAAAACAGATCATTCAATGATCAGCATGAAAGGCATCCAAAATTGCAACAGACCGACTCAAACTGGTATTATTTGGTGAAGAAATCACGGCACAGAGCAATATAAAAAAATCGAGTTGGCTGAGAATAACCGACTTGCTAGCAGATTTCGCAGCCGCAGCTCCACCATGTCCATCACAAATTCCGAAAACCCCAAACTGCACATTGATCATTTTACAATTCTCAGGCTTCAGCAGATCACACGAGATTATTTTATATATAATGATTGACAAACCTGATCAAGTCCTGGGAGAGGCCACTGGTAATAGCAGACATCCTCCATAGCAAGCTTCTTACCTCCACGACGCAGAGCCATGGGATCAGATGCCATACCAACTCCAAAAGGAATGTTGTCCTCTGTCTGAGATGTAATTTGGACCTGCCAAAGTAATAAGTAGGAACTTCAGTATGTTTTCCTGTGAGAAAGAAGTGCAACTAATATTTGATTATTTCTGCCATTTTACTGTGATGCAATGTCAGCCCACACAAGAGCATTCCAGCCTCTACCAAAGGCACCATATTCATAATATTTCTGTACTTTCAATACTTTGGCAGAAACTCTACATTCTTATATGACAGAAAGTACAAAGCAACCACTAGACACGTTTATTACCAAAAAAAAAAGGCATTTTGAAAACTACGAAACATTGAAAATATTTAGTACTTTTTCATTTCTCATATTACCATTTACTTAACACATTTCCCAGCAGACTAGCTCTCATGCAATGCAGTGATTGATATAAGCATTGAGACTAAGCAGAGTAACTTACAGAAACATTAGATGTTGTCCCAAGGGTTATTATATCACCATCGGCAAGTTCCATCGGATCACCCCAGTGTCTAATACTAGAATCAGGATGGTTGATTGGTTGAGCATTTAAGAGAGTGCCATTTAAGCTACCCATGTCGAGCAGCTCCCATTTAAGCTTCTGAGACCAATTTAAGTAAAGAATACTGAGCGCAAGATATACAAGACGAGGCTGCCATGAAATGGATGTCACGTTATACTAAGGTACTTTTACAGAAATTCTAAAAAAATGGGGGGTACTTTACATTTAAATTCCAGTTGATCATTGCATGCTTTCCTGAAACCTCTGAATCCTTCAGCTGCAAATCACTTGGAGGCACTCTTCCAAGGGTCAGTGGAAGCCTTTTAGTATCACTCGATCTTATTGAACAAGACATCCCTTGAGAAGGACCAGATACAACCTCCAGAGTAAGACAGCTTCCTGCATTTCTAACAGAGAAATATGATTACATGTTTTACACTTTTAGCCTCATAAATCAAAATCAACAACAGCAACCCCTATATATATAGAAAAGAGATTTATTACTTTGATCTCCAATATCCTTCTGCGAAGAAGCTTGAAGTCCACTGCCATCAGAGCCCACACTGGGGGTTAGATCTTCAATTCTACTACGTTTTCGCTCTTCAATTGAGCGGTTTATCACATACGGACGCTTAAGGGTCTGACCAAGGTAAGCATCTTCTGGTATATCAGGAACAACATCCAGGACGACGCTATCACCTGGGACATATGTAGTTTAAACATAAAATTTTTGGGGAAGGGTGGTAATTTTAGCATTTGCTTTTATATCAAATGAGCAAAGCCTGTAGGCAAAATGTCTGAAATGCACCCTTGCACCTTGGTTAACATGTGACGATAAAGAGGGAACCCTTTGTTTATGAACAAGTCCCTCCAATCGAGGGGAGCTGAGATACTCTTCAGCTTGAAGACGCAACCCTTCGAATTCATAATTTCTAGCAGATTCATTTCCTTGTTCCTGGACCAAATCTGCACGATCTGGGACAAGGGGTCTCTCTAGATCTTCAGCCTACAGAAGAAAATCTAATAGCGTGAACAGTGGAGAAATTTTTCACATATTAAACACTTGCCATATTATTCCCAAACATGCTCTCAAAGAAAATACAAAATTTCCAGCTTAAAAGTAGAGATAATATATTAGTGCCACAAGAGATATTCATTCATGGCTTTAAATAGCCAGCAGAAATAGTGATACAGAAAGTAATCCGTCAGCATAATCATATGACTAAGCTAGCATATTAAGCAGCATTTATTCATGTTATACATGACATATAAAAGGTAAGTGTCTGAATCTGTCCGTCAGACACAAGCTCCGCCTGAAGGGCCCACTTAGGTACTCAAAACATTAACGGCCAAATTGATCTACCATTAAAAGAACGATGCTGATTTAACATTCCAAGAAACTTTTAATCGTGCATTAATCGTCTGCACAACACTTTCAACTACCGGCATCTACCTAAACTAAACAAGTGGCTGCATTCGCTAAAACAAAGGTTTTCGTGATCAAGCGCCAATACTCAGCACGCTTGCCCTACTCCCTCAGGTACAGGGTAAACCATTAGAGCCAAGCAAAAGACCTTATATGGCTACCTAGTTTTGAAAAGATGCAACCAGCAGACTAAATTCACCGAGCAAATTACTGGGTACGCAACACATAGAAAAAGATCCCCGAGTCGATCCCAATCAGACTCTAATTACCAATGCTTAATGGGGTTTAGAGTTCTAAACGGGCAACATGTTGTTCTTGCCATTTCTACAGCATTCAATAGCAAAAAATATTCTTCGCTCAATAATGTGAACCCTATTATTTTTACAATGCCAAGGTTTAGATGATCATATGGAACAGTGTACCCGGACGGGAAGTGCCAATCCAGGACACCTAAAAAGTATCTGCGGATCATAAGATCACATTCAACATCACACAGAAAACCAACCCAATGTCCAAATCCTAGACCGATCGCCAATCAGAAACAATAAGCTCGGACCTCAAAATCACACGCATTTCAGCAAAGATCGGAGGAAACATAACAAAAACAGCTCATAAACCCTAGCTGCTCCCCTCCCAGAGATCGAGGTGCACGGAGACAGCTATTGATCGAGATCAAATCAGAGAGCTCAGGGAGCCATTCCGATCAAATGAACGGGAATGCAACGAAGCAAGGGACGGGGAGAGGGTGAGTGAGGGAGGCGGGCAGAGAGAGGGGGAGAGAAGAAGAGTAGGGGTGGTACCTTGAGGGAGTTGCGGTGGTGGTGGGTGAGGGAGGAGCGGAAGGGGGAGAGGAAGCGCCATGGCTTGCAGGCGAGGAAGAGGAGGAGGAGGATGAAGAAGAGCATGAGGAGGACAGCTACACATGCGCCTATAACACCAGCACTACTACTACTAACAGCGACACCATCGCCACCACCACCTCCTCCTCCTCCTCCTCCACCACCATGACCATGACCAAGCCCGACACCAACAATGCTCATCCCTGTCATCATCGCCATCGTCATCTCTCTCTCTCTCTCTCTGTGTATTGGGTGCGGATTTGCGAGAAGCTCGCTTTGAAATGGTCGCAGACAGCTGAATTTCCCCCTTTTCTCCTCCCACTTAATTAACGTTTTTACTTGTCTTTATTATTTATTTATTATTGCAACTAATTCATAATTATCTTCAGTGAATTAGTTGACGTGATTTAGCGCATATTCCACTTAAAAGTAAAATCTCAAGTTGTGCATTGACATAATTTTCGTTGGGTAATCAAGAGATTCTAAGTTTGATATCCAGTAGGGCTAAACGTGCCAATTTATTAATTATTAGGATTTTTATTTCATTATATTAGACACATGAGCCTCCGTCGTAGTCGAAAAAAATCTCGAGTTCGAATCTTGTGAATGGAAAAATACCCAAGACAGGGAGAGTTCTATTCCTTAGGAGCCGAGTCGTCGACACAGCTCGAACTGATTAGTTTGGAAAGATGGTAAGAATAGTTGGGTGTGCAACGAAAAAATTATAACTAGTCTTCTTATGTGCAACTTACGCAAGCGTTTGCATTCATATATTTTATTTAATTCTCTTGAAATATTTTTCACAAATATCATGGGATGATGATTTGTAACTGAGGTTGTACTTTTATGATTTTAGTCAATATTTTCTAAATTTGATTGACAAATTTTATAGTAATTATAGATGGCATCGAATATATAATAGTAATAGAAAATAACTTTAAGACCTATTTATATACCATATAGCGGGGATAAGAAAAGGAACATGTTTACTTTCAAAATCAGAGTTTTGAGAAATAATATGAAAAAGAAACGATAAAACAACATTATTAAAATTAGTATTCTTTAGATTCATTCTTCTGAATGCCTCTATGGGCACTATTTCACTTAAGTAGTTTAACTTCAATTATTATTTTCTTACGACAGTGTTGTGTGAAGAATCTCTTTATATATTAGTATAATTGTGAGATATTTCAACCAAATAATAATATATAAATATGTCAAATATAAGTTGATGATGGTCCAAAATTTTTTGTTGATTAAAAGGTATTTAGTACGTAAAAGAAAAATACTTAACCATCTATGAGAATATAAGTCTAAAATTCTAAAATATTATGTCAATATATAAAGAAACATAGTGTATTATAAAATAATATAAGAAAGTTTAGGAAAAAATGACATGTGAAATAACAATCAAGGAGAAGTTTAATCCAATTCAAGAATAATCAATAAATATTTACAATAATAATTTATCTAAATAATTGGGAATTGAAGGAGAAAAGAGAAAGATGGTACGAGGGAAAAATTCACTATTCGTACAAAAAGTTTTAGAAAGTGGCTTGATTAGTACAAAAAGTTTTTTTCTCACTAGAGGTACAACAAATTTGAAAAATATAACAACTTAGTACAATCCGTCAATTTTAGATTAACGTCGTTAGTTCTGTTGACGTGACACATGACTGCTAACGTGACAACTGATGTGGGCAAAATTGGATCAAAAAGTCAATATGTAAAAATATTTTACCAAATTGTTACACTTTAAAACTCTTCCACTGACACCTTATGATTTTTCTCGCCACTCGACTTTTGGATCCAATTTTATCCACGTCAGCTGCCATGTGCCACATCAACAAGAACTAACGGCGTTAGTTTAAAATTGACATAATGTACTAAATTATTACGTTTTTCAAACATGTTGTACCTCTAGTAAGAAATTTTTTTTTGTACCAATTGGATCACTATCTGAAACTTTTTGTATGAAGAGTGAATTTTCCCATGCAAGTGACGTAAAGGAGATCAGGGTAGGACGTATGAGCCTTCTTGGGGTGCGAAGATTTAGGTGGATGATGAAAGTACCAAGAAAATCTCTAAATGTTTAAGAAAAGTAGAATAACTAGAGAGTACTTTGAAAACTCTTAAGTTAATGTAAGTACTAATGCAAAAATTAATATAGGAGATGAGAATCATTACTCAAACGCGAGCTAAGATATCAAAAGAGTCTATGTGGAAATTCCTTATATTTAGGTACAAACTCCCGCCTTGCGCGAATGTGTTAATATTAATGAAATTTGATATTTTTTGAGATGATATTTAATTTTCAGACAGTTTAAGTCATTTGAAAGTCTACCTCCCTCTTCTAGCCTCGCCCAATACTTTCTAGGCCTACAGCTCAAGGACACTCATGTTCCTCGTGCTTTTTGAGTATCAATGTCTTCCTCATATCTCATTCTTTGCGGACCTAAACCTGACTTCATAATCCTCTATTAATCATGAACGACACCAAAGCAAAGAGATATGCAATATCTATAGAATATTTAGTAAACCAAACTTGTAAAGGTATCTCATATATCAAGAAATTCATTTCAATTATCGAGAAAATATTTTATTTTTCAAAAATTATTATTGAGGAGTAAAATGTGATAAATCACACATCGGAAAAGAAGAAGAGAAAATCATGGTGCAATATAATAATTGAATGAAAACATATCGGGCAAATAAGATATTCCCTAATCCGTCAAATACTTTCCTAAAGTATCGAAATCTCCAATAAAAACTTTTTAATTGTAGATCACTCCATACAAATAATATAGACAAATGTTCAAAATTCATTGAATATAATACGAATAAAATATAACAAAAGTTCATTAAATCGAAATTGAAAGATCAAATTTACATGAAGTTATGGACAATACACGAATCTTCTCGTCGTGATTTAAATTAACCGAGTACTTCAAAGATCGATAAACCACAAGCTGAAGGTTATTATTAATTTTATTATTGTTAGACGAAATTTCATGCGCGTATTTGGTGATTATTATAATATATAAATAAATGGTTGGCGGAGAAAATGATGTCAAAAGATTATGTTGAGGCTTGAAACGGATGCATATTCTAGAGTTTGCGTTTTCAGCGCTACGTTCGTCTCAAACTAATATAAATTTCTTTTAGGGAAATAAATTAAATTATATGTTCAAACGTGTCATTATTTTAGAGCAAATATTTACAATCATCATAAAATTTCCACAAGTAGAGCGGGAGTTTGAAATGCCGCATATACATATACATACATACATACATACATATATATATATATATATATTGCTCATCTAATTAATTACATGCTCCAACTTAGACGCGAGAAGTTTCAGTAAATAAATAAAGGGTAAGGTCGCGTTTGCTTTTGAAATATAATTTTGGGCAAATTACATAAAAAAATCTAAATTTTATAAAACGTCTCAGTTTTGTCATAAATTTTATTTTGTAATAAAAAAATCATAAGTTTTCTAAATTGTTTTAAAAATGACCTCTGTTATAAATTCCGTCAATTTTGCATACATGAACTGTTAACTTCAAACATAAATTAATAAAAAAATAAGATAGGTTAAATAAAAAAATTCAAATTTTCAAACAAGTCTTAATTTCATCATAAATTTGGTATGTAATAAAAAAACCATATGTTTTTGCTCCTAAAGTCGACCTCGGCTAACATCTCCTCTAATGGACCATTTTTGAAAAAAATTAAAAATATGTATTTTTTAAAATTACAAATCAAAATTTGGAACGAAAATGAGACTTTTCTAAAAATATAGATTATTTTTGTAAAGAAAAGAGAAGATGATCAGATGATGTGTAAACTTTGTGGGTCCCGTAAACTCCACGCAAGCAAATAGACGGAAAATATAACAGAATGGTAACGGGAGGTCAAATCCGAGACGATTCTCAAAACATGTGGATTTTTTGTTACAAAACAAAGTATAAGATAAAACTAAGACGTTTTACAAAACTTAGGTTTTTTGTGTAATTTGCTCTATAATTTTATTCCACTCTACTCTATTTTTTACTCAATAGAATAATATAATCATATTTTTTATTCTTTTTCTCCCATTTAATAATAATTCTCACATCTTTTTTTCTTAATTATTATTACAATAAATTTTTAATAATAAATTCTCTATCTACTTTTATATCCATGTATACATACATACATACATACATATTTTTTTATCGTTTTCTCCCATTTAATAATGGGTAAATTACACAAAAAAATTCTAAGTTCTCACTTAGATAGAGAAATTTTTTGTGTAAATTAGAAAATTAGAAAATCTCATAAAGTTAAAAATAAAACAAGTTTTAAAATAAGAATCTTATGTTTGCACGAAGACGCGAGAACAATCTTGCACCCGCAAAACGCGTGCAAGAGGGCCAATATTAGTGTAAACTAGACGAATCGGCCCTCGCATATGCGCAAGTTAGAGGTATGTTATGATCTATCGAATATTCTTATTAATATTAATATTTTAGTATAAAAAATTTCAAAGTATATCCTGCCCGAGCGAGACATATTTTCCTCTTCAATTTAAAGGTTCTTTTATTCGAGTACATCCAACTCTATATTGCATAGGTTGAATTATGATTTCCACTTTCATTTGAGGTAATTCCCGACCAACATGATCAAAGTGATCACGGAAAATTGTGAAATCACTTTTATTGTACGATCTGTAAAGTAAAACATTATTTACAACTCTATAATCGAAAGTATTCATGCGATCTCAACTGATGGACAAAATTATTCCCATAATCATGAAGAGTGACCCCCACTCTCAAGTTATATTTATAGTGCAATTATGTTGCCTTGCCCGTATCATAACAACTATTCTCGACATTGCAATATTATTCGTTTATCTAGGAAGATATTTTAGCTAGTGAATTGTAATATAATATTATCTAATTTAGCTAATTTATTATATTTTAGTCTTAGTGACTTACATGAGTACATAGCATTTCGACTTTAGAAGTGAGGTGACAATACTATATTCCATTACTTATCATATTTTTATTTATGACACATGAAATGTCACGTGATGAAAAGCTTCTTCCGTCCTACGTGACGCTTCCTTATGTTTTGTCCTGGCTTTTATTATTTTTAGATATAGATAGATGCACAACTGATTACTATAGGGTCTAACACCATGCGTTTTACTTTGTTTTCTCTGTCTATTCTAAAAAAAATTATATGTATATCACATACTTTTTTTTACAAATATCAATTATATCTTCTTTTTTTTTGGAAATCAATTATATCTTCCTTTCAATCCATATTATTTATTTTCATTCATAAACTTTCCTCTTGTATTTTGTCTCTTTTTAAGTGATTATACTTATACACTTACCATTTTGTGTTATAAATAATACTTTTTTTTAATCCCTTTATTCATATAAGAAGACCCAATAATAAAAAATGATTTCATTCTTAGTTTATTGTTCACGAATTATAAAATAAGAACATTTTGATTTTCTTGTGAAATTAGTAATATAAAAAAAACTTCCTTATGTCTTACTCAAAAAATTTTCGGTGATTTTGAATAGTAATTTCTTACCTGTATGGTATCATATCTATTCCCATATATCGAAAAAGCGTGAAATAGAAATTGCGAGATGTGCATAAATCCAGTCGTGAGCACCAAATGGATTAGTCAAATTGCCGTTTAACAGGTGTCCATTAAAATGATTTTGAGCACCCTTTATATTCCCTTTGAAAACGAAACTCCAGCTTTACCCATCCAAATAGGAATAAATGATGATTGTGATAATGATGGTGTTATCATTAATGAGTCAATTTACAGTAATTGAATTTGTAATTCAAACCTAATATACAAATTATGATGATTAAAGATGTTACTTTCAAATTTCACCCAAGAAAGCTATTATTTTAAAAAAAATGAGGAATAAAAAAATGGCACTATCCTCTATTGAGATAAAAAAAAAATTATTGAATTCAATTCTCACTAGTGAAATTTTCTGCAACCGTATATTTCCCATCCTTTATACCAAAAAATATCAGGTGTCCCATTTTATCACAAGACTAGGTGATAACTGATATGCACCATGCCATGAAGTGGACCTCAGCTCAATTGAATTGGCCCAGAACTGGGCCCAGCTCTTCAATAATCCAAAGACTGGGGACTAGACCCGATCAGGGTTACTCTATAAGGGCAATTCCCATCTATGGAAGGGAAAACCAACATTTCCCATTTTGAGAAACCCACTTTCTAGTGCACGTTATAAGGGTAGACTCGGAATCAGTTGGAATCTACATGTTAGGGTATGGTCTGGGTAGATACAATTCTAAATAGAATATGGTTTGGATAATAATTTGAGGAATTAATGAGAACCGGTTTAGTTATGATTCTATTGTACAAGGTATTGGGAATCAGAACTGAAATCGATATCTATAACATGTTTCCTTGATTTTATATTTTCTTTGTAATTTTTATTTTTTATATTAGTAAATTAGGATGGATGGATGAGATATGATTAATTTGTGTTGACATTCAGTTGTATTGTGTTAATATATATATATATATATATATATATATAAATGAGATCTTTTTCATTTTATGTATTGTAGTTGTCTGAAGAGAAAAAATAAAAATAAAAAAATATATATATAAAAGCTCCATGACAGGGTACCGCATCCACCTTTTTTAAAATAAAATAAAATAAAATAAAATATTTCCTCCACTTCCTCTTCTCTCAAACTAGAAGCCTAACCTCCATAGCCAGATCCCTCAAGCTTTAAATCAAATCCAATTTATATTTATATAAAAAAACATATTAAAGCTGGTCCGTTGGGACAAGCAGGCGAGCAAGGTGCTTTTCCCACTCACTACCCTTTTCTTTGAAGTTTTATTTTTTTTTAAATTATCATTTTTACAAAATTGTCCTCTTTTCTAGTATTTTCAGATTTGACTTAAATAAGATGGTAGGTAATTCGCTCAATGGGTCCTGTCAATGATCTGGTCATTATGATCAAACCGCTTATTTTAGTAAATTAGTTTTTCCTCGAAGAAGAATGAGTTATACATTTATCAATTTAAACTTTAGATTAAACGTGTACCTGTAATAAGACTTATCACTCATGATAAATTCTTATACAAAACCCCTCACTCGTGACCGTCTTCTTTTTTTAATTTCAATTTTTTTTTTCAAAATTATCATTCTAAAAAGATTTCTCCCTTTCTTATTATTTTTAGATCTAACCCAAATAAGGTGGTAGATAATTCGGTCAACCCATCCGTCCAAATGATCTAGTGGTTATTACAATGGGACCGGTTACTTTCATAAATTAGTTTTTCCTCTAAGAAAAATAAACATATAAGAAGATTG
Source organism: Punica granatum (assembly GCF_007655135.1). Taxonomy (NCBI): domain Eukaryota; kingdom Viridiplantae; phylum Streptophyta; class Magnoliopsida; order Myrtales; family Lythraceae; genus Punica; species Punica granatum. The sequence goes on along the minus strand of NC_045131.1, from coordinate 12,983,334 downwards.
AGTTTCACATCTATTAATTTAAAATTTTACATTAAACATGTGCCCATAATAAGATTTTCACAAAAAAAAGAGTAAATTCAACTAAATTGGTACGATAAATTATACTAAATTTTCATAGATAAAATAATAACAAATTCATAAAAATAATTATCATGGTGTCAATATGTCTATAAAGTTTTATAAATTTGAATAAATTTACGCAAAAATATGCATTTAAAGTTTGTTTAAAATAATATATCTAATTTTGTGTCTTTGTAAAGGATTTCTCAAAAATAAAGATTGTCTAGATATGATGTTTAGATTTCATAAAAAGAATTGCCGCATCATCTAGTTTGTAAAATCTTTGTAATTGACAAAAAAGACCCACAACAAAGTGTGGCTTGTTACACTAAAAATAATATCACCATATTATATTTTTATAAGTCGTTTTTCTATATTCAATTGTTTCAAATATTTGAATTTATATAATAATAATAATAATAATAATAAGTTTGTTCTTCATGCACCTATGACCACTCCATATCCATTATTTTGAGATACTATCATCATTAATAAATAAGTTGACATGAGAAAAAAATAAATTTCCTAATATTACTTGTCTGTAACAATCATTTAAGATAGTTTTGAGACTCGTTGCGATGCACGGCCATATTACCTAGTATATATAATTATGCGAAATGAGAGGATGGTTTAATTGGTATTTTAAACTTGTAATCCAATTCGGTAGATGGATCGAGATGGATTTCTAATTTTCAAATTTGATTGACCCAAAATCAATTCGCATGTTCCCATCGACTGGTTCTATTTTCTTATGTTCTCCAATTAATTTCTCTCTCCTCTCACTCTTTGCATTTTTTTCCTTCAGAAAACAGATCGCAAGAAGCTCATTTTTTCCCCTCATATATAATGAAACCTTTACTAGCCGACTATATAGAGCTCATTTTTTTAATTGATTGAGCAAAAATAAATACGGCTTTTTTTTCTTTAGTAAACCATGAACAAAGCTCTTTCATTATTGATAATTGAACAGACTAGCTCTTTCTGATCGGTATTATTTTCACCCCTGTTGTGTCTTTGTAGGATAATTCGTAGATAATATCCCGCTCAAGATCTACCAGAACGTGCCAGGAGTTCGATACCTCTTCCAGCCAATGAAGGTCCTGGCGACAATATGGGAAGCAAAGTGGTCGTACAGAGGCCGGCCAACCAACTAGACGGATGGTCCCTTTATTGTGACCTATGAGGACTTTGTGATCGAAGGTTGCATGTCATCCAAAATTTGTTCCTCCCCCAAGTTCTGGCGGAACAAAAAGATACTGGCTAAATGCTCGACATCTACGTCTTTATAGGGAACTTAGAAAAATATATATAATCTATGATTACTGTTAGGATATCAGAAGATATCCGGTGCCACCTCGAGAGTGCAATGTGAACCGTAAGTTGATTCTGGATCCTACATATTTATGTAGAGGGAGCACTTTACACTTGAAATTAAACGCGATTAATTAGGGAATCTGCGCTGGAGGTAAGATATCAATTAGATAATTCCATTTAAGATAGTTCTTTTAGGAGAAGTACTGGTTTATTAATTAATGTAAGAAGTGGACTGTTCAAGTTATCATTTATTGAAATGGATACATACCTAAGTTTGTAATTACATGTATATACATATTCATAAATATGTAAATACATACCTACATTTATGGATATAAACATGTGAAGGTACATATTAGAGTAAACTACCAAATTGGCCCCCAGAGAGATTCACAATACATCAAAGTTATCTCGAGCCATTTTTTACATTCCATTTGCCCTTGACCGAGTAAGTGTACATTAAAATGACCCTTCTATCACTCTGTCATTAAAACATGGACGAACAACACTGACGTGGCATTATGTTATTACTTCCTGCATTTTCGACCATACCCCTATGATTTGTAGAATAGCCAATAATACTTCGTTCTTTCAAAATTAGTCACATATCACATCTCCTTTCACTGACTTCTATTGTTTTCTCTTAAAATGGATCAGATTTGATTTGAATAAAAAAAATCAAATAACAGGCCAATTTGTGCAGTTTTGTGATATGAAATCCACGTAGTAAAGTCAATGTTCTTTCGGTGCTACATCAGCGAAAATGGGGTGGTGTATGGTTAATATTTATTCTTTCTTTCTCTCTATCTCCCTTCTTTATATTGTTTCATCCCTTTCTTTAATTCTTTCTTACAAATATATCATTAAAGAAAAAAATTCAAAAAAAATGACTATCAGATTCTGGAAACCGGAGGAAGACGAGGGTTTGTGCGGGAAAGATCGACGGTGGGCATCCCGTCAGCCAGCATACTGTAGGCGACCTGACGCATTAGGCGAGGTTGCCCGAGGGACCGGTCGCCGGCGGGGTGTCCTCCCAGGCAACCTAGCCAGGGACGCACCCGACGTTGTTGGCAGGTTATCGCCCTGCCCGGGATTTGTCCTTCCCCCTCCTCTCTGATTCTCTTCGATTCATAAAGAGAGAATTAGGGGGCATATTGACTGTGAAAGTACCCTCGCCGAACACTTCGCCCCCCCCCCCCACCCCTACCCCGATGACGACCTCGTTGCACTCGGCATTGTCGGCAAGGTGGGTCCAACCCTTTATGAGAATTTCCAATGCCTGAGCCTCTCGTCTCTCTCCCGCTCTCTTGAGGATTATTTTTGAAAATTGATTATTGATAACTTTTATTTTCAATAATAATAATAATAATAATAAGTAAATATATATCTTAAAATGTGATAATTATTATTCATGCAAAATAATATATGAACACAAACTTTTGCAACGTACGGGATTGAACACTATTTAGATAGTAAACTAAACTATCACGACGAGTTAGATTTTGAATTTTATGGAAACGACACCCTTTCAATATTGCAAAATCGTTGGAGTCAATTCACATTTTATCCTATCTTAAGTTTTCTAGTCCGAGGCCAATAATGGAGAGAAAGAAATCTTATACTACAAAAATTTGATAAACTAGATATTGAATGGTACATACAGAAAAATGGATTGATGGAAAAAATCTATTATTTTATGGTAGAGTAAAATACAGTTTGCACCTTCACCTTTTGAGCCTAGTGGTAAAGTGCCGCTAGACCTTTAAAATTTTCTATTATGCCACCCAATTTATTTGAAAAGTAAAAAAGTTCACCCAGGCTACTTGTCCAGTCACTTTTTCGGGTCGAAAAATAATTTATTATTTTTAGATTTTAGAAAATAATTTCAAAAATTGAAAATTTTGAGAATTAAAGTAAAAGAAATAGAAGAACGTTTGAGAAAGAGAGAAGGGACGGGGTACGGGGTGGTGGCTGGTCGCTAATACGAATATTCAGCCTTTCGGGTTTCATCCTCACTTCGATTAATCGATTAACCAAAAATCCAGAGTGAGAACTGCTTTGCTTGGTTTTCTTTCCATTACTGATTGCACTTGCTTCAGCTAAGGTTAATAAGGAAATGAAATTTGTGCATGAGCTTTTGATCCTACTTGACAAATCAAAAGCGTGCAACTTTTGCGTTTTGTTAGGGGGTGAGAGTGTTGGGGTTTTAGCTTGTTCGTGTGGATGGTTGTGCTTCTCCCCCTCCCCTGTTTCTCTTCTGTTCAAGATCTGGGTTTTTTTTCCCTTTTATTTAAATTATTTTCTAAAGTATTAAATCAATTAACTATTAATTAATCAATTTTTTGCTGGAAAATATGGTCGGAGAATTGTCCAGGGTGCATTTTACTTCTTTTTAAATAGATCAAGTGATATAGCACAAAACTTGAAAGGTTGGGGGGAGGGGGTGGTATATTGCCATTAAGTTCAAAAGTGAGGGTGCAAAATGCATTTCGCTCTTTACAATAATGCCCTCACCCTATTAATTTTATATATTAATAAAATAATTAGAACTAAAATTATAAATGCACATAAAAATCACATATTATACCTTTTAAAAAATTAATAGCATTACTATGCAAATTGATAACGTTTTATTAAAAACTTATTTATTTTATTCTAAAGTATTTGCCTTTTTAATAATTTATATTGTAAAATGAATTAAAAATGTAAAAATAAAATATGAAATATGTAAATATATATATATATATATTAAAATTTTAAAAATTTTAAAATAAAAGAATTGAAGTTGACGCTGCGTCAATTTAAATCAATGCTTTGTGGGGGAGTTTTTTTTCCCACCAAGCATGACATCTCTCTCGATCGGAAAGACTTTTCCATCAATGGAAAGCCCGAGTCGGGACGAAAAACTCAGGACGAAGTAGATTTGAAACTTAACTCTGAATGTTATGTTGCCCTGGGCTCAGCGACTCCCGTAGGCTCAGTCGGTTGGCCCTAATGTTTCTTTGTAGCTGAGGTGGCCGTGATCGTCTTCGACGTCTCAGCTCTCGAATTTGGCAAATGAGACGATGCTGACAGTGTTCGGAGGACAGTGTTCGGAGGTCGTACTGGTCCTCTTCCTCCTCCTCTCCGATCCAATGTGGTGTGTATGATGGCGATCTCCCCTTCCCTCCGGTGGTTGCGCATTCTCCCTCTCTGATTAGACCTGTGGCAGTGAGGGCGGCGTCCTATGACCCTTGGCGCTACGACGAACATGACAGCTCCAACATTTTGCCCTACTAGTGCGGTGAGACAGTGGCGGTAGTGACGCCGCTGCCTCCTAATCGGCGGTCGTAGCGGTGCAGTGGCAGTGCCCTCCTCCTCCCCGACCTCCCCTCCATCCAGCTCTCCTCCTCCCCTCCGCTGGCGTTCCCTTGTCTGCGACCACTCTCCTTCCAACCCTGCAACAACATCCTGCTTGCCACGTTAATAGATCGTGACTCAAGACATATTGTTCGAACCTCTTGCCTGCTCGAATTAACCTTTTGTGGCTTGACCTTTTTTTGTTGTTTTTGGATAGGTCTTGGCTCTTTTGGTGTCGGTCATTAGTCTGAACCGATCAAGAAAGCCTTAACTATTTCGATTTGACTCTCTTGGTATTAGGATATTTATTGTTCGGTTGATTAGTTTTTTTCTTTTTTGGGAGTTGTGATCAATGGTGGGATCTTATTCTTGGATATCGGTGCAAGACACATGTCTACTTTACTTCGTTGTGGAACTCCCTTGAAACTCTCACAACAAAATATAATTTCATCATGGATTATGGACTGGATGAGGATCCCTTTCTCAATTTTGACTGGGCTTTATGACGAAATGCAACTAGTTGATCGCGATCGGGATCAAAGGTTTCAAGATGACAAATTGGAATCGTATTTTGTTTTTTCAATATGGTCTTTTCACTTATTATCCTTTATTGTTTGTCTAACGGATAAATCATTTTCCACTCTTGTAATATCCGTTAAGTATTCTCCCTTGTATCCATTTTTGCTTTGAATATACGAATGATCCTCATTATCGTTCGAAAAAAAGAAAAGAAAAAAGAAAGTAAAATATATAACGTACATCAATATATATGTATCTATATTTATATTATTTATAAAAGAATCCTTCATTTTATAATTCTGTCAATACTTTTACTGAAGTTATACTTTAGAATGTAGAAAAATATATATAATTCTTCTGGATATCATAATGCACACCAAAAATATATACAAATATATAAATAAAAATTCTCATATTTTCAAAAAAGTTATTGTTAAAAAAAAAGAAAAAGAAAAGAAAGGCAAACACCCGCTACACAACTAATATATAATCTGCCTGCTATCCTATTGTAAACCGTCCACCTTGTGAATAAAAATCAACAAATATATCGCTGTTAATTAATATTAACTTCTTTAGCAAATGTTCTGTAATTTATTTAGGGTAAATTGTATGGAGAAACAAATGATTTCACGAAATTCTCAGTTTTATCACGTGTTTTCAAAAATTTCTCTCAAAGTTTGTGGCTCGATTTTTGTCCCAAAATTATTACCGCTGTTAACGACAGTTGAATTTGGTCATTAATTAATTAAAGAAGACTCAAAACGTTTCACTTTTTTCCATATATGCCCTTTCTCCTTCTCTGTCCTTCCTCTCTCCCTCATATCTGCTCCATTCATGAAAATTACCGGTGGTTAACGGAGCTAGCCCCCACAGTGGATCCAAGAGGAGACGAAAGAGCTCCTGAGAATGCAGGCGGAGCTGGAGAGGGACTTCGTGGTGGCAAAGCGAAGCAAGACGATGATAGATCCCATCATTCCAAAATCGGGTTAGTCTCGACCCTTAGTTCTCGGGGTTCCATGTTGAGTCCCTATCAGTTCAGGCTGGTGATCGGCTATATATGAAGTTCAGCTTTTGGTCTTCCCCGAAAATGCTCTATCGCAAGAGACCCCGAAAAAATAATGATCTTGACGTATTTAAAGTAATCGATGACGTTGGAAAATTTGATTTGTTTTTTAGGGAACATATGCAAAAGTAACTATCATATCAATATGATCTGTATATCAAGAGAAACACGAAAGACTAGACGGGTACAATCCAACAACTAAGTACAAGAAAAAGAATAATGTTCCGTATAGCAAAACTAATTGAATCAAGAATGTGGAGGAGATCTTATAAGAGCCAAAAAACGTGAATCGAGAAAGTAATCAACCAGGAATCTAGTAAGTGAATCACTGGAGAATACTAACCGGGAGCTTGACGAGATCAATCGCCTGATTTGCAAGTTCGGTGCAGCATATGTAGCAGGAAAGGCAGCTTAGTGTTGTCCTGCCCATAACAGAAGATAACAAAGCAACATTACTTTCCACCGATAAGAAAGAACACTTCCAGCTTCAAACTTAAGACTGTCAACTAACCCAACAGCCCAGACAACCGCGCCAACAATGGACATGACTCTTCAGGAATAGACCAATTTTCCAACATCCCAAATTTGTCAGAAAGGTGTTCTCCAGTAGCCTCTTCCTCATACGAGCCCTTGCTATCGCTTGCAGCATCTTGTTTGGCTTTGCCACTGTAAAGTCCCTCTCCAGCTCCACCCGCATTAGGGGGAGCTCTCTCGTCTCCTCTTGGCTCCACTGTCGTGGCTAACACTGGTTAGCATGGTTAAATTCTCGTGAATGGAGCGGATGGACGGAGAGAGGGAGAAGAAAAAGGAAAATGGACTTATTTGAAAAGAAAATGGAAAGTTTTGGGTATGTTTTGAATTAATTAACGGCTGTGACAATTCTGCGACGAAAATCAAACCACATGCTTTTTGAGACATTTTTGAAAGCATATGATAAAAACTGGGAATTTTCGAAAACCACGTAGTTGTTTTATACAATTTACCTTTGTAAAATGATAATAACTGCAAATTGAAGTATTATTGAACTAACAAGACAAAAAATTGGCCCAGTCTATGGATCGAGAGAGGCCCATGGGGTTCAAAAGAAAGGCTTAGGTTTGATTAATTCGAAGGACGGTCGACCAATTTGTCAAAAACAGTCATTCTTCTTGTTCTTCTCCTTCTCTCATGAATCCCCGGCAAGCTCTAACTTGATCGGAAGGAAAAATGGGGAAACAATCCCCTCGTGCCTTTCTAGCTTTATGAATTGTTTGTGGGTTCAGAGTTTGGATGATCTTAGGAGATTCGTCCCACGATTACATACGACTCCCCTTAGCGTCCATATGCCTGGTTATAGGATGTAAATATGAAACTTGAGGTTCGGGGTGCCAGACGTGGCAGGTGCAGCCCCAAGGAGATGATTGTCAATGCAATACTAGCCGGTCTCACTTAGTCAATGCATTGTGCCGCGACTGTAAAGGTCCGTAAGACTAAATGCGGTAGTTGAATTTCAGAGTAATCGATACTAGAAGAGTTCGTGCAATGTCAGACGATTTCACGGCTCGAGAACTTAGCCTCTATGAATCTTAATTCCTACTATATCGAGTCTGCTAAAGAATGAAATGGAACGTGGTGAGATGGCTTGAGAGCTTGTCGAGAGAGGAGTGGAGCGGCTTGTCAAACGTGCAGTCCAGATGGCATGCAGTGAGTGTGCCCGAGATGGCCTATGATGATGCCGGTCACAAACGAAGAAGCCAACCAAAAGGAAGAGGACATGGCGATCGAGTAGATCGAAGAAGAGTAGCTTGGTAGAGCCGACGAGCGATGATGCGGTTGGAATGTGCGAGAAAGTAGAAGATCAAATATGATATTTCTAATTGTTTAAATTGAATATAGAGTAGAATGTAATTTGCCCCCCAACCTCTGAATCTTGTTGCAAAGTGCACCATGACCTTCAGAAAATTGCACTATATCACCTGACATATTAAAAAGAGGCAAAGTGCCACCCAAGGTACTTTTTCGGCCACTTTTCTATCACAATATAATTTAATAATTTCATATTTTCTGAAATAATTCAAAAAATCGAAAATTAAGAAAAAGAAAAAGAAATCCTAGAGCAAGGTATGAGAGATAGAGAGGAGGGAGGGAGAGAAGGGGGCAGGATGATTGTGGATGATGCAGAGGGAATAAACAAAGGAAGCTAATTAAGCTTCCATTCATCGTTCTCGCCCCAGTCGCCATTTGAGGATTGGAAGAAGAGAAACCGAGATCGAGAACAAGAACAAAATGTTTGAGGAATGGCTCCTTGTGGACCACTCTCATATCCCTCCATTACCTGAACCAGTCTTCCCGAGCTATTTCCACCCGTACCCTTTCGATTCTCAGGAGTTGTTTGACCTCCTCGAACAATCCTTAGGATCGCCCGCCGCAACACACCTCGTACGCTACCTTCGTGCCGAACGCGATCCCAACTCTGGGTAATAATTCAGACACCAATGGTTAAATGCTGCCACCACCACCTCTCTTCTCACCCTTTCCCTTTCTCTCAAGACCTTGTTATGGATTTTCTTTTTCTTTTTCTTAATTTCAATTTTTGAAATTATTTACTAAAATTTGAAATTATGACAATATATTTTTACCAGAAAAGTGGTTTGAAAAGTACCCGCGATGGCACTTTGCCTCGTTTTTAATAGGTCAGGTGGTATAGTTTAATTTTTTGAAGGTCAGAATGTACTTTACAACTACAGGTTAAGAGGAAAACTACATTTTACCCTTGAATATATTCAATCTACTCGAAAAACAAAACTAATACAGGAATCCTATGACCTTGGCTCAATTTAATCCTAATGATATGAATTCTAAACAAAAGCAATAAAATGCAAACTTAAGATAGTACATATAGAACAAGAAAACCGACTATCTAATATATATTATCGCCCGCCCAACAAATGATATGAAGATGCCACTAAACGTCCTCCTTGACTCTCATCTTCCACACATAGACTAGGCTGGGCTAAATGAACCGAAATGGACCAAAGATTCATGGGCCAATATTAAACCCGCAAAGCCGAGTCCTCCCCCGGTGCTGTTGTTGTGTTCGTCACGCTCGACCCCGAATGATGATGCTGTAGGTCTCTCTAATCACCTTCTTGGGCTTCGATAACGCTTCGGGTCTCCAATTATGTTGCCGCTCCAATTTCTAACTCAAGTCCATAAATCCGCGAAATGCAGAAAATAAGTGTATTTAGTGGGCCAATCCTTGTGACGGAAATGCATCTCAGCTCTTGTGCCTTTTGAATTATGTCTCGGCAATGTCTGCCTAGTGACGTATTTGTCTTCCTCCATGACTCGTCTCTCTTGCTTAAAGATGACACGAGCATTGAGAGACATTGAGAGACACAGCGCAAAATCAGGGACAGCGGGGAAAGCCGACATATTTGCCATGCCGATGATGATATGGACTGTCTATGTGTAAACCACTCCCTCATATATACTGATCCATATTCTAAACAAACATTTTTTCCTTTTTTACCCATAGAAAAATTCCTTCCAGCACAAACTTTATATAGCGTATCGGACCAATTGCATCCCCGAAGCGATTCGAGTACATAAGATTCGGCGATTTGATTGAGAACTATAGTTACATTACATGGCGCGATATATTTCGGGAGAAGAATTGATTCACAAATAATCTAGCCATTTCTTTATTAGTACCCCGTATAATATATATATATATGTGTGTATGTGTGTGTGTGTTGGGTAATTCCATCTTTAAAAGATAGCGGTGATTGTAATGTATAATTTCAAACTGTTATTTAATATATAGATCTAACCCGCGGAAATTAATTAAATTAGTTGAAACCTGCGTGATGCGTGAAAAATTTGCCGATTTTTATATGATTGAAATTAGATAATATTTAACGCATATGATGTACAAATGAATATAGAAATAAAGAAAATGTATGATAAAAAGATAAGTGAACATAATAAATACTAAAAGTTATAAAAGAAGCATATATTATGGTGGCAAATGAGAAAACATAATTTAGTCATATGGAATGCGAATAACGTAGGTATAGAAAGTCAATAATCCTATGATATAATTCCAATAGGATTAGCCAGTAATAAAAAGCAAAAAAAGAATCTTGAGATATGCATCGTGCAACAAAAAATAGGTGACATTGTTCATGAGTTAGTATATAGAAAAAATTATAGCGGTAAAAGATGATTGAAGAAAATAAATTTTTGTCTCGTATTTGTAGAAAATTTGGTACATTGAACTTGAAAAATGACGCATATTTTGAGGAATTATTTTAAATTATCGAGAAAACTTTTAAATTTTTCTTAAAAATTATTTTGATATTATTACATAAAAATAATATAGACAAATAACTTAAATACGTCGAATATGGCACAAATAAAATACAGTAAAAATTATGTGAATTGAATCGAAAGGTCAATTCAATGTGGAGATATGGGTTTTTTAATAAAATTTAAAGTCATTCAACATGGAGCTAAATGTTTGCTAACCGAGATTAGTTAGCGTGTCCATTTTGCGCACTTTCGCTTTTATATATTATATATATATATATATATATATTTGCGAAACTAGGGATATTCAGGCTTCCCTGACTAATTCCTGAGACTCTGTGAACCCCTGACGATGTATGGAACGAGTAATCATGCCAAAAACGCTCCGGTGGTACTAAAAAATTTCAAACCCGGAATCAGATAAATAAATGAATTGCAGGAGTCCGAACCCATTTTGGTTACTTTGGCGACTTATAATAGATATAGCGACTTGCCACACGATTCGCCCCTTCGCAGACTCCAATCATTAGCATTTTCCCCTTTGTGTCATGGAATGGAATGCATCAATATTGTTCTCGTATATATATACATATATTATATACTTTCGAATAAAATTAAAAAGGACAAAACGAAATAGTTTCAATAGAGCATGCCAGACTCTATGCAGGTTGTCTTAAAAGTTGGATATGTTCTACTTAAATAATTTACAATGTCTTTATCTCGATTTGCAGAAGATATCTCGATGATCTTCTGTTTATAGTACTAATGCTGAAGCAAAATTTTTATCTTTTATTTTTTCGGATCTCTTAATGTCTTGTAGTTTTGTCTTTATATAATCAGAAACAGACTCAAGATCTGACGTATAAGTATTCAGGAGGTGGATTTGTGGCTTCATGGATTATATAATAAATTTTCTCCAAAAGAAATAAGCGGACGACATAATTGATAAGGCTGGCACTGAATGTGGCTAAAGAGCCTAACGCCCTGGACTGTGGACCTTGGCCTCAATGGGCCCCAGGAGAACTGATACATGGCCCGAGGAGTTGTTCTATATCGAATAAAAATACATAAGTTTATAAGAGACAGTCTATCTTCTTAAAATTTTAGACTGAAAATTAGTCCAATACTTATAAGTTCAAGGAATTTTACTGGTATCAGAGTGGTTTACGCATTCATGGGCCTACACCTACTAGGTCTCTTTGAGGTAACCAAAATGCATTGCATATTAGTATGACCCGAGTGTGGAATTCAGGGCTAGCTTACAACAAGTGCGAAAGAGAAAATCTCCCTCATAGTCAATTATCCCCCGCCCCCTCTAGCTCGAGTAAAAGCCTGACTCATCATAAGTTCTTGAGGGCGGGTGTTCAAATCCATAAGGCACGTGTAGGAAATTACCTAAGCCATAGATTACCATGTCAAGGAGGGTGTTGAAAGTGTTCTTGTCCTGTGTTGAGAAGATAAAAGAAATATAAGCTTGCAAAAAATTATGTATTACAATGTATTAGCTCGAATTTTTTTGGTTGGAGATTTAGTCCAATTAATTATAAGTTCAGTAAAATTTTATAGGCCCAACTAGTATCAAGCTCAAATTCTCTTGCTCGATAGGCTCAAACTCTCGAAAGGAAATTCGATGAGGTTAATGAGCCTCGAAAACGGGAGGGGTTGTACGTGCCCTAGCCCAAGGCTAGGGCCAACGAACCCCTCCTCCAAGGGGAATCCGATGAGCTCTAGCTCTGAAGAGGGTCTCGGAGGACTGGAACCCCAATTTCATTGGCAGCTTACACGAAGCTCGGATTCCTGGGCCACAGTCAAGCCCAACTTCTTGGGCCTAAATCAGGGCATGGAACAATTGGCCAGGTTTTTTGGCCCAAAAGTGATGCCCACATCCGAACACAACGGCTAACTGATCAAAGTCGGGTCATGCCAGCTAGTAGTCCCAAACTACAGTTGGGACTCATTGGTGTGATTTTTTCTATAAACTAGTTTTTTATCTCGTGCGTTGCACGGTTTGTTTTCATATATTCCTATGCCATTTCTTGGTGTAATAAATTACATTTTCAAACACACATTTTTTTATTAATAATAATTAAAAATCAATATTAATTATAATTTCAAAAATTTACCTTAATATTTGTTTGTTAAAAATTAGAGTAAGTTAATTATTCTTTTGCCACATAGCAAGTTAATGATTGTAATAATATTTTGAAACTATTTATTTCAATTGATACTTCTTAATTATCAATATAGATTGACATTTATTAAGTTTAGTAATTAGAATAATATTTCATTTTGCTCATTTTCTTAAACAATATTTATGAGATTCTTATTTTTAAAATTATATTTTAATTTTTTTATGAGTTTAATCTCATAGCACTATATCATAATATTTTTCATTTATAAGAGCATAACTTTTTTGAAAATTATATTTTTATTTCTAAGCTTAAAACATATATATAATTTTTATAACAATTATTTTGAATTTTAGAAAACATATTGGCTACTTAACATAATACAATATTTTCAATAACTGGTTTCCAATTTCAAACGAAAATTAAATAATAAAATTAGCCTAATTTTGGAACAAACAATCCCAATTAGTAAGCATTATATTATACATGTATTTAATAGAAAGTACATTAGAGAGATTTGTTATAGATGACATCCTTATGATAAGTTCATATATATTTACTTCATTATGCATTTTTTAAATATGCATATCATGAGTTCATAAATATTAATAATAATTTTAATATTATAATAGAAATTAGGTTAATATCCAATTAAATAAATGAAATTCACATGATTAATTCAACTCTCTTAAAGTTTTTAAAATTTTGTTCACTAATGGGAGATCACTTATTAATTTATGATTCAATTTTCGTTATATGACCATATATTCATAGAATTAATGATTTGTTATTATTTTTTAGGAAATTTTTATATGAAAACTTATTTTTTAGTCTTTTATTTTTGTATTATATGTGGTTTCATCTTTTCAGACATTTATTTTATTTATATAATTATATATATATTTAAAAATAATTTGCTTCTTAACAATCATAAAAAAATTTTAAAATTCACACAATAATCTTTGAGTATAACCTCCGAAGAAATTGAAATAATTAACTTATTCATTATTTTTTTTGAAATTTCTCTTACAACTTTGATTTATACATTTTGTACTCAATCTCATATATTCTAATTTCTTTCACATGCCGATGCCAATAGCTTATGGTCTAAATAAAAATTATATATATTTATATATTTATGGTTTGAATAATGACCCTATTTAATGCATCTCTTACAAATTTGATTTATATATTTTTATACTCACTTTCATATATTTTAATTTATTTAACATGCCAATAGTTTATGGTTTAAATAGAAATTATATAGATTTTTATATTTATGGTTTGAATAATGACCCTATTTAATGCAAAGTGGAGTCAAATTTACTATATGGATGGATACTCTTTCACTTTGACGTATTAAGTAAGTTCACTTTACATACTCGTATTTCTTCGTCCACTTTCCAAGAAATTGACTTGATCATCAGAGAAGGTTGGTTCAAAATAACACTCAACTCCCACATTGACCTTGTTTATCTGTGGTCCAATACCATTTTCATAGCGGCAACAAACACAAGAATCTGGTGAAAAAGTCGTTGCTTGTGTTTTTAGCTACTGAGAAGGAGAAAAAAGAAAGATTTTCAGATTCCGAATTCCAGTTTCAAATTATTGTCCCACATCAATAATGTCTTAATAGATACTCTGATGTCTAAGTGATATTCTTCTATCTATAGAAAGATATATATACATCATTAAGAGCGACCATGAACATGAATCTATAACTTGTCACCATGTAATAAGTGACGCGACGACCATTTGCTAGTCCATTCGATACTGTCAGCATTGTTTCTTTTTTTCCTAGAATATATTATTATTATACACACATTATCATATACCAAGAACCCTTATAATATAATATAATGAAATAAAAATCATAATATTTAATAAATATCATTGATAGTCTCACTAAGTATCGAATATGAAAACTCTTAATTATCAGGCGAAAACGTCCGCCACTGCTCTACATTACTTTTTTTTTTTTCATTTTTTTAAATTTTTTTAACAATTTAATTCAATTTTTAATATTAAATTATCTCAACTATTCATTACTTTTTCACAATTCAACAACACAATCATTACTTAATCATTACTTTCTCTCAATTATTTTTAACTTTTTCACACTTTTTCTCATAATTCAACAATACAATCATTACAAACAAATTAAAATTAAAATTAAACTAAACTCAACTCTAAATCCAAACGCACTCTAAACCGGTTAATTTATAAGTTTAAATTTCGAAATTTAGGATTTTATTTTATTGAGATGGAATGCATCTATGGTACTTTTTCCATATTTTTATATCTTATTTTGATAGTATCATTTATATTGAAAGTACATATAATCCTTGTTTTATACTTAGAATTACGCGGATTATACGGTACGAGTTTTTGTTTTGATTCTACGGAACTTCACACTGAGTCTACAAAAGACTCTTGAGTTTGACAACTTTGCACTCACAAACAACTATATATATATATATACGTCCTTCATCAACCCCATGTTCATGATTTTCTAGACTTTAAGCTTGAATGACATTTTCTATGTCATCAAGCATTTAAAATCGTAACGGACAACCTTTTGAAAACAATAAATCATGAAATCGTCATCATTCAAAGACAACAGGGATTTTTTAGGTAATATTATAGTCTCGGTGTGCTTTTACTTTGAATGAATAGTTATTCGAGAAAATAATAATAAAAAAGCCTCTTTTTTAAAGTTGTTAGATAGACTCATGAGTAAAGAAAAAAATAAAATAAAATGACACAAAAAGTCTCATACTATTAAGAGTAAACTCGGAATTTTTCGATTCCAAACAAAGGCGTGTCTTTGTACCAGAACCTCATTTCTCACTATAGAAAAGCATTATGACGTAAGGATAGTAGTGGCACTAACGTGGTCAAAAGGAAGAGAGGACAAAGCGCGCCAAGGTCCTGAATTTATTTATTTATTTTGCTATAGAGAAGGACAATGCTTAGTAAAAGAAAATTTAAATATTTAATAGAGAAGTATAGATAACCTTGCTATGAGAATCGAATTTAAAATCTCGACATTATCAGATGAGATTGTGTGCCATTACCCCGACCTTCTTTCTCTTATTTATTTATTTGTGGTTTCTGCCCTCTCTACATGAACTGGGATTCTTATGTCCTAAAATCAATCAATTAATTAATTAATTGATCAAAAGTCTAAAACTTTAATTAGTCATTACACAGACAGACAAAAGTCCAACTTTAGGCTTCACTTATGGCCAAAGAGGGCATGACGTCCTCTCCCAGTTTAAAAAGATTCTCCATTACTTTCAATTAACAACACATATGTCATGATCATGGAATAGTTGATGGATTCCGATGCAATATTATTCAACATTAATTTATACTCATTCATATCCAATTGTCTTATAGACCATACATAATTAATTTCATATATGTAAATCAAGCTTAATACGCACTCAATAGGTCCGAACAGATAACAGATTTGTGAATTTCTCTCGTACTTTGACATTTCATGTGAGTGCCTGGAAGGCCTTCATCCGTACAATTTTTGCATCAGCATACGCGTATGTGCTCGTTAAACTGGTCGGTGAAATAAATGAATTGGCTTCTCAACTTACAATAAAAGATAATTTATTGGCTTTCTGGCCTGAGCAATGATCGGAAAAGAGATCACTTAGGTCCTTCTGATTAATTCTGATGCTCTGGCGCACTTAATAATTACAACTAGCAAATGGATTTACAAAGAAGCCTTTGTACTTCTTGTCCCCTGATGATTAATTACAGAGTTGCAAGCTAAGGGGAAATTTAGTCCTGTTTGGCAACGGAGTAAAATTCTATTTAACTTAACTCTAAACTTTTTAAAATTTTAAAACGACCCAAAATTTATAAAATTTTTCAATTTTGCCCCACCCCTTTTTTCTCCTCCAGTTCACTATTCATCGTTTTCCTCCTCTCCCTCCACTGTTCATCGGCACAAGACCCGCCATCTCTTTCCACGCGGCAAGATCCGCCCCGACCTTGCCCTCTCCTTCGACCTCCCCTACCCCCCACCAAGGCTGCCCTCGTCCCCAACATGGACTTATCTTGCCTTGACCTCCTTGCCACCTCCTGCCTGGAGCATCGTAACCTCCTCAGCGGCAACAAGAACTCCGAGATCTGCGAGCCCTTCACCTCCTGCGACTGGAATGAACCCTTCTCCTCCACGCATTTGGGGCTTTGTTGAGGTATTGAGATGAAGAGAGCGAAAGAGAGGTCGATCGGGAGGAGATGATGAACAGTGGAGGGGGAGGAGGAAAATGATGAATAGTGAACTGGAGGAGAGAGAAAGAAGTGGGGTAAAATTAAAATTTTTTTTAAAAATTTGGGTTGTTTTGAAATTTTAAAAAGTTTAGAGTTGAGTTAAATAGAGTTTTACTCCATTGCCAAACATGATGCTACTAGTTGACATCATTCGAGATTTGAAATTAAGATATTCATATTTTATTCTCACGAATGAAACTCTTTGAATCCTTACATTTTCTCTTTTCCTTTTATTCTTTTTCTAGGTGTGCGAATCTTATTTGTAATAACCAAATTATTCAACTAAGAGATTGACTACTCCCCTTTATTTTTTTTTTGTTTTTTGATAATGGAAGGGATAAGAGCCCAAATAGAAAACTAAAGTATATAGTAACGGGTATGAAAATTTCAATGATATTACTTAACGTGAGATGGTTGAGACTGTTAGGAACCAAATCAAGATAATACAACATAATAACTAAAAACAAAAAGCCTCAAAAGGTTCCCGAATTATCTTCTAAATCGTCTTATTTCAAAACCCTTAAAAGATCTAACAACTCACACCACAATAAAAGCATTCAGCTTAAAAATATCATAAGCAATAGGAAGGACTTTCCGGAGAGAAGACGTCAATTTTACTTGATTAGTCCATGCGAGGAGCTTAGAACTTCTATTCGTACCTTGTTTAGCTAACGAATCAGCAAAACCATTGGCTTCCCTAGATATATGAAGGAAACTCAGTTCTGCAAACCACTGATTATAACAATCATGTCGATGTACTTAATTTCAAGTTTTAACCGGTCCTTCCAAACACAACAATTAACATTTTACTAACCAGAGCTCAATCTTATCAATTCTTCCTCACCTCATAAAGAAAAAACCTTTGTACCGGGAAAAAGGTGTCATAAGAAAGCATGTTGATCTCTTAGAGCTGCCAAAGGTCAATCAGTACTTTAGTTAATCATTGTTTAACTTAACATATTCCGAGGCTTTGTGGGTGTGGCGTACCATGAAAAGAATTTAGGACCACAATGCCAATAGAGTTCACCCTATTCCATGTGTTTTATATTTAACCCTAGTTAATTGATCAATTTGTTGTCTAAAGTCGACTTTGTTCGATTAATCCAGCATGTATGAGATTTGACACTTACCCAATTGGGTTAAACAAAGTACTTGATCACGAATTTTTAGTTAGATTAATTTAGCATGTCGGACAACTAATGCCCCGATATAGCAAAGGGGAATTATTTCACATGGGATTTTATTGAATAAACTGATTAACATAATTAAATTAGCTCACTCTTGAATTATTAAATCATAATTAGTGACCTAAGATCTTTATGGGCTTCCTAATAAGATAATGTTCTTGGCAACTTATTACCTAATTAAGAGAATATTAAAATATAAATAAATAATTACTTGTAAAGTTCATGGATTCCACACAAGTCAATTGAACCCATATGGCTCATTATCAATAATGAGAAGTCTTACTCCAGTCAGAAGTAATTCCTGTTGACATCTGTCCGGCCAAGGGCTCCATCCGTTATTTCTGTTTTCAGCTTATTTTCCCGTAGGATTAACCAAGACAATATATGATTTCTCGTCCCATATTGAAATATGGGAGGAAGTAGGCTGGGTTTCCCTCCTCGCGGGGACCCACCCCACTCCCCTTTTTTTTTTTCACTTGATATTTTTAGCGTTCTAATTTCATTTATTAGCTAAATAGTACTTTTTTTTTACACCACTTGATATTTAAATCCGATAGATCTAATTAACTTATGTTCAAGTGATGTTGGTTCATTAAGGAGTACAACCCTTTCAATTGTTGATTTCTGCCATCATAAGACTTGAATCAAGATCTGCTTAAGGAGAAAGCGTCGAATCACCTAAATCAACACACGCTGGTAAAATAATTTAATTGAATGAATCACCAATTAATAAGGGAAATTTACCTAAAATGGCATATAGTTTAATCATTTTGTCAAATCTATCCTATGTTTTTTTGGGTCAAATCTATCACATGGTTTACTTTTTGCATCAAATATATCCCGGCGTTATCTTTTTCGTCGACATCTAACTGCCGTGCTGACGTGGCGTCCATGTGGCAAGTGTGGCCCACTATCCATCCACTTGCTACGTCAGCATGACCGTTAGATGTTGACGGAAAAGATAACGTTGGGATATATTTGATGCAAAAAGTAAATCATGCGATAGATTTGATAAAAAAAAGGCATATGATAGATTTGATAAAACGGTTAAATCATTGGCCATTTTAGGTAAAAACCCCAATTAATAATAGCCTACTTTTATTTGCGACATTAAAAATATCCTCATTGTTGAGTAATTTTCGCTTGAGCACTGATTTGGCTGTGACCATGAAATACTCCACTTATAATTAGCAGGTCACTTAAAAACAATTATATTGTGATTGAGAAGATTGGAACGATCCAACTTAACATTCATTGAAAACGCAATCGCTAAAATAGGCCGTAAGCCCTTACATGAAAAGGAAAATAATAAATCCTAATTATTCTTATATGACTAATATCTATGGCTAACAAATATGTTACAATATTCCTTATTATACAATGGTACAATCCGAACTATCCATAATACTCCCCCTCAAGTTGGAGCATGAAGATTACGAATGCCCAACTTGGAAAGAACAAAACAAAAGTGATCTTGACCCAATGCCTTCGTGAAGATATCTGCCAATTGAAGTCTAATAAGCAAATGGTCGGTAGTTACAAGTCCTGTCTTGATTTGTTCACGGACGAAATGACAATCGATCTCGATGTGCTTTGTTCGCTTGTGAAAAACAGGATTAGCTGCAATGTTTAGAACAATTTGATTATCACAAAATAGATGGGTCGGTGTAGCCATATGTACCCTAAGAAAGGAGAGAAGACTTCGCAACCAGACGATCTCGCTGACAGTTGCCGCCATTACTCGATACTCTGCTTCAGTAGATGAGCGAGAGACTGTCATTTGTTTCTTCGTCTTCCATGAAACCGGGCACCCTCCTAGCATAATAAAGTATCCTGTAATAGAATGACGAGTCAATGGGCAACTTGCCTAATCGGAATCGCAAAAGGCTTCAAGCTTGAGACTAGTAGGCCGTAGAAATATCCCTTGACCTGGAGATTGCTTCAAGTAATGAAGGACCCCTATAGCAGCATCCCAATGTTCCTGACGAGGCTCCTGCATAAACTGTGCCAGAATATGAAGAGAATAGCTGATTTCCGGCCATGTAATGGTTAGATAGATAAGCCTTCCAATCAAACGTCTATACTTGCGCGGATCCGAGAGCAAGTCACTAGAACTCGTGGATAGCCTATGACGTTGCTTTATAGGAAAAAGTGATGGTCGCGATCCCAACATACCGCACTTAGTTAAGATGTCAAGTACATATTTCCGTTGAATAAGAAAAAGACTAGAATTTAGCCTAGTGACTTCGATACCAAGAAAGTACTTCACAGGCCCCAAGTCCTTTATACGGAAGCATGTATCCAGATATCCCTTAAAGGAATCACAGTGGCTAGAACTGTTGCTCACTATGATCAAATCATCGACATAAACCAGCACGCCAAGGAAAGTATTAACTTTATTAAAGGTAAAGAGTGAATGATCTGCACCTGATTGAGTGAACCCATAGTGTCGAAGAGCATAAGTGAATTTTGAGAACCAGTTCCTCGATGCTTGGCAAAGTCCATACAAGGATTTACGAAGCCTGCAGACATTTATGCTCTTCGAAGTAGAGAAACTCGGAGGTAACGCCATATATACTTCCTTTACTAAGTCCCCGTGCAGAAATGCATTGTGCACGTCCATTTGATGAATGATCCACCCTTTCGCTACTGCCGCTGTCAATAAATAGTGCATAGTTATCAACTTGGCACTGGCGTAAAAGTCTCATGGAAATCTATCCCCTCGACCTGAGTGAAGCCCTTCGCAACTAGCCGAGCCTTATAGCGTTTTACACTTCCATCTGCTCGGCGTTTCACCTTATACACCCATTTGCAACCGATAGGGTGTTTTCTAGGTAGAAGCTACTCAATTGTCCAAGTCTTATTTAATTCGAGAGCACGGATTTCTTCGGCCATTGCATCCTGCCATCTTCGATCTCGGACGATTTCCTGATAAGATGTGGGCTCTCTGTCAAATTCAATTGCTGTTAGAAATGCCTTGTGATTATTTGAAATATTTAAATAATCAATGAATCTCTCAATGGGATAGGACATACCTGATGAGTGCAAGGAGGTGGGTGAAACAGGGGAGGGGGTCTTATGGCGGGCGGTATGAACAATGAAATCTTTAAAGTGTTTGGGAAGACTGGAAACTTGTTCAGATCGCCGCAAGAGTACCTCATCGTTCTTATATGTGTTGGCTGTTTCCGAATTCCCAAGGGAAATATCCATTTCTGATGAAGTTTCCTCACTTTTAACTGTTGAAGTCGTTCCTAGCAATTGGCCTTCCTTTCTTTCAATTTGGCCCGGTCCTGAAATTCTCCCCCTGACCTCCAGACTTCGGCCCGTGCCTTTTTCCCTTCTGCCCAGTTCATAATTTCGTATGGGCCCCTTACGCTCCTTCTCTTCTTGATTTCGGCCCATCCCTTTCTCTCTTCGGCCTGTCTCCAGAGTCTTCTGAGCCGAATCGAATCCATCTTCATTTTTGGGCATGTCTTTTGTCTCCGGGCCCGGCTTTTGTGACCGAATTGGATTGGAACTTTTCCAGTTTATTTCTCTGTTAGTTCGGCCTGAAGATGACTCTCCCAAATGGATTGACCGACTCGGACTGGGTTCAAAATCCTCAATCGAGCCTCCAGAACTTACAGGCCCATCCCAATCCAGGAATAACAGACTGCCTTTTCCTTGTTGCCTCGATTCTCCATTCTCCGTGGCAAAAGGAAATATTGTCTCGCAAAATCGAACATCTTTGGATACAAATATTTGTTGATTCTTCAAATCATAAAGCCTCCATCCTTTCTTCCCATGAGGATATCCGATAAAGACACATTTTTCGGGAACTTGGTCCAAACTTATCCTTAGTCCATATATGTGCATAGCATAATGACCCAAATACTCGCAAGTTCGAGTAATTAGGTGCTTTACTAAAAAGTACCTTGTGTGGGCTTTTGTTGCCAAGTAAGGGCGTCGGTGTGACATTGATCAAGTGGACGGTCGTTGAGACACACTCGCCCCAGAATCGTGTCGGAAGTGATGCCTGGAACATGAGTGTTCTTGCAACATTGAGAATGTGCCGATGCTTGCTTTCCACCCGGCCATTCTGTTGTGGTGTATCCGTACAAGACGTCTGATGCACGATGCCATGTGTAGAGAAAAAATCTCGTATCTCCCTTGACAAAAACTCAATCCCATTATCACTTCTTAGAACTTTAATCGTGCGAGCAAATTGATTCTTGATCAAATTATAAAAGTCAATGATAAACCTCCGAGCTTTAGATTTTTCTCGTAGCAAATATACCCATACACCTCGACTAAAATCATCTACAATAGTTAAGAAATAATTGTCTCCACAACTAGCCTTAACCTTATACGATCCCCACAAATCATAGTGTATTAACTGAAACGAGTACTCAGCTTTATTCACGCTCAATTGAAATTGTGAGCGTGTCTGTTTCGCTCTAACGCATACATCACACTCCTTATTACTCCTATCACCGAAAACTAAATTAATACCATTCAACTTCATCACGCGAGATGGATGACCGAGCCTCTGATGTCACAAGTCCGTGGATTCCTCTACGACTGCCTGGCATGTCCATGGTGTGGTGGCCACTCACCTTAGGTAATAGACCCCCCCTTGAAGCTCACCCACTCCAAGCGTCCTCCTCAAGGTGCGGTCCTATATAGCACATAAATTGGAGTAAAATGTCACATAACAGTTCATCTCTTTTGATAACTGTGCAATAGAAATCATCAGATTGCAATTGAAAGTGGGCACATAAAGCACATCAGTAATTTCCATCACACCTACAATTATCGCATTTCCTATTTAGGTGGCTTGTACTATGCCCCCATTAGGAATATATACCGGTACTTCGCCCTTGATTTGAATCATTCTTGAAAAATTTTCAAGGCACCTCGTCATGTGCCTTGATGCTCCCGTTTTCAAAATCCACTCATTCTGCAAATTCACGAAATTAGACTCATTACCGACTAGCCGGTTCAGGTCCATGGTGTCTTGTGAGAGCATGGATAACAATCGTTGAAATTGCTCATCGGGAAGGGTTTCTAATCGTTCAGCCGGTGATCTACTGCTCAACCCGGTCTGGACTACATTTGCCCAATCTGGGCCGCGTTGGAATTGGGCTTTCGCACGTGGCTCACTGTTTGCTCTGGTCTGTCCTTGTCCGGGCCCCTTTCTTGGATTGGTCTTGGACTTAGAATGCCAAGATGGATGCCCAATAAGAGCCCAACAAGAACTTTTCGTGTGGCCCATCTTCCTACAATTGCGTCGCTGCTCTGTTTCTTCTTTGGTTAGGAAGACAGCTGCTTCTGGAACAGATTCTCGGGCATGTGTCACGGATTTCTGCCGCTCCTCGTTCGCGACCATCTTGTACACCTTGCTCAGGTTTGGCATTGGCTCAATGCTAAGGATGGTTGAACGAATCGTGTTAAACTCCGAGGTAAGTCCCATGAGAAACTGAGGCATTTCTCTGTTTCTCGTTGCGTTACTATCACGACACTCGCCCCGCAACGACAACTCGGGTGTTCTAGGTAGAATTCCAATTCATCCCACTATAATTTCAGCTTGCCATAGTAATCCCGAATGCTCGACCCTTCCTGCCTGAGAAGACAAATTTCGGTTTTAATTTGGAAAACCCTAGATTGGTTGCCCTCAGAATGCCTTTCCTTGAGGTCGTTCCACAAACTTTGGGCGTCCACCGTATATGCAACGATGGCCTGGAGACTGTCGTCCATAGTGTTGAACATCCACGCCAAAATCGGGGAGTTGCATCTTTCCCACCTTTCTCCGAGGGGATCGTTTTCTCCCGGTTTTTCGAGAGATCCATCAATGAATGGCAGCTTGTTCCTTGCTCGAAGCGCAATCAACATGGCTCGTGACCATGTCAGATAGTTGTCACCATTGAGATTGCACCCGATTATTTGAGCTCCGATGCTATCAGATGACATGAGTCGAAATACCAGAGGGACTTCAATGCTCTTCACTGAGCCATCTCCAGCCTCCCTCTTCTTGGACGAGCTAGTCCTTAATCTTGGACTCTTCTCATCCTCACTAACATCCGACATCTTGAATGTCGGAAAATTTTAATCGGTCCAGGAGCGTAGATGCTATGATACCATGAGAAGATTGTAACGATCTAACTTAACATTCATTGAAAACGCAATCGCTAAAATAGGCCGTAAGCCTTTACATGAAAAGGAAAATAATAAATCCTAATTATTCTTATATGACTAATATCTATGACTACCAAATATGTTACAATATTCCTTATTATACAATGGTACAATCCGAACTATCCATAATAGTGATTTGGTTTTCGAATAGACAAATTGAAAATTCTAATTACAATTAGCTGGAAGAAATATCAAATTTTAACCTTATGAAATATTAATTAGTATATTTTTCTAGAAAATCTAAATTATTTTGTTCATAATTTTCACAGTTAAGTACTTTTATCATTAATTTTGGTTATATTCTGTATTGTTTATTACACAAATTATTATGACACCAAGAAATTAACGCACAACTTTTTCCGCGCAACCGGCGGCATCGTGCATGTTGGATCCTAGTTTCTTAATCTTTTACTTACCTGTATTATTAATATGTTCATTTTATTTTTTGCACTATTAATATATTCTCTTAATAGCATTTCGTTGAGTTATTAAAAGAAAAAAATAAAAAGAAAAGAAAGGACCATGCAATATAGATTTACCGCGCTCCTTGTCTAAGTTGCCATTTGTTGTGTACCATTTTTAGATTCATAAGACATGATATGCATCACTGCCTATACCTACATGTGTCAGTGTATTTACCGAAAAAAATGTGTCAGTGTGTCTAAACATACATAAATAGATATATATATATATATATATACATATCAAGACTAAATATACATATATCTATTTATGGTAAACATACATAAATAGATATATATATATCATCAAACAATCGGAACTCAATATATATATATATATCATCAAACAATCGGAACCCTTGAGTAGTTCTCGTTCAACCTATATAATAATAATAATAATAATAATAATAATAATAATAATAAGGAAAAAAATACAAAAACCCTCATTGTGGTTTCAATTTGAGATAAATTGAACCCTGTAATTTTTTTAGGAACAAATAACATCTTGTGGTTCATTTCGTGAGACATAATGGATCTCACCGTTAATTTTTTCATCACTTTTGATTCTCAAACTTTTCTTTTTGTCATTATTACCATCAAACTTTCAATATTTTTTTAATTTGGTCCTAAAATTCAGAAAAAAAAATGGGGAAGGGGCTTGGGCCCCCGATCGATGACCCCGACCCCACCACCAAGGTTACCGACACCCACAGAGGATGTCGGAAATCTCGCGGGTGGGGTCGGGATCTCCAATTAGTGGCCGTAGTCCCCGAATTGACAGGGATCTTGAGCTCGAGATCTCAATTGATTTGGGGGTGGGGCCGTTAATTTGTAGCCTTGACCCCACCTCCACGGTCGTTGGCATCTTCTGTGGCTGCATGCGACCTCGATAGTAGGGTTGGGGTCGCCAACTGACGGCCCCAGCCCCTTTTCTCCCCTCCCTCACTTTTTTTTCCCGAATTTTAGAATTAAATTGAAAAAAGTTAAAAGTTTGAGGACCAAAAAATGGTGAGGTCCATTATGTCTAACGAAGTAAACCACATAGTGTTATTTGTCCATAAAAAAAATTATAAGGTCCAATTTGTCTTAAACTCATACCACAATAGAATTTTCATATTTTTTCCTAATATTATTAAATAAATAAAGCATAGGGCCTGACGTGCAAATATCAAAAGGTAATATCCAATTTTATCATAGGAAAATAAAAAATTATAGTAATTTCAAGCAATTACTAAATATAATTGAGGGTTATAATCTCTAATTCTTACCATAAAAGATGACTACTTTTTGAGATCCCATTAATCACATTGATAGACTATGATTATTGCATATTAACTTGGAAGACTGCAAATTCGATTCTCAATTCCCTTAATGGATTCAGGTACGCATCCGAATTACACTATCGACTTCTCGATTTCATCATGTGCGTTTTTCAAAATTTTAGGATTCTAGAAACGCGTAAGCTCTAATACTATAAGCTGGCTAGTCGTTTTCATGCAAGCCTGGACACGCACAACACAAGTTGGTTAATTATTCATCCGTTCATTCATTGTCAGGGAACCTTTAATGAATTAGCTTTTATTTGATTTTCGAGTTGAATAATAATCCAATTCAACTAGATTTTGTACAATGATTGCAAATATTGATAAATATATTGGTGTTTGAGAATATATATATGCATGTATATATAGATGAAAAAGTAGATGAAAAATTTATTAATGAAAATTTATTATAAAAATAGTTAGAAAAAAGTATATAAATTAGAAAAAAATAAAAAGTAATTATTATATTGTTGAATTTAGTAAAGAGTAGAATTGAATTGGATTGGATAAGATTATGATATCTTGACACCACTTGGTACCAAATAAAGCCGGCTAGGCTGGGGGAATTATGCCTTTTACCTGTTCCGACCTCATTGGTCCCTCTCTCCCTATCTGTTGCATGCCCTCTTTAAAGATATTTTGGGGTCTCCAAAACTTTTTGGTCTTTTTGTATGTATTATTGTAATTTACAATTTTTTTATGGAAATTAATATTCTTATAATATTTATATTATTACTGTTATATGTTTCTTTCCTCTTGAGGAGCTCCAAGTTGCGTCCGAAAGGCATTTCAAGTGGCTGATTTCGTCACTCATGCAGGGGGTTATTGTTTCAAGTTGCTCAAATTAGTTTATGTTGGATGACACAGTCGCAAACTAAAAATCTTTTTAGGTAAATGTACTACGCAGAAGAGGTGTGGCACATGTGGTCAGGGTCGTGTGTAACCCTTACCCGGTTTACCGCATAAGTTGCTGTCACATCCCCAATATTGAGGTCCAGTCCGATAATTCTGCCTTATAATAAGCCGCGTTATAAGTACTTACTTAGGGTAATTTAAGTATCGGAAACTCTAGGCATATGATGGAGTTCCCGAATTAAAACGATAGCCATCATCTTTTCTTTGCGTCGAAAAATTGAAGGCTGCTGGTTAGATAAGCAAAGTGAAAAGGACATCATAAGATATATATCTTGTGATGATTTAGTAGGATTTGTTAACTCACATAGACCGATAAGAATCTCTAGAAACTAATAGGATTTCTATTTGATTATATTAAATCATGGGTCTCCTTCGTAATCGAAATTGCCCGAAAGACTATTGAAATGCTCATGAATACGGATCTTGCATAAATTTGAAATAGTAAAATGTTGAATTAAAATTTAAAAACTTCTTTGTTAAGGTTGGTTGTTCTTGGATAAATTTCTGTATTTGTACATATCTTAATGAATAAGAGAACAGCACTAATCCAAAAAATTAGATAATAAAAATCTAGCTCGAGGCGGCATGTACTTTCAATGACTGTAAAGAAAAAGAATCAATTTTGCGAAAATTGGTGTTTTTGTATATCATTCTAATGAGTATTATGGTTATCATAAAAGAAAATATATGCAATCATGGTTATTGTAGTTTATCAAATTCTAATAGATATTTAAAGGTTCAGTGCTGGTCCCGTTGTATTTCTCTCTTCATTTCCATCATATTAATCTTGAATTGATTTTTCGACTTAGTCCTTGGTCAGCAACTGAATCGTTGGGGAGTCGGTTGTTCAATTTCCTCATTATTAGTGGCTAAATTTTAAGGTGCTGGTTCCAAAATGTGTAATGCAAAATGTACAAAAGCAAACATCCGATGTTAAAAGATAAATTTTTCATACACTTATAATACAAAAATATATGAATTAGGTTAAAAGATGGTGTAGCGTAGTGATTAGATTTATATTTCATTTTATTAATATCGCGGGCCTTCCTTGTAATAAAAAAAAAGATGAATTAAATATATTTCAAAGAGTTAATTACGTAAAAAGGCTCAAATTTGAAGTCAATTTCAAACTATTCAAACGTTTCAATTGTATCAAAAGAAGAATTATCGTTCAAATGTTTGCGTGCAATTTTATTTCATCTGCTTATCTACTCTTTATCTTTCTAATTCGAGTCTTTCAAGGATGACAGGAGTTCACTCTTGGCATTCCCGGCCTCTTTCAAAATTCGTTGAGGTCAAAAGCCTATAGAGATCTTGCCATGAATTTGATTAGATAGTGATGATCAACATGGCAACTTTCTTTATTTTTATTATTTTATCAAACTTTAAAAAGGTTAATGGTTTTAACATTTTCATTAGATTTATGCAGTTGTGAATTACTGAAATGCCGAGAAAAAAGGGTACAGTTAACAGAAAATCGACAGAGACCCGTTTCGCGAAGATTACATCCATCAGCCCATTTCTGAAACAATCAAAACTTTGGGATAGATTTAAAACTGACTGCAAATGTTTTTTTTTAATCTAAATAACCACATTTCAATTATATAACTGTGCATGTTATCAGGTGCTCCACTACGGAATTTTCATGTAAAAGGAGAGAAAAAATAAAAATATTGGCCAGCATACATATATCCTCAACAGATAACATCATTTTCGGCCTTCCCGAAGCATCGAATCTGCCCCCCCGTTCGCAGCACCTTGCCATATCTACTATTGTAAAAGCCGAAACTCTATGTTTTGTTTGGTTTTACAAACCGTTTTTTACTATATTTTTAACTCTACTCCACTTATTTTCAATTCAATAATACAATTATTACTTTTTTATTTTTTAACCATTCAATTCAATTTTTAATACTAAATTTTATAAACTATTCATTACTTTTTCCACAATTAAACAACACAATCATTACTTTCTCTTAACTATTCATTACTTTTTCCACAATTCAATAACACAATCATAACTATCTCTTAACTATTCATTACTTTTTCACACTTTTTCTCATACTTCAATAATACAATCATTATAAATAAACTAAAATCAAAACTCAATTCTAAAACTAAACACACTATGGTCTCACTTTTGTGTTCCGAAATCACCAATGCTATCTATATCTATACTATATATAAAAGTATGAGCACGTCGGAAATGTTTCTTCAATTTTAATAATTTCGAAAATACCCTTATACTCTCGTAACTTTTTCTAATACACTTATGGCTTGTGATTTTTGATCGTACCCTTAACAATATATTTATATTCCGACGACTCATTGTGAATTCTCTTTAACTGTCGCATGACGTCTATTTTGAAAGACCCTTTTGAAAGATTTATCATTCATTGCTGGTACATCTGCTCTATAAAATTTTAAAATACAATTTATATTTTGTTACGTGTCTAGAAGATGCTTTCTTTGTAATATTTTGTTCAAATTTGCCCTCAATTTTATAATGATACTACAATTCTATCCCTTCCATAACCAACTCTTATAATTATCATAACTTTTAGTTAGTGTCCTTTTACTCAAACAATATAAGTGAAAGTAACTATTGAAGAGACACCTACACTTATATGCTTTTTCACATGAACAAACACATTTCGAAGAAAAAACTGTTGAAACCTCGAGTATGGTTCTATAATTCTAAATCGACATCTATATCTATACTATATACAAAAGTAC
Organism: Punica granatum; assembly: GCF_007655135.1. Taxonomy (NCBI): domain Eukaryota; kingdom Viridiplantae; phylum Streptophyta; class Magnoliopsida; order Myrtales; family Lythraceae; genus Punica; species Punica granatum. The sequence continues at coordinate 12,953,532 of NC_045131.1, read as the reverse complement.
GATCCCTCCTATTATGTTTCTTCAATTCTTCTTCCCATTTTACCCACACTTAACACAGTGATATTACAAATTTACTCATGTATATAATTAACATAATAAATCTACACTTTTTAAATCACTATGCCTTTTGCCTATTGATTGATTTCTTTTCACTCAAAAAATACGAGCAAAAATAATTTCTTAAGATGCCCTCGCACCGCTCATGATGAAATAACATTCACATCACTTTTTTATTTTATTTGAAAAATATTTTTTTAGCATAAACAAAAAAATTATAAAAAGAAAACTATAATGTAATTAGACAATCAAATCTAATGATTAAATAAGTGCAAGTATAATTAATCATCATAAATGGCATAATAAAAGAAATATATAATTTCATATTTCATATTTGAAAAATTGTGATTGGTCGGTGAAATGATGTGATTGTGATCTAAACGGACATGGCTATTCGAAAAAGTATATTCATTGCTACTATATATATACTTTCCGGTTTTTTAAGAGACATATGAGAAACTATTCAAACTTCCCCCTTTTTATGAAATTATTCTCTCTAATAATTCGATGAAAAATCTCTAGAAATTCTGGGTCTTGTTGCTAGAAAATCTCAGTGATCATGTTCATATGACATAAAAAAAGTATGTAATCTCTCTTATAAAACATCCATTTTATTTTATTTATAGGTTTTTAACACGTCATCAGCAAATAATATTTAACATGTCATCGACTCTTCCATTTTTTCGAGATTATTTGATCGTCTCTTGTCTCCCTCACTTTAGTTATTCTACATCTCTTGATCTATTTTATTTTCTTGGGCCATTCAACTATTTCAATCCTTATTTAATCTCAAGTAGATGAAGAATTATCATTCTTATTTTACATGCTTATATGATCTTGAATTTCTAATTGCCATTGAATATAGGTGAATGAAGAGACAAGTAAAAATGAACCTATTTATCACCATGTTCATTTTACATTGTATCATAACCGCACATTTTAGTAATTTAATTTTTTGTCCTTTATTTTAGTTTTTTTATCCACCGGTGAGCGTAAGCCTCTGCTTCTCAATTCTCCAATGGGAGAGAGAGAGAGAGAGAGAGAGAGAGAGAGAGAGAGAGAGAGAGAGAGAGAGAGTGAGAGTGAGAGAGAATTGTAGTCTAGCCAAGAGCCATGGATTTGGTTGGAGTTTGTAGAAAAGAGAGGAGGAAGGAGAGAGGAAGAGAGAAGACAAAGACATCAATTTTCCCTAAAGAGAAAGACCACAAAGGAGGGAAGAAAGACGATGTTTGTTTTTTTTTATAAGTACATAGATGAGGTTTCTGTTTTTCATTTTCTAAAGAATACATGTAAATAAAGTTTTCATGGAGTTTAATGAAGGAAAAACAACTGGCTCTTGATTTAAATGGACAAACTCTTATTGATATTTCCTTACCAATGCAGATTTGGGTTGGTGAAGTAAGATTTTGTAATTATATTTTCTAATTGTGTCTAAGTATCGAGTCATTTTTTTAAATTTTTAATTGCTATATTTTCACATATATATTTCATGTTATAGAGATCTCAAAACAAAAATTAAGATAAAATACAGTTACACCCACTTTACACATAAAGATGATTATTTATAATTATTCCTCATTCATTAGTTTTGAGCTTGTTTCTATTTTTTTCAGAAAGTTAGAATTATGAGTAGATGATTTTTTTTGTCATTTTTAACAAATTTCACTCTTTTCTATCCCAATTATCTTGATTTTGTTCTTACTTCTGGCCAAATGCCAAGGCTTTGTATTAATAATTAATTTATTACCTTAATTTTATTTTATGATACTTTGCCTCTCATTTTACATGCAATGAGAATATAATTGGGTTGTTGCCTCTTCATTTGTTTTGATGCTTAATTTATTCAAAAGACCAACAATAAGTATGTATCATTTTAATAATGTAATTTTTCATACTTTAAATATATACATGTATAAAAATTAGCATGGAAAATAAGAGATTCATAATATATTTCTTTTTAAACAGGCTATTGTCATACCTCATATTGAATACTAGGCATGGAGCTTGAGGATTGCATGAAATGATACGGAAATACATATTTGAAAATTTTGATAACATATGAAAAATTATTTTATTTGAAGATTGGGTAATTCAAACATGCTTCTTATATAATCATGAAAACTGTAAAAATTCAAGATATATTATGTGAATATTTCATTAGAAAATACTTACGTAAAATTAAGTATTAAAATTTTATTAAATTATATATTGTGAAAAAAGTATGTAAAAGTCATAAATTTGAGACTTATTAATAATTCATAAATAATCTTCTTTACTAAGAATTTTAAAAAATATAAAAAAACTGAAAATATTTATTTAGTTTAAATATTAAAAAATTGTACCTTATTGAATATTTTCGTAATTAATAGCACCTAATGTATTCTGTTTTCATAATATATTATATTTGTTAAAACTACACATTTATATTTCTTAATACTTCCATGATACAAGTTTAAATCTTTTTCATAGGACTTTGGTAATGTAACTGATCTGATACGATAATGAGTTTTCCACCATTTACAATGATAAATTATGTCAATTCTCAGGTTAGATAAACTTATATCATTTTAAATCTCTGTAGATATAAAATTTAGTTTCTGAGCACTATCGCCTAATGAGATTTTATTTTATGTAAAGAGGTATGATTCATTTTTAATATTATTTTTGAAATTTTTTATAAATAGAATTTTATATGTAAATCAACTTAATTATTATTTTTAGTTTGGGCACAACAATTACTTTTAATTTAAATTAAAGTTTTATCAATTGATTTTGATGATCAATTAATAATATATATTTGTTGATTTTGTTCACTTAAACTAATCAATATGTAATGAAGCATGTTATATATGCTCAAAATTTTTTTAATGAAATTTAAATTATGTTTACATTTTCCTACATTTCAGTAGTATGCATTATAATTCGTTCGAAAATATTTCACATACAACGCACATGTAGATTTACTAGTTTTAATAAAAGATCACTAAATTAAGGGCATGATGGTAAATTCCTAATCGCATCCCTATTTTTCTCCCTATATTCTCTTCTCTACTGTTTCCAACGTTTCTTCCTCAGCCAATGTCAAATTGATAGTGAGTTTTTTGCTTGCGGGTTCTTTCTTGCTATTTTAAATTTTCAATGCATCAATATTTAGTCTTTTTTAGTCTAATTATTTATTTGTTAGTCTTTCTTATATAAGATTCCTACGTGTAGCGCAGGTACCTTGCTCTCTTGTATATATACTAGGCCTTCTTGAAAATATTATACGTCAAATGGATTCCAAAAGCTTTTCAATTTATATAATCTACTCTTCAATGGGAAGAATGAAATATGTAAATGAGTGAAATATACCGACCGTTAATTTAACACGAAAGACGAACAGAAGATGCGGAACATAAACAATAACAAAAACTCTGCGTAAGGTTAATAGGGTGAATGCAATGATTGAAAGGGAAAAATGGAGCTCTCGACCACGTCTAGTTCCTACCGAAAGAAAAAAGGGAAAAAAATGGAATAAACTTTAATAGAAGAAAACGTTATTGTAAGAATATTGCCAGTTTTATTCGATTATCATTACCCGACCAAGAAAATATATCCATGGATATGGGTGGTTTTATTACTGGCCGGGGTCTCGAATGATTGCTAGTAACTTGCGATCCTTGTCTGCTGATTCCTGTCAGAAATTATCTAACGTATTTTGTTGATGTGCTTTGTATGGTAGACTCGGGTGAAAGAAGACAAGATCTTAGATATGCAAAATTTGACAAGATAAGAATGAGAATCCATCTTTTAGCCTGCTAGGGAGATCCTACTTGATGAGGGCAGTGACATTTACATTAGCCTTATATATCTATGTCCGTCCATCTACATACACCTGCTCTATGCACGAATTTTATTTAACTTAAAGTTACTAATAAATAAATTTAAATTTATAATATAAGTTAAAGCAAAAGAAATGTTAAATAGACCTAGGGCTAATTATCAATCAATATTAATATCATGAAAATTATTTACTAAATAAATTAGATTTAAAAATTAATAAATAAATAAATTTGATTTAGTAAAAAGAGAGATGAGTGAGGTCAATCTATAGACGAGAGAGAGGGAGAGGGAGAGAGCTGAGTGGGAAAGTGACGAAGAAAATATAATTGTTAATTATGTGCATTTGTGATTATAATTGTAATTTGATTGTTAGTTATTAATTAAAAAAATTATATTAAAGGTATTTTTTGGGTAAAGAAGGGTCGAAGCCAAAATGAATTAAACTAAGCAAAGACGAGGGGTAGAAATCCCAACAAGATCTAATAACAAGTGGAGTAAGCTGTTAGGATTCGAATTAAAAATATGAACACCTAAAGGAAAAGAAATCGCCTGTCTTGCAAGCCAATCTACACAAGAAAATTCAAAGTTATACCACTACATTATTGTCCGTACACCCTCTTCCAGTGTAATAATAATACATATAAGATAGACACATTTTATAAATAAGAAAGGAGAATGAAATTTTCGACATAAAATCAATTGCTTTTTGAATCATAGATGAAAAAGTCGGGATATATTTGCGATAATTTTGAACCTTGCATTTAGGATTTACTTCCATGTCAATTGACATTCGCGTTAGATGAATATGTTGGCCTTCATTTGGAATAATGTTTCTTGAATTATTCAAGCCTCTTAGGCCCCATTTTGTACGCCGAAATAAAATGAAAATAAATGGAATTGGCTTTATAAAATGAAATGTGATGGTATTGAGTAAAAAGTTGAAATTTTTTATTGATCATTGTAAGATGAAAGAATATAATTATACCATTAGATTTATTTACCAAGATATCATTTTATATATAATCTTAGATATATATCATATAAGTTAAAAGAACATGTATGATACTTACAAAAAAATAGATGAAATAAGAGAATGATCAACCCTTATTATATTTGAGGGAATGCTCATGCCATCAAATTAAAGAAAATACCATTTTCAACTCACATAAGTGATACTAAATAAGAAGATGAAGTGGAAGGAAAAAATGTTCACTTTGTTCTATTTCATTTGATTCCGGCATACTAAACAAGATCTAAGAAAAAGAAAGAGAAAAGGTCGAAATTATGCATATATTGGTCTGGACCCTCCTGTCACGGATTGAAATTATGCAACGGATTAATTGCTTTGTTTGTTTTAGGTTTCCTTAGGTGCAAGCCCACGCATCGTGCAGGTATGTAAAAATATTTATTTATTGGGCTTCGGTATCATATTTCAAGAAAAAATATTAATTTATTGAAAAATTTCCCAAATTATGAATTTTATTTTAATTTAAAATTTATTCGGGAAGCTTCCATCTTTAAAGAGAGAGAGTCTACTTACAAAGTATCAAGTAGAAAGAGTAGAAATATACGCAAATCTATCACCAAAGATTAAGAGTACGTTTGTATTTAGAGTTGAGTTGAATTGAATTCTGGTTTTAATTGGTTTGTAATGATTATATTGTTGAATTATGAGAAAAAATGTGAGAAAGTAATGAATAGTTGAGAGAAAGTAATGATTAAGTAATGATTGAGTAATGATTGTATTATTGAATTGTGAAAAAGTAATGAATAGTTGAGAGAATTTAATATTAAAAATTGAATTGAATGATTAAAAAAATTAAAAAATTTAAAAAGTAATAATTGTGTTGTTGAATTGAAGATAAGTTGAGTTGAGTTGAGTTGAAAATTTTTTAAAAAACAAACACACCCTATAAATACTTTGAGAAGTTTAGAAAACAATCAACCGTGAACTGAGGGTAAGAAATTTTCCGTCTTTAAAGAGAGAGTCTACTTACGAAGTACCAAGGGGAAAGAACAGACAAATACACAAATCTATCGCGAAGAATTAAATACTTCGAGAAGTCGAGAAGACAATTAATCGTGAGCTGAGGGTTTTCAAATTATAACTTCTTATAGTCGCTTATCGACTTTTATATATTATAATAGATTTGCAATATATGTGACATTCAACTTTGACCCATTAGCATTTAGCCCCCTCATGTATGTGATTTTGGCAAATTACCAAAATGAAAAATCTCTAGTTTGAAAGGCATATACCTCCACAAGTCTGTGACAATCTTTCTTGAGAATCAGCCTCTCCGTTTATCATTACATAGAGCTTGCACTCGCTTAAATTAATCTAAGTTATATTAAAAATCTTCTAAGGACAGAAGAAAGTTAAATAAAATGACATTAAAAAAAGAAACAACAAAAGAAAATGGAGGGTGACATATGAAAGAAACGCAGAGAGTAGGAGTGAAAGGGGAAAGTGCGACAAAGAGGAAATGAGTGATGGGTATATTTTTATTATTATGTTTACAAAGAAGGCCCAAGTTCTAATACAATGAAAGATAAATGTTAAATAACTAATAAAGCGGCATGAGTAGTCTCACTAGAAATGGAACATTGACATCTAGATTAACAGGCGAGAGCGTGCACCGCTACGCTATATCCTCTTTTCATATGCTTTGTTTTTCTTTTCAATATAGTGAGATTTACAAAGAGTAATTCCGTAAAGTCGCAACAAAGGTAACTGTCGGAGAATATCAATGCTTTGTTTGGTTTTTAAATAAAATATTTTACGCTATCTAATTCAACTCTTTTTTTTTTAATTCAACACTACAATCATTACTGTTTTGTCATTTTTTTCATCCGTAATTTTTCATAACCATTTTCATAATTAATTTTATAATTCTCTATCTATTTTTATATCTATCTATGCATAATATATATATATATATATATATATTCTCACCGATCTATATATTTATCAATACTTATAATCATTATACAAAATCAAGTTGAGTTGGATAATGATCTAACTTGAAAACCAAACGCAAGCTAAGAAACACCAATCTTATTTAAGAAACAAGATGATATTAGACGATCCCTTCTATTGATAATATTTATACTACTATATATATCCTTCTTTTTGAAATATAATATCCTGCTTTACCTAGAAGCTTCGTGCAAAACCATTGAGAACTAGTACAGTGCGTCTGATTTCAGAGTTAAAGTTTTGAATTTGTAATTTTGATTTTGATTATGGAAAAAGATAAAAAAAAATATAGGGCCTGTGGACCCCACCAGTTTTGTTGTGTAGTGTATTGGGTAGTGTATGTGATTGTATATTGAATAATATATGGGGCCCATCAGTTTGACTTTGGAAAAGTATGTTTTGTTATGTAGTGTATTGAGTTAAAGTTAAAGTTAAAATTTTAAACCGCGACTCTGAAACCAAACAGAGCGGTATAGTCCATCTGATCGAATACTTACCTAGCTGTAGTACGTTTGGTACACATATAAAGAAATGGAAATGATATCTCATCCTTCCACTTCATTTTTTTTTATTTAGCATTTTTTTTATGAGTTTGAAAGAGTATTCTACCATATTCATCAAAAAAGAAAGAAAGAGTATAGGATGATCATTTTCTTCAACCTGGTAATAATCCTTCATATAAAATACTCAATTTTTTCAGTTATAATCGAGGTCTATCGGTCTAATAAAATAAAATAGAAATTCTAATAACTAATAAATGAGAATGTGTAGTCTCACCGTGTACCGAATCTGAAACATCTTGATTACTAGACGAGAACGTTAGTCATTACACTACACCTTCTTTATATATATACGCATATATATATATATAAATATGTTTTAGTTGTTAAATTTATATATTTATATAGAATGACGTCTTGGTAAATAATTTTTTCTAATAAATTACCCTTCTTCATGTTTTCAAATCATTTTCTCTCACTTTAATTATATTTAACTCTATTGATGGAACCCATTCATTTCGATCTACTAAACGTGACATAACTACCTGAACTTTGGAAAATATTTCCTCAAATGCAGGTTGTCTTGGAACAAGCTTCTCCAATATTTTTGCTAAACCTCTTGGCAAAGCATGTTTGCTTAATTATCAAGGCAAAACTGGATACTTGCCAAGTCCCATGCAACAACTTTAGAATGGGATAGTCGTTAGGCATAGAAGAACACTTATTAGGAGGGAGAGTAATCCTAAATATTCAATTTCAAGAATTATGAGAGCGGTTAACTCCTACAACTTTGAATATTACTGGGAAAAAAAAAAGATATGTCTAATAGACTAGAGAAGCTCTAGCTATGTATGGTTCAAAGACTAGCCCAGTCTTGCATTTGTTTCTACTTTTTGAGTAAATAATTGAATACGAAAATTTTCAGTAATGAGAATTAAACTTAATTAGTATAAATTTATTTCAACTCGAGGTTGGGTGCCACTGAACTAGTTAATTAAATCCCCTTTCTCAATCAGCCCTTGATTGTGTGATCCAACACGTAAGAATTAATTTAGTGATCAATCTTGATCCAGTGGCAGGTTTGCCTTCATTGTTTGAAGTCGCCACAGAAAGTTAATTTCCAGCTCTAAATATTTAATAAGAATCAATAGAAAAATTGTAATAAAGCTTGAAGCCAAAGAAAGGAAGAAAGACCAAATAGTAATTGTCCCAATGCTCTCTCTCTTATTTTTTGGCTGGAAAAGTAATTCGTCGCAATTCGATCCCGTAGAGATGGTCATCATCATGCATGCACCCAAAATCAATTAGCACCTAAAGGCAATACCGTGGTATCAAAAAGCTGGAAAAGTGTACATATCACGACTGTACGTGTGTACTTACCCTTAATTGGAAAATCAAAAGTTAAAATTAACAGCACTTGTGTTTATTGTTAATTAATTATGCATGTGTAGTCACATGAAAATCTATCTTTAGACATTAATCACTGTCCCGAGGGTGGGCTTGTTTTCCCCTTCTGGTGCAAATGTATTATTAGTAATTTAGTACATTGCTATACTTGGAAATGGAAGCGACACCATTAGCTAGCTCTTTTAGGTGGCATTTTGACTCATGATCACCCCACCTTTAATAAACTTTGCTGACCACACTTTAAATTATGCAATTTTAGGGTAGGTCATTAGTGGGCCAAATTGGGTATGCACGTATACATAGAGTACTATATTACTGCTTATAAAAAGAAAAAAGAAAAAAGAAAAAAGAAAGAGTACTATATTTTTTTAGAGAATAATATAGTTGTGATACGCATGGAAGGAGATGGCATTTGATTCATAAATGGAAAGGAATGAGTGAAAATTGTAATTCTGCTCAATATAACTACAATTATATTAAATCCGTCGTTAGTGAGGAGTTCTTGGGTGAATCCGTCCCGCCACTTAAAGCAAGAAAGCATTTAACAATAAATTAAGCTTTTAATAGATAGATTTTGCGCATGCTTGCATTACAGAAAAAATCGAAATTTATTAAAAACACCTTGTGATAAATAAACGAGATTAATCCTAACCAATAAATTGTGATTACATACAATTTCATTGAAAAAAAAGCAAGAAAGTACCATAAAATTTATTTGCAACAAAAGAGAAAATGGTCCGCTGAGTATGTGAATCTTGGCCATTGATTTTGCTTAATTCTAAAAGATTATTAGCTCTTCCTCCCCATTTAATCGTGAGAAAAGATTATTTTATTCACTATCTGCTTCGCAACTTCAGGTGGAATAGAATATACAGAGAATGCAGTTGAACCAAATTATGCAATGGGGGTGCCCAAATCCGAAAATTCATGTGAGCTTATCTGATTCAGGGGCGGAACATGTCCAAGATAATATAGTCGACTATAAAATAAACATAATCGATTGGAACAAAGTGCAGTCGATTAATTTTCAATCGACCATGTTACCCTGAACCGGTTCTTCCCCTGGGCTGGATAAATTTCCAAAAATTAATATAGGGAAATGTGACATATTCATTTGAGTGTCAGAGAGCTTCCTTAATGCTATAGTTCTTCATTTTAGAGAATTAATTTCAGTATTTTCCTTTTTCAGTGAGATCATAAGATATTCTTAACTTATTGATTACAATTAATTTTGATATTAGTTGAGCAGTAAAACAACATCAAATCCTGTAAAGAAAAAAAAAATAGAAGTTTGCATTTCAGAAAATACTTTTGTTAGGAAGGAGTAATTTTAAATGCTCAATTTTTTGGAATCGTAAGATCACAATTTTATTCACTAGGAAAAAAATGATTTAATCATGATTTAAACATCTTGATCTGATTACGAGATATTTTTAGTGAACGCACCCTTAAAGTTTGCCTCACATAAATTTTCATATGCATTGCACCACACCTCGTTTTATCTTTTCAATTACATGAATCTTGATTTCAGTTTGGGTAGCTCAAGCATTTTTGTTTTTTTCTTTTCCCCTTCTTTGGACTGGCATGAGAACCTTTTTTTTTTTTTTGCGCTTTTCCTAGTCTACAAATGCAATAGGGAGGTTTTTTCTGTTTTCTTTTTATTATTTCCTGAAAGTCCGGGTTTTCTATTGATACCTTTTTATAGCAAATTATTATTATTAGGCGGCTAGAATGTCCCGGGGTACGATCAAAGACACGATAAACGTTCTATATTACAAATGGGCAAACCTTAGTGGAGGATCATATTCTTCCTATAATTTCGTACATTCTGCTGATTTGGCCCAATAATATTAGATATAATGGCATGTACTACCAAAACAGATACCCTGAAGAGGTTTCCTAAATTGAAAGGAAGAAAAAAAAAACAGCTATATTCTGTTCCAAAATTAAAAATTATGAATTTGATTTCCACAAAAGGAGTTTTTGATGGCTCTATATTTTTCTTTCTTTACCTCGTCTTAGGTGGTCTGTGTTTACTCCAAATAAGTGCTTAAGTCAATTTTTCTGCACTTAATTGAATTTGGTTTGTTTGCTCAGCGCAAAAAGTTGACTTAACTTTTTTGGTGTGCATTCTGTTATTCTAAAGTCTAATGAGACTTAATTAATTCAGTTCGGACATGCGGCCCACTAAGAGTTATAACTCTCTCAACGTAGATTTTCTCCATTTATAAAACTTGAAATCCGAGATTTTATTTAAAAGGAACAAAGCGCCGGCTCGCTTGAATCGATCCATGATGGTAAAAAAATGACTTAACTTAATAAGTTAAGTAAAAAAAAAAGTACCTAATGATTCAGTAAATACAAACCTACTTATATTTTTTACTAATTCGCTCAATCAAGGGCCGAACGTTTAAATTTTTACAGCGGTACCCCTTATTACATAATTACAATTTCGAATCATTCAACACAGCCACTGAGAAAGAGGATAGAGAAAGAGGGACCACGGGGCGGGCTGGTGTGCATCCTTCAATACAAAGAACTTTTTAAAAATTTTATTTATCTTTTTAGAAATTGTAAAATTTAATATAATAATAGGTTGGGCAAAAAGAAAAGAAAAGAAGATATGAGGCTGGCATGTGAGTATCCCAAAAACTTTGAAAATTTCAGCAGTCGCATCCCCAAACAATTTTGACTTAACTATTTAAGCACTAATTCTAGTAAGTGCTTAAAATTTCAACATTTAAATTAAGTGCTGAATTTTGATCCGGCTTGATTAAATTAATCAGGGCTCAATTGAACTTCCAGATACTAGGGTCTACAGCGAAAAAAATTAAGTGCTGAAATTTTAAATCCAAACAAATATAAACTTAGTCTTGGACCTCTTTTCTAACATAATAATAGAAAAAATCGATTGAATTAAAATATTTTAATGATTCATTTTGTTAATAAATAAATAAATATCCACGTCGCATCTAACAAAACTAACATGTTAGATTAGAGAATTGTGGCATCTCTCACATGGTATCAAGTGAAAGTTTCGAGATTCCGTGCACATGATTGATGAATAAATAAATATTCACGCCTTATTGAATGAGATTAATCTTTTATATTAAACCGTTATGACACCCCTCATACATTTTGTGATACCATTTTAGTTTATGGTAAATAGTTCTCCAAAAGTAGTACTTAGCCATATGTTGGAAGATGTCAAATGTATTTTTGGATAGGACCGAGGATTAGAGGAGGTTAAGGTCATTAAAAATTGAATAATAATATGTAAATATTGTTAGTACGCCAAATGTTTTTGGAGAGATTGCCTCCCTCAACCTCACTCTCGGTTCATCCACACAGTTTTGGTCGGCAATCTCATCGATATTTCATCAAGTTACCAACTTTTTCTCTGATGCGTATTGATATTATCTCTGTGCATGTTCAATCAGACTATTTTTAGTTGTTCCGAAGCATTATTTGAAAAAAACGAAGAAGAAAATTATAGCATACGCATAGTTTTCACCTTATTGGCGCAAGGCAGCACAGTTTGCTTTTCACCAACTACCGCATAATTTATTTTTTTATAACACCATATAGTATAAGGTCAACTTTCCATTACATTTTTTGCGAAAAGTTAATGTTGTACTATAATGGTGTAAAAAAATTTCGTGCAAGCTGGTTACTTTAAATGGTTAATTGCATCGGTGGTAAAAAAAGTTTCATGAATATTTCAGATTAGTCCAAAATATTTTTTTAGTAACTTGTTGGTACAAAAAGTTTCAAAACCGTTTCAATGTAGTGCATTCCGTCAATTACTTCTGACGCCGTTAACATTTTACTGACGTGGTGCGTCCTATGTGTCACTTTTATTATGTAGAACCAATCATAGTGCGCCACGTCATTTAAGAAGACATAAAATTTGAAAAAGTCCAATAAAAATAGAGAAAATAATAAAAAATACAAAAAATAGTAAAATTTTAGAAAAATAATTTTAAACTTTTACTTTTAATTTAATTTTAAAATAATTTTTATAATTTATAATTTATAATTATTTTTTAAAACTTCTAAAAATAATAAAAAATTTATTTTTAAAACTTTAAAAACTTTAAAACTATAAAAATTTTAAAAATATTTTTTTTTTTTTTCTATATATATATTTTTTATTTTTTTATTTTCTGTATTTTTATTGGACATTTTAAATTTTATGTCATCTTAAATGACGTAGCGGACTATGATTGGTTCCACGTAACAAAAGTGACACATAAGACGCGCCGCGTCAGTAAAATGTTAACGGCGTCATGGACAATTGATCGAATGTACTACATTGGAACGGTTTTGAAACTTTTTGTACCAATAAGTTATCAAAAAAATATTTTGAACCAACTTGAAACATTCATGAAACTTTTTGGACAACCAATGCAATTAATCATACTTTAAAACAAATCGCGCTGGCTCGTGCAAATAAATTGAAAGTTTGTGTTATATGGTGTAATTTTTTGTTCGGAAAAAAATTCAAATTCTGGGCAGCTAGAAGGAATGGAGACACTTCAATCTCAATATAGCATGAATTTCAACCATAATGTGAAAACATTCATTCTTGAAATGAAGTCTTAAACCATAATATGCCACCGCCCCTTTCTCGGACAAGCAATCCCCCCCCTCCTTATTACTGCATGCATGCGTGTACCAAATCGAATAAAAACTATGGGCTTTTCATGCTGGAAGAAAAGAAAGAAAAAGAGCAAGCAACAAAGGAAGAAAAGACACGAAGGATGTCTTGGTCGGATGCAACATCAAAAACTGTGTGGCCATGTTATTGGGAGGCCAGGGTGTCGGTAGTCAACGAGAAGCGTCCCCCACTTCCTCACCCCCTGCCTTTGTCCGCAGTAAAATTCCCGGCAGAATCTCCGGCCGTCACCCGCCGGATCCCGCCAATTCCTCTCACCCGTTTTTCCAACCACCACCCATGTTACGTGCTTGTTCAATGATAATAACACCCACAAAAAGCTTAGCCATATGCGCCCCACTCTTGCCCGTTGACATGCGAAATTTTATTTATTGGATCGAGATCAAAAGTTTGAACTGATAAATAGTGAAATCTAAGCTTCATATATGCCTTTGGCTAGGATTTGTTTGTTTTCGTCCTGCACACAGGATGATTGTCTTCCCATGAATTGGCCATGGGCCTATAAATCATTGATTCGGGATATTCCTAATTTGGAACGGTATAATCCCTTGGTCGTGTATGATCGAAACGTGTAACTTGTGCGGGCTGAGATCTACTACATGTTAGCCATAGGCATATATGATTCTTCAGTGTAGATCGAGCCGCATTACCAGTCAAAAGTGTAAATGGGTTATATAAATAGATTCTCTCTGTCTGAAATAACATGCTGTTATTTTTCTCTGTTTGAAACAACAGGTTGAGATCTACTACATGTTAGCCATAGGCATATGTGATTCTTGAGTGTGTCGAGCCACGAGCATAACCGGTCAAAATTGTGAATGGGTTATATAAATAGATCCTCTTTGTCTAAAATAACAGGTTGTAACGCTCATTATTAAACTTGATGAAGGGATACTTATTATCGTACCGCTAACGGTCAAAGACAATCATAATAACCACATTATCGATGGGGGGAAATGCGAATTCCTATGGGTGCTGGTCAAATTAGATTAGATCGTTGTTGTTGGAATTCTAGAAATGGTCAAAACAAAGTGGTGCATGTCCCGGTCGGTCGTACATGTGATGTGCATTTTTGGTGAACTTCCCCGTTGAGAGATTCTCAATTTTGAAATGGGCAGGGCCCTGCGTCTTTATTTTCTTCCTTCTTTTTTACTTTCATTCCATTTAACGAAAAATCATTTCTGAAGTTCAAACTCAATTAGACGACAGCAAACATGAAACATAATATATGCAAAACAACAGGACAAGAGACGACGCTAATAACATAAACAATCTATTTCGAAAACGATCTATACATATGCGGCTTCGTAAGGATGTCCGAGAGGCAGAGCTATACCCGAAGAGTGAGGTGGCTATGTTAAATTTTATCAACCAGGATGAGGTATGCCACAATGGGATAAATCTTAGGAAGGAGAAGAATCACGGTCAATAACCATATGGAAGGATCCGTTGTTTGCTGCCCTTTTGTTGGTTTTCTTCTGGAAGGGATGAAAAAGAAGGAAAATATTTGGCCGCGGTATTATTTTTTCTATTTCCCGAGAAACACGTAGGTTGTCTAATACAAAGTGGAAAGTTAAACGGGCACGGTGTTCACCAATAAAAAATGAAGGGGCTTCCATAATTTTACTAATAAGAATCAAATATGAATTCTTTAAATTTTTAGACAAGAATATGGGTTACCGCATTACATTTTTCTATGGGCCACAGTAATATTAACATCCTCCATGAGACTTTCTAACATCTTTGGGGCATCCCTTACCGTCGATCTACTATTATTTTTCCCCTCATCGGGGATCGATCGGATGGTCCTGAAGGACATTGGATGTACGATGGTCCCGAGAGTCGACAGAAATTCTCTATGTTTTTTCCTCTTTCACCATATTACATCCGAAAATTAGAGAAATACGCATTTTATCATCACATCTATTGATTTGGCAGAAACAATTCAATTTTCTAACAATCAGTCACTAATATAGTTTTTCTTTTTCTCCTCTTTTTTTACAAGAAGAGACGAGTGGAGGATAGACTTAAGAATGGAAATAAAAAGGTATGGAACGTTCCTATAATAAAAATAAATAATCACATCAGAATGAATCTCTGAATCTTAATTAAGCCAAGGCGAGTGCCATTGTAATGATCACCCTTTTTCAAGCTATTGGACTTCTCGATTAATTTCATCCATTCAACTTTAGTAAATGTTTGGTTAGTACGAGGAAATAGATATATCGCATGGATACACACTCCTATCAAAAATTAAGTTTCGAGATCTAATTCACAAAAATCAGACTTTCGGTAACTCTTTTTTCTTTCTCTTATCATATATCTTTATTAAGTCACGGGTTTCTCTTATATAAAAAAATCAGTTAATTATATACTTGTATATCTATATGTATATATTTACATTTTTTGTGAAAATCTCTTAGTTTGAACTTCAGAGATGGACTAGGCACCACTTATATAGTTTCGAATATCAATCTGAACATATATTGCGAGAATATATATCAAAGATAAATTCAATTCTCCTCCACCCCTAAAATTGGATTTCAAACCCATCCAACTAGTCTACTCAAACAAGTTGAGATATAGCAAATATATTATATTTTAATATTATATTATGTATTATTTTTTCAATTTCAATGAAATCTACGTTTTTAGTTTAATAAAATAAAAATCTAAATAATTAATAAATGAGTATGGATACTCCATAAAGTATCGAATTTGGAACCTTTTGATTATCAAGCGATAACATATGATACTTAAATATACCATCTTTGATTATATATGTGTGTGTGTGTTTAGTAATAAACAAAGGGGTACATATACCTCACAAAATATCAAACTTGAAACCTCTTAATTATTGAGCGACAATGTGTGTCACTGAAATATACCTTCTTTGATTATATATATATATATATATATATATTATCAAACGGGGGCTATCAGCGTAGGTAGCCTACTAGGGAACTTTCCTTTTCTCTAACACTAAGCTCTCTCTATTTGTTTCTTTTATTAAAAAATAATAATAAGTTTCAAATTTATATTACTTGATTATCAAGATTAATTCCCTTTTCAATTTTCAGGTAGATGAAAACATATGTATATTGTATAATTTTCAAGTGGGCTGTGGGTGAAAAAAGCTAAGGGCAAAGTACTCCCAAAAACCTCACTGTTACTTGTCCTGTAGTGTCACTTTTGCAACCTACAAATTGACACCTTCCTCCGCACACTAAACTTATCCCTCTCCTACAACATCCCTCCTTCATTCCCCTCCCCTTCCTTCCCTCTCCTCCGGAACCCGATCGATAATCCCCCTATCTCATGTCCATTCCGCTCTCGATCACTATTCATCTATATTTATCGGTTTTACCCTGATCAGACCATTTGGCCAATCAACCATATATAACACCAACAGTTTGGAGTGCTTTACATTGCCTAGTGAACTTTATTTGTGGTCTTAGCAACAGAAGGAATTGAGATCAGCATCTATGGCGACGGTCGTGTGCCAAGGTCTACACTCATCATTGGTCGACCTTCCACAGAAGGCAGATCCGCCCTTACCGCTGCCTCCATCAATGACACTACGGCTCAAGCTGGCCCCGGCAAAGCCGGCCGACCTCGGTGGCTGGAGCTTCCTCCAGTACTCCCTCGACTCCGGCACCGACAATTCTCCACGACAGGATCAATCGGCCGCAAAGGCAGCTGTCAGTGAAAAAGACGGTTATGCCCCTCCCCCGGCGAGGGAGCCGTTGGTGAAGCTCAGCGACAGGAGCTTGCAGCTGTGCACTGAGAATCTCGGCAGCGAGACCGGTACTGACGTCAGCGAAGAGGACAACATATTCTCCAACGTTAGGAATTCCGAAATCCCCATAAAGTCCCCGACAGCGATGACACGCCAACCCTCCGGGGGCAGGAAGGTAAATCCACCCCGTGAGATCCCGCCACCTTTGACCACGATGAGGGGAGCAGAGACCCTCCAAGTCCAGGCCCACCGGGAGGAAGGCCGTCTCATCATCAACGCCGTCAAGTCGCCGCCCAGACGCCCGCGTTTCGTGGCCGAGCGCACTGATGGCCGGCTCCGGCTCAGCCTCCTCAGGGCCGAAATTCCGGATACCGATAAGGATAGTCCCCACTTGTGCCACCAAGAAGTGATCAACGAATTTCAAGAGAGTGAGTCGTCGGTGGGTGATGATCAAAATCATCCGCCAAGTATAGACACCGAACTGTCCAATGGACCGGTTGAGAGAGTATGTATGAGCAACGAAACTGGGGAGGTGATCGAACTATCATCCATAAACATGGAATCTTTCTCGTTCGAAAAGGAGGATCCTCGAGAAGACGAAGAGATAATTACGACTGGGAAGTTTGTTCAGAGGTCGATTATTAGGATAAGGTGCAATGAGGGGGAGCACGACCACTGCCGTCATCACCATCAGAGCATGATATTGTTGAATTGGGAGCCTCTATGGGTGGCTACCTCTTGAAAACGAATCATACTATTAGTTAGTATCGTGCGTTAATTTTGAACATCTTCCCTATCATTATCATTATCCATTTTTATGTGTAATTTTGCGTCATTTTAGTCGTCTGCCTCGGATGCTAATTAATTAATTATTAATTAATCAAATCATATATCCCCGATGTTGTTACATCTCCAATTTTCTTTTCATTGGAGAAGAAAAGGTGGAATATTTTTCTCTTTTTTTTGGGGGGGAGGGAAGAGTTAGGTAGTTATTATCGTTACGGGAGTCTCCTCAGGTGGTCTCCCACCAGAGTAGCAAGCTAGCCTCTACCCTTGCACGCAACAAAAAACGAGGGAAAATTATGGTAAAATGCAAAGACAGAATTAAACCCGAAAATATCTTACCATCCATTAAAAACGAGGAAAACAGAGCAAAAAAGAAAGAGAGGAGAGAGAATTTTGTATGAGAATTGTACAAAATTACATATAAAACATATTATAGTTCTGAATTGAGGGTGAGTGTCGATAATGCACTAGACATAAATCGACTTTCTTAAACTCAAATGCTTTGCTAGTGTCTATAGACGGGATCCACATGTGGGACCCAGTTTGCATCAATGACTGTAAACAATCCGAGACTCGCTCAATATGACTAGATTCTAATTAATTGTCAAAAGCTACATAGTGGGCGGATGGCAATCGTCAGAAAGCTACTCAGGTCAGGTAGCTTGCATGCAGCATGGGGAAGGTGTAGTACGGCGATGATATGCAAAAGCTGCTAATCTATAAATGGCAATCGTCGAATCTCCAATTTCCTATATTATAAATAGTAAATAATATCAAGACGGGAATAATACAGCGTTGCACATCTCGCCTGGTGACCAAGAGGTCTCAGGTTCGATACCTTGCGATACTACTCATACCCATTTATTAGATATTTAGGATTTCTATTTTAATGCACTAGATCATGAGCCTCTCTTGTAATCGAAAAAAAAAATAGTAAATAGTACATGCCTTCGGTCCAAAATGTCTTATATAAGCAAAAAAAAAAAAAAAAAACAACATGCGATCGGTCTGATATGTACATGGGACGCCTTAGTACGATCGATATATGCATATGTATCTTTGAATGGAGCCTGACACTTGCTCCCAACAACGACATCATAAGTGTTAGGATGAATAGCCATGCACGTGTATCTTCGAATGGCGCCTCACACTTGTTCCCAACGACGACATCATAAGTGTTGGGATGAATATCGAGCATGAGATGCATGATGTCGGATATGAAACTTGCAAATTTGGACATATACTTTAAGCCACGAGAAGCATTCGCATTCACGTAACATTGTTGGTTATTAAGTAGAGGGTTACGAGTAATTTAGGAGATGCAATGACACCTTCTCATAAATAATGCCTAAGAAACTCGTGAAATATCCAAACTCTCTTGCTCAACACTTTTTTCAGGATATACTTAAATATTTTTTGTAATGAATTATGACACCAAGAGCCTCTTTTTTATTTGTGATAATTCAGTGGCAGTAGCTAGTTGAAGGAACACAACAAAGACCTCTCTCATTCATATATCTCTTCATAAAGGACATGTTCTCACATGAGGCTACAGATCATAGATAAGTGCCTTTCGCCAAGGAGATGTCCTTAAAAAGGACTCATTTATTTAATTAAAACCTCTTTGGGACAAGTACGCCGCCAAGTCTCGATCCGAGACTATGGCCTAAATTATCAGTCTCCATGACCGCAGTCACGGACGGACTCCATGACCACGGTCACATGTGCATTGAGCGCAGCCATGGAGCATAATATCTACAGACTGTGATCCGGATGTCACGTGACCATGGTCATGGATCACCTGCATGCCTTAGGATGTGCAAATAAATTTCGGTTTTCACACTCATAACTTTCGTTTCGTCTACGAGAGCATGAAATGTACTAAATAATCCATCAAAATTGCAAGTCGGATGAATTCGCAGCTCTAATTAATTTCTCTACTGCAAGGAGACCACACGATGACAAATAGGATACTATAAACAAAGCCAATCCCGATCCTAGAACAAGCCCAAGGGTTCATAGATCCGGCCAGTCAGAATCACATGATGTGCATGTGAGATTATTGGCAAGAGCTACTCGAACTCATGGGGATTCACATTCAAAGCTATGAACTCTGCTATTATTTTTTATGTGTACCCCAACGTTCAAAAGTTTAACGGCGGCATCTTAATTAATCCACTTCGGGCGAGGTTGCCCTCTAAAGAGTAAGACTCTCCCAATAAAATTCTTTTTTCATTCACAAGGCTTGGATCAAAGACTTTATTTTAGCAAAACAAATACCGAATCGTTTGAATCAATTTTTATTGATTGAATTCCGCTAATTGTCTCAAGGCATAGCCACATTTTATTTTTCATCACTGCACCAACCCTTATGACTCAAAGAAAGATCAAATTAATCAGAATAACCACATATTCACTCAAGTGCTAAAGAGTGTATAAATCGATAGCCAAATGGGGTGTCATGAAATGCTAGTACGAGATAAAAATAAAAGAAATGCTCGATAGATATTTTTCAACGTATTACGGCGTGTTCTTTTAATTAATCTTAGAGACGACCAAGGTCTTCTTTTTTTCTTTTTTTTTTTTTTGTCGATGTTATAATTGAAAGGACTCTTGCATTCAACAGAATTCCGGTCCACTTCATATCGAAGAAATCGGAAGGGAAAAAAGAAAAAAAAAAATAAAGGCCGGGGGGGGGGGGGGGGGGGGGGGGGGGGGGGGGGGGGGGGGGCAGAAAATTCACCTTAGGAATATATAAAGAGGTTGGGACGAATCAGTCTACGTTTCCGGGAAATCTGCAAAAGGCTGAACGAGTACGGGGGGACGATAAACGGTGTCGTAGGCTTACAGGCGGAAGAGCAAGTTGGGCTGTACGTAGTGAGCGAGCATCAACCATATATTCATGATTAGGTCGAGGACCTCTTTTTGTCCTGGAAAAAAAAAAAAGTGCATTGATTGAGCCCTCGAGCCTGGGAAAGCTATTGAAAGGGCGAAAAATGTGTCGTGTGGACATACGTCGTCCATTCGTTTTCAATGAAGATGCCTCTAACAGCTGATTTGGAAGATTTTTGCGATCGTATCTTCATAGATTGACGCATGTGCTGTTTGATTCACTCTCCCTACTTCTTATGGTGCGCATTTACGCATGATGTCAGAGCAGGTTTAAAATTCAGTCAATGCAGTGCACATTTATATATGATGTCGGAACAGATTTAAAATTCAAGAGCGCGAATGATATACCATGTTCGATACTGCAAGAGAGGCAGGCAGACGGATAGCGCCGAAGTTTCTTTGGATTATATGTGTTAAGAGATCTATAACGTGTTTTTTTTTTCAATAATGAGATTACTAGATTGTCTAGTCTATTGATTGAGATTAGTCAATCAACATTCGCGCATCGCCTTAGTCCTAACCACGAGATTCGGTGGATTTTAAATCCCACATTGCAGATAAAGTTCGAATATAACATATTTTATCAACTGCACCATATTTCTTAGTTGAGGTCTTTGAAATTGAAGCAACAGAAAGACACTTATAAGAAACTAATCTCCTGCTTGCAATTACTTTTCGAACTTTATCTAACTCCTGTCCGAATTTCACAAACCATAAAAAAGAAGGATAAAAGATAACCATAAAAACATGAAGAGTTGGCGCGTGTGGTAGGCAAATGTCATATATCCAACTTTTTTGGAGGCTTCTTTTATGGGTTAATGAAAAACAAAATTCACATTTTAATAATTCTAGCGAAATTTTTTTTCTTAATCTAAAAATATACAAATTTTCGATTTGATAATAATTCTAGCACGGTGTCAAGTTTTTCATTAATTTGGACAAAATCGAGACCACAGAGGGCGCCGACGACCCAATCTGGGAAAGGGCACCAGCGACCCCAATTGGGGGATGGTGGCCTGAATCAAAGCCTCCACCTCCCGAAATCAAAAGAACCCTCAAATTGGGGATTCTACCGATTTCAGCGAGTGGAGCCACCTCGGTTATCAACCCTCGATCGGGATTCCCGGCGTCCTCCCCTCGATTGGGGTCACCGGCACCTTCTGTGGCCTCGATTCCGTCCAAATTAACGAAAAATTTGACACCGTGCTAGAATTGTTATCAAATCAAAAGTTTGTGTATTTTTAGATTAAGAAAAAAAGTTCATACTAGAATTATTAAAATGAGAAAAAATTATATTTTTTTTCAGTTATTAACCCCTTCTTTTATTTTCTATATCGAAGGATTATGCTAAGTAATTGCAATTACGTAAAAAAAATTACAATTACTCTCTAGCACTATTATAGCGGCAGAGTCCGATGTAGAATTATAAAAAATATATATAATAATATTACTATTACGTCTTACATTATGATATATATATAATATCTTTGTTATTTTCGATGTTTTCCTTTATTCTGAGCTCTTTTTTGCGGCTGAATTTGTCAATATCCTTTTGCCGAATTTACTGAAAGATTCCGGGAGACAACATGATCTTCTGTGCTGATCAGAAGCCTTCCGGTAATAAATGCCATTCAAAATCCTAAATCTTGTATATCCCCCCCAAAAAAAGAGGTAAATAAAATAAAGTAAGAAAAAAAGAAATGCTTCTCGATCAATGCAATCTTCGCCGGATCCCCCTGTCTATTTTCAAAATGCATGTGACTCCCGTGCTCTATTGCATTGCAAAATATAGTAAATCAAGCGCAGGAGCTAATTGACTAATTATTAATATCATGTTCGTTAAATTGTTTTTTTTTTTTTAATAAAAGAGCATGCATGAGATGACTGATTTCCTTGATATACATGTTCTACTCTCCAAGCCGAATGGAGTACGAAAACATCGTGAATACAATTTAGTTAGAAGGGGACGTGCAAAGAACGAAGCACAAGAGACGGTAATCTCATAACACCGACCCCCCTCAAGATGGGAGTAATTATATGGTCAGGTAGATGATGCGAGAGGAAGAAAAAGAAAAAAAGGAATGTTCAAGTACACTTTCTCGTGTCCATTTTGTCGTCTCAAAGTTGTGTCGATTTCATTGGATTAGCGGTTACTCCTTATCTTCAACAAAAGTGATGCGTTAGAACGAACTTTTAATTTTATAATTTGCAAATACCTCCTTACATGAAAGGGAAAAAAATGTTTAAAGCCATAGAATTGCATTTCCTTTTTAATTTATATATTAAATGCATGATATAATTTTCCTTTATCTTTTTATTCCGGTTCTTGATATTCAGAATCAGAAGTTCACAGCTCTCGACTGATCCAGAACTGAGTTAATCTATTAAATAATAAAATTCTCTCAATTATGAAATTTTTTCATTCACAATTCTTACTTTAGATCTTATTTAAGAGAAAATAATGACAAATTATTTGGACTAATTTATATTAATACTTTTATTTATTAAAATAAATGACATTATCGTAATACCTAATAATGGTTTTGTTGCCAATTGACGTAAGACCTTGCTCTCCTAAAAATAAAATCCACAGGTAGGGGCCATACTGGAGATCATGAAAGACACTGCATAAAGCACCCACGGCTTGATCCGGTCCAGTCTCATCCACAAAGGGTTATAAAGCGCCAATGAGGACGTGCCACGTGTAAATTAGCGTTAGGTATGGCTCAAAAAGAAGAATTAGACGGACTGCATGCCATTTGTCTTTGCCATGGCTCTCCTTAAATTAATTGAAGAAAGGCCACGTTCTAAAACCTTTTGGTCGTCGTTCCGTAGGTACGAAGTTTTCTAATGGTCAAACCACGTTGATATCACAAGCGATAAATTGAGTTTTCAATGAATAAACTCTGTCAGTTTTGAAAGTCATTTAGAATTAATTCGTGAAAATGATCGAGTCCACACTCAAATGAGAATTTAATTCAATCAATTGATCGAGGATATATTGTAAACTCACTAAAGAATGAGTATTATTATGGTCAAAAAGGGTATATAGTGCAAGGACACTGGCCGTTAACCTAGACTAAAAACGTTTTGGATTCAAGTTTGGTTAGCTTCATTATATCATATCGTAGTCTACAAGGCTTAAGCTTAACTTTAATTGAAAATTTTAAAAATACGACTACATTTAGGTACCTTTCTTAATATGATTTCATATATTTGAACTCATATCAAAGTAAATGATGTCTGTTTATGATTAAGTTGACCTGGTGAGATTTTGAACGAAGAAACTTTACTACTGGTCAACTGATCACAGACGAGTTTGATATCTTTTATTATTCATTCGATGAGTTAAAATTTTGTGTTACAATTGAGAAAGAGGAATAGAATGGTGCACTCTTTTACCTGATAATCAAGAGATTTTATATTAGATTCCTGTGATGAGACTATCGATACTCATTTATTAGCTATTAAAACTCTTTTTTCATTGTATTAAACTCACAAACCTTTTTTGTAATCAGAAAAACAAAAGGTCTAATTAATTTCTTATGCAACTTCATATTTATTGTCACGCTTAAGCTGAAACAGTATTTGCAATTGATTCATATCGATCTGTCGATCGCCTTATGGCCTATGGAAGTACCATCATCATCTGCTCACTGGTCCAGCACCAATTAGTCATATCTATACTGTATGGACAATATATAAAAGTAAGAGCTGATAATATGAGGATGATTGTAGTTGTGCCACATTTATATGGAATTGGTCCTTTCACGTCGGTGACTTTTTTGTATTCCATCCAAGTAGGATCAAGACATGTGGGAAACTATTTGATAACAGCTCATTGATAGTTCAGTTCTACGTTTTAATTCCGCATTTTTGGAGCTTATTTGATATTATTAAAAGATAAGTAGGCAATTTTAGGTAGAATTGGGAGGTCCAATAAGTGTTGGCTTAAGAAATAAAATTCGTCCTTGAGAGGATACAAATTGATGTAGTGGTCCATTCCTGTAAATGAGGACATAAAGTTTATTTATGTTGAGAGGGGTATAGTACAGTGTAGGACATTCTTATATATAATTAAGAGACTTTAAATTCGATTTTCGCTAATGATATTTTTTATATTCCTTTATAATTATTTTTATTTATTTACGTAGACTAATGATCTTCTCTTATAACTAGATAAAAAAAAAGGTATTGTATGTTCAATATAAGTTTTAGCACGATAAGGTGCATGCCTTTCATCTAGTTCAACCTAATTGTAGTGTTATATTAGCTTTTTCTCGTATTTTTCTTTCAATGGGAGCTTTTTCTCACAATTTTTTTTCTACAAGAGCTTTTTCTCGCAATTGATTGTAAGTAAGGTGTAAAATTCAAGACTTTCTTTCATTAAAGGCGACGAGCAAACATATGATATTGCAATATTACAGCATTCGACGTAAGTTTCATGCAATTGATTGGTCATTTATTAATTACTCTACCAAATGCTTCATACAATACCACACACACACACACACACATATATATATAATAAACATACAGTATTATAACATTCAACATAAATTTCTCAGTTCCCTACTTTTTTCGTCTTTTTCCTCCCTCACAAACACACTGTAATTGGATATTGTTATGTTTTTCATAAAAATGTAAAAGCAAAATAAAAATGGTGGCAAAAATATTACATCAACATATGCTTTTTCCAATCTTTTATATTCCTCTTTTAGAAAGTAACCATTATTGTTACCTCCACCGACAATTCTTTTAGTACTTATTATTATATTAATCTAAAGCTAACTCTAAATCTAGATACTATAAAAATGCATTTTTTTCCCTTTTTAGTGAACAAAGTTGCATCTTTTTAAGCATTTTGGGGAGAGTATATAAGTTTTTCATATTTTTACAACCTTTTCTAATTTTATGCTATTTTAATAATTTATTTAATTATGTTATATATTTTAATATTTATCAAATAAAAAATAAAAATATAGATATTTTCTCCATACATATATCACGTTTCACTAAACGATTTAAAATTAAAAAAAATATTTTCTAATTTATTAAAAAAATGAATGATCTTTTATGTGCTCGATCCCTTTCATTACCTTTCTTATTAAAATACAAAAATGCGAAAAACGAAGAATATGTTGATTTTTCACCTCCTATACTTTTTTTTCTTAGTTTTATATTATTATTAAAAAAATTTCATCTCATCTCCTAAATTCATTGAAATCCTAACCACTAGTTTAAATGTGCATCAATATATGTCGATCTTAAGAGAAATTTTCTTTTACATTCAACATTATATTTTCTATCATTAATCTGGTTGTTGCTTCTTAATCGTCTTTGTGCTTTATTTTGTTAATATAGGAGATTTCAAGTTAAATGTACCAATATTATAATGTAAATAAACCAATATGCAACCCGTACGAGTACGGGCAACCTACCTAGTATCTAGCTTAAATTTATTTTGCTTTAATCCTACCATAGAATTACCTCTTTTTTAGGTTGAATTGTCCTATTTTCTTTTACCAAATTGAAAAGTGGAAGAAAAGGCCAAAGCGAGAAAGCCAAATCTAAATTTGCCCTTGATATGGAGCTTTTCTCGTCTGGTTTTCGAGCAGAAAATAGAGGGCAACCCCTTTATCTATAGTCTATCTATAACTTTTCCAAAAGCTTAGCTAATTAATAAATGCAAAATAAAATATATCAAGGCCTACGAAATACGAATACTTTCAAAGAGGATATTCATGAGAATCATCTGCGAATCTCTCCAATCCCTCCTTTCTCCCCCGAATGAGTGTCAATATGGCTGCCCCCCATCACGCTCGTGAATCATATCATTGATCACATCTTAGTATGTGTTTCATCATCCGTACACAACATTAATCAATATTCACGCAATTTGTCTGCCCATAGATGCGGCACGCATCCTCAATTCCCCTTTTCTTTTTTTTGTCAATTATAAAGAAGATTCATGGATTTAGTAAATGAAAAGGATATGAAAAAAAAGGGATTGCAAATTGTATATCTAAATGAAATAGTATTGTTAGATTGTTTGATGGTATAAAATTAAGGATCATTTGTCTCTATATCAATGAGAAAATTCTGGCCATATAGGATATAATTGTGCATTTTCACCTATCAACTTCAGCGTTTGGTTGACTATAGATCGAGCTCTTTGAAAATTTAGTGAAAATTTAAGAGAATCTCGATCATTCACGTCAAGAGGAACATTTTTTTTTCTTTTTCCCTTAATTCGATTTAGCACTTCTATGTAATTGATATGGGAAATCTATTTGTGCATGTCATGGAGGCCCTCCTTGTCCCCGAATATTCACCTGTCAATTTTCGTCTGATTTTCCAATTGGCCCTAGCTTTGCCCTATTTCTTCCCTTTATTGTAAAGATTTTTTTTCCCCCCTTAAGATGCCTTCCTGAATTCAAAATTTCAAAGGAAAAAAGAAAAAAGAAAGAAAGGAACATTTGAAAGTTACAAATGGCATTATTGTTTGTGGAAATCCAACCAACAATCAAATTTGATGATAAGCTTGCTTTGGCACCATAATTTTGACATGGTCGGAGGGAACAATGTGGATTTCCTTTTCAGATTCATGACAATTAATAATGATATTTTGTGATTGGGAAAAACATTTGGCAATTCATGCATGAGGAAACATAGCCGGCCCTCACCTGCGGGATTATTCCTCCTTATTATTCAACAACCCCGTCCCTTTCATGTGATTAATTGTCTTCAATTCCACTACAAACAATGATTTCTTCTCTAAATCATGCTTCTTTGACTTCAATCACACCACAATAAATAAATAGATTTATCAATTTATTTACCCTATCTAATTGAGACGGAGTTAATTACATATTTCTAATCTCTTGAAAAACGCAAGGGAAAAGCACCGGGGCCAATCATTCTTCGAATAATGACATATCAGTCGTATGTGACGTACGGCGGCGTACATAATAATCTTTGTTGTGACCAACTTGGATCCTCGGAGGAAAAGGGATAAATTTCTTTCTTTCCTAAAGTGAATAGTTATACATAGATTGATCGAGGCTCAATACGTTCAAATAGAATTAACACAGTGAGGAAGCAAAGAGGAGTATGAAGACTCCATTGATGGCATCTTCTCGCTCATGCCAAGAGCCTCTTCCCTGGTTTACAATACAGAAATATATAGTGAATTCTAGTTGATGGGATACTTATTGATCAGGGCCAAGCTCATGTGATTAAGCGTCGTCTTTGCTTTTATAACACCGATAATTAGCCTTTTTTAATTATAATTCTTTTTAATGAGATTCAAGATGTTTTCAATCTACTGTGTAATTAATTGAAGAGGCTCCGGCGGCATTCCCTCTTAAAAAGTCAAAGACAGATGGAAAGTGAGACAATTTCATAATTCACCAAACCTTTCACAATCAAAATGAAGCCGACAGTCCATTCCTTTTGCTGTGTTCACGTCCATCGACATCCTCTTCCTCCCCAATCTTGGGGCTCACCTCTTATCCACACGCATTAGTTGACAATTCCTTTCACATTTCTTAACCACTTGCACTTAACGTTAATCCTACCAACGAGATGCTATCTGCGCTGTCGATAAAACCGTGAACCACAAGTTGTGATGGACCACATGCACCGGGTTACGATATAACGTCAGGAGATGTAGATGCTTATGTTGTGGTCTGTCGTACTATCTCCTACTCAGAATCAATGCCATATATGTGAAAAGGCATCTTCATCAGCCCGTAGACATTGGGTAACAATAGATAAGATCCATAGACAGGATTATCAGGAAAGTGACTAGCTACTGTCCTTACATAACTGATTGATGATTCTACTTCATGGTTTAAAAACATCGTCGCGGAATACAATCTCTCCTAGTTCTTTCTATGTTATGTGTTTCATCTGCTCGAGTAATTTTAGCAGAGGAAGAAAATCAACTACTACACCATACAAGAGACGGCATCGGGGCCAAAAGTTATAGGAAAAGCTCTTCGCAGTCGAACATTAACTCATTCTCGTATTTCTTCAAAACAAACCTCTCTTCTGAGGTTATGATACTTGTGACTGAACATTTCTTGTCCGAAAATGGTTTCCTGCCTGTCCTTCCAGCTCGATGAAGATAATCGACAGCAGTCCTCGGGAGATCGAAGTTGTAAATATGAGTTGTTTCTGGAAGGTCGATTCCTCGGGCGGCTAGATCTGTTGCCACAAGAAGATAGGCACCTTTCTGCCTTAATTCCTGCAATTGAGAAGGACATATAAACATGAAACTTCCCTCAACTCGGAAGGTAGAATTGAAAAGTGTAGAAGTTAGATCTTCAACAGAATAATTGCCAGTAACAGTAATTTTCTCAAGGAAAGAAAAATCTAGCTTTTTAAGCTTCACCTCCTGGAAATCACAAACTTTTACTGATCTACGGACAGAGGGGAAGAGAAGATTCAATGTCACACGGCAATATGTGCTTACCAACAGAGAAGCTGCCCGGGAATTGAAGTTCATGTCTTCTTCTAGAAGGAGGATATCTGAAGAGCATTGATATGAACTCCTCAAGAATTCCAACAAGAGAGCCGTTGGTGGTGCATTCCCAGCCTTTTTTGACTTCTCAGACTACAAGCACCAGAAACAGAAGAATTCAAAGGAAATAATGGCTTTCTTCTTTAACACACAAGCGCCAATGCAACCCATTGGACAAGCTGCATCTTTAGGATTATTTCTTAAGCCTGATACAATGAAAACGGTAGAAATGACGGCATCTTTGCTAGAGCAATCAAGGGCATTTCAATTGCGACTCTTGCATGCTGCCCGTTCAGGGAAAACAAATAAGAGGAATAAGCATCCCTCCTTGAACTTACGCAGCAGTATACATTTTTTATTCCTGTTACCTGTAACTTAAAAATGTCCTTTCATATTCGTTTTTCTTCGAAAATGGTCCAGTCCCATTTCACCCATCAAAAGACAAAAAAGACCCTCCAGTCACCATAAAAACTGCAAAACCCGCTTCTCCAAGGCTAGACCTAGCACCAGTCGAGTTTTTCAAGACCTAATTAGGTACATCTGAACCTCAAAAAGAACTTCTTGTCAGAATGAAGCGCGCGGCAGCAGCCTTGCTGTGGCACCTTGGCCTTAGAGCAGAGGCAACTCTGCCATTGCTCTGCACATTGACCTAAGGCCAAGGAAGTGCTGGTCAAGGAATGTAGGTACCATCAAGGCCAATATGGCCAAGAAAAACAGCCCAAATGGACCT
This sequence comes from Punica granatum, assembly GCF_007655135.1. NCBI lineage: Eukaryota > Viridiplantae > Streptophyta > Magnoliopsida > Myrtales > Lythraceae > Punica > Punica granatum. The sequence continues at coordinate 12,923,414 of NC_045131.1, read as the reverse complement.
GGCGGCACTTAGGCCTCGAGAAGAACCGACTGGCATTGGTCAAGATCACCTCATCAGTTGAGTATCCTAGTGTGGTAGAGCTCCTGCCCTACCCAGTCACCTTCCCTTTCTTAGAATATAGTATTCTGCATATTTTATTTAATTTTTTAAATTATTTCAATGAGGGTCTTTTAGTCTTTCCCATTCGATTCACTGTTTTCCATTATGTTCCAACATCACTAATCTCTATCAACTCCTTTATGCATCAACTCCATCTCACGCCACAAAACATGCTGCAAGAAAGTTCGAAAAAGCCGAAGAAACAAGAGTATACCTGCTCATTAACAAAAATAATGCCAGACTCAGGGGCATCAGATTTTATTAAGGATAGCAAGGTTTCATGTCTCTTGTTCTTGTGACATATCTGAGAAGGACAGAAAGGTATTAAGATACATAAAACTTGGCAAATCACAAGAGTTCACTGACAGCAAAGAAAAGGGCTCACTATGAATTGCACGCTCTAATATTCTTACCATGAATCTGTGATTTAGAGATGAAGGCATCGGCTCTACTGGGTTGACATAAATATGAAGTACATCACTCTGTAACATTAAAATCAAATTTTGAGATAAAATAGGGGAGCATTTCAATTATTTTGTCGAATACACATTAGGAAATGATTACAGCGACCAACCTTTGTCCATTTCTGTTGGATGCAGTCATGTAAGAATCGTCTGTGCTGGGGGATGGATGCACTCGCTAGGATGGTCTGACGGTTATTGCTTGACGAGTAAAAGGTTAGAAGCTTCCGGAGAGAGCTTACTTGTTTGGAAGAATTGAACATAAAATCAACCTGTAGATAATAAACTTAAACACGTGAATGCCTACAAAAGGATACCCAGAAATAGGAGTATAAACGAGTCTAGCCGAGCCCAAATATACAAGGTTTAAGCTTGGGCTTGGCTCGTCAAACAAATCAAAGGCTTGGGCTTGGCTCAGCCAATGGGCCATGTTCAGTAGAAAAGTCAGGCTTGGGCTCGGCTCGGCTCGGGCTTAGGCTTGAGTTCGGGCCCGTTTAGGGTTAAAAAAAAAGACTACAAACTAAATTATAAAACAACAATATCATACAAAATGTAATTGAAAAAATACCAATTACGACTTGATAATACTCAAATTCAAATCACATGGAGTTCAATTAAAATACTACGTTTGATAATGATGATGGTGATGACAAAAGCTCGTTTAAGCTCGCAAGTTTCGCGAGCTGAATACTATTAAGCTCTGCTCGGCTCGTTTAACTAGCGAGCACGAGCCCGAGCTGAGCTCGAGCTTAATAAGAACGAGCTGAACTCGAGCTTTCGTTGAGCCGAGCCCGAACCGCTCGCGAATAGTCTCGTCTCATTTACACCCCTACCCAGAAAGAAGCACCTCAAGATTTGTGCAATAGCACATATGGTAGCATGGGTGGAAAAGAAAAGCAACGAATACATATATACCAGTAAACAAATCACGTGCTTTGCAATCTTATTATTTTACATAATGAAAGCTCTTAGAATAAAAGATAAATGCATGAATAAAAATATCATACAATATTGTTCACCAAAAATTTTAAAAATATCATATAGAAATCTACAATTTTTAATCGTCTCACAAATCTCAATTTTATTTGTTTTGAGCATGAACTTTTTAATATTTAATCAATTGATTAGTACTTAATTCAAATATCATAACGAAAGATGAAAAATATTGAAGGGAATATACAACAAATAAGCTATCTAACTCGATATGTAGCCAAACGATGCGCATAAAATATAAAATGCACCTCACATTCTAGATTTAGAGGCGCCAAAGACGTTTTCCTTTTTTTTTTTTTAAGTAATCAGTTCTAGGCAGCGATTCCATTAGACAATAAATTTCCTATCTCTCACTCAGATTTTTGGATGATTTTACAATAATGATTTCTGGCGGGGGATAGTTCACTTATAGAATGCTAAAAGGCATTATAGAAAAGATATAACCCGAAAGATGTGTCTCAATCAAGACTCTTTGTAAAGGACATATCCTTATGAGATACACTTCCCCTATTCAATGTACTTAGCAAATTTAATACAATTTTGTGTAGAAAAACACAAATTAATTTCCAATTTTTATTTTCTAAAGGGATAAATCATCTGCTGTCTAGGTATGTTGATACATTTTAAGGGTGGAGTAGGAAATCAAAATTTAGCCAAATACATTGAAAGGGCAAAATGTGAATTATGAAGATCAAAAAACACCTTCTGGAGCTTCATATTTCTATAACAGGAATGGATAATATATAATCACCCGTACCACTTCACAATTTTGTCAGCACTATGATAAATAATATAAGCAGGCTTTCAGATAAATTATATTCACTTGTATGTGTGATCTTTACCTCATCAACAACCAGAACTTGAAGAGATTCAAGCTTAAACACCAGCTTTTCCAGCATTTGGCACAAACTCCCAACAGTAGCCACAACTATTGGAGGAGGCTCTGCCTGAGAATCAATAAAAAAAAATGAGATTGCGTCTGCAACTGCCACTAGGTTTTTTTTGTTTTTTTGGACCACAACTGCCACTAAGTTGACTATTCGAGTTTGCAAAAGCAAAAACCCTAATATTGAAGTCATTCAATGGAGTAAGGCATTCCCAACGAGAAAAAGACTGGTGTTTGAGAGAGAGAGAGAGAGAGAGAGAGAGAGAGAGAACCTTTAGCCAACTTTTATGTCGTCGTAACATGCCTCCATCCAAAAGAGCCATGACCGTACAAGATTTCTGCTCCATCTCCTCTTCCATAGGCTTCGCAGCTAATAAGCGTGCAACTTTCGTTACCTAATGACAACAAATGGAAAAGCTGATGATCCATAAAATTGACTATATATCTAAATATTTTACTCCCCTAGTCCCACGGCATTCCTCTAAATCAATATGGCATGCTCCATACGAGAATCTTGATGACAATTTGATAAAACAAAATGTACATATAATAAAAACTTACTTGAATACCAAGTTCTCGTGTTGGCACAATTATCAATGCTTGCACAGCTGATCTTTGGGTGTTTATAACTGAAAATATCAATAGCAGGTACGTGAGTGTCTTCCCAGAACCTGTCTAGAGACAAAGAAGAGTGACACAGGCTTATTAGTTCAAATGTTCTTTCACTTTTGCATTAATCAAAATAGTATTTCTCAGAGCATCCTGAATCGATGATCCTTAAGTTATCAGCTGTGCACTTTTGAAAGCTTGCCAAATCCCATGATATTAAGGAAGGAAATATTTGTGTGTGCTTTGCAATTTCCTTTGAACAACAAAACTAACAGGTGTGAGCGTGCAGCGCACATTTGATAGCTTTATATGGCGAAAATACTCAGATATTCATAAGAAAGAAAGTGAACTATATCCAGACGCGAAGAAAATCAACCAAATGATAATAAATAATGAATTCTCAAAGAAGTGAATTTATCTAAAGAGTCGGATAAGGGGCTGCATCCATCAACTTCCACCATTGTATAGCCCACCAAATTTTTATATCGTAAGAATCCTTAATGCAATAGAAAGCCTACTATCTTTAGTTAAAGAACTTACAGCCCAAAGAAAATTTAATAAAACCAATCTTACTGAATGAAAATAAAAAAACACATAATCTTTTCATCAAGACCACTAGTTAGTTAGAACTTAGAATACGCAACTGAGAGCTTTCTTATCAAACTTGGATGATTTTAAATCAGCTTTTAGTTTCCTCAGTAATTCATTCGTAGCTTACTATTTTTCCAGATACATCAATCTTGGATAAAAAGAACGTGAAACCGAATAAGCAGTGACGTGACAGATGAACCTGAGCATGGAGAATACAATCCCGTCCAGAGAATAAAGCAGGCAAGGCTTGCCTCTGCACATCAGTAGGTACAACATACCCAACTTCTTCCATTCTGCAGGGATCATCACATTATAAGCACTTTGTAACTGTTCCAATAACATCTCGATCATGAAAGCAGATACAGATCAATGTTTTATCATGAAGCTGTTTCCCTATATTCAAGAAAAACCTTCTTTTTTTATTTCATCATGCTATTACATACTTATACCTGCAAAATTTCTAGCTAACCGCAACAACCACTCCATTACTCGATTCTTACAGGGACAAAGATATATTCAATGGAAACAACGTTTGATAGATTATAATCAACAAAGAGAACCGAAACGGCCTGAATTACCGAAACTTTGCCATATATTGTCAATTGGGAATGGTAATTCTAACCGACCTTTACGTCGGTATCGAACAGTAATGCTTCACTGGAATCATCAATCAGTATTCAAATTTCATTCCCAATTGGTAATGCCTCGAGTCGAGATAGATTGAGCTTGCCTGCGCAATACGTGATCCGGAACATGACCAGTGCAGATTTGCCGAAGCGAATGCGCGTCTTCTCCGACATCATGTTCGATTGGGGCGGAAGAGGGGCTGGCAACGGCCCTCAGAGGCCTGCAGAGGGAAGCCGAGCTAAGGAACTGACTCGGCCGAGGAGCGACGGAGGTTGGGAGCATTGAAGTAGGATTCTGCGGTTGAAAGAGAGAAGACGAGAGACTCGGTTTCGCCATGGCAGAAGAGGTGAGCAGAGCAGCTCTGGTGAGAGAAGCCATTGTTGAGCACAGCTCACTGTGACGGAAAGAAGGGAAACGGATAACATCGACGGCGACGGGCTAATAACAGAAGCGTAAATTTCCCGTTAGTCCCTACATTTCTGATTTTGTTAAATTCGATCCTTATATAAGTCTTATGCCTATTTTGGTTACTGTAGTTTCGGTTTTGCGCCTGTCTTAGACCTTGTAGTGTATTAATCTATACATAAAATGTAATTGCCCGAACATTCACCATTCTTCGCCATTTATATAAAATCTTCAAATAGAGGTGTCTCATTCAACGACTCTTGGAATATCATATTTAATATATTTCTATAGCTTATCATCATCATTATTGTTATTGTAATTCTTTGCCATTTATACAAAATCTACAAATAGAGATATTTCATTTAACGACTCCTGAAATCTCACATTTAATACATTTATATAACTTTTTATTACTACTACTACTACTATTTCGTAAGCCCATTATCAACTTAATGGGATAATTGCTGAGAAAATATTTTATTATAATTATGATTATAAAATGGATAATTTATTGGATTATCTTTATTATTATCATCATCATCAAATAATAATTACTTCTTCTTTGAAAGTCTAATATCAAATGAGATAATACTATTTTATAAATCCGTTTTCAATCAAATGGAATAATTACTGGGGAAATATAATTGTCAGCACCCCATTTTGGTCCACCGGCTCCAGATGGGTAAAATCGTCATTTCTGTCATCTGTATGAGGGAAGTATTTTCAACTGATCACGCGAGCATACACGATTTCAAAAAATTGGACATTTTCCTAGCTCGACGCCAATTTTGCAATTTTTCATGGAAATACTCTACGGGGCGTCTTCGAATTTCACGTGCATCAATTTCAATTTGCAGAACTCGGGACAAAACTCGAGGCCCTAAAAAAATATTTTTTATGCACAATATTGATCTCTGAATTTTTCTGAATGCAATGGTCGTCTCGGGCCATTTTTCAGATATCTAATTGCAAATACGAGAATTTTAATCTCCACCCGAATGGATGGCGAACATCGTACCTGTAGAGAAAAAGGATGGCGGAGTTCGAGTCTGCGTCGACTATCGGGATCTCAACAAGGCTAGCCCCAAGGATAACTTCCCCCTGCCCCACATCGACATCTTAGTCGATAACACTGCACGCCACACGCTGTTCTCCTTCATGGATGGCTTCTCCGGGTACAATGAGATTCGGATGGCTGACGAGAACAAGAACAAGAACAAGACGACGTTCATCACAATGTGGGGCACAATCTGTTACCGGGTCATGCCCTTCGGCCTAAAAAACGCCGAGGCAACATACTAGAGAGCTATGGTCACATTATTTCACGACATGATGCATAAAGAGATCGAGGTCTACGTCGACGACATGATAGCCAAGTCTAAAGAAGGAGATGATCACCTCGTTAATCTAAAACGCCTCTTCGATCAACTCAAGAAGTACAAGCTTCGGCTTAACCCAGCAAAGTGCACATTCGGCGCCAAATCGGGGAAACTGCTAGGATTTGTAGTCAGCGAACGAGGCATCGAGGTCAATCCCGATAAAGTTAAAGCGATCAGGGAGTTACCCCCTCCATCGACGGTCCGCGAAGTACAAGGTTTCTTAGGACGGCTGAACTACATTGCACGTTTTATCGCAAACTTGACAGACAAATGTCAACCGCTCTTCCGCTTGCTCCACAAAAATGCAGCGATCAAGTGGGACGAAGAATGTCAGGAGGCCTTCGACACTATCAAGGCATACTTGGTTCAGCCCCCGGTGTTGGTCCCACCTACTCCAGATCGTCCTCTTGTTCTCTATCTAACAGTGTGCCGGCAATCCCTGGAATGCATGTTAGGACAGGAAGACGAGTCCACGCACGCAGAACACACCATTTATTATTTAAGCAAAAAGTTCACCGAATGGGAGTCCAACTGCCTGGAGATTGAGAAGATGTGTTGCGCGCTAGTGTGGGTCATGCAGAGACTACGACAGTACACGCTTTACCATACCATCCGCTTATTGTCAAAAGCGGATCCCCTCAAGTACCTACTCGATAATCCATCCTCCATGAAAAACATTGCAAAGTGGCGCTGTCAGCTGACGAAGTACGACATCGAGTATGTGCCCCGCACGTCAGTTAAGGGACAGGCAATTGCGGATCACTTAGCGGAGTTCTCAATCGAGGATGATACGCCAATCAACTCCGACTTTTCGGACGAAGGAATTCTCCAAGTGGACAGTGAAGAGAACAAACTCGCATGGACGATGTATTTCAACGGCGCAGTAAATTCCACCGAGTCTGGCATTGGTGCAGTGTTGATATCCCCCGACAGACGCTACTATCCGATTGCAAAAGGTCGATTTTCCCTATACTAAAAACGTGGCCGAATATGAGGCATGTATCCTCGGCCTGCAAGCGGCGATCAACTTCAAAGTGAAAGAACTAGAAGTGTTTGGGGATTCCATGCTTATAATTTTCCAGACGTTGGGGCAATTGAAGACGAAGGACGTGAAGCTAGTGTCATATCACGAGTATCTCGAGGAATTAGCGGAGAACTTCGAGAAAATCTTGTTCACATACACGCAGCGCATCAAGAACCAGTTCGCAGACGCACTCGTGACGCTCGCATCCATGGTGAGCATCATGAAAGAAAACCTCATCGAGCCCCTCAAGATCAAGATTGTCAAGGGCCCTATTCATTGCGATGCAATCGAGGCAACCGATAAACAGCCGTGGTACGAAGACATCAAACATTTTCTGCGAACCGGCCAATACCCGACATTCGCCAATCGGCACGACAGAAAAATACTTTGGTGGCTCGCATCACATTACTTCCTGAGTGGAGAGGTTCTTTACCGCCGTTCCTTTGATGCCACACTACTTCTGTATGTCGACGAAAGCGAGGCACGACGCCTTATGGTAGAGATATACAAGGGGAGTTGTGGGCCCCACATGAGCGGACAGATGCTCGCCAAGAAACTTATGCGTTTGGGTTACTTTTGGTCCACCATGGAGACTGACTGCGCCAAACACGTAAGACACTGCCACTTATGCCAGGTCTACGCTGACCAGATCAAAGCACCTCCCAATGAGCTACACCCAATGGCAGCCCATTTGGTCCTTTTCAATGTGAGGCATCAATGTGATCGGTCCTATCAATCCCAAAACATCTAACGGACACCTATTCATTTTGGTGGCAATTGACTACATCACTAAGTGGATCGAGGCCATAACACTCGCTTCAGTCGCCGCAAAGGCCGTGGCACGTTTTCTCAAGTGCGACATCATCGCCTAATACGGAGTCCCCGCGACAATCATCACGGACAACACTAAGAACCTGAACAACAAGATCATCGAGGAGCTCCGCGAGCAATTCAGAGTGCAGCATCGCAACTCCACACCATACCGTCCCCAAATGAACGGTGCGGTGGAAGCTGCGAACAAGAACATCAAGAAGATCATCGAGAAAATGATGGTGACATACAAGGATTGGCACGAGATGCTCCCTTTTGCGCTTTTAGCGTACTGAACATCTATCCGCATTTCAACTGGGGCAACCCCATACTCCCTAGTCTACGGCATGGAAGCAGTGCTCCCAATTGAAGTGGAGATCCCCTCCATGAGGGTCCTCGCCGAGTCCAAGCTCGAAGAAGCAAAATGGGCGAAACAACGCTACGAACAGCTCAATCTCATTGACGAGAAGCGACTAACAGCGCTCTGCCACGGCCAATGCTACCAACAAAGAATGGCCCGAACGTTCAATGCAAGAGTCCGCCACCGCGAGTTCAATCCCGGTGACCTCGTCCTGCAAAAGGTTCTGCACATTACACCTGACTCCCAGGGCAAGTTCGCATACAAGTATGACGGGCCCTTCGTCGTTAAGGAAACCTTCTCCGGAGGGGTAATTATCTTAAGCGACATGGACATGACCGAAAACGTGCTCCCAGTCAACGCCGATACCCTCAAAAAGTACTATCCCTGATAGTCTTCTTCGTCATTCTGCAGCTTCTTCATGTCCCCACAAGCTGCAAGTCACACTTCTAACCTTTGCCTTCTTCTGTATTCTTCAGGCTCCACACCAGTTTCACCTCAACACATTTTCTGTTATCAGCACTTATGCCATCTCCATCAAATTCTTCCATATAAGATCACCTTTGAGAGAAAAAGAATAATTTTCCCGCTAAGTCGAAAACCTCTTCGAGGCGGCCTTGGCAAAAGTTAGGGAACGAGGGGCATGGCTTAAAATCCCGTAAAGGGGAGCCGTGGCAGAAGGAGAGCATAAATCAAATCCTCGTTAGACTGAAAACCCGCAAAGGCTGTCTAGGCAAAAGTTAGAGGAACCGAGAGGTGCAATCGGACCCTATCCTGGGCGGTCGTAGTAAAAGGTGAGCATTCATGATAGAAAAGTCGAAATAAAAATACTCCGCTAGGCCGTCACGCGTTTTGCGGCCTAGGCAAAAATTAGGGGCAATTGTCGGCTCGACCACAAAATAACAACAGCACTCCGCGTGAAGCTACAACAAGTAGTGGTTCAGCAGTTTTCAACGCAAACAAACTCTCTTCGACTCTTCAGGCTCAACACACGCCTCGAAGTGGGATCAAATCGCCGTATCTTTATTTGGAGGATCCCCAAAGATCCCCCCTTTACCTCCATGCCAAAACTCCGCGGGTCATGCTCGCCTAGCAAAAATATTTCCTCTAAGTCAAGTGCGCGTCATATTCAGGGATACGGCCACCCCCAAGCGGTCACCAAATTCAAATTCCCAAAACATCATTACATAGATTCCTTTGCATATCGCAAATTTCAGCAGTTTTATACGACTAACAACGACTGTTAGTTATCATTTTTCTGCATACAGGCGCGAACGTATGGACCCCGAGAGGCGTCTCCTCTTAATGGACTCATGTTTGCCTCATATGATAGGTCACAGTCTCGACCCATGCGAAAGGCACTTAGAGAAGCACACACCAACGTAACCAAACAAGTCCACGGGCATGCGACCGTCGCAGGGCACGTTTATCACTACATCGTTTCAGCATAATCCCAGCTCAACACCGAACGGATCACCCTCTCTGGCGCCCTACACTATTCCAGAGCATTGACTCTTACTCTTGCACCTACTATTTTCTGAACTTCGCGTCTGCATTTACTGCTTTTCGGACTTCACGTCCACATATACTGCATTCCGGACTTTGCGTCTACATTTACTGCTTTTCGGACTTCGCGTCCACATATACTGCATTCCGGACTTCGCGTCTACATTTACTGCTTTTCGGACTTCGCGTCCACATATACTGCATTTCGGACTTCGCGTCCACGTATACTGCTTTTCGGACTTCGCGTCCACGTATACTGCATTCCGGACTTCGCGTCTACATTTACTGTTTTTCGGACTTCGCGTCCACATATACTGCATTCCGGACTTCGTGTTCACATTTACAGCTTTTCGGACTTCGCATCCACATTTATTGCTTTCGGGATTTCGCGTCCACATTTATTGCTTTTCGGATTTCGTGTCTCCATTTACTACTTTTCGAATTTTGCATCCGCATTTACTGCTTTCACGGGCTTCGGCTCCTCATTTATTGCTTTACGGGCCTCGGCCCAGCATTTATTGCATTGAGTTACAAATTCACGCTTTCCCGCCTCCTTGCCCTGATTCCTTTATTTTTCTCGCTCACAACAGGTCTGCGCTTACACAGCTTACCCCCATACATCCAAAACAATGGAACAATTGGCTATTAGGATGATGTCCAGACGGTCGCCAGGACCAAACGGTGTGCCTCTCATAAATCTTTAGCTGCATCCTCTATCCGAGCACGCAACCAAAGATGGGCAAGCTGTCAGTACCCCATTTTGATCCACCGGCTCCAGAGGGGTAAAATCATCATTTCTATCATTTGTATGAGGGAAGTATTTTCAACTGATCACACGAGCATACACGATTTAAAAAAATTGGACATTTTCCTAGCTCGATGCCAATTTTGCAATTTTTCAGGGAAATACTCTACGGCGCGTCTTCGAATTTCACGTGCATCAATTTCAATTTGCAGACCCGGGACAAAACTCGAGGCTGAAAAAAATATTTTTTATGCACAATATGTATCTCTGAATTTTTCTGAATGCAATGATGGTCTCGGGCCATTTTTCAGATATTCAATTACAAAGACGATAATTTTAATCTCTATACGGGTAAAATTTGAATTTTTAATCCCTTAAAAAAAAGGCTTTCCTTGTCATCCCTTCCCGCCCATTGCTTATTCCGTTTCCTTTTCTTCTTCTTTCCTCTTTCTTTTTTTCTTCCTTTCTTTTCCTTTGATCAGACCTGCGATTTTCTTTCCTTTTTTCGCAACTCTCCAACTAAAATTTCGCCCATCTCCATTCCTTTTCCTTTCTTCTTCTTCCTCACGAAAAAACCCTAACGCTTCCTCATCGAGAAACCCTAGCCGCCACACTCTCCTCCTCTTTTTTCTTTCTTCTTCTTTTCGCCCGAATAAAAGGAAATCGAATGGAAAAAACTAAAAACCCTAGCCGCTCACAGATCAGGATTCCTCAACCGCAACATCCCTCTCTCACATCCGACACCCTTAGCTCACGGACCCCCAGCTGGTTTTCTGGCAGTTCACTTCTTTTTTTTTTTTCTTTTTTTTTTCCCTTCAGTTAACCCAAGACCCCTCTCTCGCCCGGCTCCACAGCTCCCCCTGTCATCCTCCGTCATTGGTTGCCCTCGCTGCCCCCAAGATCATCCTCGAGTTCCCCGAGTTGCTACCATTGTTGCTGAGCTTTTGTACTCCTCCTGCAAGTCCTCGTCCCTTTTCTAAGGCTGTGTTGTCGCAGCTATTTCTCCAAGCCCCACCGAGCTCCTGGCACTCCACTGTTCGCTATCGCCCTTTCTTTTGGTTTCTCTTTGCAGGTTGCTGCTATTGGTGCTGCGTGTTGTGCCGTTCGTTGCTTGTGACTGCTCTCCGTTGCTGTCCCATTCGCATCCCTTGTGTGCCCGTGCTGTTGTTGTGTCACTGAGGTGTCCTTGGCAGCCCGTACCAGCTTTGATTGAAGAGACTTTCGAAGTTTCGTGCTCCCTTTCGTCGATAACTCCAGAGAGGTAACCCTTCAAAACTTAGTAGTATAACTACGCTCCATGTCTTTCACGGCTTGGCAAGAGAAATAATTAAGATCATTTGGCTTTAAAGAAAATTTGAATGATGAACCCATTAGTTCGTTCGATCACTGTTGAATAAAACAAGAACTAATCCACCTTATAGGAACTGAGTCATGACGTTGATGATTTTGTAAAGTTGACAGTTGAATGGTGTTTGATGGTCAGGGGTTTTGCTTTGTGAAATTTGCATGAAAACGAAATCATTCACTTAGGAGCATGATAGGTTAATTAATGGGATCAATTTAGTATTGCTTATATGGATTTAAGGATTGGAATTTTTTTTTTCGGATAAATCATCATGCTTACACTGTCATTGTCAGTTTCTTTAGCTTTAATAGAAAGGAAATGAAGAAATTTCAATTAATCATTTTCTAAAAAAAAATAGTAATAATTAAGAAAAGAAGAAAATAAGAGAGAAAAGAATGCAACGAATGACAGTGAGTGCATGTATATGTTTTGATCATTTGGAATTGGCTCGAAATAAAAACAAGTTAACGATGATTATTTGATTTAAGTGAGGAAATGAACCCCACCGTGATGTCTTAAAGCAGTAAATGGAATTAGGTTGTTAATCAGAGTCGACTCGTTTGACTAAAATGAGATATGGCATGAAAATGGATTAATTAAACTGGTATCATGTAGGTTAAGACCTTAAACTGGAAATTATGATCATTTGAACCCGAAATCGGAATTGAATCTTATTGTGATCATGCATATCTTGTTCATATGTGCTGTGGTGCTTGTTGTCATTTTGATTAAAACCTCACATGAACCGAATTAATCACGTAAAGTTGGTTAAAATTGGATTTAACCCCAAGACGGTTGGAAATTAGAGTTTATCGGGCGGCCCACTAATGGCCATTCCGACGGCTTGAAATCTGTAAACTGAAGCATTCGGTAAATTTTTAATTAACTTAAAATTTCACATACGAGATAATCGGGATGTTAAATTTGGTTAAATTAAATCACTTCACTCCTTTAAATGAATTGCACGAGCCGATTAATAATCTGTAATCGCGTCGACAGTTCAAGAACTGTTAGCCACGCCCTTTTAAAAATTCACAATTTCAAAAGCACCGAGATACATGCCACGTAATCTTGATTTTCCATGCAGACACATATTTTTCGATTCAAGGGCAGGATTACCGGTTCTTGTCCCGCCGTCACCCTAGTGTAGGTTTGTGTTTAGAATGGGTCAAAAACACGGGAAAATAGATTAATCACAAACTCGATTTAATTAAACACGGACAAATAGTTGAGCAAACGGTTAGATTTTGGGTTTTAGGCCAAAACACTCTTGTCATAATCTGTAAAGTCACATTGTCATGATACATAACAATTTAAAAAAATACCCACACATTGGAGACTCGATTACAGACTTTGTGTTTGTCGTGTCCACAAAATAATGCTGAATGCTACATGCCATCTCCATCACCACGCTTGTCTGTTTTAGGGTAGGATTTGCATGCCAAGATACCCCGGTTAATAATCGGTTAATTCAAGTAAATTCGACAATAAAAAAAACCCAATTATTTGTTTATTTGTGCTTACTTGTTACATTTTCACACTTGTTTGTTATGCGGATCGAGTCCGATTCTTAGGATACGATTTACACTGGTCCAACGCTCCTAACCGTCAATCACGAGGTCCAATGCTCGCATACACCGAGTGCGCATCTTAATTTAATTTTCAGTCTTTTCCAAACCACGCGGTGAGTACGAGTGGAATAATGACCGAATGCGAACCGATCGAGATTCAGTCATTGCAATTTATATTTTTATTTATTTGAGAGAACAATGTAAGTGCTTATGTTATACATTCATTCATGTAAGAATCCTGGTCGGAGTGTTTCCTCGAATTTCCAGTGTCAAAACGGTTGAGTCAAGTATAACTCTAAATCATGCAGTAAATAAATAAAATGGCAAGCCTAGCAAGATAGAGTATCGAAAGGGCGTGCGGGTTATAGGCCCACACGTTATAGAACCCCTGAATTCGAAATTTCACGTTCCGTACAGACCATTGCCTTAGCATACTAGGTGTATCCTTTACCCCTAGACCCGGGCAACTCACCAGTCCTCGACCTTCGGGTCGTAGACAGGTAGTGGCGACTCCTTCTCACGTGCGTCCGTCCCGCATCCCCAGGAAGGTGGAGACTCCCAAGCCGCGTTGCATTAGGCGCGCGCATGCGTGCCCCGACGAGACAAAATTCGGGTGCGTACAATAATTATTATTATAAAATGGATAATTCCTTGGGTTATTTCTTAAGCACATTATAAATCAATGGGAAAGTTTTCACATATAACAAACTCGCACAATGCGCGGATCTATTGAGTAATAACATTGTAAATCACAAAGCAAAATCGTCTTATTAAATCCAAATAAAGTGCATTTCATATGCGTCCAAATAAAGTGTGCTTTGTATATCATATCTAGATAAAATGCACTTCGTTTTCATGTGAAGATATCGTAACTAGAAAATAATCGAATCCAACCTCCAGAATGAAATGAAAAACTATGACCAAAGAAAATAAAATAAAAATTGATAAATTGAAATGTGTATGGTAGAAAATTCAAAAATAAGTTGCAGAATTTTTCTCGCCACCCATCTTCTTCCCTACTTATTCATTGACAAAACATACAAATTCGTCCCTAAAAAATACATCGCTGTTAAAATTCATCCTTGAAAGATTCTTGTCATACAAATCAGTCATGTCATTTGAAAGTTTTGAGCAAGTTAAATAGTTCTTCCGTATAATTTTTCATCTCGTCCCTGACGAAAAACGATGATGTGGTCCATTATGTTATGAATTAGCCCGTTAAATTCCATGTTAGCCACAAAATTTCCCAAAACGACGTCATTTTTTATTATTAAATTAATTTATGGATTAATAACAAAAAAACACACACTTTTCATATTTTAACAATTCTAGCATGAACTTTTTCCTTAACCTAAAATTGTACAAACTTTCAATTTGATAACAATTCTAACATGGCTTCAAATTTTACGTTAATTTGGACGGAATCGAGGTCACAGAGGGTGCCGACAACCTTAATTGGGGGAAGGGCACCAACTACTCTAATCGATGGTTAGTGGTCGGAATGGAGGCCCCACCTCTTAGAATAGGGAGAACCCTCAAATTGGGGATTCTCCCAATTCCGGTGAGTGGAGCCACGGCCTCGGCTTTCACCTCCCGATTGGGGTCGCCGACGTCGCTCCCTCCGATTGGGTTTACTGGCACCCTCAGTGGCATCGATTCGGTCAAATCAAAAGTTTATACATTTTTAGGTTAAAAAAAATTTTATGCTAGAATTATTAAAATATAAAATATTTGGGAGATTTCGTGGCAAATATATAAAATTTAATGGGCCAATTCATAGCATAACGAACCACATCAGCATATTTTTAGTCAGAGACGAGACGAAAAATGGCATAGAGGGACTAATTTATCCAAACGGCGAGAGTAATTTGTATAACAAATATTTCTGGGATGACTTTTTAAAAATTTGTATCTTTTGTGGACCAATTTGTATGTTTTGTCTTTATTCGTTCACACTTCAGATCACTCATCCCTCTCCCCCAGAACTACCATCGGTGCTGCCCCGCCAAAACAAACGAATCATCTCGCGGAACCCCCCAAACCTCGGCAGCTTCCCACCTGCACTGCGCGATCCCACCAGCCGCTTCTCCCCAGACATCACTCCGCCTCCCCGAGCCTGAATCGCTTCGCCCCAACCACCAGACCTCAGCGGCTGCTCCTCCTTCCGCCATCCACCCTCGCGACGCGATCCTCCCATTCCGTTTTCTCCTATTCTGCAGATAATCCCTTCCGCTCGAGTCGAGGTAAATCCGTGTCTCTGTCCATTCTTACAGACTTCATCTGTTACTGCATGCATGTCTACCATTCCTTGAGTAAGATAGAAAAGATTTGTCGGCCAATTTCAATGTTCTGTTGCGTTGCGTTGGGATGTGCTGACCTCGAATTGGTTTTGTGGTCAAATACATTAAGGACTCGCTTAGTTAATGCCGTGCCTTTCTGATCAAAGCTTTCATGATTTAAGCTACTTCGGTTGGCCTTCACTCAAATCAGGCAGAACGATTACTGTTGAGCTTCCAACCGGCTACCTTGCTTCCATCAACTATTTTTGTCACTTGACTGCTGTTTTATTTCAGGTTGCATTTACTGCCAACCATTAGGTATTGACATACATTGCTGTCCCTTCTAAGTTTCCCACCGGGTTATTTTTTCGTTGAATGCTCCAAGTGAAAACCACTCATTCAAGCAACTCAATAATCAATGGATACGTTTGGTAAGAAAAGTGAGGTCTTCCACCAGCACAAACAGTGATCAACAGCGTTAAGGTAATGGTTTCTTCAATCTTGTGCAATGACAGGGGCCCTATTCAGAATTGAATATCACCTGGGTCTTCCTTCTACTATGTAGGAATGCATACAACTGGTTCTATAACAGAATACATCAGTATGAACCCCAAAATTACTCACAAATCCTAAACTAAACTCTAGGTTATGAGAGAATTAGATCGGTCGAGTACTGGAAGGGAGGGCCGACCTGGATTAAATGAGCCAATGCTGAGGCTCAATCTGCCTTCCTTATAGCACTCCATGAGACTGAGACTGACTGCTGTCCTCAACCCTTCCTATATCAGTGCCGGGTTCAATTCGAGAGGAAGACCATACCATCCAGCTCATTCATGGAGATGGAATCTCCAAAACTGCGGAGGCTTACCTGCTCCGTTAAGAACTATGATTGGGGCTGCAAAGGTGGAGGATCGCAGGTTGCAAGGCTCGCTGCTTTGAACTCTTGGACCCATATTGACCCAGAGATGCTTTATGCTGAATTTTGGATGGGCACCCATGAATCTGGGCCCTCATTTGTGGAACAAGCCAAGGGTGAAAAGGGGGTCTCTGAAAATTCACCAGGAGTGACTCTGAGGTCGTGGGAAATCCCAGTGTCCTTGGCGATAAGGTTGTGGAGAAGTGCGGTTATGATCTCCCCTCCCTGTTGAAGGTACAACCCCTCCTTTGTTTTTTTTTTCTTTTGAATTTCACTCATGAAGTAAATAAAATTATTTTTCCTAATCATAGCACCATGGTGCTGTCATCCTTCTGCCATTACCAAGCAGCTACAGGGCCAAAGGTCATCTGGCCAATTCCCTTTATGGGGTTCTTGTTGGGTGTAAGATTCAGACTTCATGAGCACACTATAAGTTTTCTGGTGTTAATTTGATTGTTCATGCAACTTTAACATCTTGGCTACATGACACTCTTATGTGTTTTCTGGTAATGTTTCATCTTTACTTAACAAATGAAATCCCTGCTGAAACAATTTTGGTCTTTTAGTAGCAGGGAATGGCTATCTGCACTTTGTATGAGGACCTTATGATATGAACCCAATAACTCTTTGTTCTGTGTTAGGTACTTTCGGTTGCAAAAGCATTATCTATACAGGCTCATCCGGATAAGGAATTGGCCTGAGCGTCGCACAGTGCACATCCTAATCTCTATAAGGACGATAATCACAAGCCTGAGATGGCCTTGGCAATTACAAAGTACGAGGCACTCTGCGGATTTGTTAGCATGGAGGTATTGCTTACTGAAGTTTTGGCCTTTTGCTTTTGTTTATAAAGGCTTGTTTCCTTCGGTGCCCTTTCATTGCAAACTTCTTTGTTTTGTGATAGCTGATAGGATGATGCTAGGCTTGCATAAGGGTGGGCCAGTTGCACATGCCTAGCATGAGTAGAAAATCAGACTATTCAAAACTATTTTAATACTAAGTATTGGTTGGAAATTCTATCTTTTCCCAGTCTACTAATTCATGTACGAGATTGCCATCATGTCCTTGCTGCAAGCTTCTTCAATGGTTGAGTAGGACTATGGGAAGTTTCAGTGCTTAGTATGTCTTCCTGTTTGACTTGTCTGAAGTGAGATAATCACTGTCATTCTCATTCAGTTTTATAATTGCGCTCTACTTAAAGTTCTATATCTCTACTTCATAATTTTTTCAAGCCCCGAGGGAAACGGGATCTTTGATAGGACTCTTGATCGTGAAGTGTCTTTGAGTTTGTTGTCATAGGAAGATCAAGTCAAAATGGATCTTAATCAGTTTAATGTTCTCTCTTTGTCAGTGTCTAGTTATGTGAAGGATGACAGTAGATCTTGATTTTAGCATGCCTCGTGTCTTGAATGTGGCTTGCATTCTTTAAGGTGTTATTCTCTTCAATTTACGCAGGCTCTGCATTTTCTTTACAGGAACTTAAAGATGTGCTGCAGAATGTTCCCGAGATAGTGGAACTGGTTGGAATTGCAGATGTAGAGCAGTTCTTAAGTTTAAATGAGAAAGATAACGGGAAAGCCAAGTCTACCCTGGAGTCAATTTTCACCCAGCTGATGTAAGCTAGCAAGAAGCGAGTGGCTGAGGTGGTGTCAAAGTTGAAAACTCGTTTGGAGTCACTAAGTCGGATAATTGGAAAAGTGGTCAAGGATTTTATTTTTGCGTTAATAATTGTTTAAAAGCTTTAATATTTTCCAATTTCCAAAGCAACTCCTTGAGGTTGTCCAATTGGTCCTACCACAAAGATGCTAACCCATCTTTTAATTGTCTGCTGATGCTGAGTTGGTTGCCATTTCTCCACATTGGTCTTTTGTGGCTGATCCCTACTTATTTGGTCATGCATCTTCCTAACCTTGCCAGACACTATAAGATGCTTGATGTTAAAAGGGGCATGAACAAAATTAGGTTCCCAAAATGAGGTTTAGTGATGCAATGTTTTTCTACATGTTCAGTCTTCTGTGAAATTGGGAAATGAATAAAACCATTTATAGGTTAGTCATATGGAATATGCATGGATCCTTACATCGTGCTTCAGTCTTAGTAATTCAATCAGCTGCAATTCCAAATATGTCTTTGATCTAGTGATTATTCTATTACCATACCAGGTAAGGCAATTGACTGACAAAGAACAGTTGGTGCTGCGGTTAGAGAAGCAATATCCAGCTGATGTAGGGGTAATTTCTTATTCTTTTTCAATCACGTGAAGCTGAATCCAGTGAAGCTCTATACCTGGGGGCAAATGAACCTCATGCGTACTTATCTGGTCAATGCATTGAATGCATGGCTACATCTGACAATGTTGTACGAGCTGGTCTGACACCCAAATATCGGGATGTCCAAAAACTCTGTTCCATGCTTACTTACAAGCAGGTATCAGCAGCTGCTCTGTACTCTTTGCTTACCTTTATATTCAGCATCAGCATCATAAAATGAATTTTTTGCTTGGTGTTTACTGGCCTTTATACTCGGCCAGAATTGGGCAGTTCCACTTTTATTGGCCAGTTAATGATTTCATAGTGGATCAACCAATCCAATCTGATTCTCTAGTGTCTCTCTTGATAGTTCAACCACATTACGCAAAACTTTCATTGATGACGTGAATGGTTCATTCGTCATGAATTGCAGGGCTCGTCCGAAATCCTTCGAGGGGTCCCCTTGAATATATACACAAAGAAGTACCTTCCCCCTTTTGATGAGTTTGAGGTTGACTCGTGTCTCCTACCCAAGGAGACATCAGCTGTGTTCCTTGCAGCCCTGGGTCCTTCCATTTTCTTGTTCACAGTTGTCAAAGGGAAAATCAGCGTCAGGTCTTCTGCGGAAGGAGTTTCAGTGAATGAAGGGGACGTCATATTTGTACCTGCAAACACGGAGATCAGCTTGAAGTCTGAGACCGAGTTGCAAGCATATAGAACGGGAGTGAGTGGGAGGTTTTTCAAGCCTTGGTGGATTGATTATATATCATATATATGTAAGCCTTAATCAAGAAAAATAAATGTCTAGAAAGAGGGCAGAAATGATAAGGATGAGAATATGTTTTATGAGCGGTTAAGGGCATCTATAAGTGAAAAATAATTTATTTCATGGAGTCAAAATTTTTTAGCTTGATGATTAAGAAGTTTACACCATCATTTTTTTCATTTTTCTCTCTTTCTATTTAGCTTGCAAGTAACTTTTAAGCACTTGATTAAGTTGAAACAGACAAATCTTGATTAAAAGAGGTTTTGTCCGCGTTGTATTAGATTTATATAATATAATATGAGTAAATTACACTGGTGGTTTAAAAAGTTTTATAAATGTTTTAATATGGTACAAAAAGTTTTTTTTGCTACTTGATGGTATAAAATGTTTTAAAGTTATTTCAGTATAGTACAAATCGTCATCTCGTCATTGACGCCGTCAAGTCGATGCTAATGGTGCAAAATCGGTTTTTGTGGGACGTTACATGATGGTACAAAATGTTTTGAAATTGTAACTTAATAGTATAAAATATTTTACGTAAGTTACATGATAGAGTAAAATTTACAGTTTTGTAAATGACGACTTGACGGCATCAATGGCGAGATGACGGATTGTACTATACTGAAACAACTTTGAAACATTTTGTACCAAAATTTTTTTATCATATTGAAACAGTTGTAAAACTTTTTAGACCACTAGTGCAATTTATCAAATATAATATAATTCGTAATAAAACTATGATGATAAATAAATATAACTAAAGCAATAAACCTTGGTTATAATTTGAATCCAAATGAGATTTATTTGTAATTCCTTACCATTAATATGTCATATTATTACTCTTTTACAATTTCTTAAAAATATAACTTCTATTTCTTTTAGAATCAATAGAGCCAGTATCTGAGCCATGAAAGACCCAAGTTTGAGAGGGACATTGCTAATGCTTGAGATTAGAAAGAGTTAAATTTGGATTTCCACATCTAGAGGAGAGCAAAAAATGAGAAAGTCGTGCAGTTAGAGAGATAATTTTACAAATTCAACACTAAATTTGACGACTCTCTCTTATTATTTTAATCTTATTATTTATTGAGGTAATTTGGTCAAATTAAGCAGAAAAAAAATTATTGGAAACACTAAATAAAATGAAGTAATTTATAATTTACATATATAAATACAACTCGTGCATACACGGGTTCACTAACTCGTGCGGTTTAACAAAATTTGCAAGTGGCAAATTTGTCACATTGCTCATCTTTATATTTTCCTCTAGCTCTATCCCTCCAAATTAGAGGTTGACAAAAATCTACACAATTATGCTCCGGACTCCCTCCTTTCCCCCTCCCCAATTTTTCCCTGTTGTGTGAGAAAGGCATATAGGATCATCAAACACTTCCTCAAGAGTGGTCGAACGGTCGATGTCGGGTCTCCGATCTTGATGTTATACCACAAATATTTAAGATCTATCTCACTGCAGATTTAGACTAGGCATTTGATAATTCTCAACCACGATAGTAAAAGTATGACTTATTCATTGTTCGGACGGACTGTAATGAAACTATATATGCAACGAATAAAAGATCTCCATACAAAAAAGAATGGTAATTACAGTTTCAAAACAATGAGAATGAAGAGACTATCCCGCCCGGTGTTCATCGAAGATCCTAAAATGTACCGACCCTGCTTGGTTCGAAGGAGTGGAAACAAATGGAACAAAAGTACCCCCGAAGCTGGTTCAGTTTTTACTTTGTTGATTTCTAGTTGCTCCATATATATTCCTCCGTACCAAACGTGACCTTATTGCTGCAAGAATTCCTGTCACAGCCCCCCAAAAAACTTCGAGCTGCTTCAGTCAGCATGTATCCTGTATCTATACCGAAAAGAAAAACCATATGCTCCACGATTGATCGTTATCTTTCTGTTTCTCGCTCCCATGAAATCATATCCGTGCCAAGTGCATTGTAGAGTTCCTAAACCGAGCAGCTTCAAGTTCACGCTTCATGAGCACCGCGAAGAGCAGCTCGTTCCATGAGTCGGGCACCCCGGGCAGGCACCAGTGGCTGCAGTCCTGCCTGTGCATGGAGATGGGGCCCCTGCTCGTGTTCTGGTAGTAGAAGGACGAGTGCCCATCTTTCCTTGACGAAGTCATGAGGGTTATGTCAAGTAAGCTCAGCTGAATGGCCTCGGAAATGTTGGTGTGGGCCGATAAGACGTCAGAGACGATCTTGTACTGAGCCCAGTTCTTCGACGGCACGAGGGAAGAGGAACTCAAGCTCAACTCAGGCAGCTTCTCCGCATGACAGGTTCCTCCGTTCTTCCAATCACCTCCTCTGCCAAGAAACAAAATTTAACATAAGAACAGTGTTATTACAAGGAAAAGAAAGATCCAGAGAACAAAATAGATATTTTGCTGATTCGAAATCAAAGAGGAGTTGAATCAGAAATATGTCACCTCTAGGTTCTATCACATTTGGCCGAATTATTGGCATGATTTTTTCATTATTCCACCCAACACTTACAGGTTCTGTACTGTTGAGTGACAAAAGAAAAGAAAAGAAACAAATTACTTCGGTTTTCCGGCTATAACTATACCGGAAAAATAGAATGTCTTTGGCTGATTTTTTCTGTTCTGACTCTGGTGTCTGTTCCAGCTGCAGTTTTCGTTTTATTAGAATTGAAAAACGGAGTTTTCAGTTCGTTTGCAGATCAGGGGCTGAAAGCTGAACCAATCCACATTCTGGACTCATCCCTATGGGAAACTGCAATCTTTCTAGAAAACTTGGGTGACCTCTAAATCCTCAAGTTCTGTAAATCAGAACTTGCTAGATGAGTCCTTGATAGGGGAGTAAGTAAAAGTCCGGAAAACTGAAAAGCCCGAACCTATCCGGACCGAAATACCCATACCCGAAAAACCAAATACACCTTATGGGCGGTTTTTATGACCGAAGAAAACCTACCCGAAAAAAAAAGCAGGGACCAACCGGTATAACCCGGCAGTACGTGCGTATATAGATATATATATATATATATATTTATTGGATGAATAGGATATGAATAGTATGCATATATAATGTTTCAACTTACATTTTATAATTCTAAATGTGCACAAGTAATGGATAATCAATGATGATGATCTTTGGTAGTTTCTTATATGAGAGAACTTATCTCCCCTACTCCCACTTCTTCATCATCATCATCGTGATGATTTGCATGGTGTAATTTCTTGCCATTCATTCATCTCCACTATCACAATACATGGTTTGAAGGAAAAACATATATATTTGTTATATTCTTTTTTGGTAAAAAAAAATTGTAATATGTAGTTAGGGAAAAAAAATGAGAACAATAAGAACAACACATACTCTCTTTATTTTTTCGGTCGCTGAAAAAACCGAAGTTATGGGTGATCAGTTTTTTTATATAATCAAATGGGCTTCGGGTGGTTTTTTTCTCTAGAAAAACCGGTCCGAACTAAATGGAACCGAAAAATTTTAGGAAAACCCACCCATACCCACCAGTTTACACCCTAGTCCTTGAGATGCACTCCGATGAAGAAAGAATAATTAGAACGTGGTAAAAGGCTGTTCATGACTATGATGAGTTCTGAGGTATATAGCATTCATGAGCTTTTCTAGATTTCCAATTAGCGACACCGTACTGTTTGAACCCGAGAGAAGGGGAAAAAGCAATACAAGTTTTCGTGGCCTTGCAGTGGATATTATCACAGGACAATTTTTTTTCAAATTTTTACCTGAAATGCACCGGGGAAAATGTTCGGAAGAAGACCTGGGTCTTGGTCGCGTTCACCTTCGAGTGAATCCAGTGCAGGACAGTCTCCATGGCTTTTGCATACGCGTCATCGACTCTCATAGCTACTTTCACGTCCTCTCCTTCTTGAAAGTAGCAGCCTCTGATGACGGGAAGCGGGATTTTCAAGTGTCAGTCTTCAGTGATGAGGCCATAGGAGCAAACATGATGCGTATGATTCGTATCTATGGTTTCTTAAAACGAAATGCAGGGCTTCAATCAAATACTTCAGGCAAGAAAGAAAAAGTACCCTCTAAGAGTCTTTTCGTAATTCCACCAATGCCCCGTGTTGAATATCAGCACATCAGCATCCCTCCATTTCGAAAAGCTCCAATCCATCTGATCCAACTTCAATGTCGTTTTGATGCTCTTAGGAGATCCGGCAGGAGGGCGGCTCTGAAGCACGAGGAATGGAGCTCTGTAGTACTCCATGGTGCAGTTAAACTCCTTGAACTTGAACACCAGGAATCCTCTGTGCTTTGTGATCGGGTTCCCATTCACTTCGTATACCGAGTCCTTATCGGATACGGCCGAAGACAGCATGCAGAGGAGAGACTCCCACTGGTTTCTCCCAATGGAGTCCCCCACGAAAACGAGCCTCCTGTCCCGTAACTGCTCCAACATGAGCTTCGCGTCGAATCTGTCAGTACCAACTGATTCACTAGCTTTGTCATTGCAATCTTGGCAAGGATTCAAGCAAACAACATACAGATCAATCACGACGACAAAATAGTGCCCTGAAATTCTCTAACAAAATCATTCGGAAAACATGTGTTTCGTTTTTCACTTGCAGTGCCGAATGAGCCGTTGCCCCAGCAAGCCACATCAGTACATCACAGCAGCTCTTGTTGAGGCGGCCCGCTCCGGTTTTCTGAAAACTGGAAAACAGTTTTCCATTTTTTCTCATCTCGAAGAACGAAGAGAGTAGAAAAATGCATCATACTGCAGTTAAGGAGACCCGCCATTTTTCTATTTGAAATGGGAAAACGGAAAACTAGAACATTCTTCTTTCCAAGATCAGATGAACCAGTTTTTCCAACATGCTATCATTTAACTACCTAGCGCAACTCGAGGCGCGGCAAACAAACGCCGGGCACTCCGATATCGTTCCCCGAGCCGAATGAATATCGAACATTCAGAAAACAAGAAAAGATTAGAACGAGAAATAGAATTAAGTGACGGACCTGGGCAAGTTGCAATGACGAGGCTGCCATCTCCACTTGGTGAAGAAGCGATCGGGCCGTCCATTCTCGGAGCACCTGAAGCCGTCGTCCAAGAACCTGCAGTCCCTCGACTCGTACAAAGGGTAGCTCTCGTCCCACACCCAGTTGCCGTCGAACACGTCGCACCCGCTCCCCTCGTCGCCAAGAAAGTCGACCCTTTTGACCCCTCCTCCCATTCCTCTGCCCCTCAGCTGCTGCCACACAGAGCTCCTCCTCCCCGGCCTGAACCCGTCGCTGACCGCCCTGCGGTAGTCCAAGTAGAAGAAGCAGCAGACAAAGACGAGCGTCAGGACGAAGAAGAAGCCCAGGATGCCCACGTAGGGCTCCACAAGCCTCTGGTTCTTGAACTTCTTGCAGAGCGGGAACTGGAAGCAGGACACCCCCATGGGAAAAGCTTCGGGACCAAGTTGGGATTTTGGGTTGTTGGGTTTGTCGGGAAGGATCAGAGGTTGATGGCAGAGGTTAAGAGAAGACGGAGAGATTGGCGTTGGTGGTGATGGAACTGAACTGATTCAAGAATCATGAAGAAATCAAATGGAAGTGTTAATGAACAAATCAAATGGAAGTGTTATTTAAAGCTCCAACGCTCTCTGTCCTTAACGTCTCTTCTTCTTCTGCTGCTTGTTTGCTTGGTAAGTCAGTAATATTATGGCTGACAACACAGAGAGAAAGAGAGAGAGAGAGAGAGACAGAGGGAGAGAGGGTGTCAAGGAAGCAAGGAAGCATTCATGGCGAAATAATGTATATATACGCTTTACTTTTGGGCGCTGTTTTCGGGTTTCTTTGACGGTAGAGTTTGGTGTGGAAACAAATGGACTCAATGATTGATTCAGATTCAAAATCTAAAAAGAGGCCAATAAGCGACAGAGAAGATTGCAAAAAAGAAGAGGAGAAGAAGAAGAAGAAGAAAACGAAGACTTGTTGGGCACTCTGAAAGTGGAAGTGATCGTGGGTGACTTGCAGACGTGGGGTTGGTCTCTCCTATCCCTAATGGAGATGGAGTCCCCACTCATGGGTACCACGGCGGTTTGATTTCAATTTGGCCCCTCCACTTTCGAGGTGCTTCTAAACTTACCCTTCCAGTTCGTCGTGATTCCGAGTCTCCCCTTTAGCTTGTGAAATTGTCTCATTTCGACCCACGACGTCCACGCCGTAAAAATTATTGATGCAGTCCTGGCAAATACTTTTTGAACGATCTCATCCAGATGGCAATTCCGATCATCTGCAAGAGTTACGCCTGTCTCTTTTGTTTCGAATGAGAACTTAGGATTGTGATGTTAATTTCTGCGAAGATGATAAATGGTTCTATTCTCGTGCTAGGGTTAATCTTCAACATATCAACACATGAAATCTATGTATGAAACTATGGTGCAATTATTTGTGTGTTATAGACGATAATTCTCTACTATCTATACTGTCAGTGTGCATAATAGGTAATTCCTCGCTCATGACATAATTGCAAGTCGCGATTGAACTGATTGGATGCAATTTAGATTGCAGATAAAGCAATCCATTCTAAACTAGAAGTAAAAATGTAAAGTAGCGGGTTATGTTAACGTGGAAAAACAAACAAGCTAGATCTGGTTTTTTTTTTTTTTGGCTCAAACGGTTAAATGGATCCTTCATTAATCCACAGCCAAAAACATATATATGGTAAAATGCCCGATTAGAGTTTATCTAACGGGAAACTACAAAGGAAAATCATAAAAACATCATAGAGGATCAAATATAATTACAGTTTGCTATCCCGAAACCATGAGTACCGATCACTACTTGTTAACAAAAATTTCATCGTGGACCCCGCTAGTAATCGGTAAGGAGAACATCCTAAATCCACAATAAAATTCCACTGCATAATGAAGTGGGGTAGTCAGGATGTGTCGGGTCGGTATCCGGGCACAATATCTCACCAACAATTGCAATCAATAGACATAATCTGTCTACCAAACCCCTAAGTAATCAAACCAAGGAAGCCTAATGCCCCTTGATCGGTTTAGACCAACGATTACAATAGCCTAATCCCTAAGTGATCAAACCAAGGAAGCTCAAGGCTCCTTGATCGGTTCAAACTCACGATCACGACAATGGAGCTGAGACCTGCAAGACCAACATAAAGAGACAAGCCACAAAGTCGGTTTTGAAGTCAGAAAATAGGACTAACGGATCAGCAGAGCAATCTCGTGTTGAGGTAGGCGAGGATACTATCGCAGGGGCGGAGAAGCTCTAGACGAGAAGCCTCCATCAAAGGGGAAGGGAAGGGTCAATTAGACAAGCAGTGGCGTTGGGGAAGGGTGATGATAGTAAGCGGTGGATGATCGAGTCAGGTCGGAAATACCGAAATCTGGTTGAGTCGGGTCGGGTCTATTCAAAGGTCAGATTGGATCAAACCGATTAGAGGAAAGGCAGGCTCTCGACTCCACTCTTCGCCCTAGAACTTATCAGAAGGGGAAAAGGTGAGACCATCGGTAGGGAGTGGAAGGTCGCCACCGCACACACCAACGCCAAAAATGGAGAGGAGGGGAAAGAGGCCTGCTATGACCACTGGGACACCATCAAACACCACGTATGCCTCAGATCATTGAGGAGCCCGCCATTGAGGAGCCCACTATAGAGGAGCCTATCGATGTTAAGAAGTCCGCCGAGAGCACCTTGGAGGAGGAGACCGCCACGAACGGGTCTGGAATAGGGTTTAAGGATGACCGGCGAGTCCACCACCAGTATCTACGACCACATCTGAAGGTTGCTGGCGAGATGAATCAGCCATCGCGAGTGCATCTGAGACAACAAGATCGCTACACCTAAAAACCCTTAAAATATCGTTACCATGTCTGAGGAGGGAGGGAGGACAGAGGTAAAGAGGAGGGAACCACCGAGTACAAAACAACCGGGAGAGAGAGGATTGCCCAAGTTGTTCGATCTAATTAGCAGTGGTGCTGGACGTGCCGCCTGAAGGCGGACGCGTCGGTGAAAGTTGTTGGAGTTAGGGTTTGCGGGATAGAAAAGAGAGGAAACATATGATAAGATGTCTGTAGCTAGATTTGGTAGTTGAAGGTGCGTTAACGAGTAGTAGCGTATGACTAGATATATGCACGAAGATCTTATAACGTTTGGGTCGATTCGAGAGAGTTTCACAAGCTACATGGGACATTTTGAGAGAACTCGTACTATAAGGGGGCGACATGAAATCAACTACTTTCATGATGGAGGACCAATCGAATCAAGTCAACCGAAAAGGAACAAAATCCCGTGGCTAATATATATAGATTTCGTCGTCTTATGTGTCGTTATTAATGGAAGTGATGCAGATTTCTGGCTTGTCCTTCCCAATCTCTTCTGCTCTTTAATTAATTTTTGTTCCCTTTCTTTTCGGATGTCTTCTTTTTGATTTTGGACTTTATTATTTGGATTTTGGACCATCTACTTGATTTCGTGTGATATGGGCTACTCCTTTCCTAGGCATTTGGCATAATCACAACAATGGTCCATATAGGCCAGCTTCCGATATAAGATTTGCCCGTCGGTCACAAATGAAAAGTCTCGGACATGATCAATGACAAGTTTAAGGCCTACCATTACACCTACATGAGAAAATCTTAGATAGTTCATTCACCCGAAAAGAAAAATCTCAAAAATAGTCCTACCATATTATAAGTTACAAAACTCATCATGAATCTGTGCATCAATTTGAAGATGAAAATTTCTTCCAATGTAATTGCAATATAGAGATTTTATTGTTTATTATTATTGTTATGAATGATGCTTCTTTTTTTTCCTTATAACGGGGTGTGCCAAAATCTGTGCAGGTGGAAGAGAGAGTATTCTCCTGCATAGCTTTCGGAATGGTTTGAACTTGAGATTTCTTCAAGAAAGTCACACTCTTTAACCATTAGACCAGCGTATTGGGTTCATAAGATTGGAATGATATTGAGAAGATTAGTGTGGCCAGGTTAGTCGAGCCTGGGACTTCTATAAGCATGTCTCTTAGAGACATCCAATAAAATTGGGACCACGCGGACCATATTAGCATGGCCCCAAGGCAAGGATGACACATCACAAATCGAGAAATAAATAATGCTTTCAAACTTACTAGGCGATAAGGAAAAAAGAATAAAGAAGCAGAAAAATTATGAAAAATATTAGAAGCGAATTTGAGATCTTATTTTATTTGAATACAAAAGAAATGGAGGACTCAGACAATTTTCTCTCCTCTCCTCTCACGTTCCCTCCATTTACAAGGGGTTAAAAGTTTTTCATCAAGAGCAGCTACCACTAGGCTAATTTATCTCGATGTTTTAGTTTTATTGGACGATGTCCAAGCATTTTAATAACCAAGACACCTTGGATATTTGAAATAAGAATGTTGTGTTAGCATAGCTTGCCACCTACTCTATTCATCAAGCTATTTTTTTTTTAAATGTGCTTTTTGTTTGGCAAACACCATTAACAAGAGCTCAAAAGGTCGACTTATTAATGGTTTTCCTTGTAAGTTACTCCGCCACACCTTTTCTTCTCCAACCGCCCTAACAGCGTGTTCATCTTCGTGTTTTTGCTTAATCAGTTTTTAATTCTCCTTTGGCTTCGAATAAATTACAGAAAAGGCTCCATATATACTTCGGATGATCGATTCCAATAGATTTTATGGATTAGTTCCGCGACAAGCAAACTCTGTAATGCAAGAGCGAGGTGGTTATATAGAGTGACTGCGAAAAATTTAGATACGACTTGCCCTACGTAACACTATGCTTGCTGGGGCACGCACTAATTAATTTTACATGGTGCTCATTGATCTAATAATCTTTTAATAGTTTTTCAATAAGCATCACCTGATATTAAAAAAGTTTAAGGAGCTCCGATTAATTCACGATCGAGTCAGGTTAGCTTATTAAAGACTAAATTTTTGTAAAGTATGGATTTTCTTCATTCACTATGCACAAACGTAATACCTTACTAAGAAAATAAACTCCGAATCGCTCAAATTAATTCATGTTTATAATAATCATTTAATATTTTTTATCAACCACTGTCGGAGGTCTTTTGGTAGATCGTGCTACCCAAACCGTGCGTGTCTATGGAATATTTCCCTGGGATTTATTATTTTCTCCGACAGGAGGATAATCTAAAACGAATAAAGAAAATGTTTATAGCAAGATTATTGAATGTTCTCATTATTATTATTTTTTTGGGTGGATATCATTAAATTCAAAGGGTCCTCTTCTGCCTAACCGGATACGAAGATCCAAGAATCACTGGACACGGATCAGGTACGGCAAGACCATTATATTAACTGCTCTTTTTTCAAAAAAGAAAAGAAAAGAAAAAAGAAAATTTTGAATGACTTCATTTAAATATAACTGATATACTCTCTCGTTGTACAAATAATTTTATATATGTATATATATACACTAGACTCTTATCCGCATTGTGCATATTTGTTCTTTTTCTTATCGTTCTTTTAAAATATAATTATTTTTATATGTTTTTTCAACATATATACACGTTTACCTTATAATGGCTTAAAAGAGATTTTCTCTTTGATCGAAACCAGCATACTCCTTTCATTATAATCAATTGACCAAAACAATACAAGCTGCCCAAAGGATAGCTACCAAACCAAAGTCATACAAGGCCCCAAAATATGGCTCGAGAAAAGCACGCATGCCCTATTAGAGGGGGAAAAAAAAACGAAATTCAATCCCAAATAAGAGCATAAACTAACAATCAATAGTAGGGGTGTGCACGGATACCGGGTGTACCCGGAATCGATCGGAACCTACCCGTTAGGGTAGAATTCGGGTAACTCGTATTGAAAATATGATAGATTCCAGGTATTAAAATTAGGAACCGGTGAAAATCGATTCCAGTTCTGATTCCTGCGTACAGGGTACCCAGAACCGGTTATTTATTATTAAAAAAAACAGAGAAAAGAGTGAAGTTACTGTCTTTTCTAATAAATTAGAACAGAGGCACTTTGTTGTATGAGATCGTATTATGGATGTTTAATTTTGTCAATGAATTGATGAGACATATTATTTTTTTGTTGTTGTAGATTAATCTAAATCTTTGTTGATATTCTATTTGGAATGATTACTGATTATGTATGTGAAATTTTCGATTTTATTTAGTTAGAGAAAAAAATTTACAGGTTCCAACAGGGTATCTAAAACATGTGATATAATACAGGTTTCAGGTAAGTTCTGGTTCCAGGATTCAACAGGGTAGGGTCCGGTTCC
This sequence comes from Punica granatum, assembly GCF_007655135.1. Taxonomy (NCBI): domain Eukaryota; kingdom Viridiplantae; phylum Streptophyta; class Magnoliopsida; order Myrtales; family Lythraceae; genus Punica; species Punica granatum. The sequence goes on along the minus strand of NC_045131.1, from coordinate 12,892,538 downwards.
AAAATCTTGAAACATGTCCCTTATAGGATAGGATTCGGGTATCGTGAAAAATACAGGGTACTCGGAACCGATCAGGACCTCAGGTCTGCAGTAACTTGCATCTTTGTCCACCCTTCTAGCCAAGTTTGGGATACCTATTCCAGACTTGCCGCTGAGAAATGGATTTATCTCCAAAGAAAACTTGGATGTTCCTTTCTCTCCATACGCTATACGCTCGTGAGCGTGCCGGTGCTAACTTCAAAAGGATCTTATGAACATGGCACGCTTACGTGATTGGGAGCTATGTTGGGAACCAAATCTTTCCATAAATCTCAACCCTCCTATTGGGCATTTAAAGCAATAAAATTGCTTCTTATCCTCTCAGGAAGATCGGGCATGAAATGCAGATGATGGCTTGACATCATAAAAACCAGAAGTATTTGAGCAGTCTTTGCCAGGAGCCAAAGCCTACAACCTGTAGATAGACACTCTTTCCCCTACTGAACGTGCTTTCTACTTACTCCCCATACTCTTCATTCCCTTCTCGTCGACTTTCTCTTGAGGCTTGCGCTGCCACTCTCAACTAACTAAGTTTAAATCTCTCTTGCGTCTAAGCCAGCCATGGGGGCAATTTTCCAATAAGAAACGTATAATTCTTGGGCTCTGCTACTGAAATATTAGGAAGACAGAAAAATATCAAACCAAAACATGGAGATAGAAAGACGGAGATCGAGAATATTGAGGTCACTTATTTGCGACCCATGTTGTCGTCAGCGACTCTAATTGGGGGATTGGTGACTGCTAGAGAGGCCCCCCAATCAGAATCGAAGAACCCAAAGGTCGTAGGAGACAAGGGTGGTGGCTGCCAGCGAGGCCCCACCACTAGCCCCCTCTTCCTCCCTCGTAGTTTTTTTGTTTTAATAATTTGGGCGGTGAGGACCTCACCGTAGGCCACCATCGCCCTTGTATGGTCCCAGCGACCCCAATTGAGGAGACATGAACCCCCACTTTGGCCACCTCCCTTGTTCCTCCCTGGGGTTGCTTTTTTTTTTTTTTCATTTTTGTTATTTTTTAAATTTTAAATTTTTATTTTAAAATAAACTTTGAGAACCCACTCGATCAATCACTATGAGCCACATGGCACCGTTAAATACACGTAAGCAATTCTAATTAAGATTAACGGAGATTTTAGACACCTTGATGATAATTTTATCAAATCGATAGTTGGCGATCTTTTATGCAAAAACAAAAAAAAAATCATGCTAAAACTGTTAAAATGCTAAAAATTTGAAACTTTTTTTTGTTATCAACCGTTTAAAACAAGATTGTTGACTAGCTTGTTAAAAGACAATGCGCAGCCAGTCGTCGTGTATAATATTATTCATCAAATAGCAAATGTACATCAAGCATAGAGCACGGTTTGCCAAACGGGAGAATTGGAAATATGTACAACATGTATTAGGTATTAGCTTACACATCTCATACCGGAGCAAGAGATCTCAATTAGTCTCAGACATTCAGTCCCAATCAAGAGCCCGATGTGCTCTACGATAATCGCGTACTATTCTTCTCGGGAAATCTTATCATTGTTTACGGTGATTCAGATCCTGCTCCAAGATCACTCCTGAAAAACTTTCACACTAAGTCGATTTTACTAAATAACTATAGATCAACTCTATCGAAGCAACATTGTACTTTCGATGCTATGTTTTATTTCGGGTACTAAAGAGAATCTCCACAAATATGTTCCTCCAAGAACTTCACATTGCAAATGTCTCATTTCAGATCTTGCCCTGGGGTGTAGCCGCTGAAAACGAGCTAACATTACTGCACGTTTGTCCTCTAGCTTTGGATTAGAACTCCATAAAGCTCACAGGCATCGGATTTTTTGAGGCCTCAGTAAATAGGAATGAATAATCTGAAAACAGCAAATTTGAGACCGCGGGAACTGGACGAGTTCTTGTCATTTAAATGATCTTGAGGAGTTCCAGGACCTTGTTCTTCCAAATTGTACAACTGCACGAAGCCACCTCTCAGTTGGCACTTGAGAAGTATGAAATTGTAAGTTATTGCAAGTAATTGCGCCTGCTATCATTCAGATGTAGCGGGAACCCTTTCATTAGCTAGGAGCTGGAAGCTCGAGGTCTAGCCCCTCCTTGACTGACAGATTACACAAAGTATGAACCATCAGAGCTTTGATTTGGAGACATGAAAACAGGTCCAGACCTGGAATAAGAAGATATTATTACTCTGGAAAGTAACAGGATCGAATTTTAGACAACTCACAAGCAAACAGGCAGAAACAGAAACCACACACAAATTTCAGACTCTAAACAATAATGAGGTAAATGAATAAACTTGCAAATAGTTGAGTCTCCCGACATTCCAAGGTTAATGATGCAAGATCCTTTCAGCATTGGCACCGGAACTCTCTTTAATTAACAGAACGGATCGAATACCTCAGCCGCCAAGATAGCCGATGCATCTTTTTCAAGTGATTTTCTTATATCTTGTCATCACAATCTTAACGCCGAATTCACTAAGAAAAAGGGGGGAAACAAACAAAGAAGAAAATTTGAATAAATTTGCGAATCATGCAAAATAGACATGCTTAGAGTACTGCTCACCACCAGAGCGAGAAAGGCATTAGAGTTGCTTTCGACTTAATGGACTAGACTTGCTTTCTCGAACAATTCCTTGTGGGATCATTGCCTGGCAGTTTGGCTACTTCTACACCTTCTTCCAACCCCACCCACCCCCTTCTAATCATCTCACCTTCAATACCATTCCGAAACAGGCTTATCATGTTAGAAATTGTTGGCCCTTTGACAATATACAAAGGACAATGCCACCCAAATGAGAGAGATGTTTCTCATCAATGAATGGCTGGCTCATTAAAAGCAAACAGGGCGTGTTTGTGACTCTCAATGCAACTGCAAGATCAGTCCTTTCTTAGACACAGGCATAAGATAAAGGAGTCACCTTTCACATTGCACACTAACACAAGAAACTTGGTAGTCACCCTGGCCGTTGGCATAAAAATTTCTACGGCACGAGGAAGAACCGGCATATAATTCCTCGAATTCGATACGACGAGAAGATCAAAAGGCAGCATAGACAGCAAAGGACGAGGTCTGAACATATAAACTAGCAAAAAGGCGACATTTTAAAACCAATGGCTGACATAGCTCAAAGATTCACTACTATCAGTCAAAAGTCATACTATCAGGCCGAAATGGAGAAAGAGCGTACTGTCCGATTCAGTATTCGCGGCGGGTCGGTGGGCTGTGTTCGGATTGGGACAGGGAAGGCTGAGAAGGGCCGGCGGATTCGAGAGCGGCTTCAGCCCTCTCGAGGTAGGGCTTGAAGCCGAGCCGGAAAGAGAGATAGCCGAAGGCCAACGCGCCGACCACAACTATCCCCGAACGAATCGCATTCATCTTCGCCGTCTGGTTCATTCTCGAAGTCGACGTTGATGTCTTTCCTCTTCTTCCTCCGGCGTCGGTGTCACTCTCCGGCGGGATGCAGAAATATACTTCACAAGCAGAGGGAATCGGAGGGAACCTAAACGACGCCGTTGCTCAGAGTATATGTTCTGTTCACATATTACTTTGTTTGTTATAAGCTGAAGTGAGATCAAACGTCAAACCACTTTCCAAATCTCAGATGTTCTGCACGATGTCTAAACCATTGCGGCATCGGAAAGAGTACGGCCCGAGTTCCCCCCCGGATGATGGCCGGGATCATATTCTATTATAACATCAACTGTGCCTTGCAATAAAAGCATCGTTCGATGGGCCGATACCGCTCAAGTAGTTAAGTAGTTGCAACACAACATAACGTTGAGATCCGAAGAAGAAAACTCGAACAAGTTGATAGAGGATTGGTGCCATAAGATCAGGAGTAAGTAGTCTTCGGGTTAGTGACTTGATAGGCTGCAGACAGTTGTGCTATAATCAGTTGACATACACACGAGAATAAAGACTAATGTAAATTTATCAGAACCACCACGGACCTGAAAAATCGAAACGAAGAGGCACGAGAGTGAATTTGTGTGATAGGACGCCAGATGCTTTAGAGCTACATAGGTATATCGTACGCAAAGCATTATAAAAGCCCACACTATTCATACATACGTACATGCATATATATACAGATACCATGGCCTAATGCCGATCTGATTATTACAGTAATCGATGCAGCATGAATCACTATCTGCGAGACATGCTATCTATGACCCACACAACCATGGCCAAAACATTATCCTGAACATTCTTAGTTAAGGCTAGCAGAACACTAACTTGTCCATGTTCTAAGCAAAGAGAAACTCGACATCGACATCCATGTTCTTTTCTACCTACATGGATTTCAGTCAAGCTTCTAGCGGCTCGGAGCATGGACAAACAAGTGGTTCTAGAGCAACCAATAACTTCTCCATCCTCAGATCCAACTAGCTCGATTCGACCTGTCTGCTCAGGTCTCATCAGCGGGGTGTTGCTGCTGTTGTTGAGGCCACATGGGCTGGCCCATATAAGGTCGAGGCTGCTGCCCGTAGAGAGCCTGGACCCCTCCAATCTGGGGAGCCCCATGCTGAGGTGGTGGCATCATATAGTAGGGGACTCCCTCGGCAGGAGCCCCAACAGGGACACCCCCCGCACCTCCAACTCCTAATCCTCCTCTTGCCACTGGGCCCAATACCTCTTCCCTCAGGTCCTCCCTGGGGACAATGTCGACCAAGAAATCGAATATGTCCGTCCTCGTGATTGCGGCAGCAATATCATTCTTCTGTAGGGTCCGCCTCTTGTTCTCCTCCGTGTGGTTCCATGACCTGAGGGTCAGCTCCAGGATGAACATCTCGCATGCTCGGGCAAAGACCACGGGGGCTTCTGCAGAGATCATGCGGACGTCCTCGTCCGCCTTCATGATCTTCTTGATTCGAGCCAGCGGGAGGCTGTGGTTCTTGAAGTCGGTAGTATGCTCGATTTCCTGGCATTGGTTGGCCCAGAAGCTCTGGAGTTGCTGCTGCAGCTGCTGTTGCTGCTGCTGGTGAATGTGCTGGTACGCGAGCTGGTGTTGGGCCGAAGTGGCCGGGGGCTGGGCTGGAGGTGGTGAGGGACCTGACCCCACTTGGTTGGGTTGGTACTGGTTCATCCCATAGGGCATTTGGGCTGTGTTCCCATTTCCTGATGGGTCCATAGTGTGAAGTTAACTGAAACTGCAACAGTCCCTGCTAGAAAGGAGATCCAAACTCAATCATGAGATCCATATCAAAAGGTCGAATATCTATACACACAGCAATATATTGGTAATACTATAAACCCCACAGGGATTAATGTAGCTGTTGCAGTATGGAGGATTTGACTTCCACCAAAAGCAAGAACCATTAGGGCACCCACAGCCCATAGGTCCTCAGTAACCCGAGGCATGTAGATGTTTGCACAGGTCTGAGGAATTTACACACTCAGATTGATAGTAAGTTGATAAGTAGTCCTCGCCTCATAAAACATTTCATTTATGTATAACATGCTGCTCATCTTTCCCGAGCGTTTGAACATAAACTATCCGCACAGCTGTTCCAATCAAGTTTTAACAACCAGCACCCCCCAACCCCCCAAAATTTAAAAAAAAAAAAAATTCAAACTTGGAAAAGGCACATGGGCATTGCAAAGTCAGCGATACTAGATAGAGATCATCAAAGGAGACTGAAATTAAAACGATCCAAGAGAAATCAGCTTACCACAATAAGCATCTTTGCCGTGTCTTGTATGAAAAATTTCAAAGGGAGGACTACCTAGTGTTTGGATATTAATTAACCCGGTATTCACAGTATTTCAAGACTCATATGCTAGAAAGACTTTTTCATCAGAGTGACAGTCACCTTTCAGAAAGCTTAATAACAGAGAGCATGTGACAGCCATATTAACAACCATAAGTTTCTTCTAAAGCTACGAATTCCTAAACAAGTGGACCAACAGAAGCTAAAACTAAAATCCACCATACTGATGGGAATCCGGTAAAATTTCCATAAGAAACAAGATCTCTTGTGGTAATAGAGCAGATTCTTGTCAAGGGCAGGAGCTATTTAGTCAGAACAGTGACTTATTTCATTTGAAAACATATGTCCCCAGAGTTCAAAGCAGCATCAGAGAGTAGAACTCCAGGAATTATCCCTCGATAACTCCCCGAGATAATGAAGCCATACAAGTCATATTCCATTCCACCTTCTCCGTAACCATAAGGGGGAACACATCAGCAGAAAACGACACTTTCAGCACTGAGGCAGTTGGAACAAACACACACATCAATCAGCAAACACCATTTCCACACGTAACCCTACAAAGATCGCCATCCCAAAACTCGACAAAAGAATCAAAACCGGAGTCTACGCCTGCGGGGCAGAGGAAAAGGTAAATTCGTTTCCCCAAATCGCCCCCTCGTATCGAAATTCAAGCGCTTACCCTACTGGCCAAAAAAAAAAAAGGAAGCACAAGCAGCATACTCTAATTGTACAACGACCCTTTTTCTCACGATACGAATGAGTATATAAGCACGACAACCTAATAGCTTCGAAGCAAACCACGCAGACATCACAGGTAATCATCAAAGATTTCATACCTCCTCTGTTTCAAATCCCCGATCTTTCCCGGACAAGCAAGAAACCCTAGCAAGCAGGAAGAGAGAGGCGGATTCTCTTTTCCGGGCAGCTGAGCTGACTTTCTGGAAAGTGGAGCCAAAAGGGTCGATCGATCGAACGCAAGTGGAAAGAGAGAGGAATCGGGAAGCACAAATCAAAAAGCTATTATTGACACACTTCCACTGAGACCGAAACCGAACCCCCCCTCCCCTTTTCTACTTTAGTGGAGGAATCAACAGCTCGAATCCATCAGTGGAACCAAAGCGAGCTCCCAAAGGGTAGAGAGAGAGAGAGAGAGAGAGACAGAGAGGGGTAGATGATGAAGTGTAGTGTTTTTGTTGTCCGTGCCCCGCGACTTCCCACTATGTAGAAACCCTTGTTCGTCGTCCCAACCAACTATAGATTACTTTATTAACGTTTGACTCCGTCTTCCCCGGACGTAAATTGACAATTTTGCCCATACTCGTGGATCGAGTTTGGGGTTTTTGTTTTCGGATCGACGGGTTTTCCGGGTCAGGTGTTTTAGAAGCAGCACCTGACCAAGAACCATATACAACATGAAGAAACAAAAAATTCACTTTTTGGTCGGATTCTCAGACAACCCAAGTTTACATGTTAAAAGCAAGATAGTTGCTTCTCTATGCTATTATCCACTGCCTTATTAAATAAAAGAAAATCATTGATGATGAAAATAAAAACATCATGGCCATTGCATAATCACAGTATAACACCATAATCATACATTTGATAAAAAAAACACACACACATAGTGGAGCTGATCAGTTGAGAGTGAGCATGAGAGAGTAGAGAGTGACAATTGAGAGCGGAGGGAGCCGTCAGTCAGAATTAGGGCATGGGTTGTATGTATTTAATCTTCTATTGCTAATTTAATAAAATAATTAAAGTCGGTTCGGGTCCGGTCTCGTCGGGTTGCATTGACTGAAACCGATACACGGTCCAACAAACGAAATTGCATAGTAAACCCACCCAGATTTCTAATCGGATTTTTGGGTTTTTTCTTTTTTGTTTTTTTTAAGTCAAAGGCCGGACATGAGACAGTTTTTCATTTCCCGTTTGGTCCAAATGGACCAAACCTTAGATCATGTCGGTCGCTGTATATGTAAGACGAACCGCCAATTGCAGAGCGTTTTCTAGCTCGTGTGCCAACTGAATTAACGCAGTTTCATACGGATCGTTACATAGGATAGGAATCTTATTACTGGAATATATATCATAGAATTCATAGAAAGTCAACAGCAAGGGTAGCAGTAAAAGCATAATCCACAACACTTATGGAGGCCCACGCTGGTCATGAGACTCATCATCTATGGAGCGAAGGGGTACTTAGCCCAAAACCAAAAAAAAAAAAAAAAAAAAAAAACCCCTCCCACTCAATATTTTCTGACGGAGCTGGGCTTTTAAGAAGTGGGGAGATCGAAATAAATAATGGTACACCAGAAATCTTGTGGTGATAATTGAAATCAAAGCCCCTCTTGTTTCCGGACCGACGGGTGAATATCACTGCACTATACCGATTCCTCCGCCCTTATATACTTTTGAGAAGTAAATGTAAGGTTGATATGTCTTTTCATTCCTGACTGTTAAGCACGGGCTTGACATGTACAGGCATGCAACATAATCCGCTTGTCCCGAAGCAGCAAAGTTCGATCAGATCAATAGTAGACCGGACAATCACAACCCTTTTATTACACGAGAGAAAACCATAGCTGTACATTGGATTTAGAACAACGGGAGCCCAACCCCTGTAAGCAAACTCCTTAATTAACAGAACCCCACCAAATACCATAACGGTACTTGAAACTCGTACCACTAACAAAACCACAAACTCCTGCCATCAGTAACTTCCTCCCCACCCTCATTCATTCACCTATCTACACTACGATGGGCCATTCCGTCCTTTCTTCCATAGCCACACGAAAAATCTCATCGCCTTTACCCGAAAGTCAGATCAAATGGTCCTGAGGAACGTGAATGTCGACATCGCAACTCAGGAGACTCGAGTCCTACTCTGTGGCTGCAACAACCGATGGGCCTTCCACCTGAGATTCACAAGACCCCACCAGAAAGACATTAGATCGACAAATAATTGCGGGGAAATATGTGGACAGAGTCGTCTCCCATTGCAAATGGACCGAGTCACAATCAACGGTTGGAAGTATCGGATGGTTTTTCTGCCAAAAAGAATCTATTCTATGTAACGCGTGATACCACTGGCCGGTGACACCACGAGAATTCGATGATGTATGTTGTTATGATGTGCTATATTGAACTATCGCACTAAACCAAAAACAAAATCACAACCCATGAATAGGAGCTACCTTGAAGGTTGCACCCCAGATCTCCTCCTCCTTGGCAGGCACAGCGGTGATCTTGTTCTTCGGGTTCCTGTAGCATCTCAGCCCTCCCACTGCAGTGGAGAAGAAACAACCTGCAATCCAAACAGCCAAGTTAGCTCCTAAGATTCTCTTTTTTAATATCGGCTCGACGTGTGAAGCTCCGAATTGTAGACCGACCTTGAGGGAAAGAAGCAAGGGACTTGCCACAGGCACCTTTGAGCAGCTCAGCGTCATTAGCAAAGGCAATATACCCATCAGCAGTAATTCCCCAATACAGAGGAACCTTCCCATATTGATCCTGTCACGAACCCACCAATTAGCAACTACATAGCAAATTAGCAATCCAATTATCCGCAATTTTCCGTAGTGGGACAACTAGCCGTGAAAACTTACAGAGGCCACGAACAGGGTCGAGGTCGACTTGTCAAAGACGATGAATGCGAAGTTCCCACTCAGGTGAGCCACCACGTGGTTGGGCGGGTAAGGGGCCCGGTCCCGGAGGGCCTTGTAGGCCTCGATCAGGAGGATGGCCTCGTTCGCCGACTTGGCCAGCCCGTACTGCTGCCTCAGGCTCCCCAGGTTGTCCAGGGCCCCCTCAAACAGGCAGAATATATCTTCCTTTACGGCAAAGGTCCTGAAAATTGTCGTACAATCCGAAGAACTGTTAGGAACATCCAACTTTCCTACCAAATAAAAAGACAGATCAATTGATTTCTTGAAATTAAAATCCCCTACAACTTGACTTACCTGTGCCACTCACTTCATCCCAAAATCAAACCAAGAAACGTGATTCTTTATTCAAGTTACATCGTTCAAACATTTCCACACGGTCCCTCAACATTTTTATCGCACCCTTACTATGAATGACGTCATTAACATTTCCTTCTTTTCGGATACTTTTTCATTCGCATCTAATAATCGAACAAGATTTCAACCACTCCGGAGAGTTTTCATCTGATCATATGTCAAAGTTCACGAACAATAACAAAAGTTTGGAAAATAAAAAGGAAATAAAAGGAAGATTATTTCTTTTTTAATTAAAAAATCCACCAATCTAGTAAAATAAAATATATAAAAAAGAAATAAGAGAATTGAGCAGTCTCCTGCTAGAATCGAATTCAAACATTTTTTATTCTAAGCAAATTGTGTATTGCAGCCCCATGCCTTTTATTTTCCAGTGACACTACCTTATATACGAAAGCTTAACCCTGTTTGGATTCCCAAATAATTGATTTTAACTTTAACTTTAACTTTAACTCATCACACTATACAATAAAAATACACATTTTTCAATTCAAAAATTTTAACTTTAACTTTAAGTCAACACACTACACAACAAAAATACACGTTTCCCAAGTCAAATTTATAATCACATCTCATTTGTCCTTTTTCATAATCAAAATCAAAGTTACTTTAACGCTAAATTCAAACGCACCATAATAAACCTTGATTAATCAATGTTCGAATCAAGTTAAACACGGAGCTTGTCCAGGTCGCGGGTTGTAAATAATTATAGAGGGGCGTGTTCATAACCCTTCACAACGAAAAATCTTAAATGACCCTACCTCATAAACCAATCAAAACTTTTTAATAAAGAATATTAGAACAATTATTTGATAAATTAGTATCAATTTTCATATTTTATAATATTTAATTAGTACTTTCTTCCATCGTATACCAAAATAAGAGCCCCCTAGAATTTCTCCTTCATAAACCACTCTTTCGTTACCATTCATAACCCGCAATTCAAGAAAGTAATAAATGGTAAAACTTTTTCAGTTAAAATCTATTTACAAAATTCAAATTCAAAACTTGTGCCAAACCACGGAAATTAATCCATAGTATCGTGCCCATTTTTCAATAAGGATAAAAAAAAAGAAAAAAAAAAAAGAGAAAGATTCCAAGCAGCCAAAAGAAAACGACAAATACGGCAGCACGCACCATCCACGTGGAAAGTGGGCCCACAATTTGCACGGTCGGGATCAATCATCCATTCCGATCGAGCAATAATTTCCCCGATAATTCCTACCTATCCATGATCTACCAGGCCCCGCTAGCCACACCGCGGTAGACTCGGCCCGGTGCACCATGCACCCAATCGAAACCCCCAAAAATACTACGGGCTCATCGTGCACCGGGAGTAGCATGAAATCCCTCCCCGACTTATGAAAAACACCACCGTGGTCGGTAGAAGATCGATCGGCTGCTCTCTCTCTGATGCTCCCCGACGAGGTGAAAAACAGCATAATTTTTCCCAGAATTTTATTAGGCAAAAAAGACATGGGATTCGTTTATAATGCAATAGATCGATCCCAACCGTTCATTCACCGATCAGGGGCGTGATCAAACGGCTCACGTATTTTGAGAATTTTATTTTAACTCGTTCCTTTTTTTTAGCCAAAAAGATTAGCTTAGTTCTCTCACTCTCAGATAAGGCCGAGGCCGACCCTCCGTTGCTCAAGTCCCGAGCTTGTTTGGATCGTGAGGGGACAGAGCGTTATGGGGGAGTGGGTTTCGGAGTGTAATCCAAACAAGGTCTTAGTCTTTGACAGGAGCAAGCAACCTCATCGGTGACGTTTTCGTTACCTGGGCTTGAGCAGGGACTCGTTCTGGTGGGTGTAGGCCAGCTGCACCTGATCTCCGACGTTTACGGACACGGCGGAGGCGTGGGTGTCAGCGAACCGGCCCATCAGCGTGGCCGCCGTCGTCTTCGGCGACGGGGTCCGGCAGCCCGCAGCCACCAGCTCGTCCGGGGGAGACACGATCGAGCTGTTGAACACACCCAACATCTTCTCCTTCTCTCTCTACCGACGGAAAATAAGGAAAATGGTAATAGGTTCCGGTGGGTTTGGTCAGGGGCAAATTCAGTGATTGGACATGGGATAGGAAACGGGAGGGGGAGGGTCTGGTTAAATAGAGGGGATGGGTGAGGGCATCGTGGTAATTTCAGGGGGCGGATGGCGATATTTGCTGAAGGGAACCATGTGGCGGGCGATTATTCTGGTGCGGCAAGATTTAGGACGTGGGGACGGTGGGCCCACCCTGATTGATTTGTCTTCTTTATGTGCAACTAGATGCAGGATCTTGCCTTGCGCGGGTTCGAAAAATAATTCAATTCTATTGGAGTTTTCCTACAGTAATACGAGTTGTGAATTCAAAATCATAAGTTTCTGGATTCGATTAACGTTAGTGGAAATTTCGTGCCAATTTAGACTTTGATATTCCCCTACCAAGCCATGGATTATCCTATAAACGAAAAAATATATATCTAAGTTTGATTGTAAATTTGTTCAATATTCAAATCAATATTCAAAAAGAAAAATAACGTTTATTTATAGTTTTTACATATTAATTAATAAATGTTGTAATTTTTAAGCTAAAATAATCAAAACATTGAGAGAATTTGAAAAGTTGAGGATAGTCAAAATGGAGCCCCTATATTACACGGTAATTTTTTTTAATAATTTATGTATGGGTTTAAAATAGATGATCAACTTAAGAAATATTAGAACAAAAAACATAATCTCCATAATCGAGTTATACAAAAAATGATATTGTAAAGTGTAGAGTAAAAATGAAAAAAGATGATTTAGAAAATGAATATCTATGTTTGTATATATAGAATATTTAGTATGTTATACTTGGACAATTACTTCATATCTCGAGAAAAAAAAAACTTAAAATATGAGAGAACTTTTGATTATCCAAAGAAGCTTATTGATTATATTCGTAAGTAAAAAAAACATAAACAATTTACTAAAATTTTTGGAACATAAGTATATTTAGGACATGGACTATGTGGGATGAAGACATTAATGGTAGAGACTCGAAGAGCGGATCGATAAAGAGTTGGGAATTTACCTATAAATTATTGTGATATTTTACCATCGGACTCATCAGTTTTTATATACTTCTTCTTGACTTGTAATTAAGATGTTCGAATTTCATGTAATCTTAATTTTATTTTCCTGCATCTGCACGGCATTTCTAAATGAGATTCTTTGCTAGACGTTGTCTGTTATCTCCCTTGAAATCCTGAGGAGGCTCTCTCGGTTGGTTGCCGTCCTCCCTGATGAATCCCAACCTTCAGCCGGTATGGTCGAAGACCTCAAAGGCATTAGGCAACCTTGGTCGTGACTAGCAAACGAAAATGTCCCTCCCACCACCAAAATCTTGCAATATCGATATGTGAGGGTCTCTCCTCCAATCGTAAAACCCACGGTAATGTTGTGGCCAGCTAACAGCTTGATGATAATTTACATTCTCTAGCAGCGTCCCACGGCAATCTCTATGAGGCTGAAAATTGAAATTCCTCCAGAGTATAAGGACAATAACAAAAGATAAGTTTTTTTCTTTAAAAGTATTTTCAAAGCGCGCTCAAAGTCTAAGCGGATAAACTTTATCACTCATGTAGGATTTTGAAACTTATTGTAAAGTACATTGTTGCAAGGTCTAGCAATGCTAATATACCAATTAGTCTCAACAAATGGGTTGAGCACCTCATGATCTTAAGAAAATTCCAATGCGCTTCATATGTTATATAGTAATATCCAATTAATTTCGATGTAGAATTTTCAAATAACTAACTAGAGTCACGAACTTACATGAAAATTAATTATTTTGATATCCTGAGGAAGTTTGAAATGTTATTTTATTGTGGGAAGCATGCATCAACTCCTCATCAATCCATTTGTCTCGTATAGCTGCCATAATTAATATACTTTTCTATTTATGCACTCTCTTTAGCTCAAAGAAGTATTTTGAGGAGAATACATATTTTGAGATATCTCTATTGTATTTATTAAATAAATTGATTTTTATAAATCTAATTTACAAAACACTAGATACCTCGGTTGTGATTGTTGAATATGATAAATTCAATTTAAGATAGACTAATTATAACATAAAAAAAAAAATACTGACGGGCTCTACGAGTGGTTATTATTTTAATTGAATGGGTGCCGATGATCTCAAACTGCCCAGTCTTTGTCAGCACTCGTGAGATTAAGTTGCATTATTGCCACTTGGCCCTGAGGGAGAGGAATCGGGTGCGGGCGATCACACCGCAGCCTCGAGGTTTTTTCTTCTTCTTTTTTGGGGGTAAAGAGAGCCTTGAGTTATGTTCACATCGATTTTCTCGTTTGATTTTCTAGATCTTTCTTTCCTGGAGTGGTGGCCCTCAAACCTTCCAAATAAATGGGTGCTTCTGCTTCAATTGGTTCTTTATAGTATCTTCCAGTTCTTCAAAAGATCAAGTCTATTCCCCTGATCAATTCAATGCTCAGCTTCAATCAATTTTGCTAATACGCAGAATCAAACATTTGTGTGAGCCAATCATTTTACTTCGATTGGTTTCGCAGTTAAAATTATAAAAATTTTAATTTTAACTTTAACTCAATACACTACACAACGAAAATACACATTTCCCAAATCAAAAATTTTAACTTTAACTTTAACTCAACACACTACACAATCATTTGTCTTTTTCCACAATCAAAATCAAAGTTACTTTAACTCTGAAACCAAACGCACCATAATTTTACCCACATTAAACATATGTTGATTATATCAGGAAAGTACATTAGAACTCGTTGTAAACTATAAGTTTACACTATAATAAATGAGTCCTTACGATATCTTTCGAGTTATATATCAAGAACAAAATAACTTTTAAAAAATTTTCTACATGATACTTGTTTCAATAAGTGTTTCGAGCTTGGATAGCTTAGAATCATGAACTATTTTGATCTTCCTCATCAAATTTCAGACATATCATCTCAAGATCCGTTGAAAGGGGTCCGAGTTCGCACATATGCTTCCATACTTTTGAAGAAATAATTTTCTTTAATTTGCAATTTTTCTCCTCGAGTTATGTGATTTTAAGGCTGTACGTACATCGCTAACCCAAATCTAAAGTAAGTAATAAGTTGATTAAATTATGCAAGCGACATACAATTCTAGCAATGTCCACATGGTGTTCATTTTAAGTTTCTCAAACTTAATAATTGAACTCTGTATATATTTGTAATCAGTCCCCACCAATAAAACAGAAAAGGCTAAAGGTTCTCAGGGGTGGAAAAAGAAAATCCAAAAATAAAGGGAAAATCTTTGAGATTTAGAGATAATTACACATGTTTAATCTATAAGATTAACTTTATTATATATAACGTGATTTAATTATTTATTTTTTTCTATTACAAGGGCCTTAAAAGTTTAGTATAATGAAATAGAAATCTTAACACAATAAAATGATTTAATTATTTATTACTCAACACTCTCCCTCATTCGTAGGTTGGATTAATCTTCAAAGCCCATTATGTGGAATTGATACATGAAAAGCAAATATAAGCGCAATGTATCGAACTTACACTTTGATATCTTGTGATATTTTGAAGTCATCGTAATATATTTTTTAATGTAAAGGGTTAAGGTTGTTGAATGCGACCAAGTTTAGTTATTTATTACTCCATGAAAACTTCAAATAATGAGAAAACTATGGTCGGGATGGAAATTTTTCGTGTGTTCTGACAACAATTTGGTCCCATGTTAATAAGAAATTCTCCACTTTATTAGAAAACATATAGCAGCCAATTTGATTCTTGTTATTGAAAATTCCTCACTAATCTATGTACCTTTTTTTTCTGAATTATCTACGTACATGTTGAATGCCTTTCCATGTCACAAGCAAAGCATTTTATTCACTTCCATCGCTCGAGATGATGTGTGTCCTTAACTGCCCAACCTAATCACGGGTCCCACAATGTAGTCCTCACTGGTCTAGGGGCCTCCCCTCCTGCGTTATGGACTCCCGCCCTCACACTAAGATCCCAGCCAGGGTTCCATTTGTTATACCAAACTTATACAAGTTGAAAGTTATTTGCAATCTAAAAATTTAAACTAATAAATTACGAAGTCTTGTCACCTATAAGACCCTTCCTTTTTTATCTTGGGGCCTCTGTGGGACAATTCATTTTTCCCCCACCTCTACTTCCATCAACCTAACTGTCTACTACACAGTTATTGTGGTGCGGGTGAACTCGAAAGTTATATACCAAAATAATTAATATTCGGTTTAATCTATTTGGATGGTCATCTATACCAGATCGAATACATAGTAGAGAAAATTACTTCTAATGTACTCTCAGTAAGATTAGAACTTGATTTTAATTTTAAGAATATGAACAACTTTCGTTTTTCATCTAAACCAATTTTACGTTAATGTCTATTCCTTTTATGAATATTAGAATCTAATAGCAAGACAAAATCTCTACAGACACCAATTAATTTGTCTCAATGTCTCCTCGTGGCTCCTCACTGCTCCTTCCAGATTTGATCTTGATCTGAGCAGGGTTGGATCCGACTCGGTTTTTAGATCGGGTCAGGTCGGATTGGACCCATCCTATTCGGTCGGGTCCAATCCGTCTGTGGGTATCTAGGGTGTCGTAGTTGTAATATTTCGACCTCTCCCTCTTTTGTCCCTCTTGTTGCAGGTGCCTTTCCCGGCTTGCCGGATTGGTTGGCTCTTGATTTGCTATTGGCTGGATTAGTTGGCTCCTTGGCACCCTCCTCGGCTTCGTTGTTGGTTGGCGCCTGTTGCCTTTCCCGGCTTGTCGGATTGGTTGGCTCTTGATTTGCTATTGGCTGGATTGGTTGGCTCCTTGGCACCCTCCTCAGCTTCGTTGTTGGTTGGCGCCTGTTGCCTTCCCCGGCCTGAATTATTGGTCAAATTTGGTGGCCCGACTCTATGATTGGTCCCTAGCGCATGATTATCACTCAAGACCCCCCTGCTTTGCTCTGATGTTGAGGTCTCCTCCGAACAACGACGTCAGATGACTGAGTTCTACATAGATATATAGTTTGAGAACTCTTCCCTAGTTTACCAGGGTCCATGTGTGACAGCAGAAGATTTTGATCGGAATTTTCGGATAACTGTTACTTTGTATTTCACCTCAAATCTCCCATGTAGTATGCCTAGGAGGATCCAATTATTTCTGATCTTGCAATTTTTGTTTTATTGAGCATTTTACTACGTTGTGTACTTTTTTCATGTATTTATTTCATGTTATAAATTAATCCTGAAGGTTGAAGAGGAAAAAAAAAAGTCTTAATGTCTAGTCACTCACATGCATAGCATTTTTTTTTCCTTTTTTGTTTTTTCGTTTTTCTTTTGGACAAACATTTTGCATGTACAAGAAATTAATTACGGAAGATAGCTTCGGAGGAAAATTACACAATGCCTATTGTCCGGTATTTTCATCTAGACTCTTCCTGCAGGTTGTATTTTATAAAGGAAATAAATGAAATAATGGAACAGAAAAGTTTTTTTTTCCCCCTAGATTCGAAATAAAGTCCATGGACATTGCAAACTTGAATTATGCTTGATTGATCAGGACAAGGAAGTAGATTGGGTGCTGGGCCCTCTAATGCGGATATGAGATAATATGAAGAGAAAATCAGGGAGAAATGATGAAATTTAATATAAGATGAAGAAGAGAGTAGTGAGAAATATCCAAACATGAAGGTCATGGATCAAAATCACGATAGTAAAAAATTTTATTAATTGGACAACTCAAGAGATTATATAAAACGATTCTTTATTTATAGGTTCAATTTAAACCATTCAAATAGAAAGCAAATAACCGAAATATACTTTAATAAATCCATATCAAATAACAAGTACATTCGATAGATATCTATTTATCAAATAATATTTCATCTGAAAGTCAATTATTTCTTAAATATCAAATCTACATCTTCAATAAGAGATACAAAAATAGCATATTCTACAATACAATCAATATGCAGCTAAGTAAATTAAAAAAAATTAACTTAAAATTCTTGGATTTTTTGACTTACTAAAATCTAAGTAGAATTATTTGAATTTGTGTTTTTTTTTTCAATTTGAAAGTAACATATTTGAAATTCAATTAAATTTATATAATTTACTCAACAAAGAATTTTTAAATACATTTTATAACCAAATGATAGTATTTATCTAAATAATACTCAAAAGGTAAAAGTATTATTTATCTAAATAATACTCAAAAGGTAAAAGTAAACTAACTTTTAGTTTCCAAAAATGTCCATAATAAAATATCATCTTAAAATTAAAATTCGTTAGATGAAAAAGAAAATATAGTTAAGCTAGTAAATTTAGTCGATAACCACCATTTCTCTCTTGTCGTTTTTTTTTAATGAATTCCCTCTCTCTTCTCTTTCTAACCCCCACATACTACTAATCTCGTTAACTAATATATCTAAGGGGTTTTTACCTAAAATGACCCATGATTTATCCGTTTTGTCAAATCTATCTTATGCTTTTTTTTTGTCAAATCTATCCCATGGTTTACTTTTTGCATCAAATTTATCCCGGCGTTATCTTTTCCGTCGACACCTAACGACCGCGCTGACGTGGCAAATGGAGAGATAGTGGGCCACACTTGCCACGTAGGCGCCACATCAGCACGGCCGTTAGGTGTCGACGGAAAAGATAACGCCGGGATAGATTTGATGCAAAAAGTAAACCATGGAATAGATTTGACAAAAAAAAGCATAGGATAAATTTGACAAAACGGGTAAACCATGGGCCATTTTAGGTAAATACCCCTATATCTAATTGAAAAATGAAACTTTATATTCACACTTTTCTAAAAGAGTAAATGACATAAAAAAATCACAAAATTTATATTTTTTTGGTAAATTTCGACGACACCCCCTATAATTTGTAAAATAATCAGTAACACCCATTCTTTTTAAAATTAGCCACACACCACCCATCCTTTACTTGATTTCTACGATTTTTTTTTAAATCAGGTCAGATTTGATTGGGGTAAAGAAATCAGATAGTAGATCAGTTTGTGCAGTTCCGTGAAATAGTATCCACGTGGCAAAGTGAATGTTCACTTGGTACCATGTTAACAGAAGGAGGGGTAGTATGCGTCTAATTTTTTAAAGGAGATGTGTCGCTAGTTATTTCACAAATTATAAGGAGTGTCATCGAAATTTACCTTTTTAACTTTACGTTTTATCACAAACAATTTTTTTTACAAAAAATACACTAACTATTGATTTGTTATCAGTTTTACCATGCAGTTAGCTTCCCCGTCAATTTTAACTGGATGTGTTGACATGGCACTTGGCGGCACCACACGACGCACAAAGATTGACTGAATTGGACCCACATAATTTTTTAATTAAAATTTTTTAATTAAAATAAATCTAATAATTAAAAAAACAAAATTGAAAAAAAATAAGATGACATTTGTCGTGTTGTGATTTGTAAGGATTTCAAAAGTCACTCAATGACGAACTATCTCTGTCCTATGTGGTACGGTTCGAGGCGTTGTTTCGGCTTTGGTAATTGTATATAGATATAGATATGTATATAAATATATGTATGGTAAATATTGTAGACGGAAGGTTACGATGAAATTAGTTTTGGGGTTTTTGATCCATCTTATAAAATAAATGTCAAATCTAATCTCTAGAAGATACCACTTATGCTAAAATAAATATCATGTATGCTTAATCTGACATTAATGTCTGCATGAATAATTTTAAATTGATCCCATCAGCATGCCCTTCTAAGGAGGGACTGACTTGTCCAAGTTGTATAAGTTAGAACTTATTGATCAAAGTCTTATAAAAAGGAGAAAGGGTGTGAAAATTTTAAAATAAATAATAATAAACTAAACAATAGAAATAATTAAAGGGGAGTTACTTGCTGAGGTATCATTATTCGATTTGGATAGAACTTAAGAGACAAAAGTGACGCCCATTGGTTTGTGCTCTGGCCCACGGTTTTATATAATGAAACTGTGGGTCACTGTCATCGGTCTGCTGATGTCCATCCGATTCTCATTCACTTATCATGAGCTCGCCCCATTATGTGCATAATAAAGAACTCAAATTTAGATTTGGGATGTATAGTTGTTAACATCCAAGCTACTTATGTAACCCCTGAAAGTTGGAACCAATGACAAATTGGATCAAAAGCAAATGCTAAATTGAGTGATCATAGCATAATTAGCAACCAAAGATCCTTCCTAGATACAACCACGCCACGGTATGGAGGTCTAATAACACTATCAGTCCTGCTCAATAAGTATATTTTACTTAAAGTCGACTCATATGGTATTATTCTTAAAAGATGCTTATTTATTTGGAAGTAGTGATGGTAACTCTTGTAAACTTTGCCAGGGCCCGTGTGTCTCTTCTATGTGGGATTTGGACCTCGTCTCAGCACTCCATCCCTTATTCGACTTCTCGATGCGATTTCATGTGCAGCCTGCAGTGTTGAATGATTCCAACAAACTAATAGTGATTCGTTTTCACGGCCGAAAGTCTTACCAAGTACAACCTTCAAATACATCGATATGCTGCAAAAGGTTGTTGGTTCATCAAACAATTAACCCGATCCGAATCACGATGGGCTGCTAGGTGCTAATACGGATGCGAGAAGTATATTGTGTTCCAAGCTGATTCAAGTACCAAAAAGAACTCAAGTCATTGCGTCACCAATTATCTTGAAACGATCCTGTTAGATTGGGCAACATGAAAAATTCGATAACAGTGTTCCAATCTTGTTGGTCAAATCGACTGGCCTTGTAACTAGATGCTGATACTAGCCAACCGCATCAAATATACAGGATTTATCGAGTCAGACAATAAACGATTGTTGTTAGTTAAAAAATGTGGAAGAATTGCTTCTAGCATGCGGCATATTTTATACGACATCTATTCATGTTGCAAAAAATATGCCCTATCGGCCATCGATATTTATAAGCAACATAAGATTAGGGAAAACCCGAAGAGGCACTTCTAGGTTCGACCGGTCTGATGAATACTACTAAAGGCTTGGGCACAAAATGACTGAATCCTCACATGTCTTGTGAGGTACAATGTATTCGTATTATATAGACAATGTACAAAATACATGAAAGGAAATACATAAATGTGTATCAAAAGATGCCTAAAATACAACAAATACAAGGTAACCTATGATTTCACATTATCTCCTCTATTATTACTCCCCCTCAAGCCGAACGGGGAGTTCTCCACGTGAAGCTTGGACCGAATGTCAGCAAAGAGGGTCAAGGATAATCCTTTGGTAAGTCCATCAGCTAGCTGATCATCAGAATTAATAAAACGAATGAGGAGCTGCTTGCGCATGAATCTCTCCCGCACGAAGTGATAATCCATCTCGATGTGCTTCGTTCTGGCAAGAAAAATAGGGTTCGCCATAAGATATGCCGCATAAATGTTATCACACCAAAGAGTAGGAGAGTGATGCTGTGAGTTCCCCAATTCTCGAAGAAGAGACCGTAGCCATAGAATCTCAATAGTGGCATTCGCAAGATTTTTGTACTTAGATTCTGTGCTAAATCAAGCGACTGTTTTTTGCTTCTTGGAGCTTCAAGAGATGGGATTGGAGCCAAGAAAAATAACAAATCCGCTGACAAATCGTCGATCATCAGGGTTCCTAGCCCAATCAGCGTTTGAAAAGCCAAAAAGAGATGAAGTAGAACTGGCACCAAGATGAAGACCATAGGTGATGATACCATTTAGATACCTCAAGATTCACTTCACCGCCAACCAATGAGTAGTGGTGGTGCAATGCATGAACTGACGGACCTTATTGATTGCATAGGTAATGTCGGATCTGGTCAGAGATAGATATTAAAGACTGCCGACGACACTCCTGTAAAGAGAGGGATCCTCAAAAGAGCGCCCATCATGAGAAGAGAACCGAGACCCTGTAGTGACTGGTGAGCTGACGAGCTTGTACTCTAACATAGCAGTCCAATTAAGGATGTCATAGATGTACTTGGATTGAGTGAGACAGATTCCAATAGAACCCCTGCGGGCCTCCATCCCAAGAAACAAATGTAGAGGACCGAGATCCTTCATAGCAAACTCTTCCTGGAAGGCATTAATTATGGATTGAAAAGGTGCACCTGGAGTCCTAATCAAGCTGATGTCTTCAACATAGACCCGGAGAAAGATAAGATAATGCGATCCCCGAAGTATGAAAAGAGATGAGTAGGCCTTAGAATTTGAGAAGCCAAGGTGCTGGAGATAGCTACTGAGGCGCTGAAATCAAGCCCTAGGGGCTTGCTTGAGCCTGTATAGAGAACGTCGCAATCTGCAGACATGATCAGGGCAAGAAAGATCAGTGAAACCGAGAGGATATACCATATAGACTTCTTCAGTGAAATGTCCATGAAAAAATGCATTCTTCACATCCAACTGTCGAATCGGCCAACAAGAGGAGACAATAATAGTGGAAACTGTTCGAATGGTTACTAGCTTAATGACCA
The DNA here is from genome assembly GCF_007655135.1 of Punica granatum. Lineage (NCBI taxonomy): Eukaryota > Viridiplantae > Streptophyta > Magnoliopsida > Myrtales > Lythraceae > Punica > Punica granatum. The sequence continues at coordinate 12,870,249 of NC_045131.1, read as the reverse complement.
GACTGAATGTCTCATAATAATCGACCCCTTCCCGCTGATTGAAGCCCTTTGCCACTATACGAGTTTTATACTGATCAATGCTGCCATCGACTTTCTGCTTGATACGGTAGACCCGCTTGCAGCCAATTACATTCTGAGATGGTGATGGCGGACCTATCCCTTCTTAAGTCTACCATTGTTGATCAAGAAAGTCTTCTTGCGCTGCAATTTGGGTGAGTAACGAAATAGCTAGAGACATCCAGGCTTGATGGGATGTCTTAGCAGAGAGAATCGTCACCCCGATTTCCTCAGTGACTACTAGCATTACGCAAGAAAGGGCAAAGTTATCCCTTGACTGCCAATTGAGGTAATCGGGATTGAGCGTGGTTACTCCATCTGTTCCGGTGACTGTCTTGCTCAATGCCATGACTTTGTCTTCGACATAGTCGAGCAGTCCATAGGTAGTAAGCAATAAAGTAATTACTCCTTTTCAATACAGATAGTTCATGTCGTTGAGCTTGACAAGTAAAGTTGGAAAGGATTAGGGAAGGACATTGGAGATCGAAGAAGAAGAGGGAAGAATAGTGAGGGTTGAGGAGGAAGAACTATTAGCCATTGGTGTCAAGAAGGAAGCAGATAGGTGAGCCAGCAGCTTAAGCAAAAGCTAGCTAACCAATTGGGAGTTACCCTGTAAAGATATGATACCATAAAGGCTTGGGCACAAAATGACTGAATCCTCACGTCTTGTGAGGTAGAATGTAATCGTACTATATAGGAAATATACAAAATACATGAAAGGAAATACATAAATGTGTATTAAAGGATGCCTAAAAGACAACAAATACAAGGTAAGCTATGATTTCATATTATCTCCTCTATTATTAACTGCTAAGGATCCATAGATGCCAACCCTTTCTTCTCTATATGTTCTTACCATATGCACATGTACGTTCAAACATGACGAGGTCAAATGCTTTGGGTCCAAGCAATGCTCGGCCAAGGAAGCCAGTTGGAGCCTCCTCCACGGGAAACTTTGAACCGTACTTTTCTTAGCCAATCTAGTAGAATGACGGATTGCGCTTTTATTTGTTGGCATCATTCAAATGGGGGATGATGCCAACATCCAACAAAAAAAAATGGGTAGCAGATTGGAGATGAGGGACACAACTGATGTTGACATTGATCCAATTAAAGGAATTATGGGCAACAACGATGGGGACATTTGCAAAACTAAAATCCTACTAAGGTTACGTCAAATTGACATCTTACAGCTTTATCCTTGACCATTTGGGTACCTTCCAAACCTCAAATGACTTGGAAAGGTAGTTTAAGTGGAACATCCTTCATCTATGTGTGGCCCAATTGGCCTATGGCCGTGGAAGGTCTTCTTCATTCGAGTTCTACTGGCTAATAAATTCTATATCAATCCCCAACGTCTATTCTTTATATAATTAACTATATAAAGAAGTCGTATGTCAGATGATGATTCGGGGCATCCTCTTAGGCGAGTATTATTACACGCTCTACGAACATAGTAACAACTTCCGAACCCGAGAACCCCACTGTCTATAAAAGATAAGTTGCTTTTTTCTTAACGAGGATATTCGAGATGAGAATAATATCTGCAGAATGACATCATAGTTAAGAATGACTAATAAAGAAGAAAGAAAGGGTCACAAATGACCTCGGCGTAATATTCTTCGTCTCAATTCCGATCAATTATAATCATTCTGGAGTCCAAACAAACCGGAGCATATAATTGCATTGGGTCGATTACTTATTAAATGAACAAAATTACAAGAGATGATCGAGACTCTAAAACCTTGTTCAATAAAAAATCTTTAAGGTGGAGCCGGCCCCCGACGTAATAGTGAAAGGTACTGATCGATCCTTCAGAGGCCTTTTCACTTTGACAAGGGGGGAAGCTGCCGAGGATTCCAATTTTAAGGAACAAGACAAGCAGAGGGGATGAATTTGGTTTCTTGCAGTAATCCCAGGGTTCATGGAGAAAGAGGGATTGTCTCCAACTCACAGGGGGTTAGTGTGTGTTTGTTTAGACTTAAAATTAAGTTAAAATTTTAAGTAATTAATGGAATAAATGCTTAGTAGAATAAGTTAATGTTGTTTGATTAATGATAAATTCCTGACTTATTTCGCTCAGCTAGGGCCTTTTCTCATTTATTTCACCGGTACCCTCAAAATATTATTGATTTTGCAAATCAGTCCACCCCTATCCCCCCAAACCCGAAGAGAGAGGGAGGAGACGCCGCCCCGCCTGCCGTCGCTGATTCCGGGCGGTGGTGGTCCCATCGCTGGCCACCACACCTCCGACGAGGCCGCCTGGGTCCCACGACCTCGCCGGAGGGTGGTGGCCAGCGATGGGGCCACCACCGCCCGGAAATTTCTAGGATCTCCGCACCCTCTATCTCTTTGAAGAGAGAGAGAGAGAGAGGGGACGAGATCGCGACTGGGGTGGCTTGTCGTCGACTATCGCAACCCAAGCGACGTCGCCATGGTCGCCGAACACATAGCCTGGGCTGCGAGGAGCCACCGCAGCCGCGTTCTCGCCCCTTCTCTCTCTCTCTTCGAAGAGATAGAGGGGGGAGGAGATCCCGAAAAATTCACGGCAGTGGTGGTCCCATCGCCGGCCACCACCCCTCCGGCGAGGTCGCGTGACCCAGGCGACCTCGTCAGAGGTGTGGTGGCTGACGATGGGGCCACCACCGCCCGGAATCAGCGACGGTTGGTGGTGCCTTCCCCCGTTCTCTCTCTCTCTCTCTCTTTGGGTTTGGGGGAAGAGGGGTGGACTGATTTGCAAGCACGAAAAAAATTTGAGGGCACCGATGCAATAAATGAAAAAAGGCCCCTCAGCTGAGCAAACAAGTGAAGAAATAAGTAGAAATTCTTAATTGATTAAGCCATGATCCATAGAATTTTTGACTTAACTTAATCAATTAAGTCAACTTGAATTGTATTTACCAAACAAGCTGAATTGAATTAAGTGATAAAAAGTTAATTTCAGCACTTAATTTTGATTATCAAATACGCGCTTAGTGTTTATATGCCGATTTATTTTAATTAATTCATGAAATAACGTAAGGGGAAAAAAGAATATTTATTGACAAAAATCATCATCTTTGTACTCTTTGCAAACCGTTGGTTTTGATCCACTAATGCCAATTAACTGGTGGCTGGTGATTGCGATCGCAAAAGTTGGATCGATAACCAAAGTAGATCGGTTCAGATGTTTCTATCACCTGTTTCATTTAATTAATAAGGTTTCAGTTTCGAGTTTTGTGATGGAGAAGATTGACAATTGGTTGAGTTTTTTACTCTTCCGTTGACTAAACCGACTCAAATTGGATAAATTCTGAGCTTTCGGATATCATGGCATCCACCAAAAAAACTATTGAATTGATAATATATAGTACAGTTGACAAATTGCATTTCATGTAGTTAAAATTGAACGTTTTTATAGTGAAACATTTCGAAATTCATTGGAAGCACATTGTAGTGGGGATTAGCCCTTGAGATACTTTGCCCTATCCACTACTCCTTATCCATAGTTCCATATAGTCTTCCATTAGCGTCGAGCGTTGGCTCTATTGAAGCAACGTTATTACTCGAAAGGGAAACGAGTGACATCTGAAAGTCCTAAATCCAGGCAGAATGGGAATATGCACCTCTGGATAACTGAAGAACCGAAAAAGATGCAATTATATAATATATGGGGTCTTCTCCTCCTGCAAGATTTGCCGTCTGTCCCTTGGTATATATAGAACTACCCCTTTATGGGACCAATATCCACTTTCTTACCTTACATTCATGGAATACTAACGGAAGACTAAAACACCTTCACATACCGAGCAAGGTGTTGGATGGTATGCATCACTTGAGAGGAGAAAATAACGGCAATTAATAGATGAAAAATACATCGTGATCTCACTGAAAAAAATTAGACCCATATTAAAAAAAAGGTTTCGGTGCAATGATATTGGACCTTCGAATATATGAATTGAGAAGTGTAGAAAAGGAAAGTGGAAATTAATAAGCAGGAGGTAATTATGATTGCAAGGACTTACATGGAGAAATTAAGTTTCGAACAATAACATCCATTCCTTGCCCCCTCTATTAATTATTAATATTTTTATTTTATTATACTAAATTATAAATATTTCTCGTAACAGAAAGATAGGAATTCTACATTTGATTCTAATTAATGAAAAAAGTCATGCTATTTTTCTTCTTTTTTTTCTGTCACGTAAACAGGACCCACATCTTATCATCATTTAATATAATATCTTTTTTTAAAAAAAACTTTACATCATCATCACAAAAACTAATCTTTGTATATCTTTCTTGCTTAGTGGAAGAAAAGAAGTGCTTCTGGCAGAAAAAAAAAAAGAGAAAAAGAAAGAAAGAAAGAAAGGAAGAAAGAAACGGGACTCAAAAATCTTGATAAAATTGGACCACAAGCTTTTCTTGGTTATTGCCCATTCCTCGACCACATATTTGGACATGTTTGCTTTGAATCATGCATCAATGTCCTCCTCCTAAGTACATTATCAGGAGCTAGTCCAATCCATTCATGCCTCGTAAAAGCGAAGGAGCATGCAATACGCAAAGGTTCTCGGAGAGGTAATAGCTAGAGAGCCAAGCCTCCTTCGACAACTGCTTGAAATGTTAGAGAGGAGAATCGGATATAAGCGAATTTGGTAGAAAAGGGAATGCAATCGCCATACAAAATGGTCTACTTTTCTACATGTCTGAACGTTCCTAGTCTCATGTCCAGAACATATGGCATGACCCCTGAAAAGGAAATAGCTAAGTAACACATGTGAGAAGTATATATGACATGCCTAGCATTTGTTGTTGCAACCACTTCAGCAACTGCCCCATTTATTGTAGCTGCAATTTGGGCGAATTCAGAGGCTGAAATCGATCTGGTAAAATTTGTGACAAACAGTTCATAGTCGTAATGTCGATAAAAGGTTATAGTGCGAGACATGTGATCCAAGTCACGTTATATATGATCAACAAAAAATTCTATGATCTCAAAATGTTACGATTAATTCCCTCGCGACAATTTTCTAGAAGAAAGAGAAATTTGATTTCAACTGCAACACGCCCTCACTTGCTCAATCAATCTTCTCGGAACCGAGAAAATCTAGCGATTTATCTGTATATTTAGTCACGTTCAGCTGAAGTCCTTCGAAAAGGAGACTAAATTAAGCACAACCAAGCAAACTGGCACTCGGACATGACTCGGGGCTATAAACAGCAGGCTTGTGCTCCAGCTGGAGAAGGCAGTAAGCAAGGGCACCTGTGATAGCTCCACTGATGGGAGCGGCCACGTAAATCCACATGAAGTGGAAGTCCCACGAGACGATCGCAGGTCCCAGAGACCTCGCAGGATTCAGCGATCCCCCGGAAACAGGCCTGCAAAGCATAACATAAAGACTTGTTGATGAAGGCAAGTTCTTGTAGAGATGATAAGATGAAGGCAAGTTCTTGTAGAGATGATTAGTTTATTAAGTTTTGGGCATTACCCTGTGATCATTACTGCCACAGCAATGGCCATTCCCATAACAATGCCGGATAAATAGCCTACCTGTACAAAAAGTTCAAAATTTCGATTCATTTGTTTCGACAATATCATAAAAGGCAACAGTCGGCAGAGGATCATGCGGATATTTTTCTCTATTAATCACTTATATCTTGGTTCTTCATACTTAAATTACGCTTCATAACTTATGGCACGTGATGGAAAGTAGTAAGTACACACGAATGTGAAGAAAGGCGACACATATGACAGGAGAAAGCACAGTCAGAAAAGAAAAGCGGCCTTCTGACTTCTGTCTGTCTAAAATAGTCCTCGCCCTTGATCTTCCAAGGTTTAATATAACATTAAATTGCAGTGTGAAAATGTGAAATTTCTCCTTACGGATTTATAGTTATAAGACACAGAAGCAGCCAAAAAGACGATGATGAATGTGGCGATGAACTCCACCCAGAAGGCAGAGGAACTTCCATGGATTGGTCTTGTGGTCATGATGTTGGTTTCAACCCCATAGACCGCAGCTGCAACAAAAGTTGCCGAGACTGAACCTGTCAGCTGAGCAACTATGTAGAGTGGGACCTGTAACAGGAATCAAGAAGCATCTTTAATTTCGAAACCAAAACCATCATTACATCAAGCAGATGAGCAAATGATGTTGTAGGAAATCGAAAATGGTTCATCAGTTCATAGTAGTACCCTGGACCATGGGAAGCTACTGAAGATCGCAAAGGAGATGGTCACTGCAGGATTAACATGAGCGCAGGAGATGTGACCGATAGCGAAAACTACTATCACAACTGTCAGTCCAACTGTGGCGGCATATTCTAGAAGGCCCACGTTGCCTTTAAGGAGCTCGGTGATTGCTATTATCCCACAGATGCAGAACATAAGGATGAAAGTTCCTACAAACTCAGCAACAACCTGCATTCCGTTAAATTCTGTCACAAACCTCGATATTGCTTTTGCTTTCTGTACATCTCAAAATGACATAGTCTTGCCTTGTACTTGGAAGGGCTAATAGTCCTCCTCTTACCATTCGAACAGGATCCAGATTGACTCCATCTAGAGAGTAACCGAACATTAGCTTTTCAAGCAGGACTTTGCCAAGCTTCTGCAATGAGTGGGAGCCCTTCTCTCGGTCGTCCCTAGATATGCTGCTTGTCGATGCTTCATCCGATATTGTAGGAAAGGATCGGTTTATCGGCAATTGGTTCATGGTCAAGCTTTTCAAGTCTCCAGAATCGTCTTTTAACATGCTTATCGGGACAAAGAGTGATGGATTTAAGTTGTGGTTTTTTCATTGCAAGGAATATATCCTGGACTTCATAATATTTAAGTATAACGATTCGGGTGAGGTTCGGTTTTTTCACACAGTTTAAGCTCCTTGGAGAAGTGTAGTTTTAAGGGGGGAATTGAATAGATGAGTGTTCCAAGCGCAATCCGTGTGTCGCTGCTCTAAGTTAGGACGCAATCCCCAGTCATGCTTCTGGAACCATTTTCCTGTTTGCTTTCTCACTACAATTCACCAAACAATTTTCATATGTAAAGTGCCCTGAGCTTTTACATTTAAACCGAACATTTTATCGGTTTCGACCAATGCACTCTACAGTCATGTGCTCTTTGAAATGTTTGAGCCGATTGAACCCCATTAATTCTAAGTCATCTGATGAAGTAGAATCGAAAGGCAATCAAATGGAATCATTATGTAAAATGGTCGCAGTTTCTATGGCCATTACGTTCTATTTCGTAAGGCAGCAAGATGAAGAGTGGCATACTCATAGACAATCTTATCAAAATATTCATGCTTAATCAACCTGGGCTATAAGAAGAAAAGAAAAACCGCTTTAATCGGGTCCAAATAGGATGGTAACCAGGCCCACTAGATGTTATTTGCGCCATGACTTTCTTTTCGACTGAGAAACAGATTTCAGATAAATGGATCTTACATTGAGAAGGAGCCTTAAGTCCGTTTTGATTTCACATTCGGTTTGGACTTGATCACTTACTAATTCAAACCTAAGGTTTTGGTTGAACAGAAAATTTTTCTTTGCTTCTATATTTTGGTCGATAAGGTAATACTTTTGATCTGTCAATCTCAACATCCCGGGCACTGTGAAGAAGGAAAAAGCAAAACAAAGAACAAAATTCGGAAATTCCGGAAGGATCAAGGCACCCGACTGACGCGTGCGTTATACCAACTACCGCAAGATTTTCTAATTAAGCTCCAACACAGGAGGAGCTAGTGTTGAGCAGCAGGAGCGTATTGCTGAACCCGAAAGTTGAGGAGGCCACGTTCATTTCTACGGAGATTGTCCTCCATCCGATGTGTCCTTATGACAATTGAAGTCATTGGTTGGATCCTCCATCAATTAATCCAAGTACACGTATCTATTCACTCTAAACATCGAGTTTGTCCCCTTGATTTCCCGGACCACGTCGTCCTGAAGCAAAACCCAAATGGTTTCACAGCTGCCATTTGCGGATCTTCTTCCTCGATGCTGCCTTCATGAGCTCTTGGATGAGTGGTTTGTAGATAGAGGAGTCAATAACGGCATAAGGAGTTAAGAGTGCTAATCTTGGTTGCCACCAACTTCTCAATGCCTAGCAATGAGGTCTTGAATGATAAGGGCGAGACCCTTATTGCTGTCCATGAAGTACTCAATGGATGGATCGCCTTCTGAGTGGACCAACCCAGAGGTGTATACATGGTTGATTAGGAGCTTGGTGACGAGCAATGATTTCTACAACTCTTGTGCGCTGCGAAGCCTACAGTAAGGCCGGCTGCCAATGTACATGACCCCGCTCCCTTTGGCTGTGGATGGGAGGCAAACGGCGAACTTGTTGGGCACCTTGAGAGCGGTCGAGAGTGTGGAGAGAAATGAGGTAATGGCCCTTGTCATCGAATCCCTTGCTTGTCTTGGGAGGCCTTCCATGATGGATGAGTCGGTGCACACCAAATGGAGCTGCGGAATATGAAGACGTGCTCTGTACTTATGTACAGGTATGACGTCCATTATCATCTCCTTAACTGGTGCGGTATCCTTGAAAGGCCTGGCCGAGAAAACCGCGCCCGTGTCATTTGTGCAACTCAGCTTGGGTTCACCTAGGCTACACGTCACCCACCCGATCCCACCTGCCTGATCACACTGACTTCATCCACAAGCATCGGGCCGCTAGGATGCCGAGTGGCACCTGGTACCCTCACGGTTGAACCACGCCCATTTGCCTAGCCAGGTCCAAGACCATGTTCATGGGCCACGGGAGTCCCGATCCTGATCAAGGTGGAAGGCAGTCGAGTTGGGTCATCTTTCCACTCGGGGAAGATGAGAGGGCTGGGTTCGGGTCGAGCAACATGGGATGGGAGTAAAAGGGATGGCGGCAAAGGTCACGAGAAGCAGAGAAAGGGGAACGCTTATGTGCCATTTGTTTTGTTATGAGACATCCATGGACCATTGAATGGATTTTCTATTAGAGAAAATATTCAATCAGCGTTATTCATTCACGGTAGATAAATAATAATCAATTGAAATATCTAAAAATTAGAATATGTGAGATCATTTTGGAGTTAATTTTTTCACTTCAAGCATTATAATTAAGTGTCATTCAGTCAACTGAATGAATGACACTCACCTAATCAATATATAATATATAAATCCTGGAACAGTTAACCAGGTCACAACACGTGTAATCATTGACCTCCCTAGCTTCTGCCATGTGTCGCCATGTGTCTATGCTCCCATGTGGATTTCGCCACATGTTGAGCTATCTTAATTACATAGTTCTTATTTTGCAAAAAAGCACATGCAAAAAAAAACATATAACAATTGTTTTTTATAGAAATATTACTTGGAAATAATTATTTTTATTAAGTACAAATTTTTCTTATATATAGCAATTGATTTTGAAAAAAATCATATTCAAATTGCTGAAATTACATCGTTGTACATTGAATAAATAAGTATAATATAAGTCTATTTCATACTGTTTTAATTCAAATTGGTAAAATTATAACGCCGAATTGGTTAAATTACACGGATGTTACCAATTCGAATCGTTAACTTTCGAATTTTTATTATTACTGTTTTTATAATTATAAAAAAATTTCACCCCGAAACAATTATATTCTAATCTCTAGAATTACATCGTTGTACATTGAATAAATAATTATAATAGAACATTCGAATTGGTAGAATTACAATGCCAAATTGATTGAATAACGCAAATGTTACTAATTCAAATGGTTAACTTTCGGATTTCTATTATTATTGTTTAGTATATTATAAAAAAAAACTACCAAAACACACTGGAACTATTTAAATCACCCCAAAACTCACTGAAACTATTTTATTATTACATAAAACAATAGCTGGAAAAAAAAAATACTTCCACCTCCCCTAACTACTGTTACCCCTAATACAACCAAACCTTAGCTGACCCCTCTCCTCCTCCCGACGGTGACACCTAGAGCCGCCACCTCTCCTCCTCTGCCGGCAGTTACCAACCGACCTCTCTCCCCCTCCACGGTTCTCCCTCAACTCTCCGGTTAAAAATTCATCTTCACATTGCTATTTAATCATTAATTGATGGCGTATTGCCATGCGTTTTAAGTATCTAAACTACATAGCCACTATTTAAAAAAAAAACACATGCAAAAAAAACTACACATATATATAAATTTAATTAAATGAAAAAAATGCACAAAAAAATTACATATATATAAACTTAATTAAACGAAAAAAAACATGTGCAAATCATTCGATTGGTAAAATTACAACAACGTACATTGAATGTTGATTTTAATATAAATATATATTACCTTAATTGACCGAAAAAAATTATTTGATCGAATTTTACCTTCGAATCGGTAACATTACGCCATTGTATATTGAATATCAATTTCAATACGAATATATATGTATAATTTAATTAAATATATATATATATATAATAAACTCGCGCAATGCGTAGGCGAATGTATAGTATTTGCTCAATGGTAGATGCTGTTGGAGCCCGCATTGAGAAGAACAAGTGGGATGGATAATTTAATTCAACACATTGGGTATGAAGAGATGAAGAATTAAATAGGGATTCGGATCATATGTAAAAGTCCTCATCCCTGTCAGCCAAAGCATGGGCATCTTTGAACAAAGGCAGATATTTTTATTCCGCAACTTTATTGGTGGGACATTTTTATGGGGTCATGAGAAAACGTGTAATTCCTACGAACGGCGTGCAATTTATCTCTACTCAGATTGATCCGATCCACATATAATGGTTCTTCTTAAATTTATTTAAGACCCGTACATATGTAATTTCATGGTAGATGCATAGGAGGTGCAGGTTACGTACGTCAAATGCGTTCGTTGGATCAAGTAAAGCCTTTTGGAACTCAACCACGTTCCTGTATAATCAGCATAAGTCATGGAGTTTGTTGCTGTAGTTAGAATAGTTTGAGCAGTTGACTGGATAAGATCTTCTAAAGTTAGCCAAATTTTTATACAATTAATCTTGTATATCTGCATGAACCTTAATATAAGGCATCTGCTATAATATAAAGTGTTGTTTATTTTGTTTAACGTTTATATTAATTCGAATACAAGGTTAACTAATTAATACAGCACATGTTGCTTTTTCAGTACACAATCGTAGACACAATTTGAATCCAGTGGCCTTTCTTGACTTCGAGGGGTTGCATAAGCTTAAAGCATCAGTTGCCAGTCACTTTCTTTGATGTAGAATCGATTAATCTACTGGAGGAAGAGTTTTATTGAGATCTGAGACATCGACACAAAACAAACCGTTACAAATGGATCGAGCATAAGACTCACGAGCATCGCTCGACATGGGATCTTCTCCGACTCAAAAGTGGGAGCAGCTTGTGTTTTGAAGCAGAAGTGAGTTACTGAATGCGAAAGTTGAGGAGTTGACGTCGAACTCTAAAAGGTTCTCCTCCATCTGGTGTGCTCCGATGACAATTGAGGTGGTCACTTCTTTACCTGCATCCACAAACCCGAGGCACATCACCTCTTTACTCACCCTCACCATTGAGTTCGCCCCCTTAATCTCCCATTGCGCGTCGCTCTGGAGCACCAGGACAATGTTCGGCACATCAGGGCCTGCCTTGGTGCTACCGATCGTCTTCATCTTGTAGCACAACCCAAATGGAGCCACATTTGCAGTTTTCTTTATCTTCTTTTTCGAGGCTGCCTCGGCAAATGCCTTCATGAGAGTCTTGTATATAGAAGAGTGAAGCTTCGTGTATGGAGTTATCGTGCTTATTTTAGTCCCACCTACACCGTTACTGCCGATGTCTAGCAAAGAATTGTTGAAAGATACGGGCGTGTAGTCCACTTTGATGGCTCTCACGTCCACGAAATACTCGAAAGAAGCATCACCCTCACTAGAAATCGGAGCAGTGCTCACAGGGTTGACAAGGAGCTTCGTAACGAGCAGAGACTTGGAGAAGTCTTTTGATCCGGTGAAGGGCCTATAGTAGGGGCCGCCACCAATGTACATGTCTCCATGGCCGAGCTTGCTTGAGGACGGGAGGCAGAGAGCAACCTTGCTGGACAAGTTGAGGGCGGACCAGAGCTTACTTGGTAGAGAAGTCATCGCCCTTGACAGGGCGATGACTCCTGTAGTCGTGTTCGGGAGGCCTTCTAGGGCTGATGAGCTCACACATGCGACAGGAAACTGCCTGACATGGAGCCTGGAAGTGTACTTCAACCCATCGGTTGCACGGACGACCAGAACATCCTCACCTAATCCTTCCGCCAACTGCATGTTCTGAAACGGATTGTAGGGAAAGACACCACATGTGTCATTAGTGCACCCGGGTCGAGCGGGACCGTTGCAACCGACACACCCTATCCCACCTGCGGCATTGCAAGTGTCCGAACCACATGCAACCGGCCTATAGGCCAAGGAGTTATAGCCTCCGTCGCAGTTGAACCACGACCACTGTCCCGCAAGGTCAAGCAGGGTGTTTACTGCAGTGGGAGGAGTCCCGACCATGATCGTGGTGTAGTACAGTCGGGTCGGGTCGTCTTTCCTGATCGGAAATATCAGTGGGCTTGGAGTAGCAGCATGGGATGGAGAAAGAAAGAAAAATGAGAGGATCAAAATGAAGAGATGGCAAAGAGAATTAGATGCCATTCTGAGAATTGGATTAGGGTGCAATGAAAACAGTAAGAAGGCACTGAATTTATATTAGGCTAAGGGCAGCCCTTAATGCTAAATTTCATTATGTTCATGTGCAATTTGGCCATAGTTTATACAGAAAATGGCTTGTCTCTTCTCAAGTGGCAACCATCTTTATTATTCAGGATTTTTTTTTTCTCGATTATAAGAAAGATTTACTTATTTAATAGAGAATGAAAAAGCGGAAAAGGAAACAAAAAAAAAACATACTGTCCAACTAGCTAATGAAAATTATATATGATCGAGATCCATTAATAATAAATATGGCCGGAATCTCTTGATTTCGAAACGAAGGGTAGTGCTATTACTTTCAACTCCGTTTTCTCTTATCCTGGAGACTTTAATTTGTTATTTTAATAGATAAAATCCAAGGACCTGTCAGGTGCAATCCAGCAAAATTCGTCAAACCCATGTGGACGAATTAGATCCATTCAAACTACAGCTAGGATTGCCTTAATAACGTTGTCTATGAGCACATAAACAAGAGGGAGTGGCTCCTGATGGAGAAGTAGTTGGGTGTAAATCCAAATTAAATTAAAACGTACGACTCTGTTCTTTTCATCGTCCATAATAAAAGAAATGTGAGGATGTATATATCGGGAATCTGCTTCAGGGCAACCGGACTTTTACAATTAGGCCTTCACTCGAGGCACCACGCCATTTGATATGCCATGCCCGAAGACCATACTTAACCACGAACAGCATCTATGCTAGTTTGTGTCGTCGCTCTGAGGTCGATGCTGCATAAATGTAAAAGCCAACTTTGGGGGTCGAATTCGGTGAACAACTCCCGTCAGATTGGGCTTCTCTCTTCTTGGATCTCAGGAATTCGTGAGTCGAAAACTTCAACCTCGGACCCCATACATGTACAATTCAAAGTTTTGTTAAACCATGAGAACTGTTCATCAGCATAACGGAAGGCCAAGTGGAATCCTTAATTCCTAGTGCAAAATTAGCAGTGGCTACTTTGGACAGAGGAAGACCGTCCTAGAGAGTTAATTTCAAAAGGAATGAGTTTAATACAGTAACACATGTCGTCAATACGAGATCATTAAATTTTATGCAATTTAATCCTTTTTTCGGGTAATAAGGTAATTTAATATTTTTATTAGTGAAACTTTCATACTCTTTTATTAGTTTTCGTAATTCTTATACTAGATTATGATGAGCCTCTTTCATAATCCAAAAAAGCAATAATTTATGTCTGATTGAATCTGTGTTTTATAACCTTAATTAATTTATCAAGCAGCCCTAGAAAATAGGAAAACAAAACAAAACAAAAGGCGCGGGGTTTCGTTCCTTACTTTATGTCCTTTATTTAACTCCAGTGAAGGTAATACATGGATGTATCATTTCATATATGGATTCATGGACACATACCTCAACCAACAAAAATTGAGCTAAACCCCAAGGGGTTTGAATTGGTGATTAAGAGGAGTGCATGTATTCACCCGACTCTTGATTCAAAACTTTTAGGGGCCAGCTTGCACGGTCTTTGGCCAATTTACCCAGTTTTGTGCGATTGCGAGCCGACATACGAGATAATAGGGATTAATCGGGTGAAATCCGATTACCCTACGATAGCAAAAAAAAAAAAAGAGAGCTATTATTATGATAATTGTAGAGCTATGTCCATCAAAATGCTAGAATATTATCAAAGAGGGTAGAGCGCAGTGGCGCTTCATCGTCTGATAATTAAGAAATTCTAGATTCGATACTTGATGGGACTACTCGTGTCTCTTTATTAGTTATTAAGATTTATATTTCATTGTGTTAGGTACATGGGTCTCCCTTGTAAACAAAAAAAAATACTAGAATATTAGGTCGGTTTAGAAATTTGGAAAATGGGCAGGATACTTTATAGTGCGGCGAAACTCACTCTTAATGGAAAATCAAGAGCTCATAGTCGACTCCCACCGGTATGCTTCCCACCTCCCTTTATTTCCACTTCCTCAGGCATATGGGTCTCCCAAAAAAGAACGTGACAAGTGAGGATGAAGTAAAAACTCGGAAGGCTAGAAATCTGAACAATATATGCAATATCATTCGTAATCCATTGAGACTCAATCTCGATCTGAACAGTTCGTATCAATTCGCACAGTGGGATTTCCATCTCCCTTTATTTCCGCTTTCTTACTAAGCCGATAGGTCTTTCTTGTAAAAACGCGAAACTAAGGAAGAACAGAAGGCCCAAGATGGGCTGGGCCTACTGTATGATTAAAGATTATTGGTCCAAATTGGGCCTTTAAAAAGGGCGTATAGTCCAATTCATCTTCTGCAGATAAGACAACGTTGAAGATTCAAGGGAGATTATAATATGAATAAATATAATAAAAGGAAAATTCTTGAAATGATATCACAAGAATGGGCATCGATTGGACAACTTCCTTCGAGGCAGCAACGTTGTATGGGCTGAAGCTGTTCTTACATTTTTACAGCCTCTGAGCCCATAAATGGCGGTTTCCTTTCTCCAATCTCAATTCTTTCTGGTCAACGTAAAAGGAACCCAGCAATCAGGTATCGTCTTCCACATCAAACCTCCGTTATTGACATGTCGTCCGTCCATTTGATTCTTCCGATTGCATGCATTGGTTGTCGCATCTCCAAGAAGTCTCCATCTCAACCAAGTTCATGCCTACGCTTATCCCACCTGATGTCCTGTTGTTATGCGCTGTTCTGTTTGATTCATTCTGCAGCTACCCAGATGTTTTCTCTGGGATGTTGGGAAAAAGTTTTGATTTTTCCGACACCCGCGTCAATTTGCGACAATATATGTCTGTACCAGTATACGAGCTCGTCAATTGTTCTGCCTTTTGATGAGCCATAGTCTTGAGCATTAACACCTGATCTTGTGTCCAATTTCATGAGTTTCTTTGCGATCTACCGTCAAATGTAGTTTGCCAACTTCAGCTCGAAATCACACACCATAACATGAAAGATCTCGAGAATATTATGTGATGGAACGTTAATTTCCGCCATGATGTGGGATTCGGTTCTCGAATTAATTGGGTCGGACTAGAACTTGAGGGGTGGGAAGCAGTGCTAGAGGGTAGAATTTGGAAGGAAGGAAAGAGATTCACTGAGAAGCCGAGTTAATAGGCGTTGGTTATTGCACGAGCTGGAACATCTTACTAAGGTTAGATAGTTGTGTAAGTTATCAAGGATAGTGATGTTTGTTGCCAATGCTAGAGTTTGTCAGTGAACGGGATGGGATGCAAAACTTCTTGAAAGATGGGATTGATCACTGAGCCTTAATCATCTAGGAATTGAGAGTTGAGATATCCTTCTACTTTGCGTGATTACGAATTCAAACCGTTCAAATTTGAAGCTTTATGAAGAACAGGAACTGACTAGCAATTTGTTTCTGATTTTAAAGGAGCAGGGAGAAGGAAGCGTGGGCTTTTCTCTACAATGTCGACGAATATGCATGATATGTTCTTTCTAAGTAATAACATGTGCGAGATTGAAAAGGTCTTTATTGAATATGTACCTTGTCAGACTCTGATACTGCACTTGTTTCACCGACTTATTGTGCAACCAAATGTTTATTCGTCATTCAGGGTCTCTTTCTAGGTGCTTATTGCCACACATGTGATAGGGAAAAGTTGAAGAGTTCAAATATCACGCATGTCTTGTCGGTGGCTAATCTACGGCCTACATATCCCGATGAGTTCATTTACAAAGTTATTGATGGTACATGTTCTGCACCTAAGCTTTGCTGGATTTTTTTTTTTTTTTTTTGTAGTCTTCAAAATCCACTGTTTTCTTTCCGTCATGACATGTTTTTGTAGACTTTCCCCCTAGTTCTGGGTGGATAACCTAAATCGATCAAATTTGTGGTGTTCCCGATGTGATAACCATTTTTTTGCTACGAATGCCATGGCACATGCGAGTTGAAGGCTGAACATTGATTATGTTTTTCTGCTTGATTGATAGTGCTGGACATGCCCGACGCATCTATAAAAAATCACTTTGATGAGTGCTTCGAGTTCATTGATGAAGCCAAAAGACGGGGGGGAAGCGTGCTCGTTCATTGCTTCATGGGCGTCTCCAGGAGGTAATATACTGATCTTTCTTGCCTTATCTCAGACATTTTCTCCAGATACCATTGTTGTAAGTGACAATGAATATAGCATAACGAATTCAATAATATTCCTTAATGAAATCTGCTGCGAAGTAGGTAAGCAGCATGGTTTCCCTAGCATTTCACTACCCAGCTAACTATAGTTGTCATCGTTTGGGATTTGAGGTGGTCTTTGGTCAATAAGTACGTTAAAAGGTATTTTCGGGGTTTTGGGTCCAAGATATTGTTAATTGCTCTTGAGGCTTTTCATTCTTTGTCTGAGTGTGTCAAAATGGAACTTAACCGCAAGTTTTAGTGATAGCTTCAACATTCTAGATAAGATCGAACAATGGGATGGGATTAGTTTTCTTCCTCCCTGGACAGACAGTTGATGGTAACCTGTACATCAACAATGTGAAAATGCAAAAGATGTTTGGCTTTTCCTAGAGAAAGTGTGCTTTCGTGATAACATTTTTGACATTTGCCTTCGTTGCAGTGTGACGGTGGAGTGTGCTTTCGTGATATCATTTTTGACATTTGCCTTCGTTGCAGTGTGACGGTGGTTGTGGCATATCTGATGAAGAAGCGGGGGATGAGCCTATCCCAAGCTCTCGAGCACGTGAAGCAGAGACGGCCACAAGCATCTCCTAACATCGGTTTTATTCAACAACTTCAAGATTTCCAGAATTCTCTCTAAATTCGAGCTACGATTGCTGGATACTTGCTTATACTTGCTGGAGCATTCATAAACCTGAGACACCTGATACTACTGCTGTATGAGTAGATATAGCAGCAGTTTGCCCTGTTTCGATTGTTTAAGCATAAGGTCGAGGTCGATGGTCTTCGTTGCAGTTCCATAGCACGGCATCCCTCGGTAACATGTCTTGCAGGCAGTTTGAAGATTAGTTTGCACAGGCATGACATTGTGGTCCATTGATATAAATATGTAAGGACCATGGGATTTCCTACCTCCCAAAAAGAGATATTCCTCCATCAGAAAAAATCCCGACGTACATTCGGTCGGAAAAAGGAAAAGACGCCGATCAATTTGCAACCGAGAATTGTTCCAATGCCACGCTGAGAAAGCGATTTCCCATATTGGGTATTTACTCTTCGTTTTATTTTCACATTTCCATAAACGGTAAGCAATTCATGAACCAAAACTCCAAAAAGGTCCAACGACAAGATTCGCTGTGGCCACTCCGACGTACAAGAATCCTATGATCACGGGCGACTATCAAAAGGAGGACATGCTACAGTGTATGTGCAATGTGGATTTGCCAGGCGATGATGGATCTATCCATGGCAATCCCCGTGCTTGTGTCTCAGTGAGCTGCACCTTCGTATCCTTGTCAAGCCCATTGCGTACAGCAGCCCATTTCCTCGACAAAATTTGATGGATCCGTTCGAAGTTGAACTTCCTCAACTAATTCAGATCCGTTCGAGCGACACGGGGACTAGTTAACTTGCCCCGCGCATTCTGGGCCTGGGCTAGATGTAATGGATTTTCTTGTCCTTTATCTGCCCATCAAAAAAAAATTTCGAACCGATCAAATTTTCCGACTTGTCGGAGTTAAAACTAATACACTCAACAATCTTCCATCAATCGGGCGAACCGTAACAAGAAAAAGCTCAAAACTTACATTCCGACAAATATAAATTCGTTAACGCCATATTGGATGACGATGCATTCCACAAATAGCACATGTTCTGGCCGAGAAAGCGGAAGATTATAACTAGAAGCTCCAGAAACTTATCAAACTGCTCCAAACTACATTTGCAAATTATTGTAATCATGGAGGAGGAATGGCCACAATCTTATCTTCTGCCTCGTTAAATTATTGTTGTCTTCTCTGTTTTGAGGGGGTCCATATTTGTGCGAGGAGAGCAGATGGCAGATGAGAGTCGACTGACACAGATGCTTCAAGAAAAAGACATTTTTTGAATATATATCACATCGCAAAATCAATTTAATTAGTAAATATTTCTATTTCTAGCTGTACAGAAACAGTCCTTTTTTGTTTGGCCACATGCAATATTATTGCGTGAAATGATTAGGGAAACAAAAATTATTCCCAAAAAAAAAAAGAAAAATGAAAACCCTCGAAATATTTCACGTCCCGCCACAAACAGTCCACATGTAACCTTTCTATTTTTGTTTTTTTGAAATTTTTGCTGAGTAAGTCCACGTGAACCATGAAACATCACACTCAGGTCAAAAACAGGTGGTGATTAAAATTGAAGACGACAGTTGCCGAACCATATATATATAGTTCCATTTCGATGAAAACCTCGTATGAATAACTTTTCCATCGTATGATATCTTGCGAAAGCTTCTCTCCACTCGTCAGGGGCGCCCTTGGCAAAATCCAGTTCTAGAAAGGCACGCTAGCGTTCGAATATTCAATGTGGGTATTATTTTACATTTGATAAGTTCATAATCTTGTTATCTTACCAGTATACGACACGAGAATTTAGAGATCAACAAAAATATGATTTTTATGGATGCTTCAACACAATTGAAACGGTGAATAACTTGAATATAGAGAGTAATAAATAACTAAATCAAGTCATTAAACTAATCGGGTGTCGTTGAATTTTCGAATACTAGGGTACACCCAAAAAATTAACTGATCCGAATTCATTACTTACCATGACAGGAAATTTCACCAACACATACAGACATATATATATATATATATATATATATATATGCACACATACCCACATACAATAGCTTTAGCGGGCAAGATTTCTCCTTGGAAAATCACACTCTGCACAGAAAAGTGGTGAGTGGAGAACAAGAGGAGAGCGGACAGTGGAGCAGCCCTCTGTTGTACTGTTGACTTTTCTTTTGGAGCAGGCTTTTCAAACATCCCACGGCTGTGTTTGACTTCGTGATTCTCAGATTTTCTCAGAAGCAAAATTTAAAAAAAAAAAAAAAAGGGGTTAAAACTCAATTCAACTGCAGCTGAACTTGTATATATTCCATTACGTCAGATTGAGTTGAGAGATTGAAATTCTTTTGTTCGATATCAGAAAGATACAATAAATGACTAATTAAAATCATTCGTTCGATCCGAACAGTTTGTACTTTCGAAGTATTCATGACGCATTAAAAGCACAGTAGAGCGGCTGATCGAGGGGACGGCGACAGCAACCCGCAGCATTGGAGACCATACGCACTCATTACAGCCCCATGTCAACTGTGGAATTAGTTACACATCAATTCACGTGGGTTGGTTCACGTGTTGCTTGTCTCCCACAATACTCTAGAGGCATATATACACAAATGTAACGTAACTTGATGCACCAGAAGTCAAGAGGGTGCGCCAAACCCATCTCATGATAGATCGATAAAAGCCAAAACTAAACAAGAAGTCGTTTCCCGATGATCGCCTAATCTTGTAGTGACATTCTCTGCTTGATATGTTATGTCACATTCAGAACGTATGGATAAACCTATCATCTATTTGGTTCTTTCCTTGAGATGTCGATTGTCGAGTTATAAATCTCATCGGGTGGCTATAGCAAATAATATCTCATAAACACGGAAGATCCGGCCTAGATGGCCTGCTATTATCAGTTTGCGCATGAATTACCATAATAAGGGGGAAAAAATAGAAAATATAATTTGCTAGGGAATAAATGTAAGGACTCTACGAGCAACAACAACGTCAATATATTATATTTTTTTTGGTTACAATAGAAGGCTCGTGATTTAATATAAAAAAAATGAAAATGAAATCTAAATAACGAGACATGAATAATCCCACTTATGAAAATTGAATTTGAAAAAGGAGAGAGAGAAAGAGAGAGATGAGGAAAAGAAGAAGAAGAGGTGGCCTAACTGAAGAGAGAAAAAAAGAGAGTGAGAAAAATATTTAAGTGGTGGGCCTAATGTGGGTGTCAACTATTTGAGTGATTTTTTTTATGGTAAGTGATACTATTTTGCTTTTTTGACGTGATGCTAATGTGACACGTGTGGGGCTCAATTTGGTACCCAAATGAGTGTCACCCATTGGACTTGCTCTAATAATGAGAATCTGCCATTGCTGCAGCCCAAAATTACAATAATGGCCCTCCCTCCTAAATTTTTTTATTCAATTTCGAGAAAAATCTGTTAGTCTGATATAAAATAATAAAAATAATCCTAATAATCATAAAAGACACGAGTTATGTAACTAATCTGAAATATCTTTGAACTAGAAGAGACTGTGTAATTTCGCTTTACGTTATCTTTCTTTTATTTATCCCATTGATTTTTTTTTGTGCACTCTAATATTCGAAAGTCTGTTGGAACTGATTAATTTAGTTCGAATTAGGTCGGCTCATTATGGAACAAAGCTCTCTAAGTGTAATTTTTCTTCATTCACAAGACTTAAACATGAGATCTCGTTTATGGTACGTTTGGTTCGCTGGAATGGACTTGATGCAGAATAGAACGGATAATGATTGGAATTAAGAGGGAATAAAATTGAAATTCTTATGAAATTCATTTTGTTTGGTTGGACAGAATAGAGAAATGACGAAAATCAAGAATATATCATAAACAAAATAAAAAGACATATATACCCCTCAAATACTAAAATAATATATTAAATTAAAAATTAAAAAAAATTGAAATTCACTGTTCATTTTCTTTGTTGAAGAAGTTGAACGGTGCTAAAACCAATGGCTACAAGGAGCTGGCTCTGGCTCCCGACCCATCTAGGGCTCGTAGAGAGAGAAACTCTTTCTATGAGCCAAGGCCTTGCGAGCTTGGGTTCGTCGAGACTTGGGGCTCGCAGATCCAACCGATGGGCTAGCGAGCCTTGGGTGGCTCAAGAGGTCAAATATGGGGCTCGCGAGCCATGGGTTCGAGCGGCGGAGCGATGGCAATGACGACGACGGACAGGTGGTGGAGCTGTAACTACGATAGACAAGTAGCAATGGCGACGGAGCAGGTTGACAGTCAATCAAACGAAGGCTGAGGTGGAGGGTGCTTCAGACATTTTCAAGTGTTTAGCTCATTCTCATTCAGTCAGAATTGGGAAACTGAGTGGGGAGGCGGTAATTGCAAATCCAGATGATGGGGGACTCGAAATTGTAATTCTAACCCTTAAGTGGAAACCAAGCGCGAGAATCCAAATTCGGCTAGAATTGCAATTCTACTCCTACCTTATTCCCCCTGACCAAGCATGAACTTATTTTGTGATGAACCACTTGCACTAATTCAGCTTGCGTTTGGTTTTCGAGTTGGATAAGTGATCCAACTTAATTTAATTTTGTGTAATGATTGAAAATGTTGACAAATATGTTAATATGTGAGAATATATATATACATATATATGTATATATAGATATAAAAGTATATAGAGAATTTATTATTAAAATATTAATTATAAAAGGAAGATGAAAAGTTTATTATAAAAAAATGATTATGAAAAAATATGAGTGAGTAATTATTTTTAAATAACAGAAAAAAATAGTAATTATTATATTATTAAATTTAAAGAAAATTAAAGTTAAATTGAATCGATTAAAATTATAATTGGGGAAACCAACAAAGTCCTTAATCAATCGTACCCAACGACAACTACAGGATTTGACTTTGACCACCGTAATCTCTTCCTCTCTCACTCAATGGATCTGACACTTCACACGGGAGAACAATCCCTTCACCGCCGTCCCCGCGCGTGAAGCCAACACCAAACCCATCGTGAAATTATTCGGCACCACATCATTCAATAGCAGCTTGATTTTTTTTTTCTTTCTTTCTTTCTAACGAATAATTAAACAATCGCCCGCAAAATAATAAATTGACATGTTTAGTGGATTAGAAGAAACTGAGCTGTTTGCTCTGCTAGTGGAGCAGTTCTCCCTGCAAGCATCCGAATGTTAGAAGCAAAATGATTACGAATCCTTTTCCCTAAAATTACGACCTTTGTTACTGTATCTGTTTATATATAATATTTCGGTTGGAAGAACAGTAACTCTTTCGCTCAACGTGTTATTGAGTACTTGCCTTTTTCTTTTTCTTTTTCTTTTTCTTTTTTTCGATAGGTAGTACTTGCTAAGTTTTCAACTCTCTTTAAATTGTGTCGTGCATGTAACGCATAAAGGAACTTTAAATCATCTAAATCAATGAAAAGAAGTGTAATACAATGGTGCACGTCTTCGCCTAATAACTAATGGTGCGTTTGATTTTAGAGTTAAAGTAAGTTTGATTTTGATTTTGATTTTGATTTTGATTGTGAAAAATGACAAATGAGATGAGATTATAAATTTGACTTGGAAAACGTGTATTTTTGTTGTGTAGTGTGTTGAATTAAAATTAAAATTATGATTCTAAAATCAAACTTATAAATCAAACGGGGCCTAAGATTTTTTAGGTTCGATACTCATGTAACACTATCTGTGCTCATTTATTAAATTTTAAGATTTCACGATTTCTATTTATAGTATTATGCAATATAATTATTGTTGCTTCTTCAATGCATGTGTTTTATTTTTTTTTTACACAATAACATTTCTAATTTGAGCCCTTATATTCTCTTTAATCTAATATAAATTGTCCATTTTTATAAGTTTTAAAATTTCAAAAACACTCTCGAAAAATCACGATATGATTCTTATATAAAATGTGATTTTTATCCACAATTCTTTCCTTCAGTCTTCAATTCCATCGCAAATCCGAAGACCTTCGTGCTGTGGAGAGAACAATGGAGACGGTAGACCTTGGCCATCTTATGGCCTTTTGACCCCACCAACCGGCTCTCCTCTCTACCGTTTTCAAGGTTCAACAATCTCATCTTCCCATATGCTATTGCCGACCACAGTTGATATCTCTACTTCACTGTTGCAAAAATTTTATTTTCACTTCGCTGTCTACAATGTTCAGTCAATCTTTGTGGAATGGCTTTAATAAGAGGATTTGTCGACAATGTTCAGTCAAGGGAATGAGGATGAAAATTCATATGCTAGGAGAAAGTCTATGTATCGTTTTCAGTCCATAGAGTTTTTCTTAGGAGAGTTTGCCAAAAATTGAGATCGAATCTATTTATAAAGTTAAATGTAACAAAATAAGGCTAATCGACTGACTTAGGCTTGGTTTGAGAGTATTGTTATTGAAAAATAAATGTTTCAGGGTGTAAATCGGTTAATATGAAAGATGTTTCTAGTATATTTCATTACCAACTGTGTATTGTCTCGCGATTCATCTGTAAATGCTTCGAGTGACATTCACATGCTAGATATACCAATAAATGTCTGAACTTGCTCAAAGCTACATAGGTCGTGAATCGGGCAATATGAAAATGTTAAGGAGCATTATTGTCCAGAAGCAAAAGTTGAAGGTGCAAAATGTGATATTGCGATTTTCATCTCGAGTCAAGAGGCAGGCAGCCAGTGTCGGTCCGGTTTCTGTTTGTTTATTGGGGGGTCATGATGGGCCGCGGGGGGATGGGTCCCGCATGGAGGAGACCGCCCGTACAGCCAATAAAGGGAAAAGATTCCGCCTCATCAGGTCAGTGGGCAGAGAGCTGCCGGGCAGGCTATGTTCCAAAGTTCGCCGTTACTTTACTGCCGTCATCTTTTTTGACCTCTCTGGCTCTCTTTCTTACTCCTCGTCCTTTTCATTTTTTCACCGTTTCGCCCCCCTTGAACCGTTTCCAGCCTCCCGGTCCTGTCTACTAACGACGCGTAGCCGTCACACAATGGCCCTTCCCTTACCCTTTTTTTTTTCTTTAAATATTTTTCCAATTAAAGGTAGAGAATATATGGTTTATTGGTTGCAAAATAATCGAAAAGAAAATCTGGCCGATGATTTTATGATAAAAGGAAAAAAAAAATCAGAAATTTAGAAAAGACATAAAGGGTCCGATGGAGAAGTTAAATTACATATGTGAAGAAATGAGTCTAATGTGATGGCACAAGTCGCTGATTGGAAACTATGATGCCCGGTTTGGATTGAGAGTTACTTGATTTTAACTTTAATTTTAACTTTAACTTTAACTCAACATACTACACAACAAAAATACATATTTTCCAATTCAAAAATTTTAACTTTAACTTAACACACTACACAACAAAAACACACGTTTCCCAAGTCAAATTTATAATCACATCTCATTTGTCTTTTTCCACAATCAAAATCAAAATCAAAATTAAAGTAATTTTAACTCTGAATTCAAATGACCCCTGAGATTTTGAGTTCAATTCTCATTACCAGTGAGACGTCCTTATAGCGAAAAATCACGTCTGAAGAGATAAGAGCCTGGTTCTTACTTTATTATTATGATTTTCTTTTACCTTGCCTCTTTTTTCTTCTTTTTTCTTTTATATATATTTTTTGCTTATTATTTTTTTGCTTATATTTTACATATTTTAATTACTACTCGATAATAATTTTTTTTCCAATTATAAGAGTGGAAAAAAAACCAAAAAAAAAAGATAACCATAGCACATGGAATATCTTCGGGTACGTGCCAACAAAAATAAAACTTGCCATGCATTTTGCGCAGTCGCTTTCAGTACTTCTCTGTTAAGTGCATTTGTCTACTAGGAAGAGGGTTTGGCCTCAATTATTTTCGCGAATCTATTTACATTATATCTTACCTGTACTTATTGTTTGTCGTTGTTTAGATATCGTAGTTTCATTCTATGTCAGTTTGAGATCGGTGTGAAGCCAATCTATGGAACATCGACACCACAAAATTGTTACATGTAACCTGCATGTATTGGCCTACAAGTATGGCCGACCCCGTCAAACTGAAAAATATAAATGTATATCGGTGGCAAACTGCTTAGTTTGCATGCCTCGGACTTGAATTGTTGATGGCTCGATGCAAAATCTAATGACCCTACATAGAATATTGACCTAACTAGCTGGATCAGGAGATTCCCCTAAATATGAAATGGCTAAAGATAGTCCAATCACTAATCCTGCCCCGCATGGACAAATGGTTCCTCGTTTGAAAGGGTGAGTACTTATCGAGTAATCAACTGCGATTTATACAAATCACTCTTGGTAGATTGGAATGAAATAAAATGAGTGTCATAAAAATAAGATAATGACATTAATTAGAGGGAAAATGTGATTGTTCTAATTGATGTTAAATACGCAATAAAAAATAATTTGAATATAGACATCTCACCGATATTATGTTTATGTTTACAAGTACGTTATTCTAAAACACGGGGCGCAGAGAATTAACAAGTAATCATGGGTACCGACTGCGGTTCCATTTTTCTAAATACTATAGGCTTCATTTAGCTTGGGTTATTAAATTTAAGCTTTTACAATTATATTGTCTTCGCGGAATTTATACAAACTCGATTGGTTCATTGATGCAGGCGTTAGATTTTTATCTTATTGACTAATAAAATATTTAATTACAAAATAATTTAAGAAAAAACTAGGGTTGTGGGGTCGTCGGTAATAAAGGTCCACCTAGCAACTTCCCTTTTTTTTTTTTTCACGAGTAATTCATCTAACAACTTGATACCAACAATAATGGTTGAGGTGTCATAATCATCAATATCTTGTGGCTATTTGCAGGCTAAGCTTTTGGAGTTCAAACATCGGGAGGGCAGCTCTACAAATATAGGGCCGCAGCTCATAAAGTTAGTTCTTGAAGTTTGCCACACTCGATTGATTATTAAATAATAATTCTAGTGCCTGCTCAATTTTATTATGATCAAATCATCAGTAGATGCCCTGTCAAATTTGGATAAAATATAGAATTTTCACCTTATATAATCCAAGATTTACTCATTTTATCAAATATATTTTATACTTTAAAAAGTGTATAATATATCTCATTATTTACATTTTTTTTCAAATCAATTATGTCGTTATATTTTCGTCAACGTTTAACAGTCTTGCCACTATAGCACTTTTTATTCGGGATAGATTTAAGAAAAAAAATTAAAATTGTGGGATAGATTTGAAAAAAAAGTTAAAATCATGAAATAGATTTGAAGTCTACTAACATTTCATTAACGAAACATATAACGTCGGGATAAATTTGAAGCAATTACACATAATATATTTGATAATTTTAAAAGTATATGATAGATTTGACAAAATAGATAAATTATGGGCTATATGAGATAAAAACTCTTAAAATATATGGGATACTTTACCTCACACATGAGATGATACAACATTATCAAATAATTCAACATATAACTAACAAACTGTTGGTTAAAGTGATAAGAAATTTCAACTCGAATATCAGGAAATGCACTTATTGGAAGAGAAAGTAACATTTAATACTTAATTTTTCGAAATTGTGAGAGTAATGTCTCCCACAATTTTAATCAAAAGAGAGTGTAGCATAATGGCACACACTCTCACCTAATAATCAAAAGATTCCGAGTTTGATACTTAGCGTGACTGGTGTGTATCTGCGCATGATGTTCGATGCAAAATTCCATTGATTGAATAAAATTGTCTTAAGAGAAACTCCTTCCCATTGTCACTCCTAATAGTTTTGATAGATTGGCCGAACTGAGTGAAAATCATTCTATTAAAATTAACTGGGAGATCAAATGTCTCGGACTTATCTTTCAACAAATAAACCCAAACACTTCTACTGCAATCATCAACTAGCGTAGCAAAATATCTAGCATCCGAAAGAGACGACACACTGTATGGTTCCATAAATCAGAGTGTAATAAATCAAAAATACCAGCTATTTTAGTCTCACTTATTAGAAAAGATCGTCTAGTTTACTTAGCACACAAACAAATATCATAACAATCATAATTCTCAACCTCGTTAATGACCTGGGCAATAGTTTCATCACATTCGATGATGGGTGTCCAACACGACGATGCCATAACTCTCTGTCGACTCGGTGTGCCACTAGAGAGACCGGACCAGAGTTGCGTGCTATCTGCCGCAAGTGATATATGCCCCACACAACTCACCCGCTCCAATCAGCGTATTCGAGGAGAGGAAACGCAAAAGCTAGGAAGGGCTATCACTGAACACTTAAATTCCATCGTCAAGCATCCGATTGATATCAGATTATAAGCAAACTCGGGTATATATAGAACATTTTGTAAAATGAAATTGGATGTAAAATATAATTCACCTTCAGAGTTGGCCTCCACCACTTCCCCATTAGGAAGCGTTATAGAAAAAGACTTAAGTAATTTCCATCTATTACGAATTAATTTCCAATCTCCAGTCATATGTCTTGAAGCTCCTAAGTCAAGAATCCAATCCACATCACCAGATAATTGATTCATACCTGAGAGACGTTGATTCAATCCAAGATCCAGGGCTTGTTAATATTGGTTGCCCGTCAAGCCCTGAATACTCGAATTAATATGCACGAGGCTCGGATTACTGCAACCCTGCCTGCCATGGCCATTGGAACGTTCTGCACTAAGGTTGCTGTATTCGGTTGGTCTGGAAATGCTGCAGTTGGGCTGGACCGTGCGAGTCTAAGCTGGAACTACTCCCGAGTGGACCGGCTGAGATAAACAGACCTGCTGCTGCATAATGCCAGCCCCCGAGTGTGCTTGCTGAGCCAAATGGTCCACTGAGAGTGTCTGCTAAGCTGAATGAATGAACCAACTAAGTCTTGCTCCAATTCTGTCGCTTCCTCGTCCCTTCGATTTTTGGCCTGCGCAATCCTGGTTGTTGCTCATCCAATTGAGTACCCATTTGGGATACCCGATTATCTGTCAACAATTATCCTTGCTATGTCCGGGTTTCTTGCAATGCTCACAGATATGTCTCTCTCCAGTATTGTATTTCCTTCTTTTCTCTGCCACGAAAGCCCGCCCCTTCAATCTTGCCGTCCTTCATCGAGGCGATCCTACGTCCCTCTTCTTGATTAATCATTGAAAAGGCTTCGTTAACGTTCGGGAGAGGGTCCACGTCTAGAATCAGCAAACAAGTAGGACCATAAAGATCTGCATCAAGTCCCATGAGAAACTGATATAGCTTCTCATTTTCTTTTTCTTTTGTTCGTTCTGCTACTGCAGCGCATGTGCACTGCATGATTTCAAGATAATCGTCCAGTTCATCCCATAACTTCTTCAGCCTATTGTAATAATCTACCACCAAATCACCACCTTGTTCGATGCGTTATCTCCTTTTTCAGTTTATATATCCTCTGAACGTTTCCCTACAAATAACGCTCCTTGAGTTCAGTCCAAAAAGTCGAGTGCATTATTAACATACGCAAGACTCGTTTGTAAGTTCTTCCCGAGGGAGTTGCGAATCCACGAGACCACTAAGTTGTTGCAAATGTCCCATGCATTGGAATCATCGACGAAGCCTAATTTATTCTTGGCTCTCAGTGCTCGCCTTACTGCCTTTGCCCATGTCGCATAGTTATCTCCTGTCAAGGCCGAAGTCGCTGGGACAAGAGATACCCAAGGACTATCAGAAGGGCTAATGAAGTAAGGCGACATGAAATCCATCGCCCTTTTGTCAGTGAGTGAAGGCTCGGCCAAGTCAGGGACTCCTTGCCGTTCTTCGAACTCCTCTCTTCATCTGCCATCACGAACAATTGCTATGATACCATATAAACTTTGTGGAGGCAATTTGGAAGAATGTCAATTCTCATTGATTTACGTCTACTATTTGAGTACATATACAACCGAAAGCAAAGAACTAACCAAAAATAAGATATTATCTTTCCTAGGATATGAATACAAGATGAGAAATTATCTAGGCTGATCAGTGTATATATTGTCTTTACATAATATACAAAATCCCTATAAATATGTCAATACTACCAAAGCGTAAAGCTTTCACAACCGTAAATTTTCTTCGTTCACAAATTTGAGACTTTACTTAAGAAAAATAAGTGTCGAACCACTTTTAATCGGCTCATGTTAGTTATAGTTATGTAATTTCGAATAGATTGTATGCTATAAATTCATACAATTATATGACTCATGTATGGGAAATTTTATCATCTACCAATTATATGGTGCAATTTAACAGTTTGATGATTAATTAATTATTTTTTATTCATTAATAACTACAATCCAATGATATAAAAAGTTACTACACTAAGAATGCAATTTAATTGGTTCTTCCTCGTATCATGTGGCGAGGTAGGATCACCGAATAATCTATCGTGATTGTATCATGGATCTTTCTGTGATTTTGATCATATTATGATGTAAATGCGAGCGATAATGTAACGGCAGGAAAAATATTAGTAGCTCTAACTATATAGCAAAACAACTAGTTCCCACGTGACGCGAATCCTTAGCATGCGCAATTATAATTGATTGATCGCTTGATTTTCGCTCAATTAAAGTGCCTATTTGTATGGCTTTTTGGAAAATGAAATTGAGACATAATAGGCAGAAAATCACCGCAAGACAAAATTATTAGAAGACCTCATCCTCGGAAATGCCAAAAATAAGGAAAAGAAAAAACATTGTCCTAATTAAGCTCCGGAGGCGACAACCGGCAACCGAAATCCAAGGGAGACTGCCCTCCCAAGAGCATCAGACCCTGCTGTCCAGCCACAAACCGGCTATTGCCAGTGACCAAACCCACGTGAATTTTGACTAATTGCTTCCGAAATATATAAATAAATATAATAATTCCTTGGTCCTTGGTCCCGATGCGTCGAACATTTGCCCTTTTTATTATTAATGGATGGGATAGGAGGCTTTTATTTTTTATTGTGGATCTTGAAAATTCATTTATAACATGAAAAGATTATTAGATATAAGTACATAATAAAAAACTCAAGATATTGAAATTACAACATCAAAAAATTCGGATCCTCTCGAACATACTACATAAAAAAAAAATTTAAGCTGAAAGAAAACAACAAACGGTGTAATCATAGATACGATGTAATAGTATTCCGAAGTTTCGATCAGAATCTTGGCAGTCGATCAATGCGGTGGGCTGGGGAAGGCTGTCAATCAATTCAACAAGGTCAAACCAAGTACCGTTAAGTAACCTTGGTCAGTTCAAACCTGCAACCATATCGGGCAGTCCTAGATGTCCCAATCCCAACTAGTCAAATCGAGAGTAACTTAGCAATCTCGATCGATTTAGACTAGCGACCAAGCCAGGAAAGATGCCGGGCTGCCACTCAATTTAGCCTATGCCACTTCACTCTGCAACGAGATAAATAAAAACAACCAAGATAGGCTCGAGGAGCCCCTAGCTTACACACAGGAAAAACAAAAAGAGGTCTAATCGTAGGAAAGGAAAATTTGGCAGCGGTGTGATTCAATTTGAGGTACACGGTTCCTTTGTGCAAAGGGGCGGAGTGGCACCAATGGCAAGGCGGGCTGCCCAAGACAAAGAATTCATCGTTAGGAGGGGAAGAGAGGGCTAGAGACACCACGTCCGGAGGGAGAAACGCCTAGATCAACCAGTATCGGAAGGAGTCCCGACTATAAACTGGTAAGTTCGAAGGAGGATAGGAGGCCACCTCATAACAATCTCACAAGGTGTAATTTGCGGATCTGAACTCCGTTACAAAATATTCAATTTGAGTTATAGTTACAGTAGGATTCAGGGACTGAACTCGTCACCATGGCCTCAATGAAGTTTTGGAGGAATATCATCCTTTACAATCTCATAATCAGGGTACTTTATCGTAAACGAATTCTAAATAAATAAGAGGACCTTTCCTCCTTAATTATTCTTAAGTCTTAAGAAAGACTTGAACTCCTGATAAAAACTTAATGTTGTATTTGACTTTAAAATTGAGTAGAGTTGAGTTTTAGTTTTAATTGATTTGTAATGATTGTATTGTTGAATTATGAGAAAATATGTGAAAAAGTAACGAATAATTGAGAGAAAGTAATGATCATATTGTTAAATTGTAAAAAAAAAGTAATGAATAGTTGAGATAAATTAATGATTGTGTTTTGAATTGTGAAAAAGTAATGAATCGTTGAGAGAATTTAGTATTAAAAATTAAATTAAACGGTTATAAAAATTAAAAAAAAATAATTATATTATTAAATTGAAGATAAATTGAGTAAAGTTAAAATTAATTTATAAAATCAAATGGAGTAAAAATCTCAGCGCATTATTTACTGAACTATCATCTCATCAGTGCCTTGAACTTTGAAGTTTGAACACAGAAATAGAATTCTTCGCCCATTCTTGTAATTAATTTAATTAATTTCCACTTCCATCATTCCTTGCCACTGCCACTGCATTGGGTGCTTAAATATATTTTTTTTTATGTATATTCCCTGAATTTTCAAACTTGGGTTTAGTAAATTGATAAAATAGGGGTGAGTCGTGAGTGAGTGAGAGACTCCTAATTTTTTATTAGGAATTTATGGAATTAATAATATAATAACAAGGACGGGCTGCAGCCAAATTGTCTAGGCGACAACTCGCACGAAGTCCCATAATACATGGCCCTCAATTTTTGTGGCTAATATCATAATAGAGATTGTCTGAAATTCCTGTCCTTTCTTATCCGCCTTATCCCTGCCCTCTTGTCTAATCTAATAATAGATAAAAATTCAGTCACACTGACATTATGTTGAACAAATTCAATGTTGGGTGTAATTCTTTTTTATATAATTATTGACATTATAATTATTCAATGTTTGTTCATTCATTCACATATATAATTGATTGATTAGGGTTCTCCTTATCATAATTAAGCATAACTACTGAAAGAGTTTAATAGTTTCCTTGATTTAATTTAATGCATGGTTAAAAGAAAAGTAGCATTTCGCCAATCTATGAGTGAGCAAACAATCTAGCTAGAAAGTAAAGTATATATAAATATAATTGTAGGTCTTTCAAGCATTTCTTTTCCTTATATTTTATATAATTGCTCTAATATTGAGAAAGCACACTTATCGACCGCAACATAGATAGATCCATGTTGTCTGATAAAAGATATATAGAACACAGTGTAAGCTGTTCGAATATTCATAGATTTAGTAAAGGAGTACAAGAAAGGAAAATAAAAGAATACCAAAAGTCTTATTTGCCTCACTTATCATGTCAAGTCCTATAAATTGTGGATACGAGTTCCTTTGATTTATATATAAGAGTTACACTTCCGGGGACACAGTTGTGGCGTCGTTGCCCCACGTTAATATTCTAGAATCAATTATCGCAATCCACTAATTAATAACTAAAATAGAAAAAGCAGCACTATAATTTCTTTAACATGAATTGAATAATATCGATCTAATGAAAGCTACACATATATAATTTTAAAACAGCAAACCCTCCATTATTTGCCTGCTTTCTTGACGACAACGACGGAAGTAGCTAGTCGAGTCTTAGTAGGTTAACACCCACTGAGTTAATGGAAGCAGATAGAAAAAGCCCTGGTCTTCACTCAACCATATCTAATAATACACAAAATATAATAATACTTTCTTTTTTACTTTTTTTCGTTGAACTACTTTGTTTTTGCTTGTTGGTGCAACATTGGTTTTAATAATATTTCAAATGGTTTGTACGATTGATACCGGGAAGATTATTAGTTTACATTATCTCTGCAGCTGTCGTATTGCAAGATATGCAGTAATAGTAATCCGGTCAGACATGATTCGTGATATATATTGTAAATTGAGTTCGAACTAATATATATATACCTTTGGTTTATTGTGAAGTTCTAGGTTTGATCTCATCAATAAAACTTATATATCATTTTATTTAATTTAATTTTCTTTCCTTATATTAGAATTATATACCTATCTTATTACTGAAAAAAATAAATATACATACACATATATTAAGAAAATAAATTCTTAAATATTGGGAATAAGAAATATTAATAGATCTACAAATAAAGCACTATACATATAAAAACAAATATGTATACATACAAGTGATTATCCACCAATTAATGTGGACCTACGTTTGCAGGATATGTGTGGACAGTCTCCCACTAAACCAGCTGTGCCCTTGTTTGGAGTTTAAAGCCCGTGTACGCCCAACTCGACCTAATTTTTTTTAAAAATCTTTTGCTTCCAAAAACTCGACCTAATCCATCTATTGTAATATATAAAAGCTTATAAGTGCCTATAAAAAGTTATTATTTGAAAACTCTCAGCTCACACGGAATTATCTTATTGTCTGCTTGAAGTATTTAATATTTTATAAATTCGCAACTCCACATTAGTGAAAATTTCACTTTCAATTAAATGAATTGTTATTATATTTTATTTGTACTATATTCAACAAACTTTTATATTTGTTCATATTATTTTTATTTTTTTATATATAATTATGAGTTTTATTATCAAAAGTTTTTCGATAGTTTACATAGACTCATCAAAATATTATATATATTTTCAAATGCAATGCACTAAATATCCTATAAACATATGACATATTTCATTTCGCATGCATAATATTTCTATTCGTTTTTTCCTAAACCTTTAAGTCATAGGTGATTTCTCTCACTAACATATTGCAATTTTAATTTCTATCTCTCTAAATATGTATGTATCTATGTATATATATAATTCATACTTTTATAAGATTATACTAAGAATTTGTTTTTTTTGTCATAATTCATTCTTTTTTTTAATCTCATTAACTATAAATATTGACATATTTACTGAGCACATACGCTTTTTTTAATTTATAATTATTCATAGCATATGTGTTGAAATATTACCGCGCAACATGCGAGTATTAACTAATTCAATCTAATGAGAGATATAATACAACGATGACACACTGTCTCCTAAAAATCAAAAGATTTTAGATTCGATTCATTCCATTTCATTTATGCATGCCAATTTACTTAACTTTTTATATCAATGTAAAGAAGTCCATAGACAACTCTTGTAGTCGATAAAAAAAAATTTACTTCATCATATTTGTCTTCTAATTGATATTGGCGGAAATATAGAAGAAAACACGAAAGTCAAACAATGTTAATCTTTAATTACTAATCAAAATGAGAACCCAGATCCATGTGAAAAGGAAATTTGACATTTGATCTGAAACAAATTCGAGTAGGCAGCCACACGTCTAAAGAAAAGAACATCAAATAAAAATGGACCTCTCTTGAACTAATTAGTGGGTAAAGAGAAGGGAAGCGTAAAAATAGAAGAATTTGACTAGCAACAGCATTAAATTATTTAAAGAAAAATGACAGTAACTTCATTATAACCTTTATCAAATTGATCAGTATGTCCAAATTAACGACAAATAGGATTCGACATGACAGAACTGTCCTTTATCAGTAAACCCAACAAAATATTTTCCATGTTGTTGGCCTTTGACCAATAATAAAATAAGGACAGTCATATATTGTATCACATGCATGTAAGAAGTATTTCCGCAAAGGGTTTATCTTCAATTAGGAGTCACCTTAAAAGGAGTCACCTTAAAAGGGGAGTTCATAAAGGCCAATCAGAGCGCATCACGTCATAATTTATTGAACGACTTTCAGTGAATTTATTATTTAATAAGAAATTTATTATTTTTAATTTAATAAAATACTTGTTAAATAATAAAAAAACTTATATTTTAATAAGATGATACATTCTTTTGTAAGAAATTTATTAATTGAAAATCTAACAAGACTCTTATTGAATACCAAATTATCTTGCAAAATAGTAAGAGGCTTGCTTTTTTTGGATCATCCTTAAAATTACACTTTTAATGAGGCTTCTTACTCCAGCAACACCCTTCTAAAAAACTGATTAATTAGCATCTTTCATATTAATTATAAGAGATAAACTTTTGTTTGGTGCCTCCTTAAAAAGAGAATTTTACATAAGTCAATTAGAGACTGTCACGTCACAAATTGTCGGATGATTGTCGATAACGAAATAATAAGAAACTCATTAAATAGCAAAATCTTGTTATTTAATAAGAAACTTATTGTTTTCGAATATAATAAGATATTTATTAAATAATAAGAAAGTTATTATTTTGCAAAAAATATATTATTTTGAATACAATAAGACTTTGTTAAATAGTAAGTTACCTTTCCAAATGGTAAGAAACTTATATTTTTCAGAACCTCCGTAAAAGTGCACTTAGGCTCCATATCCTAGACACGCCCAAATTATAACTAGCTAGGTACAAAGGTGCATGTTGTATATATAAGGAATTTAATTTATTGAAAATTTATTTATTTATCGAGCAAATTCTCTATTTTTCAGTATTTTAATATTTATGCGCAATTTGGGAATTTTTTTATTTTTCTAATTGTTTTTAAATTTTTATTCAAGATTTTTCAATATAATGTTAATTATCATAATTTTTGTTAAACGTTCATAAAAACGACAGAGCTTAGACGCCAGAGAATTATCGTAATAAAAATTCAACGTTCACGATTCAACTTTTATATGTCATAATTTTTCTATCATTTGAATCGAACAACAAATCTAAGATTTTCTTGACTTTTATTAAATGGTGATGATTCCATACCTGTGCATGGCAGCAACCATCGGGTGCATGGTGAATTGGTGACTGTTCGCTCTTATGTGATGACAAAATTCAGCAGAAAATTGTTCTCTCTGGCTAAAGTCACGGGGGAACAAAGACGAACATAATCACTGAAAAAGTCAATACAACGAACAGAGAAAATTGTAGATTATGATCAGTTGATCACGACAGCCTTTTCTGAATTTTCCTTGTTTCCTTGTTAGCTTTATATATATATATATATATATATATATAGTGTGCGCGCATCGACTTTACGACTCTTGGAAGCAATCATTTGTCCAAAATTATCTTCTGCTCAAAAAAGCTGCATATTCAATGCAATTATTTATTTACCTCATCCATGAGCAGCAGAATCATCTGTATAAGTTCTTTTACTGACTATTGGGTTGATTCATCGGTGTAATACGATTCAATAGATAATTTAATGAAAAGTACGAATAATCTCACTATAAAGTTTGAATTTGAAATATCTGTATTATCAATTAAGAATGTCTGTTACTGTGATATTTTTTTTTTCAGCAGACATATGATTTTAATATACCACTAAATGCAAAAAAAAAATGTGATTTTATGTTCATAGTGCCGGAATTGATTCTCGCTTCTAAAGCAAATAATCAGTTTCTTTGCCCTATAATCCATGTTATTGAATAAATAAATAAATTCACCCAAAAATAAATAAAGTATAATTTATCCGATAAGATTAAACTTTTAGATTAGGAGGCCGATTATGGTCAATCGTATAAAATTTTCATGTGGTATAAGAGCGTATGCAGTTCAGAGCCATTAATTGTGGTCATTTCAAATTTCATGTGTATTTCTCTATATAATAGACGTTGGTCAGAATAGGGAAAAGTTGATGATGTGCTACTAATTAAGCTATCAACTAGGTATATGCTCACACCTTACGCGGGATATGCATCATTCCGAATATATTTAATTTTAAAAAGAAAATTTGTGAAGTTTGACTAAATTAAATGGATATGATTAACCTTAACACAAATAGATGCATGTCAATGAGAAAGAGTTGCAGATATGTGTCTACATGGACGGGAGAAAATGATGATGACCGAATATGAGTGAGTCTGAAAGATATTGAATCAAATATTTAAAAAAGATGCAAAGTTTATGTAACAGAAGTGAAAAAGTCATTTCAATAAGCGTAATGATTCTTATTTACTAATATATAGGGGTGATGATTCTTATTTACTAATATATAGTGGCTCCACGAATATTGGTTTTTATGGATTGCTTGAGATCGTATTTCTTGTTTCTTGGGAAAACTATTGATTTCGTTGGCAATATATAAATTATTTGGATACTTATACGAATATATATTGATTAAACATAAAGAAAATGAGACAGAATTCTTATAATATAAGTGTAAGTTCATTTGAATACGGAGTTAAGGGTTTTCCATGGCAATTTTATGGCATCACTTTACTCAGCTTTTATATATTATATCAAATAGCTTTCTAAGAGTTCTTCCATTTTCATATTATAAGTTTTTTTTTTGCATGTACTATAATATTCAGAAACTCAACCGATCCTGACTAATTTAGTTCGAATCGAATTGATCCATTAAGGAATAAAACTCTCTTAATTATGATTTTCTCTATTTATATTCATATTATAATTTCAATTCAATGAATTAGATCGGACTTGCCTATTAAAAAAAAAGATTGAATTTATAATTGCTATTCAATTTCAAATAACAACCGAAATGTCTCGTTTTTTTTCATCGAAAAAGGAAATTGTAATATTATAATAAGTTCAATGTATGGATTCAATTACACTACTTAAAATTTATTATATTTTTTCAATATGCACTTTGATATTTAAAAATTCAATGAGCACTAATTAATTCAATTCAAATTTGATCCATTCATTTCTGAAATAAAATTTTCTTAACATGAATTTGTCCGTTCAATGTACGAATCTAATTTTCAGGGAGAATATTGAGGTTTCTAAGAAAGCAAAGGGATAAGATTTTAGCTGACGACAAGTATGATCGAAGATCCTCCATTTCGGTTTCGGACCGTGTCTCAAGTCCTGTCATGTCATTGTCAAAGCCTCAATTTTTCAAAAAAAAAAAACAGACACTGCTGGCAGAAAAAAGAGGAAGAAGAAAAAAAAAGAAGGGAAAGATGACTTCCGTATTTTTATTTTTTTTTGCTTTGAAGGTAATTCGATGACTTCCGATTTTGATAATGGCAATTCCGTCCCTGAATTAAACAAGTTGCATCAATCGAGTCCTTAAAAAAAAGTTACATCAATTGAGTCACTGATTACATCAATTTCGTTTTTAGACACATCAATTTCGTCAATGGCCATATCAAATTGGTGGGTCACATCAATTTGATCATTGATCATATCAAATTGAACCCTAAGTTATATCAAATTGGTTTCTTCGTGCAGTCATCGTTAGTCGTGGACGAAAAATTTTGTTCACATCAATTTCGTCATTTCACCTCATTATTCATCATTTCTCTTAAATTTAAATTTTCACGTATTTATTTAAAATAAATAAATAAATAAAATATATATTTTTAATATCACTCTCTCTTCTCTCTCACGTCTCTCTCTCTCTCCCCTCTCGTTCTTTCTCTCTTTGTCACGCTCTCACTCTTCTCTCATTCTTTCTCTTTCTGTCACACTCACCCTCGTTCTTTCTCTTTTCTCTTGTTCTTTCTCCTCTCGTTCTTGCATTGGACATGCATGACAATCAAAACTTTTTACGCTCTCAGATAGGAAGGAAGAGAGGGAAAGGGAGCCCGAGAGAGCAAAGAGGAAAAAGACAATCTATAATCATTTTGTTGTAGAGAGAGAAAACTCAAGAGGTCATTAATGATGACTTTTACTCCAACTACTTTTGCTCCAAAAATCTATATGGCTAAGTTAAAGGATTTTACGGTTCGTGATTTCGTTAAACAGTTTGTGAGATATTGTCGTTTGAAATTTTGAACCAAGCTTTTGATGTCGTTTCATTACTTTTTTTTACTCAACTCTTGTTTACAAATTGTAATTTATCATATTGCCATTGCATAGAAACAAGTAACTCGTCCATCGGAGGTTCAGATAAAGAGAACAAACGATTTGAAAGTGGTCGTTCAACCACCATCTAGAGTAGAGAGAGGAAATGATGTGGGAGAGTAGTAAGAAAAAGTATCAAATTATGAACTAAGGATTAAATTAATGTATCCATGAATGAAATTGATGTAATCAAAGACGAAATTGATATGATTATGAACTAAATTGATGTAAAGTTTTTTTCAGAGACCCGATTGATGCGACTTGTGTAACCGAGGGACGAAATTGGCATTTTCTTCTATTTTCATATGAGGATAGTACATATTCTTGAATTTGGAGGTCCCACCGGCATATATGATTGATGATCTGTCAGATCAAGATTCATTTTGATTAATATTCAAATGCAATTTGGATGTCCTTAATATCCTATCCTATTTTCTTGATTAATATTACTAATTAACACTCCGTTTGGTTTAGCAATCGAATTTTAAGATTTTAACTCTAACTTTAACTCTACTAACTACACAATAAAAATCAACTCTTCGGAGTAAAAAAGGTGAACCTTATACATAAATTCACATATAATTCCATTATACTCAATTTAATTTTTAATACTAAGATCCCGTTTGATTTCATAATTTAATTTTAAAATTTTAACTCTACTCATTGTACAACAAAAGTCAACAATACAATTATTACTTTTTCATTTGTCTTCAAATTTTTTAACCATTCAATTCAATTTTTAATAATAAATTCTTTCAACTATTCATTATTTTTTCATATTTTTTCTCATAATTCAACATCACAATCATTACAAATCAATTAAAATCAAAATTCAACTAAACTCAACTCTGAAATCAAACACACTATAAATTCTTTTAACTATTCATTACTTTTTCACATTTTTTCTCATAATTCAATAACACAATCATTACAACCCAATTAAAATCAAAATTCAACTCTACTCAACACTAAAACCAAACACACTATAAATCACTTGTAAATGACTTCCGAAAAATCACTTTTAAATAATTATTAGTTTGCGTATGTTTGGGAGGAAGGGAAATGTTCATACAAACCCCTCCATCTCCCTCCTTTCAAGCACACCCTTTTTTTTTTTCGATATCGGTAATGAGGATCCTTCATTAATCGGTCAACTACAAAAGTGGATACAAGAGAAAATACCCAAATAAAAATTATAAGAGTGGGATATATTGGTTGCCTCGCCGGACAAACCACAAAGGCAAATAAACGTGAAAATCACATCAAATAAGAATAATATAATTGTAGAATGTCTTTCTAAAATCAATATCCCCGATTGACTACCTTTATGCATCAATTCACCGTGAACCACAGTGAAAAAAGGAAAGTGGAATTTTCAATCCAATCCATTAATCCATTAAGTATCATATTTTTTAAAGAGATATATTTATTTTAAAAATTAAATCCACCCATTCAAATTTAAAGATAAAATAATATATTATCTTTATACTTTTGATTTTATTAATATTCTTATAATTTAAAATATATATCCGACTTTATATTCATTCCAAATTTTCCCGCGCATGGGCTATTGCCTAGTTTATTATAAAGTCATCTGTAAGTGGCCGAATCAGATTATTGTATCCATTGACTATTACTCTAGCTAGAAACAAATCCAATCCATAGATTCATATATAGCAAATCTACACCTAAACACATCTCAATCCAAATGGCGATAGCACCCACTTCCCCTTTCTGCATTTAAATAAACCACTCCCCCTATCTGGATATGATAAGGAAATTGAAGAAGACGTGCACCTCAATCGCCAAATTCTCACCAAGATAAGTGCCATAAGGCTATTTCATTAAGAAAAAAAAGGAATAATAAAGAAAGAAAGAAATAGAAAGTTATTCAAATTAATTAAATCAAAGTCAGTAATGTGATCCGGATCGTATATCAACTAGAAAAAGAGCCCGTGTTATTACGACATTAAAATGACTGGTGGTCATCATTGGAAGAGGCAACCCAGCAAAGGTTCTTCGGCGAAGAATATTGTTGCTATTGGTTAATATACATGCCTGAACTAAGGAAAATACAGATTGAGTAATTGAGGAATTTATCTGTATAAATTAGAGTGATTAATATATTCTAGAGTATTTATAATACTGTGTCCAACAAATGGGATGAATTAACTTAAGAGGGGTGGAAATAGGCCTACCTAAAAATATCTTTTCTGTACTTTTCTTTTTTTATTTACACCTCAAAGATTAGGGATCGCAAAACTAGTATAGATTAATTTGTTTTCATAATTTTTATTAACCAAATAATTTCGATCAGCAGAGACGAATAATCTCTGCAGAAGCACGACTTGACTTCTGATATAAATTTTGACGGCAGAAAGTAGGAACGCCCTCAAACAATTAGAAAGGATTATTTTGTTTCTCTAGTAATCTTTAGTATTTCATTTTTAATTTTTTTTTCTTTTTTTTTTCTTTTTATTTTAATTCTTGCAACAAAATGACGGACCTTTGAAATCTTTATAATGAAATGCGTAGAAACTGATAATGCCAAGATAATTCTCATTGATCTGGATGCACAAACAAATAGGATAATCTTGCGTTCTAGTATGTGCATTGTGTGAATTCGTTTTTATATATCGATTATCATTTTTATTATAATTATTTACATTTAGAAAAATTACTTTGCTTATTAAGAATAATAACACTTTTCAATTATTACATGAATTTTCAAAAAATAATTTCAATAACTAGAGTAAATTTAACGATTAATAATTTTATAACTTATTGCCCTGTGCATTACACAGGGCAATAAGTCATGAAGAAGAAGTCATGAAATACTCTAGCTGGGCTGATTAGACCAGTTAGCTGGAAGTTAGCTGTTAGCTTGTACTAAGGGAGGAGTTCCGATTCTTTCATAAATGGCATTGCGCGGATCTGGACATTCATGGAGACCGGTACATGGTTCTGCATGGCAGCGGGAGACATTTTCTTGACTTGCACACCAGATATGGAGAGTTAGCAATATACATTTGGTCGTTAGCTGGGTATGTGAACAAGTTCAATTTATTTCCATACCAAGGTTGATGCGCAAAACTCGGGCAATGAGGGCACGGCCGATACCATAGTTATGATGGCCAGGGATGTTTTCATGAGTAAAGAGGTCGTCCATATGGAGATTCCTAGAGGGTTTAGCATATAAAATATTGTAAATAGAAAATTTTCATGTAATTAGCTAGATAGAATGTTTAGTTTCCTAATTTAGCTACCTGCCGGGGTAACATAATTTTTTTACTTATTGTTGCCTATTTCCTTGTCATAAGGTCGAATTTCTGCTCGACTGGGGTTCATAGGTCCGCCCTATAAGAGTTAAAAGGTGCCAATCATTGTAAGCTCTCTCGATAACACAAACATAAATCAGTTCTACGCCAACGTATCGTTACTTTTCCTTTACATTTCTTGTCATTTAAATTTCGTACCGTGCTTCAATATCTAAATACCCGTTCAGCACTCTTTAATATCTCACTTATCGCATCATGCTCTTCGATATCTACTTTCTCGCACATGCACCTAAATAGCTAGATTTCCGCACCGCACCTTTCATCTTACGTTCGAAGCTTTTAGTTCCAGTCTCTCCACCGCTTCTCGCTTTCGGATAAGGATCGGACAATTTCTTCACTTCGGCTTCAAGGCTGGAGATTCTATCGACATTCAGTTGCATCAATTGTATTACGTACACTTCGTGCATGTCAGTTAGTAGCTCAATGTCAATTAGTAGCTCAGATGCACAATGCTTGAGCTGGCTGATCAACTGCTCCTTCTATTCCCAAGCTTCAAGGTATACAAATCACGTGCTTGATGGTAGAACTTCGGCGATCTAACCTTCCAGATCGTTTCATTGTCTAATGCATTCGATACACCCGCGAAGCATCAACCATATCCATGAGACCCAGCTACCACTTATACGTGCGAATCTCAAGAACCGTAAAACTACGCTGTAAGTCGGTGAGGCTAGCTGGTGGTTTCGATGTTATCTTAGGATAGTGCCTTGGCACGCTTGGTACACTTGTCTTGCAACGTGTAGGTCGGAGATTGGCCCGTCCATTTCTAGGCGGAACAATACTGAACAAGGTGTTTATCCATATGTACAATTAGAATCAAGTGCTTGAACAAATCTTGAAGGTGTCGGTCACAAGATTCGAGGTTGAGAAGGTTAATGGATCTAGCGGTTCAGGATTGTGGCATATTGAGTAGAAGGTATTGATGCTTTTTTTTTTGGATGAGCAAAATATTATCATTAATAAGAAGAAATGTTTACAATAGTAGTAAGGTTCGGATATCCATTAAAAGTACAAAGTGATAGAAAATTTGACATTGCGCTGAATTAGCTTAGATCATGATCGAGAGAGTTATCCGACCTAAGTATCCAAAAGCACAGCCATTCAGAGGAAATATTAAAGGATGAAATAATATCCTAATCTCCCAAGGAGAAGTATGGGGATGCAAAATCGCTTCAACTAGAAGCAGGGCGTCGCAACGTATCCAGATCTTCGTGAAACCTCTGTCAGCAGCTATGGTCAAGGCAAGAAGCA
This sequence comes from Punica granatum, assembly GCF_007655135.1. NCBI lineage: Eukaryota > Viridiplantae > Streptophyta > Magnoliopsida > Myrtales > Lythraceae > Punica > Punica granatum. The sequence goes on along the minus strand of NC_045131.1, from coordinate 12,826,444 downwards.
CTGCTCTGGCTTCTGCCTGAAGTGGTGTGCCTTCGTTTGAGATCTGGAACCATGACAATGAGGGCGCGCAGTATGGCTAGTGCAGAACTCCCGAGAGGCATGATCTGTTACAGTTCCAGGCCGTGTCTGAGCTAATGATGTACCAATCTGGTCCAGTGGGCATTTTTGATACTTCAAGTTGTAGGGATGCTTCAGCATGGTAGGCATCTCGATCTTGCGTGACTCGGCTTTTCTTACTATGCTCCATGTAGGTGCTCTTGATGCTCTTAATGACCTCGTGGAGATCCGCTTGTTTACCTGCATGTAAGACATTATTTCGTGAGTTCCACAGTTGATAAAAGATGATTGCTGCATATAAGGAGAAGTTAGCCCTATCAGTGACGTTAGTGATCAAGGAGTACGGGGGGCAAGCAGCAAAGTTAATTAAGTCCTTAGCATTGGTGGATGGGATGAAGTTTGATTGAAGGTCCCAAGGTGATTCTCTCCAAACAACACGATAAAAGAGATAATCGCCGTAGAGATGCTCTAAATTATCGGAGCTGGTTTGGCAAAGTGGGCACGGGGTGCCTACTTCACTGAACCCAGGGGAGGCATTCACTAGCTATTCTCAAAAGATGGAGTTTGAACCGTTCATGCAATTTCAGCTTCCAGATGGCTTTCCATATAATTCCACTGTGTTCTTGGATTCTCCGTTGTTGATTAATGAGATAGAATGATTTGACCGAGTGCTTCCCTAAAGTGCTTAGGGTCCATTCTGCTGAGTCTTCAAGATCTTCTTGAGCCAGGTGCATTTTGAGAATGTTCTGGACTGTGCTTTGCTTAAAGAGATTTGTTAAAAGAGGAATGTTCCATCTTTTGGATGAAAAAGCATTAGGTCATATACCTTCAACCCAGGGCTTGGTTCTATATTAGATCTAGGAGAAGGTTTATGGTCTAGCGTACCTGGGATCCAAGGGTCGAGCCATGCCGAAATAGATGAGCCATTACCTAAGGAGAAGTATGTACTTACCTGGATGGTATCTTTGCACCACTGTATACCTTTCCAGACTGAGGAGGAAGAGGAGCGGTTGGAAGAATTGAGAAAGTTGCCATATTTTGGTTTTACTGCTCTTCCTACGAGGCTATTATTGGCTCTGGTAAGCGCTCAAGCTGTTTTGGAGAGCATTGCTTTATTGGAATCTTTTGCTCTACGGAAGCTTAGGTCTCTTTTTGCTCTCGGTTAGCAGATGCTATCCCAGCTTTTCGGTGCAAAGTAGCTGCCTTCCTCCTTGCTTACATCCTACCAGAATCTCCTTGTCACTTTATTTATTGCGTTGAGAGTGGATTTTGGTAGTCGGAATAGTGACATTGTGTAATTGGGGTGCTGTTGACCACTGAATTTATCAAGGTGGCTCTGCCTGCCCAAGAGAGTGCTTTAGTCTTCCATGAAGCCAGCTTGCTTTTGATCTTGTCGATGAGAAATTAGAAGGATTATTTTCTTCTGCGTTTGATGAATAGAGGATTTCCCAAGTATTTGGCATTGTCTTTAAGCTTTATGATGCCCAGGATGGATTTTGAAATCCTTCTCATTTTGATGGAGTTGACTTCTTGACCCGACCAGGAACATAATTTGTCAAGAACGCTTTTTACGTTCCTAATGTTTGCTTCAGTTGCTCTTAAGAGAATGAGGAGGTCATCAGAAATTGAAGGTATTGATGCTGCATCATGGCATTAAAGGAGTATTGGGAGGAGATGCCCTGACAGTCTCGACTCAGTAGAGGAAGCGAATGAGATCACAGGTACGTTTTAGGCTGGCAGAGTTAGTGGCCTCATGTACTGCTTTTGGGATTTTGACTTAAAAAAAGAGTAACTTCAGATAGTGCACTACAGGGAACACTACTAAAAGACACGGTTTTTTCAAGGGAATTTTTCGAGAGAATTCCAAGGGAAATGATCCCTTGATAATCCGCCAAAAAAAAAATTTCGACAAATTATCAAGTGTTTTTCGAGGGATTTTCCCTCTTCGAAAATTGCCGAGGGATCGAAAATCCCTCCGTAAATAAATTAAAAAAAATTACCGAGAGATTTTTCCTTGGTAGTCCCTCCATATTACCGAGGGAATAATTCCCTCGATTTTAAGAAAAAATTAAAAACAAAATTAAAAATTACTGAGGGAATACTGAAGGAAAATTTCCTCGGTATTTAAAAAATAAAAAACAAATTTAAAATTTATAAAAAAATTTACAACAATATGGAAGGTAATTCCCTCGGTATTCCCTCGATAGTAATACCTAGGAAAAATTCCCCCGGTATTGAAAAAATTTTAAAAGAATATCAAAATTAAAATTAATAAAAAAATTCAAAAAATTTTAAAAAAGCAATACCAAGGGAGATTCCCTCAGTATTTTAAAAATAAGAAATTAAAATTAATTTTTAATCGATGTTCAAAGAAAATGTATTATGAAATTTTGTAAAAAAATACTTTAAAAATGTAATTGGTAATGTAAATTTAGAAAAATTAAGAGAAGCGCTTCTCTTATCGACAAAAGGTTGTGATATAAGTTGGTGTCCCATTATTGATTATAAAAAAAACATTATTCGCTGAATTAGTTTCTAATTGCACTAGAAAAGGTGTTTAATAATTTTTTGTTGATATAAAAGTGAATAGTAATTCAATGTATTTAAATGCTATAAAATGAAAACTAATACAAAGTGACTGCTTGCTCGTGCTCATTTGTAAGGACAAATAATGCTTAAGTTTACAAAGATTAATATTTGTCTAGGAAATAATTGGAAGTTTCTTGAAAGTGTTTTATTTTATTTTTTTTGTTAAACAAAGAAAACAATTTGAATACTATTTTAAAAATAAAAATTTCAGTTTATATATTAAATATATTTAATTGTACAAAAGACGCAACAAAAGCCTCATAGCGTGGGTGGTAGAGCGCAAGCGCCACGGGGGAGACCCCGGTTCGAGTCTTCAGAAATCCCTCGGTAAATGTTTGGAACCGAGGAAATTCCAGTGGGTCCGTCCATCGGTAATGTCGTGTTTTTAACTGTGAAAGTAGAAGAAGTCGAGCAACTCGGCCAAGTCCAAGGGTGGCCAAGACTGGAAAGCATGCAGGTTGAGTGGAGCTAGGTGGGGGCTATATAGAGTAGGTGCATGGAGAGAAATCATTGCACTTTTTGGGTCAATACAAGTCAAGGTGGAGATTTATTGGGAATATTTTGTATTAAGTTCGAAAACTCAAACACCCCGGCAAGTGACTATGGAATAAGGCGAATTATTGTTTCACATATTTTAGGGGTTTTATAATCTCATAATATAATCAAAAGAGAAAAAATTTAAAGGACAAATATTTTAGGGGCATATTCTTTTGGGTATTATATATGGGTTTGTTCAGGTAGAAAACGTGTCTCGATGATGCAAAAGCCCAACTCCTAAGAGCACGGTGAAAGAAGTTTGAAATCACGGGGTCGATGATTAGGGCCGTGCAAAAAATTTCGACAACCGATTGTCCCGCAAAACAGTTTTGAACCGTATCGAAAAATGAATTAATCTATTACAGAATAATCCAGTTTGGGAGTTTGAAGGGGAAATTAGTTAAGGAATGATTACAGTTTTTAAAATTAGAAATAGCGGTTAACCGTCCCATTTTGAATATATTTTTTAATTTATATTATTATTATTATTATTAATTACTATTAATGGTAACATAATATAAAGTCAGGAGAATCACTGTCTTTGAGTTCCTAATCCTAGTTTGGCGTTTCCCATTTCATTTTTACATATCGGTCTCCATGTTTTATATATAAAAAATAATATTAGAATATAATTAATTAAATAGATATGTCAAACAATATAATTAAAATCCCTAGTCGGCTAATCCCCATTTTTGTCTTTATGATGTGTTGAATCGTTGATGAATGGATTGGAGTCTATTAAGTTCTTAATTTCATTTTTTTTTTATTTTCTCAATATAGGTCTGGTCCGATTAACCGAACCGAAAAATTGATTTTTTTGGGAAAGATTTTTTCATTTTGACATGGCTACAGTTACCAAAATTTTTGAAAAAAAAAATCGGAATTGCGATTTATGCTATAAACTTTACTGAACCGTCCCGTGCCCACTCCTGTGATGGTGAGACCTTGGAATAGATTCTTCTCAGGATTAAATTTAAATGGGAGCAGACATTGAGAGACATTTTTTAGGATTATTATATGTTTTCGGTAGGAACGATTATTATCTTTGATTTATAGTTGAGTGATTTCTCCCTTCTCTATCTATGGATATTTCCCTCAATTTTGAAAGTTTTACACGAATATCCAGTATTTAATTTATTTTCTCTATTTCTTCATCTCATCTTTTAGACATCTGGTCACAATATATAAATTATATTATCATGACAGAAGGTTTAGCTTGATAGATACATATCTACTATGGAAAAATTAAGAATAACATATATGTAGCCTATATCTCATGAATTATTTGAAAAAATAAAACCTGTCATGATAAATCAATAAGTTTGATATAACATGAAAAATTGGAGGTTGAGTAATAGTAATCGTATATTGGGAAAACTATCCCTGAGAATGATGAGATTAATATGAAAACATATTCCATTAGTAATAACATGATGATATTCCACCCACGTTAATATAAGTAATAAAATTTTTATTTTTATAATTATTTGTAGATTATGTTTGTATTTCTGTAGGATTATAAAGTATTTAGGTACATATACTGCTTATTATATATTTTTTTTTCTCGGAAGTAATGAGAATTCATCCATTACGAAAGAAAAGTACATGACTAAATGCTCAATAAATAGAAAATTATTAGATCGAAGACAATAATAGTCCTCCAAGCAAACTACATAAGAAAATAGGAGAAAACACCAAGCGAATAATCACATATACTGCTTATTATATTTACTGTTTTTTTTGGCAGAATATTTTGTGTTTATTCTGGTTTCCGCCAGTAATAAAAAGAGTGTAATAAATAGTACGTACTATTTGAATAAATCGCTCTTTATTTTTATATACATAGTGAACTTTTCATGTACTGAAGAATAATCATCAACAAAATGAAACAGAACAAGCCAATGCGGTATCTAGCAATAACATCGAAACATGATACCAACTAGGAATCACAAAAACTACATACTTAACTAAAGAAATGGTGTGTAATGCAGTAATATATGCATTTTTACTTTATAATTAAGTTTTTTTTTGTAAAATATTTCATGTCTAAATGTTTAGTTTTCTATTTTCTCGTACTAAATCCATACACTTGGTAATAAAAAATTATATTCTTGATTAGAACACTTTAATTAGAATCAAACACGAAGTCTCATTAAAAACTGTTCTGTTGAATGTTGATCTCTATCCTTGTGAGTTTTCATCATTGCGTTGAAGGCGAAAAACTGGACCTGGCTTACGCATGCACAAGTTGGACATTGGGATATATATATATATATATATATATACATATACATACACATGCATACATTGACATTCTTCGTCTATATATGTGATAGTGATAGTGAGAAAGATTCTTCCTAGGATTAAGTTTCTCCATCCCACCTAATGCACTGACTCAGTGACTAAACTATTCCAAGGTCAACTTCCCAATTCGTCAAGTAACCACAATGTGCGCTTCTAGCTATCGCTATACATAATTAGAATATTCTTTTAAGCTCGTACATACATATTTCAGGATGGATTGGTGAACCTATTTGCTATGGTCAATTAATGTGGATAGCATTCCTCCCATCTTAATTTTATACGTATGGCTCTTACGATTAGATTAAACATAGATGTAGATATCGAATCCAGTACATCGTCGTACAATTGACGAAATAAATTGTGAGTATCTTGCACGATGACTCAAAAGAAATGGATATTAATCATATAAGAGATTCGATGAGTTGTATGGTATTAATTGCAACTTGCATGTAACCTTCCTCTTTTCTTTTTTCTTTTCTTTTTCTGAAGTACGGGGACTAAGCCCAATCAACTTGCGTGTAATTTTGGTTTGCATCTTGCAAAATATTTCAAGCATCGATCCCAACACGACGAATAATATAAACTTCATAAATGAAGAATTAATGAAACGTGACTGAGTAAGCAAAATTGGATACACGATCCCGAGGGATTACAGCTTTGACCAATTAATATTTAAGTCTCTCATAAATTACCTAGGTGTTTCTGCCCACGTGTAATAAAATATATCAACGTGTAAATATTATGCTCAAATCAAAAGAGTGTGTAGCCCTATTGCATACGCTCTCGCCTGATAATTAAGAAATTTTTCAGATTCGATATTTAGTGGGTGTCTATGTCCCTTTATTAGTTATTAAAATTTTTATTTCATTGTGCTAAACTCATGAATCTCCCTTGTAACTGAAAAAAATCACAAATTATTCAATAGAAAATTGTGCTTTCAGTAAGCAGTATTTACTTGCAGAGCAGGGGTTTAAAGTCTACTAAAAGCACCTCTTGACGAAAACCATTCTGATACTCGAATTCGTCTCAGCGAGTAATAGGTTGAGAATGCATGCTGTTTCACCCAAATACACATATATTTATCTAATGGAGCCTATTACAAAATGACTTTTGTATCATATGATTGAGTTCCACTTTGATATAATCGATATATGTATATATATTAATATTTTATTATTTAAATACACTAATACAAATAATATTAATTATAATTGAGGTAATATATAATACGGAAGAGCCAAGGGGTTTATAAATGGAGATGTGCCTTACCTCCATGTGGTAAGTTGAAGAGAATGCATGGTCATGGTCGATGAAGTGGAGTTGAAGGCATGAATTGAAATAAGGTTGACCCCATGAGATCCCGGCCAGCTTCCTTTTGTTCAACTATATAGATTATTGATACATGTAACTAAAGAATGAATTATCCCAAAACTTTACATTGTAAACATATTTTTTATACTCAAATTTATCTCCGATTTTCAATAAATTCATCAAAAAACAAAAGTATTTGTTAAAACAAAATGTCGTTGACTCATGATGCACATTATGTGCTTCAGCTTCAAAGCTACGAATAATGTGATCTAATTGTCAATATTATCGAGTAAGGCAGGGTAGTACCATGGTCTTCATGCTGATTGCCAATTTCGTGGGGGACAAAGGAAAACAAATCATTAAAACAATGAAATTCATTTGGTGCCACTCGAAGTGTGGGAATTGTGGGACGGTGCATCGTCCACTAAGTTAATCCAACATCAAAATGCTGTTTTTCCAAATTCCAATAAGCTCATTGAGACAGGTTTTTCCAATGTCAATAATAGGTAAACTCACCATCTCTTTTTTCGGATTTTTTTATATAGTGAAATGATATTATGACGACACTTTGTCCTTCATTACTGTTGAATCTCACTTATACAAAATCCAATAATATTTGAGTTTTCCGTCTTTGTGGAGGACCAAAGACCACTATGACCTTACGTCACTCTCTTATTTTCCATGAGGAGGAAATCATTTAATTCTGACTAATCTATATCTATATCTATACACAAAATAAAAGCAGGAGCATGGAAAATGATTGAGTAAATTGCATAACATGAAATTTTTTCTTTCTCATATGAAATGAATTTTGAGATTCTATCAAATTAGTAAATGACACTTGGCATGATGCTATATTGACACTTGCCCCCTATGCAAAGGGCACTTCTCAAGACTTCAATTTTTGATGCATCGAGAATGGTAGGTTTTCAAGCCTTCAAATTGGAACGCGCCTGGGGAACGGAACATGTCTGAATATATTCACTCCTAATTAAGGATTATAATGAATAGATTTCTTTTTTTCTTTTCTCGAAAGTAAAAAAGATTTTATCACTATTTAAAACGAGTATGAGATAAAATGTCGGAGAGCGCAAAAACACCTTCTCTTATGAAACAATAATCTATTAACAATATAACAAACTTAATTTTTTATGACCATCTGCCCGCCACTAATGCTCATATAGAATATATAAAATCTTAAAACAATAAACTGAAAAAAAGTAAATTGCTTCGACAATATGCTGGGCCAAAATAAAATTAGTCTCGACTAATAGAATAAAAAAAAAAGTGATATCATAAAAAAAATCGCTACAATTTGACTCTTTTTTCCTTTTACTATGCTCATGCGTTTTCTGTGTAATCAAAAGAAATATATCTCCAAAATTATAAATGAAAAGGGATTTATATCAGACAATTATTAAAAGAAATTGTTAGACAAGGATTAATCATCTCCTAAATAGAAAATCTATAGTGCAAATGGGAGAATAAAAGTAATGAGTGTAAGTTTCATGTTCCAAATTATTCTTTCTCCAATTCTTTAACAAAATTAATAGCAATCCATTAGGATTATATTATCATATAAGGAAACTATTACAGGTCCGACGGACCTGTGGTGGCCAGTGAGGAGCTTTTCCCCACTCGTCACTTCCTTTTAAAAAATAAAATTTAATTCATTTTTTTTTTATTTTTTCCTTCTACTTTTTAATTGGTGTTCTTTAGACTTGCTTAACAAGATATTAGATGACTTGATTGACCACTCAGCCTAAATGACCATTATGATTAGATCAATTATTTCGATGAATATTTAATTCCACATTTTTTTTAAAAAAAAATTCCCTCATCAAAAGATAATGTAACGCAGCTTCTTGCCTGTTGACCTAGATGCCGCATGTTCAATACTTAATGGGACTATCCGTGCCCATTTATTAGTTATTTATGATTTCTCTTTCATTGTACTAGATATTGGGTCTCCCTTATAATCGAAAAAAATTCCTCTTTTGCCTAGTAATTGTAAATCCGACTTGGAAAATATAGCGGATAACTCGATTAACCCCTCGACTAAATGACTGTTCATCGTGGTCGGATCGGTGTATGTTTTCCTCCACTTTTAGCTAGAAATTTTTCTTTTAAAAAAATTTACATTGAAAATGTTAGATATACAAGTTAGCTTATATATAATATTTTCTTCTTCAAATTTTAGATCTATATTGTGAATTGAAACTCTCGAGTTCTTTTTTAACTTAATTAGAGGGATTAATTATGGAATTTCTTGTGTACCTCTGGTATCCGAAAGAAGGCAATAGAGCTCTACTATTTCAAGTTCATGCTCCGGTCTACCCACTAAAGGGTAAAGCTCTACCAATCGTAGACTTTCTCTATTCATATGACTAAAACTTGAGATTTTATTTAAGAAGAAGAGACATAAAATATTAATTTTGGAATTTATATAAGAAGAAACTCTTACCCCCCATTTCCTTTTCCTTTCACGATATTTTTTTTGGATGGTGGGGCGCCAAAGACTACCATTGTATTTATAGGGTTGCTAACAACCTATTTAAAAAATTCTTTTGAACTTTCTCTGTTAACATGACTAAATTTTGAGACCTTAAATAAGGATAAGAAACGTCAAATATTAATTTTGAAATTTATACAAGAAAAACTCTTGGTACCTCTTTCCCTTTGTTTTCGTTTTTTATTTGGGTGGTGGGGTGCCAACAACCTGTTTAAAATATTCTTTTGGAACCCACTCATGTTAGCTTCAGTGAACCACATGGAACTGTTAAGTTTCACGTTAGCAAATCCCACTAAATTTAAAATTGAAATTGGCATTGTACTAAACGTGATACAAAATCGACATTAAGGATTGGCGAAGAACAAACTAAGACCAATTTCAAGTATAATCATAAAGGACTCTAAATAATTCAATTAATTAACAACTATCAGATTATGAACAAATTGAAAGTAAATTAGCAAATTTTATTCATAGATAATTATTTGTATAATTTATTTTTGATTTATATGCTAACTATATTATTACATAAATTGATATAATGTGAATAATAAATATTAAAAAAAACTTCTTGACCCGCAGCATCGCGTCGAACTTCGGCATAGTAATTATTAATTTTAGATCTACATGTTTCTTTTACCCCATTTTTTTTGCATACGCCACTCTTCTCTCTCTTCCCCTCTCCCCCAAACCACTCTATTTTATTATTTCAACTTTAGTTTTATTTATTTGTTTATTTTTATTTCAAAATTAAATTCCATAATTCCCATATAAAATAAATGATGAATTTCCCACATAACGTCTAGTCCAATTACACGCCTCTAATTCACATGATATTATTATATATTTATATCAAATAATAAATTTACATCTTCAAAACATATCTCAAATTAAAAATCACTTTCCATACATCGAAATATACCTTTAATTTTCCGGCTAGCAATGGTGACACACTTGTTTTGTATATGTGAGTATCAATTAGATAAGTAGACATATTTTTTTTTGGGAAGTTTGAGCATTTTAAAACTGAAAATTACTTTAATTTGGGATTAACAGCTATTACCTAAAAATTACTACTCAAGTAGCCAAAATACTAATATTGCGTTTTGTAAAGAAATTAAGTTTAATTTAATTTGATTTGAGGAAATGAAGACAAAAGTAGTTGGAAAAAGTATATGAGAGAATTTGAAGAACAAAATAAAAAATAATGATTGTGTTATTGAATTGAAAAAAAAAGTTAAAATTGAGAAAAAATATTGAATAGTTGAGAGAATTTAGTATTAAAAATTAATTATAACAATAAATAAAAAAAATATGAGAGAGAAGTTGAAGAAAAAGATATAAAGTAATGATAGTGTTGTTAAATTGAGGGAAAAGTAAAGTTAAGATAAGTTAAACTTAATTTTATAAATAAACATAGAATAAAAAGTAAAAGGGCAATTCAATAAATTCAACACCATTCCGACACTCAAGGGAGGTTTATATACGGTGCTAATAACGAGTGCATGAAATTCTCCTAGCATGACTCCGCGTCAGAGAAATACGATTTTTTTTGCGTTGCATGCGTGTAGACCCTGCAGCGCAATAAGCATCTAACGGTGGAGTCTTTCTTGTCATGGAAATACGAAGTAATGCTAGAATTGTATGCGTTCGAAGTGAGGGAGGCAATCAGCCACTTTCCGCCGTTCGATGGTCAGATTGCGGGGTTGAGATTGATTTGTTTCTCATCGTTCGATGGTACGAACATAACCCCTACTTGTCAATCCGTCATGATTAACTTCACTTTGCTTTATTCCCTTAAGCCCGTAATTATTGCTCTTAACGGCCGTAACGGCCGTTTGCCTCTACCACTCACGGTCTGTGGCAATTCCGTAATTTTACTCCCTTCAGGCCCCATTCAGATAAAATGATTCTGTTTGGTGGGGCCCCGAACCACTTGTGGCCCCCCTGCTGTTGCATCTCACCGGTTAGTTGATTTCTCGGTACGGAAGGTTTCCTTCTTGCACTACTAATACAAACCACCATGGCCCTTATTTTCCTTTCTTATTTCCTTATTAATGTATATTTGTAATTAAAAAAATTAGAGTTTGGAGCCACGCTATGACGTCTAGTGAAATTACCTCCCAAAATTATGTTTACTTCAACTATCAAATGCTATTATGATAAAAAACATTTAAACTATTATAAATTAATACAGTTAACAAACTGCGCTGTCAGTGAACGAACTTTACTTGCAGTATAATGATTCAAAATTCATTGAAAGCATTCCACGGTCATGATAAGTCAACATACGAGTAGAAACTAGTTACTAATCTATGTCGATACGAGGAGGTCATCTCATAATCTCCCTTGAAAAAAGAAAGTCTATGGTATAGTAGAAGAATTGCATGAGACAGTCTTGACTATTGGATTTATGTAACAATCTCGAATTTGATCTCCGAATACATAGAAAAAGCAATCTACAAATGTCAGTAAGATGCCCATTTATTAGAACACATAATCTTAAGCCATGATTTTAAATTTTTTTTTTCCAGCTGTAGTGGGTGAGAAAATAGAATGAAATTAAAGGAAATCAGGGTGCTCCTTCCTTCATTTCCTTCTACTCTTGGGTTTAATTTTTCTTACTAAACGTTTTAAACATATCTATCCTCTCCTTCTTCGTTTCCTAACTTTTCTTTCCCTTCCGGGGTCAACTAATGATAATGTTTCACCTACAATATATATAAATGGGTACTTTCTCGAGCAACGATATATGGATCATTCGGCTTGATTATTTGTGTCCGCGTTATTGGAACTATGAGGATCATGGCCTCTTAACCATATTCATATAATTAAAAAAGCGTCTTCATCGAATCAAATCGACCCTTAGAGAGATCCTTAGATAGCTCAAGTTAATTTTGGATAAGGCTCTTTTGCTGAATATTTTTTTTTCTGATGGAAAACCTTGCGGGAAGTTATTAGCTTCCAAAACCCTTCAAGAAGTTAGCGTGCATGCTATCTATCTTTTTTCAAAATAATAAAAGTCCAGAAAAAAGAAAGAAAACGACAGAAAATGGAATCCTTTAGGAAGCTTTGACAATGGAAACAAAAATTGGAAAAGTGGAAAACCTTCAAATGCCAAATGCATTAATTTAAGCCGCCGCGAGAAATTATGATGGCAATTTGAGCTTTTCGTGGAGGAAGAAAAAGAAAAAGAGTTGGCCGTATATCTACCCATCATTCTAATGGAATTCCTTGGCATGCAGTGTAATCATTCTGGTTAGAGAAGTATGAAATAATTATCGAAAGAGTTTTACTCTTTAGCGAGTCAATCCGACTTAACTATATTAGTCCGGACCTAATTAAATTTTTGAATATAAGGGTTCACGCCGAAAAAAGTATGAAATAATTTTGTCTAGAGTAAAGTAAATATAAAACTTGATTAATGCCATTATTACTTCAAAAAAATAATTAATGTGATTTCACGCAATTGTGCAGTTGCGTGCAGTTAAATTTAATTTAGATTTAACTGGTGTCATAACACTTTTAAACAAGCATCAATATGGTTCAAAATTCAACATGTATGCATGGAAAGAATCATGAAAAAATCAAGACATGTCCATGATCATGTGAATGAAAACGTTTTTCGATAATTTAAATTATATTTGCAATTGGAGAAAGGGGGTGCAGTAAAAATGCAAATGTACTAGTCTAAAATCACATGGATTCAATTTTCACAAGTAAGACTTCTTATGTTTCTTTATTTAGATTTTTTCTTTATTCCCTTTATTTGATCGATCTTGGTACTATCCTTGTAACTGAAAAAAAAATATTAACATTAACATGGCAAATGTAAGCATTCTTCAATCTAAACAATGAGTGTGACGTGATGGCCCGCATGACTTCCTCTTCCGGATTCTTTATTTCTAATTATTATATTTATTCAACAGGATCACGAGTCTTTTTTGTAATTAAAAATAAAATGTAAATGGTTTTTTTTGCTGTGACAGAGTAAACCATTGTACTGTAAATTGTTATCTGCTGTAACGCTGTCTCATGACAAAAGATAAGAAGTCATTCACGCACTTTCAGATATATTACAGTCCCAAATTAAAATTATGTAGCTGAATGTTTTTGGACATTAACTTTTCTGAGTTTTTTTGAGGCAGGTTGAGAAGCCACCGAACAATCATGAATATGAATTGCATAGGGGACCCACGTGAAATTAAAAGTTCAGGGTGGCCAGCAATTGAATTTCTCCCCCAGTCAAAAGAGAGAAAAGAGAGGAGAATGCCGGAGAAAAAGAGAAACATAAAGAAGAGAAAATAAATAAAAACAAATTTAAATCCCAAAAATTAAAAAAAAAAGTAAAAGAAGAGAAAAGAAACGAAAAAAGAAAAACACCTTCCTCTGTCAGCTTCATCATGATTGTGTTAAGAGGAAGGAGTAACCCTCAACCCTCCCCATTTCATCACCTTTTCTTCTCTTTTCCCTCGGTTTCCGGAATTTTCTAATTTAAAAAGAACTTAGAAAATGAAAAAGAGAGGAGGGGAAAAAAAAAAAAACTCAAGGCAGGAGCCCTTATCTTATGAAAAAGAAAAATAGATAAAAGGTTCCCAAAGTAATCAAGCAAAATTTTCATTTTAACAAACATATAAACATGTTCTTATTGTAAAATCCTTTTATTTAGCCAGAAAATAAAAGGAAATTATTTATAATTAGTGCAATAAAAAAGGAAAATGCTCAAGTCATAAAAACGTATTTGTCTTTTTATTTTTACACCAAAAAATTTATACGGGATATATCTTATAAATATCTTAGATAAATAAAGAGAATGATCATATATATTGATTTTCAAAAGAAATATATTATGGAAAACATGGGTCTTGGTGCCAAGAAATGTGTCTCATATTTAACATGTCTTTCTCATTGTATCTCCTCCATTTCCCTCCATTATTGCCACTAATCAAAATTTACTAATTAATTACAGCCCTATACATGTAGACCTTGCAGGACTAGCCAGATGAATATGCCCTCAAGCTATCGCATAAAAAAAAAAGAATATGTACTAAGCTATGTCGATACATTTATAATACCAGCATAATTGACTCGCAGGAATGTTAATTTACTTTATTATCATTCTGTCATTGGTAAGTTCATAGTAATTTAGAAAGAGAATATACAGCATAATATATTATATATAAATTATAAAATTAACAAGACCATACACCGAATCCAACTAGGTAATTTATTTGATTATTAGTAGTACTTAATTATTTATTATTTTGTTTTTATGAATTGATAAATGCGAAACTTGGAAAGTAAGTGTTGTTAGGTTTTTGTGATTTAGTGCACCCTCCCAATATATATATATATATATATATATTTACAACACATATAAAGCCAAGCAAATTCCCACAAAAACCCTCATTCCCATGAGCCCTCCCAGACCCCATGTGATGCCCTCAGCACCTCACCTGACCGTCAAAAAGTCTTCCCTAACCCTCCCGCCACGTGGCATCCCTCCGTATTACACGTCATCTAGGGTTTGACCGTTTTGACTGATCAATCTCTCCTAGGTGGCTATCCCCGCCCGGGTCTGGACAACTCCGGCCCGGGAGCGTGTTATGGTAAACACCGTCCCCAAACAGCCGGGCGAATATCGGATCCCGAGCCCCAACCCCCTCGACCCCGCATTGAATGCTTTCTCCGGCCCCTCAGGATCAGCTCTGTGCTATCGCATTTATTTCCTCCCCCATTTTGCTATTTTATTGCTAATTTTGTAATGAAGAAATTACATGAAAATAAAAATAAAAAAATCTTTCAATGAGAAAACAACAAAGAAATATCACTTTCTGGAAAAATGTCTGTGGAGCTTTATTTTACGTTTCATTCAAACTTTTTTTCTGAGTTGGAAAAAATTTATTGATTTTTTGGGTGAATGCGTCAATAATTTATGCGCGGATCTGAAGTGTTTTCGAAGTAAAATTGATTCGTTTTCTCATTTTTCATTTGCGAATGTAAATGTCGATCTGAATTCTATTGGCCGTAAAAATGAGGAAATCTAAATCAATTGGGAATTGGTAATTTTGAGTAAAGAAAATCCTAATTGGGAAAAAAAACAAAAGGAAAAACAAGAAAAATAAGAACGGAGACAAGAAAAACATGGGGGACTTTCCTAATTAATTTCCTTTGCTAAGGGCAGAGGGGACCCACGAGCAATCTCCTCATCTGTCCTTTCTGTGATTGTGTTGATTGGACGGACGAGATCGAATTATAGGGGGGGGGGGGGGGGGGGCCCCAAGGGGATCCTGATGATCGTCTGGAGAATCATACACGTGATCGCGGAGGATTGCATCTCCCTCCTCCTATCACTTTTGTCTTTGATGCGCTTTCCATTGATTAGACAACACGCTTACCAGAATTCGTGTCAAAGTGTCAACGCCGTTAGATTTTCGTGAAAAAAAGTTGTTAGGTTGTCCTTGTCAAATACTCTTCCTCCTGATATTATCTCAATTACCGGACCATTTTCTTTTTTAATCAATTAACCCATTAATTAATTGCTTTGGCAAACCAATCAATTAATTAATTATATATTTCTAGTGAATAATCAATAATATTTAATCATTAAATACAATAGTTGACCGAGAGAGTATAGGTCAGCATGAGCATTCTCTGTGAAATTAAGAGATTTTGAATTCGATTTCACTTCTTAAAATATTTTATTTTGTTATTAAAAAATTATATAATAGTATATTAATTTATTTTTTGACCATAGTACATTAATTAATTGGCAAGTCTACTTTTCATGCATTCTCCTTGATAATTGATTCTTGTCTAAGCTTTATATGATTTTAACTGCAGAGATTTTTCAAAACACCGAGCAATCACCTCTAGTATTTCCGACACCACGCGCTACACTACGTAGTCCTAGCAAAGTGCACTCTCATGTGATAGGAGTGCGGTTACGTGACGGGGAAGTATCACTGGACCTTTTTCCTTCGCCATAAATCATAACTTACTAAAGGAGAGAAACAAGTGCCTGCTTCAAATAATGGAGAAAAAAAAGTGTATTATGAGATGCACTTGAATTTTTAAATTTAATTTTTTTTTATTAATTTAATTTGTTCAATGCACTGAGTTTGGCAGTGAAGCCAGTGAGTTGAGTGGGGGAGTGTTATAAAAAGTACATTGAGTAGCATACCCAATAATAATGTCTCATTGTCCTCACTCTCACTTTTATCATGCAATGTGGACCCCGCCCCCTTTCATTCAATTGATAATAGTAATAGGACCCACCCCCCCACAACTCATGCCTTGTCCCCACCACACAAACATCCATGATTTCACCACTGCCCGATTAATTGCACTCCCACCCCCAAATCTTTTCACATACTTATTTATCACATTCCAAAACTACTAAAACCTTGGTGTGGCGGGGGGTTGGAGAAGTGCAGCCATACCCATGAGACTACATGAGTTTCATATTTTTGGGAAAAATTTACATGGCAATTGGACAAAATATGGGCCCATCCTCTCTTTCTTCATTATATATGAACATTATAATTAACACTATAATTATTATTAGGAAAAAAACAAAACAAAACAAAAAGAACCCACCTTCCCCAACCTAAGTGGTTTTCATCTTTGGTGAATGAGTCCCTATGGCATATATTAAAACCCTAATTCGACTGAGGATAAAGATGGGAGAAAAATGACCAAAAAAAGAAACTCAACTAAGGGAAAAGAAAAAGCCCATTCCAAGTAAGTATAATGTAGCAGAAGCAGATCAGAGAGAAAGAGAGAGAGAGAGAGTTCCGGTGCTTCAACTGTAACACTCAGCAAACCATATTTTCTTTTTCCCCCCTAATAAACATCTTCTTCTTCACTATATCTAATTTCTCTTTTTTTTTCTTTTTAATCCCATTCTTTTTTTTTTTTGTTCACATCACATTGCAACTTGATGTGTTCTCATCGCTGAAGTAGCTGGTGTACGGGTCCCCGTGCTGCGGGGGATACGGGTACGGATACGGGTACGGGTAAGGGTTCGGGTTTGGGTGCGGAGGCATGTAATTGACTGCTGGAGGAGGCCGCGCATACATTAGAGGCTGGAACCGCTCGTTCCCCATCGCCCGTTGCTGGTTCATGACTGCCGCTAAGTACTGCTGCTGTTGTTGCTGTTGCTGCTGTTGTTGTTGCTGGTGGTAAGGGTTCCCGGGCATGGCATTGGGGCCTGCCCCCTGGAAGTACCCATCACCTCCGCCACCTCCTCCCATGGAGGATGCCGGAAGGCCTTGGACTGCTTGAAAGTTGCCCATCTGACCTGCAGGCATGCCAGCCATCTGGGACATCGGCACCCCCATGCCGCCCATCCCATTCATCATCCCGTTCGGGCCTCCCACCCCGGGCATACCACCTCCCACCGATGGACCTCCGCCACCACCTCCACCACCCTTCTTGCCACCATTGGCATTTGGCATACCACCACTGCCGCCGCCGCCGCCGCCGCCGCCGCCGCCGCCATTTTTGTTATTAGGCATGGCACCACCATTACCATTGGGGAAGCCGCCTCCCCCACCACCATTTTTACCACCACCTTTGCCGCCTCCTTGATTTTGATTTCCACCATTGTTGTTCCCATTTCCACCGCCACCGCCACCGCCCTTTTTCCCTCCATTATTCCCATTTCCGCTTCCGCCGCCGCCTGCTGGAATTGGCACCGGTCCGCCTCCACCACCACCCTTCTTGGCAGCAGCACTCGCAGCATTTGCAGCCTTCATGGCATTCAACAGCTGCTGGTGGTTCCCACCCATCATGCCATTCGTCATCATCATGTTAGGCATGCCCCCCTGCCCGGGGACATTCCCCATCGGAGGCTTCATCTTGTTGTTAGAAGGCAGCGGCTTGCCCATGTTGTCAACAAAATCCTCATCATCAAAATCCTCATCATCGAACTCATCGTCGTCATCGTCATAGTCATCGAACTCATCATCACTAAAGTCATAGTCCTCCTCGGGCACGAACTTGGCGGTCTTCTGGTTGTTGATGCCGGGGTGACCCTGGTCCTTGGACGGCAGCTTCAGGTCCTTGAATTGAGGGAGTTTCAGATCTTGGAAACCCTTGATTTGCTGAAGCTGTTGGAGTTGATTTGGGCCCTGGGGGGCCCCACCTTTAGGCTGGTTGTTGTTCCCACCGCCACCGCCACCGCCACCACCACCACCACCCTTTTGGTTCTGCCCCTTCTTGTTGTTGTTGTTTCCTCCTCCTTTGCCATGGTTGTCAATTTGGAGGTTCTTGAATTGATTGTTGAGGTTTTGGTGGTTGTTGTTGGCCTTTGGAGCACCCCACAACTCCGCATGTTTGCCTGCTTTGGAAAGCTTCTTGATGAGTATCGCCGGGTCCACGTTACCGGACACCATCACCTTGCCGAGCTCCGAGTCGATTTTAGTTGTAAACACTCCTGATGAGAGGAAAACAGATAAAAAAAAAAAAACCTATGAACTATAGTCCAAACCCACAAGGTTCACTGGCTAAATAAAGTACCAAATAAAGGGAAAAATCCATACATGTATATACACATACGTATATATATACATACGCTTACTTTTCATGGGTGTGTACAGAGTTGGACGTATCCCAACTGAGTGAGTGAAAAATTAGCAATTTTAAGGAAAATTATGAGATTGTGCCAGGGATTCCAAGATCTTGATTTTATTGGAGGGTATTTAGCTGGTCAGATAATTCTGTAAAGATTATATCTATATCTATATATATATATAATACAGAAATCTTGAGAGAGAGAGCCAGAGGAAATGAAGAGGGGAAGGTATACCATCAATTTTCTGCAAGATTTTCTTCACTTTCTGCTTACATCCATCACAGTGAATGTTCACTTTAAGGACACAAGTCTGCATGCAAAGGAAAGCAACCCCCCAGCAAAACCAAAACAAATTAGTAAAGACAACTGAGATTTACCAGAAAGACAAAATACAAGAATGCACCCATGAAATGGAGAGTGCTACTGCTAGGAGGGAGAACACAGACAAAGAGAGATATAGAGAGAGAGAGTACCTGGATCTTCAAGAACTCCTCTTTGCTCATTGAGCTGGTTCCTCCACTTAAATGGAACGCAACAGATTAAAACAAAGGCGGGGGGGACACAGTGAATGAGGAGAAACAGAGGAGAGAAAAAAGGTGGCAATGGGGTCTAAATAGATCTGACAAACACAAGAGGCTAAAAGGGCAGAGCAAGCGAGGCCCTTTAATTACAAGGAACGCTCAAAACAGAGGACGAGAGGGGAGGGGAGGAGCTGGGCTGGGTTGCTTTGTTTTTTGCGCCGGGGGGGGGGGGGAGATCACAGAAAATGAGAGAGGAAGAAACACATGGTCTCTGATGTTGTTGGGTGTACTGCAGTGCACATAATAATGCTGAGAGATGCAACAAAGTTTCAGTCTTCAATTACAGAGAGAGAGAGAGAGAGAGGACTGCGTTGGCTAAGAAAGAGAGAGAGTGGGAGAGGGCTGTGTATGCACATTCAACTCGCTCTGGTGTCTGCGTTTCCTCTATTTCAGGGGGGGATGAAGAAAGAGAGAAAGAGTGCGAAGAGAGAGAGAGGGAGGAGGGAGGGAGGAAGGAAGAAGGGAAAAGCTCAAAAGAGAGGATTATTGCTATGCTCCCAAAGGCTCCATAACTCGTTCTTTTGAGCTTTATTTATTGTGTTTTTCCCCCACATTGCCTTGAGGCTTTTTAATTTATTTCTTTTTCCTTTGTGTGTGTTTTTTTTTATCGCCTCTTTCATTAAACGAGATCGTATTTCATTTATTGACTATTATGTAATATTTAACTAATAATAAGAGAAAAAAGGGAAGCAAAATGAAATGACAAAAAAGGCCATATCGGGAGGCAAATCATCTCTGGCGGGTTATACTTATGTTGCTATCCTAGTCGCTGTACCCAGGGTGCATGAATTGAGCAGTCATCCCCCTCAAACGTCCAAGAACGAGTCGCCCGGCCAAAATACCGAGTCGATTTCTTTGGCTTGGCCGGAGCCAAGTATTTTGGTATTGTTGCACTTGAAGATGTTTCCAAAGTGTTTTCCTTTAGGGAAGCTCCCGTGGGACCTAATTAAGCCCTCTTTTGCTCCTTTGCAAAACCAAAATAATGTTTTCTAGTATGTTTCGTTTGTCCATTACCGTGGGGTGTAATTACCGATTTACCCTCACGTGGGGACCTCAGCTGGCAATAAATGAATGCCTTTGGGATTTTTGTACTCTTTTCTTTTTTATAGAATTTTATTTTATCATGACTAATTATTCATTTTTATCTTAAGTGTAAAGTTTCCGGAAATTGTCACCCTCTTTTAGATGATATTTTATCATTGTATTTGTTTATGGGTGTAAAGTAAATGGAGCAAAATTTACTTTATCCATTTTCTTGGTTTTTCTCTCCTGAATAAATCGTGAATAAGCATTTGCATAACAAGAAGCTGTTCACGTCATTCATGAGATATATATATATATATATATATATATCAAGAATAGAATGAAACGGGTTTTTATGAGGCTCCTGAGGAGATGAACTAATAGACACTCTCAAAACCACATTGACAAGAAAATCTAGCAATTTGTTAAGGTCGTCAATGTTTCTTCCAATTTCCTAATGCTTCTGATTCTCACAAATACAGCGGTTGCTCAAATTATTATTCTTCCTCCCTCAACGATATAAAAAGAATCTAAATTAATTACATGCCTTGCTCTTTTTTCTTTTTTTCTTTTTTTTTTCTGGGTGATTTGCATGCCCTGCTCTTAGATCTGTTCAGAATGCAACAAAGAAACCAATATTCCTTTCTTCGAGAGAACTCCTAAATTATAATATGAAGTTTTCAGTTAATTAACTTCCGATGGGGAGTGTCATCTCTCCCGTGATAAATACAAGCGCCTGATAACTATTATGTCACGAGTCCTTGGCCTGTATAGATTTGGAGATCACGTTTGTTATACAATCACGAACTCCATAACGAGTAAAAAAGAAACCATCGTACCATGGGAAGAGCATTGCAAAGTTGGTGATTTTCCTACATTTAACCTACTCTTAAGCAGTGCTTTCAAGCTTCCAAAAGTGAGACTATGAATTAGGTGATGTTTTGGTTGCAAGTGTGTTTCTGCGATTTGTTTCTTTGCCTTATGTTTTACTTATCCTATAAATAGAGAACACAAAAATTGAAGGAAATATCTCATCCCTTGAAAGACCATAATTTCATTTGCCACCTACATCAACGTTTCTTGCAAGTTGGGAAGTTTTTAATTGGTCTTAATGGACTAACCTGGTTCGAACTAAATTTATTGGGAAATTCTAGATAATAGGGTGCAAAAAATTATTTTCGCCTATTATTCTTACATGCATTTGTTTTTATCCCTAATCCTAGCATATAGGTGATAAAAAAAGGATGTGTCTCTTTTTCTTTTTTAGAAAATTTTCTTCATTCCAATTCCCAATAATTTAAGAAATTATCGTGCCATTGTTGAGGTCAATATGTGTTATAATGAAAAATTTTATACGGTCATTTTTCATAGTAGCATGACAATAGATAATGAAATTATTCCATTGTACAAATTTATGGCCCACTAGATGTGTAAATAAACTCATTCATTATCACTGTTATCTTATCCATCTACTTGGCGTGTCAGAATAATTAAAAAAAATCGTTAATATGAAAATTTTTGTCTATTTACTTATTTATTTATATTTTTGCTCATCGAAAATAAGAGCTCTTTCTTTTTCTTTTTTTTTTTTATGAATATCGAAAATAAGAGCTAAGGCGGCAAAATCAGCCCCCTGCCTAAGCTTTGCTATGTGTTGCCTCACTTGGAAGGATATTAACTTCCTTACATTAGAATTGTCTGTCTCCTTCTCCACCTCTACTGGCGTTTGAGAATAGAGAAGGCCCATATGAAAAGAAAAATCTCACATGATTGCACGTGACATTAAATTTGTTGAGTACTACTTGTTGCATGCATAAAGTCGTGCCCGAACTCCATATCGTACCCATCTCCATATGACTTGCGAAACGATCGATGTATAGATAACACCACTAAAACACACATGTAATTAAATATAGTCAACATTCATCCAGACTCCTACACGCATTACACGAAAAACATGGCAGACAACGTGACGAGATCGAAGGTGGTGCACCTGCACGCAGGCAAGGCGATCATAGGCTTTCTGTTTCACGACGATCCGCTCGGATTTTGAAATATCTTGTCTTGCGAATGGGTACGACTGCGCTATTAACTCTTTGGAGGGGGGGAAAGGAAAAGCTATTAGTGATAGTAAGTCAAATAATGCAACTAACAAAGCCCACTTTGGTCTAATTTTAGTGTCCTCGTGACACTTTAAGCCACGTTATTAGGTGAGAGGACTACCTCAAGGCATAGCCCCCCCGAAGATGGGGTAAAGGTAGAATCCACTCCCTTTAGCCAAATTCCTCTCTTCTTTTTATTTTCTAAGCAAAAATTATTGGTGTTTCCTTCTCGAAAGCCTAAACACTTCACGAATCCATCTATCTTGGCTTTTTTTTTTCCCCCAATTTTATTATTATTTTTTCTTTATGAAGAGCTCACTTTACCTGTAAAGAGAAGGGAAGGATGAAGGAAGCTGGGAATGGTGACAGCGGAGCTAAAACCAGAGTGGCTCTCCCCTCCCTCCTCATTTTGTACAAAGAGACAAAGAGGCATAACTGTTAAGTCATAAGTGGAGCTTTGTACATTTGCAGCATACAGCAGCTGTATGCACATAGAAATATGCGAACACATCGACTAATCCTCACGGTTCATTTGCGTCGGGCTGTTGCATGTTCGTAGCTCTCACTTATCGTGAAGAGGGTAACCTGGGCGAATCGTACACGGCCCGACTCGTTTGAATTAAATGTGTTTCTTGGGAGGTGCTGTGACGAACCGCTGATGCCCGAGCGAATCTCGGACATGTGAGTGAAAGGAGGGGTGTACTTTTGTGCGTTCCATATTCACTTGGAGTTGGGGAGTTTCACGTTGCCAAGTAAAAGGGCTTTGATGAGAAAATGGCTTTACATGGCAGGGTCCTTTAAATGGAATGCCTTGTGGCAGCTTCATACAACCAAAAACTGCCATCACCCCTCCACCATCGGCGAGCTTCCCCTCAGTTCTTCACATGAGCCCCCAACCCCACATGGCATTTCTGATAGTGACACAATTTGGAAAATGATGATGAAGAAGAAGAAGAAGAAGAAGAAGGAAGAGGAGATTCAATAGGGCTCTTCATTTATTATGGATGATGCAAGTTCCCTACCTTATCATATATCACTTCTATCCTCACATGGTCCCTTGAAACTTTGTGGGCCCCTTCGGCTTTTACTGCGACTTCTGCGGTTTACGTCTCGACTGTTTTGTTCGAAATGGACTAGGTAGATATCTCGGTTTAAGGGCAATAACATGCCGACATATGCTGCAAGCATCACTGCGTACGTACAGGAGGGACCAACACAATGGCCTCAGAAGAAACAGACGAGGCTACTGTCATTGTGGGGTATTACTTGAAGCGATTATGAATAGAATACCGTCAAGCAACAAAGCGCTTGACAACTAAACCATTCGGAAATGCGTGTTTGAAGGAAGACAGTAGCAGATCTCACAGGAGATAATACTAATTAAAGACAGATTCGACTGCGATCCGCAAACACATTAACCGGTAAAGAATTTGAGCTTGTTTGAAAACCAAAGCTCTCATCACTATCGCCTCTGAACTTTCATTACATAATCTGTACACTCAAACTGGTAATAGATTACAATATTCTACAACTGCTGCACTGCAACAGCATAAGTACATATATATAAACACATCAGAATGGGTGAGACTGAGAAATTGACCAGCTAATAAAGTATGAGCATACCATATTGGCTTAGTCTTGCGAGCAGAGAAGAAAACAATTCCTCATGAATGGTCGCTGTTTATCTTGATCTCAATCAGTTCCTCAATGGGTTGACGGCAGATGGGGCATTTGTTCGACTGAAGCCTCAATGCTTTTGAGCATTCGTTGCACATACACTGGTAGGACACGATATGCAAATGCTCAATTCATAGGAATATCAGACGGGCAAGGGGAAAGAAGAAACTTAAGTACTCTGAAGGTAAAGATTGAAAAGGCATGTAAGTGCTTCTAATACTCCAACCTAATTAAAAATTTGCAAATATCTCTCAGCTTATTTATTAATATGCATGCAAGTGCTTCTAATACTCCAACCTATAAAAAAATTTGACCAAGTCGACATATGAAAACATTAAGGCATGAATGAACTTATGGAGCGAGGGGCCCAACTTCCCAGACCTCCCCAGGGATCCACAGGAGTATCCTGATTGAGGTGTCCACGGTATTATTGCACATGCAATCTGAACTGCTAGTTATTATCTAGCTTTCATTTATATATATTTATTCAGCTCTCCGATTTATTACTTCGCCTAGGAGGATTCTGGTAATGTCTGATTTTACCATAACTTTGTTCATTTTGTCGCTATACCCTTTCTCTTTATACAAGGCTCATGACAAGCTCATCACTACATGAACAGAAAAAGGAAAACAGAATATAAGTAATAAACAACAGAAAGGA
This sequence comes from Punica granatum, assembly GCF_007655135.1. Taxonomy (NCBI): domain Eukaryota; kingdom Viridiplantae; phylum Streptophyta; class Magnoliopsida; order Myrtales; family Lythraceae; genus Punica; species Punica granatum. Next base: position 12,801,516 of record NC_045131.1, on the reverse strand, counting down.
CATTGAACACTGAAGACCACTCTGAATTCCGTCACTGGCAGGAAACTGAAGCAAAATTATCAGCATGAGTAACAGCAGACTCACACAAAGTGAGTCAAAGGAACCTTTAGGATATGACTTTCAGATACAGAACGAAAGGCAGATAATTGAAAAACCTATCAACAGAATATAGGGAAAGCAAAGTGGACTCACCATATGTCGGCAAGGTAAAACAGCGGTATCCTTTGGCTCGGTCATGCAAATCACGCATTCTTTTCCCCCGTCACCTTCATTAGTATAGCTCTCACCAGACGAGCTTCCCAGACCATATATCTCCTTCAGCTCGTACCTAACTCCATCAACCCACAATACCTGCTTAACCACCTTCACCTCAAAAGGGTCACTGCCATTTTTCTCTAGCACGGCTTGAGTTATTTGCATGTGAGGGGATTGAGAACTAGTATGGTCATCTCCTGAACTGAGTTGTGGATATGTTTCTGCAGCTATTACAAGTGGAAATACATCTTCCTCTGGAGAGGGTTTTGAGAGATCATCCAGTTCAAAGAAGCCCAAGTCTATGCCTGTCCCAAAAGGCTGAGAGAACTCCTGTCGAAGCCCCTTTTGGAAGGGGAACTTCAATGGCGTAAAGGCTTCAGGAAGTATTGGAACAAACCTGCAGTTGGACTCTTCCATTGCAAAGTACAATATCCTGATGCTGTTAAAGATGAAATCATGGTGAGAAGCTATATCAGAGACTGAACTCTATAATGAATTCTCATATTTTTCACACATTTGATGTTTCCATTCAGCAATCTACTCCAATTTTAGACAAAAATCACGTCAATGGCATCATCGAAATAAGGTCATATATGGTTTTCCTTCCCATGAAACCTAAAATTTAATAGTCTTTCACCTGCAGTGTCCTGCATCATTTTATTCATGGGAATCATAATGAACATCAAATTCAACTGGGATCTGGGTGCCAAGCAATCTTATGGTACTCATATCATGAGAGTCCAGAACAAGGATAACATTATTTACATGAAGATCCTTTGCATCATATTGCATAAATTGAAGGAACAGTGAAGTCCATTTCCAAGTTCTAGTTGTGCCAAGCACGTGCATAATTACAAGGTTTGGTATACCATTACATGCCCCAGACTACACAGCACATCAATCCATGAACATGATCCTATATTTCCAGTAATTCGACAGCCTGAAAGCTATACCGTTAATTATATCTAACTTCATCTCGAAAGGACTATCTACGCAGACATTCTCTTCATCATTTAGAAACACAACCTGATCATTAACCAATGCAAAAGTTTTGACAAGACAAGCACACTTGACTATTTATAATCCAAATCATTTAACATTACCTAAAGTTTTGATGACGCCGACCTATTCAATTAGCATTTTTCGCTAGACAACTCAAGCAGAGCTAGAAGTTTCAAGAGAAGGGTAAACAATTTGGAGAATGCATCCCCTAATGAGCTGTTTTCAGTATCAGGCACCAAAGTTTAGCAGTCCTGATCAACACAGCGAGGTCTCATTAAAAGCTCATACCATTACACATGCATAATTACAAGGTTTGCTGAACCATTACATGCCCCAGACTACACAGCACATTAATCCATGAACATGATCTTATATTAGGATGAAAGCTATACTGTTAATTCATATCTAACTTCATCTCGAAAGGACTATCTACGGACAGAATTCTCTTCATCAGTTCGAGACACAACCTGATCATTAACCAATGCAAAAGTTCTGACAAGACAAGCACACTTGACTATCTATAATCCAAATTCACGTAACATTACCAAAAGTTTTGATGAAGCTGACTTATTTGATTAGCATTTTTTGCAAGACAACTCGAGCAGAGCTGAAAGTTTCAAGGTAACGGCAAACAATTTGGAGAATGCATCCCACACTGAGCTGTTTTCAGTATCAAGCACCAAAGTTTAGCAGTCCTGATCAACACAGCGAGGTCTAATGAAATGCTCATACAGAATTTCCTCGTGAAATAATTTAGTAATACAGAGGACCATCTGCAAACTCAACAACAAATCAACAACCTTTACAATGATTACCCCCTAATAAACAGCACAGATGTGCCCAAGTCAGCCCATTCTGATTTCCTGATTGACTGTTTTGGATGACAAGCCATCCGAATCACAGACTACTAAGTATAGCAGTCGAGATTATATGGGAAAGCACTCGAAAGCATCATTATTGTACAGAAACTTTGAACTGCTCAATTTCTCGTTAACCTCAATCCTGGTCCAAAGAACCGGAAATTATGGCATTATCCCAATCAAGATCCTATTTTTTACTCTCCTTGATTGTCCTTTAGGCCCGAAATACCGGCAGACCGATATTATTCAGTTACTGGAAAAAGAAACCATGGCATTCTCATCAAGCAAACACTATTATGAAGATGAACTTGCAAACGGCTATGAGGAAGACAGAAACCACTAACCTCCCATCATGTAAAGCGTCGAAGACAAAGGACACCAAGTGATGATCCGGGTTCAGCTCATCGACCCGGATCCGAACCGTATCCTTGTGCACATTCACCACGTTCCTCACCTTCCTAGCGTTCTGGTGCTCCACGTATGGCGGCGGCGGCTGGGCCACGGCTGCCCGGACAACTGGCCAACCGCCGTGCTGATTTGCATAGTACTGGTGGGGGTAGTGGTGGACCCGGCCCACCAACGGGTTCGCCGCGAAACCACAGGAACCGTACCCGGCCGGCGGGTGGGCGCAGTAGGCAGGGGGCAAGGGCGGGGGCGGCAGGTGGTGGTAGAATTGGTGGGGGTTGGGAGGCGGCGGAGGAGGAGGGGGAGGTTGGAGGTCGGTGGCGGAGTAGTAATAGGGTGGCGGTGGGTAGTGAGGGTTCGGTGGGTAAGTGGTGTAGGTTCTTCTCCGGTTGTTGCTCCATGAATTGCCCATTTCTTAATGGCCAAGAAGGCGAAGAAGAAGAAGAAGAGGTGGAGGAGATCGGGAAACGATAGGGAAGAAGGAAAGATGGAGAATCGCTTCGTCTCGTGTCGTCATCATTGCTGCAATTATTACGGGGCTGAAGAGGGCCAAAAAAAAAAAAAGACAATTGTTTTTCTTTTTTATTTATTACTTCTTAGTTTTGCTTTTGCTTGTTAAGACAACCAGACAAGTGAAAATCTTTGGATCTCGTTTTGTTTGTCGGCTTAGGCAAATTAATCTTGGATTATCTTTTCGTGCGAGAAATGATATCATCGAACGTTGATCTGACGATATACGAGCAAATAAAACTCTTTATAAGGAGTAGAACTTGGATTATATCATATATAATATGCACGCGTCGATTGATCACGTGGATAGTATTGATTCTTTCCTTGCTCTAATCTAAAGATTTATAGTCACAACTTAGTAAGATACATAAGAAGGCAAATTTCATGTACCGTATGGTTTTTGTTTTTGTGACAATGTACTTTCATGGTCCGTTTATTTTCATGGTTAAAATAAAAAAAATTTAACTTTAATTTTAACTCAATCCACTATATAATAAAAATACATATTTTTCAAGTTAAAAATTTTAACTTTAACTTTAACTCAACACACTACACAATATTTTGTCCTTTTCCACAATCAAAATCAAAATCACTTTAACTCTGAAATTAAACGCATCGGGAATATTTCTTTTATAATGATTGATCTCGAAATTATTTTACTTTCAAAGGTACAATCAACCCAGTTAAAATTTAATATATACGCATTGAAAAAATATTATAACGAGAACCAAGGTTGTCATGATTGCTCGTCCAATCATAAGAACCTACTATCTTTACTCAAGCCATCTATCTCGATATTGGTTTATATGATCGGGAATCTTAGATCGTAAGATTGTAGAATTGGCACAATTAAACGATTTTGGCAGTATGTGCATTTTAACAATTTTAAGAAATTTTGGCCATAGTCCATGCGTTTTTAGCCATTGTTTTGGCTCATTTTTCTGGCTCATTGTTCCGACCCAATTCAATATACGAAAAGATTTGGCCTTTTTTTTCCTTTTTTGTTTTGTGAATTTATGTTTTCAAAATTCGAAATCAGAAGCTTTTTCATGCTAAATATCTCAAAGTTGTACGAAAAGGGATTATGTTTTAATGGTAAATAAGAGTTTATATGTGGTAATTTTATTAAGAAACTTCATGTTATTCGTATATATTTTTAATTATTGATTAAATCTTACTATCTTTATTATTATTGCACGATTCCTGATCTTTGACCCTTATATGATTGATAATAACTAAAAATATGTTATTTATGTGAAATATCAAAACTCAAATTTCTTTCAAAATACTCATACAGTTTGTGTAAATTATCAAATCCAAGCCAAATTAGACTTCCAATTCTTTGTATCAATCGGTGGGTAGTATAAAAACTCCTCCATCTTGAGTTAAGAATTTAGAGAGCTTCGAGACAACTCTCTTTCCATCTGTCTATATATAGATATTACATGAATAATAATCTCGTAAAACATGGATAATAACATTTATCCTTCTCATATCTCGATTATTAAGTCGACCATGTGGGGGGAGAGAGGGCGTGACGGTTTATGGGCATGCGGCCATAGGAATGGGAAAGGGGAGGGAGGGAGAGGGCGTGAAGGTTTCTTGGCATGTGGCCATAAGAAAGGAAAGAGGAGGGGTGGTGGTGGGGGTTTGGTGGACGAGGGCGTGAAGGTTTGTGGGTATGTGGGCACAAGGGAGAGAGAGGGAGAAGGGGGATAAGAGAGAGAAAGGGGAGATTTTTTTTTATTTCTTTATTTTTATTTTAATTATAATTTAATAAAATGAATTTTTTTATTTTAATTTGTGTGTCAGGTTGGATGCTTATTTACACATTAGTCGTCAAAATGCTAATAGCGTTAGAGGTGGAGTTGACAAATTGTACTCGATTGAAACAAATTGTACTAAATCCTAACAAAAAAAATCATTATGTACCAAAGCGTTGCATTTTGTATCCCTAGTGTAATTAACCCTATTTTGTCTGCACATCCCATCCACATGTGCAGGGTGGGATCCAGCGTCAAGGCCAGATTAGCTTTCTGTCCATTTTTCTGACACCCATTAAACAATTGTGCTACATTTGATAGAGAAATTGTGATTTGTGCTATAACATGCTAAATTTTAAGAATGTGTTATGTTGTGAAAATTGAGAAAAATATAGATTATATGGTGCTATTTTTCTCAGGTTAATGACATAGATAGGCATGTAGTTTAGCGATTGTCCCACATTTAGCACGTGGTTTATATAATAACGCAAACATGCATAGAGTTAAATGACAAATTCGTCCCTAAGATGAATGAGTTACATCAATTGAGTCCCTTACACAAAATTTACATCACTTGGGCTCTTGGTTACATCAATTAGGTCATTAGTAACATCAAATTGGTTCTTTATTACATCAAATTAGTCTTTTATTACACAAATTTGGTTCTTTATTAAATCAATTGGTTTCTTTGTTACATCAAGTTGGTCTTTTGTTACATAAATTTGATCATGTGTTGCATCAAATTAGTCCCTGAGATCCCAGCTTGTCCTTGCCATGATAACTCCGTCAATGATCCCCCCATCATCCTGTCCTCTCACTCTCTACTGCAAATGGTGGTGGAACATCTTCGTTCAAGTCTTTCATTCTCTTCATTCGGACCTCCAATCAACAAATTACTTATTTCTATGGAAAGCTAATATAATAAACCATAATTCACAAACAAGAGTCAAGTCCAAAGTAAAGAAACAACTTCAAAAACTTGGTCCAAAATTTATATTTTATCACTAAAATATAAACTTTCAAACGACTATATTTTACGAACCGTTTAACGAAATCACGAACCGTAAAATCCTATTGCTTCCTCTCAATCAAAGACTTGGTCAAAGTTTTAGAAAGAATCTAACCCTACTAGAATCTACCACTAACAACCATATTTGAGCTCTCTCTCTCTAGAGGTTTGGAAAGAAAATGAAAGATAAATCTAAATCTCTCGAAAGCTTTATCAAATTAGCATGAAAGTGTTCTTGACTCATCCTTGTTTTAGTTCAGCCCGCTCGCTTCCTTTCCAGCTTCTCCATTTCTCTTTTTCTTTTTTACAATTCACAACAATTGGAGAAAGCAAACCTACGTTACTCTTGAGTTGAATATTATCAGTCGATTAAAGCTACAAAATCCCATTAAAGATTGCGGGAGAGAGAAGTTTAGGTCGTTCCATGCATTATCGATTTTTGTTGAAATTGCAAAGATTGATATCGGTGAGATATTGGGAGACAATGAGAATGATACATATCAGAAGTTGTAGTGTAGGGAAGGAGGCGGGAGAGTAAGTTGTGTTGGCATCGGCTTTGGCATCAAACAAGTAGGCTAAAAGGAGAATAATGGCCACTCCGATGTCTTCTACGAAAAGAAGAAAGAAACAAAGTTTAGAGAGAGAAAGAGAAGGAGAGAATGGATGATTACCAAGAAAAAGGGGTGGAAAGACCTATTGGTAATAACATTTGGAGTTTTACTAAATATATGTTAATGGAACTATAAATGACTAAACTTATATACATTTTATTGATGATTACTTATTATATGTTAAGAAAAAATGATAAAAGTGGAACGAAATGACGAATTTGATACAAACACATTTTTCCATCCATGACTAATAGTTGATTGGATGGAGAGATTAATTTGATGTAACAAAGAAATCAAATTGATGTAATCAAGGACAAAGTTAATGTTATCATGGACCTAATTGATGTAATTAAGGATCAAAGTGATTTAAATTTCGTGCAATGGACTCGATTGATGTAACTTGTCCATCTCATGGATGAATTTGTCGTTTAACTCAATAGGCATGTGGTTTAAATTCCGCCTCAATTTTGTCGTGTTTGCCAATGTCCGTTAAAGAAACCTGCTAAATGCTTATGTGTCACGTTTGGCAGTGAATGTGGACATTAGGTGACAATTAGTGGGGCTCAATAGATAAAAAACCCCGATTTTTTCTAGAAATTGTCATCTTCTTCCCAACTAAAGGAAAAAATAAAACCTAAATAGCTACAAAAAGAACAAAACAAAACCGAAACGGGGCAGGAAGAGGAGAAGGCGGCAACCTCTTGTTCGCAGCTGCATCTGTAGCTCCTTCACCCTAGATTGTCCATTCCGACAAGCTTCTTTCGTCTCTAGCGAGCTCAGCCCTTCCTCCATCACCTCTAGTGGTCCTCACCCTCCAAGTGTGAACTTTATGAGCTCATGCCAACAGCTCATGGGCTTCCACTGCTACTCCCCTTTTCCGTCCTCCCATCTCCTTCCCTCATCCAAGAACAACAACAATAGGCGACCCTTTAGCCTTCTCTTCGCGGTCTGCACCTACCTTTCTCTCGGCAACCACTGCACTCTCAACTGTCTCGCAAAGTTCATAGAACCTTCTTCACGAAAGAGACATCAAGGGCATGAACCTCAGTTCCCCCGTCTCTCCTCCCCTTGCAACCCCGACCAGATTACTATAGCAGCTCCATCCTCCTCTGAGCTCCTCAACAACACCCCCCAGTCCAACACATCTAGTGAGGTCATATCGTGACATGTGCATTTATTGCGTCCCTCAAACTCGACTCCTCCGATTTTTTATAATAGCCCCAAGTAACTCCCTTAAGCTCATCACCTTTTCTAGCACCTCCTTCTGCCCGCGCCCATCAATGGCTTCCTCTTCTTTGGTGACTTGTACCTCTATAAACCACCCTGAACTGGACTCCTCTATTTATGATAACAACACCTAGTAGCTCCCTTGAGCAAATCACCGTTTCCAACATCTCTCTCTGCACTTCTCCAGTTGTGGGAAATTAGGGTTTTGATCGAATCATTCAGATGGATAATGGAAAAAGAGGGCAGCGAAGGAGAGAAGTGAAGAGGTCGTTGAGTTTTGGAGGGAAATGGGGGTTCTGGGTGACCGTTGGGACCCGCGGATTGCCAGCCAACTTCCATGTTTGCAATGTTGGGATAACACTTCCATGTCACGTAAGCACTTAACGGGTTTTTTTTACGGAACTTGATGGACATGCTAGGATTGGGATAAATTTCAAACCCTATGCCTTTTTATGTAATTATATAAATCACATGCTTATTTATGTGATTAACCCATTTTCCTCTATCACTTACGAGCCTACGGGCTGATTAGGCTTGACATAAGTGAAAAGCATTTGGGCTTGAGGAGGAGGTGACGTGATGTCTAGTCACGGGACTATGCCTCATGAGCCCCGCACAAGGAAGGAAATGTCTGTAGAGGCACAACTCATCCATCCACATATAGTCGTTATATTGGATGGTATTTTACCAAAAAAAGAAAATATTGGAAAGTCCTTAACACGGTTATCAAAACAGGAATTGACCGGCTCATCGGACCGATTCGACTAGAAATCAGTACCATGTCTAGTCTAGTTCTGCTTGAGAATAAAAATTTCACTATTAAACGAGTGAGCCCAAAACAATACCTCTCAACCTGTCTCATTTTTATTATTCTTTTCCCTTTACATATATATATATATATATATATATATCTTTTTACTTATTGCATGTTAGACTTATTTTTTTTTCATTCTTTTTTCTTTTGTCTCTCTTTCTGTAGTTTTCATTTTTACATATGCCTCGTTACGGATAAAACTATTAAACTGAAAAATAATTTATTGAACCTTAGAAAACTGTCATACTAGAAATATATAAAGTTGTATAAAAGTAGGCTAATACCTATTCTCTTATTAAATTCAACATATTTTATATTCTTTTCTTTTAATATAATTTTTAATTTAATTATTAATATCACTTTTTCATGTAAAAGAAGTACTTGAATTTTATATATCTAAATCAATAAATGACTCGATGTACAATTTTCATATCTTCACCATTTTTATATGGTAAAGTTTCTATGCTATAACAAAATTGGTCTCATATTATTTTATAAGAGAACTGCGTGATATTATAATAACTTTTTTTTTTATTTTCTTAATCCAAAAAGCTTTAGAAAATATTATCATAATTGTTTTCCTACCTTGAACAATTTTATCATTTTAATAATTAGCTATTTATTCGACTCACACCATTTTAATCATCACCACATTATTATTGATACTTTTATTCTCATATTTTCCTAAAAATCACCGCAACAGTTTAAAAATATATTCGGCTTTGTAACATATTATTCTTTTTTTAATAATTTGACAGCACTAAACTAACACTATCATATTTAACTTTCTTCAATTATTAGTTACTTACGTTTAGTATATGTTTCTAATGAAGTGATTGCCATATAATACATAATAATTAAATTAAATATTCATGGGAAAGGATATTTTAGAATTTTTCATCCACAAAAAAAAGAATATTTTAGAATCTCTCTCTCTCTATATATATATACATATATAAAGTTATATCCTGTACATTAAACAGGGTTAGAAATGTAATTTTATATATAGTATAAGGTCATAAAGGTAAATGTCTAAATAAACAATTCTAAATGTATATACAATTAGGATTAAATTAATAAATGCATATAAATCATTAAATACTCAATAATTTTACTATACAAGCACATTCTTAATTTTAATAATGTAATCTCAAAATTTATTAAAAATATAATTTCTTAAAATAATATATCTATAAAAAATATTTTGACATAATTATTAACTAAAAGAACAATATACTAATATGCAACAAGTATATTTAGATGTTGAATACTTTTGAAATAGTAAAAGATAAATTTATTTATAAGTTTTTAAAAGTAAGAATTTGCAAGAAGAATTTATAACGACAAATGATTTGCTCTTTTTCTATAAAATACATGGAAGTCATCTATTATAATTTTTTAGAATTTGATATTTAAGAAAATGTAATATGTTTTTTACGTAATATCATTTTCTTCATTCATATATGGTATTATAATTCAATTTCATATGTCCTTAATTTGTTAATGTATGCACTAATATTTGAATAATTAAATTTAAGAATATAGATAACTTAATGAACATCTCATTTGTAATGTCAAATTTTTTAAAAATTCATCTAAAAATAACTGCTCTAAGCAATAACCGCTGCATCGCACAAACAAAAAAGCTAGGTTTGATTGTATATTTACATCCTTTGCTAGAACTAATTTATGGTAAAATAAAAAGTAACGGGACTTACAACCATATAATATAATGATGAAAAAATAACTATTGTCCCGGCGAAGCGATGCTCTCGCACTAATTCGCTGTAAATTGAGGTCCGAAAAGGGGGATCAACATACAAGTGTTGTTGAATCTTGCCATGAATGGCATGCGCATTTAATTTTTGTATACTATATATAAAAGCTAATGAATGCTCAGGTTAATTAGTGACGAAATATTTAGAGATCGCAACCAGATATGACGCATGTACATGATGAATCGAGATGCCAATTGAAAAATTCGAAATGCTTGTTATACTATACCTTTCAAGCTAGCGTTTATATACGCTCTACATCTATACTCTAAAGAGAGACCACGGTGGAGTGGATTTACAATAAAATCTCTCCTTATTTTATTAAAAAAAGAGTAAATTAATAATTTGATTATGAGATGAACGAATTATATTAACCGACTCCTTGTTATAATAAATACTATTATCTATAGACACACATTATTTCTAATTTCTTCAAATACTACAAATACATATTATGAAATTGTACATTACTCATTTTAAAAGGTGATAGAGAATTTAAAAGTCAAATAATTTTTAATATTTTAGTAAGTAATCATAAATTTTCCTCCTTTTTTTCTTCTCTTACGGTTAAGGATTTTAATTAACACTTTGTGATGGGAGTTGATTTTTCGAATCATTATTTCCCATGAATTGAAATTGTTTTAGGAAACCAATGTTGCATATGTGGTTCTAAGAACCACAAACTTTCACTATATTGTCAGGTCTACCATAACCTAATCTTTTTATTTATCATAAATCACAAAACTTTCATATTTGTTTTTATCATACCTACCAAATTTATTGCGTGTACGTGATGTCACTTATATTTAGCCGAATAACTAAACTATTTTTTTAAAAAGAGCAATATGATAAAAATATTTTTTTTAAAAAAATAATAATTAAGAAAAGGAAAACCGACGGGCTGTGCAGTTGAGAGGGGATGGAGGCAACCATGTAGCGCCGCCATTTTTTCAAATTTCTTTTAGTACTTTTTATATAGCGAGAGAATCCGGGCTTTATTGCAAATAGGTTGGTCAGGGAGGACCTGAACTTGAGACTTTGTTAAGTAACTCACTGGTTTTTCTCGTAGTCTTCATTTTCTTAATAATTTAATCACGTGTCTGAAAATATGTGACCTGGTGGTGCCACATTAAAGTATATAATAAATTTAATGAGCATGGTAAATGTAATAAGAAAATGAAAACATATGATTTCATAGATAAATATATTAATTCACCTTATATATGAGAAAATAGCGAAAGTTCAATATTATTAGTGTCATTTATCTTAATTAAAATTTCAATTATAAAATAAAATCTAAAAAAAAGGTACGATGTTAATATTTTATGATAGGGAGGGACACTTTGCTCAGTATAGAAGCCCCATGTGGAAAAATTTATTTCCGCAGTTTATGATATGAGAATTCTATTATTAATTAAGTATTTTATAGTAATATCTACTAATTTATTACTATAATAAAAAAGAGTGTAATACAGTGACGCATGCCGTCGCCTGAAAAGTAGAGGTCACAAATTCGATACTCGTTATGAGACTATCCGTGCCACTTTATTATGATATTATAATTTATATTTTATTATATTATGCTCATGATTCTTCCATATAACCGAATATATATATATATATATATTACTATATAAATAGCACAAATGCACTTGGCATCCTTACCCTTCCATAATTTAGTACAAAGGATGCTCTCTCCCCCCATATAATTAAATCTATTTAGTGAAGGATGGGGTCTGATAATCTCGTCATCTGTTCCCTTGTTTTTCTCAAGGTAATCTCTCTTAATTTGTTTATAATTTCGCTATTTCGTTTGAATATTTTTTTTAATTGAATCATATTGTGTTTAACACATTAATTAAATTTGCAGTTGTTAAGCATCAATCGTGCAAGGTTGCCTCAAGAAGAGTATTGGACTTCGAAGCTTCCTAGCACCCAAATGCCTGAGTCCGTTCGAGACATTTTACCTCCTGCTGGTGAGTAAAGCCTCGAATTTTTAGCGCAATTTTCTAAAACTACTGCAGAATAGAAAGGATTTCGTGAAAAATCTAATACCTGTTACGAAGAAATTCTTGTGTTATTCTTGGGATTTACTAGCTAGGCCACGAGCGGACGAATTGGAATAACATTTGGAGCTCATGATACATGCAATATATAGTTATATGAGTAGTTTCTGATATTATTTTTGTGGTCCTTCCACGCAAGGAGAGATGCATGCGACCGACGAGGCATATAATGGCCGAGCTTATGTCGTCTCAAAGCATGAGTGCAGTGACAGAATCGATCCGTCTCTATATTTCCTTCGAAAGGACCTGCACGTTGGCAACACGATGACCCTACAGTTTATTGAGAAGACAAATCCAGCAGTCTTCTTCCCCGGCCAGGTTGTGCGCTTGTTCCCTTTCTCGTCAGGAAGACTGGCCGAAATCCTAAATCGGTTTTTGGTGAAGATCAGTTCTGCAGAGGCGGATGAAATAGAGAAGACACTTAAGATATGCGAAATGGTGCCAGCCTTTGATGAAGAGCATAGGCAGTGCGTGACCTCACTGGAGTCGATGATCAATTGCGCCACAACCCGGGTTGGGAAGGGTGCCAAAGCCGTCACGACGAGTGTGGACAAGGATACTCAGTCCGTGAAAAGGAACTACACCATAAAGAGAATTTTGAGATGCTCAGAGGGAACGGGATGGCGGTGTGCCATAAACTAAACTATCCCTATGCTGTATACAATGTCATGCACACTCCGAGTCTCGGGCTCATGTGTTCAAGGTTCCTTTTAAGAGTTCAGACGGGACCAAAGCGGATGCACTTGCCGTGTGCCACTACTACTCATATATGTGGGGATCCTATCTTATCACGATTAATAAAATGCTCAAATTTAGGCCTGGAATTGATCATGTATGCCGTTTTCTAGGAAAAGATACTATTGTATGGAAACCCAACAATAGCAAAAATTAAGGATTTGTTTATGATTAAATACTAAAAACAAGATAATAATATTGATGTTTGGTGAAGAATTTTGTGACCTGTTTCTCTAAAATTAGTAGGAGTAATTTTTTTTAAGTAGGAAGAGGGACATGCACAGATAGAAATTTACACTGCTAATGATTTTTTGAGCTGAATTGAAATTATGGACTAACTAGATGCAATGCATGGGCATCAATTTTATGCTCAGCTCGTTCTATATAATTTTGACAAAAGTTTATCGATAAACTTCACATTATATATATGATAAATTATATATTTACATTTTTTTTAAATATATTTATTCGAATGATAAAAAAGAATCTAAAATAATATATAAATTAATGGCGGGAGAAAAAATGACTTAAGGCAAGTTTAACGAGAGTGCCAGTTGGAGCGCTAACGAAGAAAAGAGTCAAAGATGACTTAAGGCAAGTCCAACGGGAGTGCCTATTGGAGTGCCGCTTGCCACGTGGCGAGCAAGAGGCACTGACCAAGGAACGAGTGCCCAACCACTCCCAGCAAAGCCGTGTGGCCTACTTTCGGCCCATGCGCCTTGCCCTCTGACTTTCTTTTCTTTTTTCGAAAAGAAAAGGTAAAAAGATAGAGAGAGGGGGAAAGAAAGAGGGGAAAATAAGGTGTGTGGGCCATAGTAGGTGCCTTCCCCATTCTCATTGGAGTATTTTTTTGATAAATGCCTCGATGAAATGAGTGTGTTAGGGTGCGTTTATTTTTAAAAAAATTTTCAATTCAGCTCAACTTATCTTTAATTTAAGAACATAATTATTACTTATTTTTATTTTAAATTTTTTTTAATCATTCAATTTAATTTTTAATATTAAACTCTCTCAACTATTCATTACTTTTTCACAATTCAACAACACAATCATTACTTAATTATTACTTTCTCTCAACTATTCATTACTTTTTCACACTTTTTTTATAATTCAACAATATAATCATTACAAATCAATTAAAACCAAAACTCAACTCAACTCAACTCAACTCTCTAAATCCAAACGCATTCTTACTTTTTTACGTGACGTTCATATGGCACAAGGTGGGCCCTTTTGGCATCCAATTGGGGCACTCCCATTAACTTGTTCTTAATAGAAGAGAAAATAAATTTAAGAGTTAATTATATAAAAAAACACAACATTTGTAATTTTTTTTTAAGATAACACGATTTTTAGAAAATAGTACAGATAGACACGACCTTTTCATTTTTCTAAATATAGCATAACTTTTGCAAAATAGTATATAAATGTATGACCTTTACATTTTTTTAAGAGTAGACTACCACTGTCGCCATCCACTTATTCATTAGCTACTGTTTTTGCCCCTGACATATTTTTGCCACCAATTAGCCCTAAATGTTGGCATTCCTTCTACCATTTATACCATTCCGTAACGGAACAGTGAGGGAAAAGGTAACACCGTCTATGAATTTTCCTTCACGGAAGTTAATGGAAGGGTATAAATGGTAAACGGAATACTAACGTTTAGGGCTAATTGGTGGCAAAAATATGTTGAGGGTAAAAACGGTGGCTAATGAATAAGTGGGTGACGACGGTGGTATTCTACTCTTTTTTTAAATATATCACGACCTTTTAAGAAAAATAGTATAGAAATGCACGACTTTCAAGTTGAGTTGTGATTCTAGCACGACGTCAATTATTCCGTCAAATGCGAAGATAACAGCTAGAGGGGGTTAACGATGCAATGTGGCACAACATAATTGAACGAGTGGTACCTGGCACCGTTAGCTCCATGATAGCTGTTATCGTTCATTCATTTGTATTTACTTGTCCAATCATGTTCTATCACGTGGCACCATGAGCTCCGCGTTAGTTGTTGTCGTGATAATTTGACTAAATAATTTACATTATGCTAAATGCGGAACTAAACTTAAAGGTCGTGCTATATTTAGAAAAAAAAGTGCAAAAGTCGTGCTTTTATATACTACTCTCCAAAGGTCATGCTACATTCAGAAAAAAATGCAAATGTCGTGCTTTTATGTACTATTTTCCAAAGATTGTGCTATATCAAGGAAAAATGTATAAATGTCGTGCTTTTTTAAGTAATTAAACCTAAATTTAATAGGATATGTAGCTTACTTGGCAGTTCCTCCTTGTATGAAAATACTTATGTGGTAATTCCCCCTTGCGTGAATGGAAGACTCTCATAAAAGTGGTCCGAATTACATAATATATATAAATAGATTAATTGGACAATAATTTTCTAATTCAGCAATAATATTTAGTTAAGGGTGGAAATAAATAATAACTAGGATACAAAATCAATAATAAGGTGTCCCAAACCTCCCCAAACACAATATAAGAATAACGAAAATCTTTACCATTGTAATCCTGTCCAATCTCGCTCTCTTATATTAGTGTAAAATTTACATTTTTGTAGAGGAGCAAACATATCGACCTAGAAATAGAAGATCAAACATTTCGACGCAAGAAAATTTTCAAAGTTAGTATTGGAAATGCTTCTTTTATGGTAGCCACTGTTTTTTTTTTGGGTGAGACTGTTGGTATTCTCAATCCATTCCCTAAGACAAACTTCGTTCTGCCGTCAGTTTGGTCCTGACCATGAAATGCTTTTAGTGGATTTCGAACTTCTATATATTACATGTAAAATCTGCCCATTGAAAACTTAATTTCGCATTGAGGTGCAACCTCTTACTTATTTCTCTCTTCCTTTTGTTTTTGTTTCTTTTTTCCTTCTTTAAGTAATGGTTGAGACTTGAGACCCCAGTCTCATTGTTCAGCTCTCAAGAGTGACCTTCCCTCTTTTGTCCTCTATAGCATGCACCCCATCGTTTTCACTATTCTGCTTCAGCAAAATAGGGATCAACCTGCAAGTGTTCTAAGCCATGCATGCATGACAGTTATTGCTTACGAGGATTTACATGAATAATAATTTTGTAAAATATGGATAACCTATTTCGACTTTTATCCTCAGGGAACCACTGAGCCCTTGTCATAAAAGAAACTAAGGAAATTTTTGCCCATCATTGGGCTTCCTATGATTAAGTGGAAATCATATTAGGCCCGAGCCCAGTGGCCACTATTGGGCCCCACACGAGGAAGAAAATGTCCTTTTAGAGGAACCACTCATGCTCCGAATGCCCGACTAGTAGTGTTGAAATCATTATTTGCCTATACATAGTAATATTGGATGGTCTTAGTTTGTTGAATTTGCTTCCCTAATTGACGTGCAAGCAGGTCTCTCGTGCAATTCCCTCTTATGTTTTCATTTAATGAATAAAAGAGAACTGTGCGGTTCCCTCTTCCGTCATATAATTCATTGGAAATCACTCGATCATATTAAAACTCTCTATTGCTTGTGAATAACCCCTTCTCATGCAATAACAGTACAAATTGGAATTTAAATCGGTCAGTTAGTTCCAATCGAATTGGACTATTAGTTAACTAGTGAGTATAACTATTAACTTCACGAATAAATTGAGTAACACCTTAGAGTATATATATATATATATATATATATATATTATGATTTTAGTGGAAACGTATCTATATACAAATTGTAAAGATGTTTCATCTGATCAAATGGTGTCGCGTAGGATTAGGTTAGCTCATGGTTGAGCAACCAAAAAATGGCAGACTATATTTTTGTGTCATATGACTCATATCTATATACTATATATAAAAACAGAAGTAACTCACGTGAAAGTGCCTCGTATGATGAACATAGACTCCGGTGAAGTGGTTTTTCAAGTCATAACATATGAAAATTCGATAAATAATATTATATTATGGTGCCACATCATTCATGAAAGCTCAAAAATCCCATAACTAACGGAATCCAATAATTTCCTAACCCATGAAATACCAAAAACCCCTAAGTCATAAGGAAGTGCTTTAGTCCCTGACTCAAGAAAGTTCGAAAAATCTGCAATCTTAAAAAAGTTAAAAAAATTCTGTATATAATGGACGAATTACTAGACTAGATAGATTTTCTCATTTAATTTTCGTAATCATGAATCTATTACTGTCAACTAGGAAAGGCTTTTGTTAAAAAAGGATGTAGCAACAGCGGAATTCCGAACAAATTTAAGATGATGAAGTTAAGATTCGATTTTGTTAATGTGGATTTTACAATTGTCCCACCGAATATGCTCGGGTAGAAAAGTGAGATAGAGATAATGAATTTCTGTTATTATTTTTTTTATTTTTTGAGTTCATGCTATTTTCATGAATTTGAAGTGTTATTGATGTTTCTACTGTGCCTAATTTGAAATTTACTAATTTGCATATATCGTAGTCGTGTGCCCGAAGGAATAATATGAGAATATGTCTGGCATGTTTGTTAATATCATTAATGACGCACTGTTATGCTATTACGTACAGGCGATGATATATTTAAAATTGAGAAAACTATCAATTTGGTCCTCGAAAGATCATATTATCATCAATTTGGTCATTCAAAGATTTTTGCCATCAATATGGTCCTTCAAAGATCATATTGCCATCAATTTAATTCTCCGTTAAAAAAATGTTAGAATTGCTTAATTCCATCAAATAATTTCTATAAAAAATAAAAATAAAAATAGAAAAGTTGTTTTTAGATAAAAGAAAAATTACTTTCTCTCAGCCTCTCTCACACTCTCTTTGTAACACTTAGATTGTATATGTTCATGTTGGAAATGTACGTGTTTGCTTGGTTTCTTTGTTCTTCTTCTCAATATCAATGGGAAAGGTGAAGATGAATGGAGATGGAGGTGGAGATGGAGACTTTAATGCGGTTGACAGAATCACAACGCATGTATCGGAGTTAGAAATATTGTCATTTTTTTTTTGTTTCAATGGATAGATTTTTTTCTATTTTTATAGAAATTATTTGACGGAGTTGAGCAATACTAATGGTGTTTTTAATGGAGGATTAATTTGATGGACGAAATGATCTTTGAATGACCATATTGATGGCAAAACTCTTCGAATGACCAAATTGATGGCAATATAATCTTCAAAGGACCATATTTTTGGTAAAAATGTTTGAAGAACCAAATTGATGGCAATATGATCTTCGAATGACCATATTGATAGTTTTCTCTTTAAAATTTATATTTGCGATTTCAGTTAATTTTTCAATTTCATTTATATGCTAAATAACATATAAGTTTTAAAGATTAGCTATCCTAGTTATCCTATAGTATATTTCACAGTTCTATAATTGTAATCAGTTATATCACAATAACTCTAATCCGTGTACATGTCGGAGCCTTTCTCTAGTTACAATAAAAGATTAAAGGTCCTTTAACCGTGAAAATTCGAATAATCATGAAAGTCCAAGGACTCTTCAATTATAAATGTTGAAAATACTTATAGTTTTTAAAAAGAAAATACTCATCATTCTGCATTCCATCAATAGCTTCGAAAGAAAAGTAAAAGGGTCTAGTCTCAAAAGAATTATCAAATGGAAATGAAGAAAAACCTCTCTACCCTAATTTGGAAGGGTTAATTCATTCTCTATGGGATAGGAACAGAGTGTTATGTTTGTTATTTATCATTGCCAACGGAAATATGATTAATCATTTTATCCTCTCAATTACTCTCATCCATATATTTGCACGAGATTTTAATCTAAATATATCCTGTAGTTTTGGTAGAAAATAGTGGGACACATGATCTCGTGTTATGTAAAATATAATTAGTCGGGGTCCAATTGAGTTTCCGGATACCATGGTTCACACCGAAAAGAAAGAAAGAAAGAAAAGGATGCGTTGCTCTCCATTGCCTACCTTAGCTTACTGCCTATGCGCAAGGTTTGGAAATTTGGAATATGTACATTTGGTTGTGAGTTATCATAGTAAGTGCGGCGTGACGCATTATCCCAGCGGCTCTGTAAAAGCCGATAACTAATTGATAATGCATCAAATTGTGATTAATTATAAATTTATCATGCATAGCCATGTGATAGTTGACAATCAAACTAGTACTTTCAACAGGGAAGATAAATTATACAATTTTTAAAGTTTCAACGAGATTGCATGCCCCCTATTACAGGAAGAGTATAGGGATGACATAGTGGAAATTGACGTCTCATGAACAATTTTATATGGTTTCTGATGGGATAGCATAATGCTGTGGAATGTGGATGTCATGATTTTCCATGATCTCAGTCGAAATTATGGAATGAGATTATATTCTTCAGATCTGGGCCACAGCCAAAATATATTGTTCCCACGGCGATGGCTATTATCTAAAATTAAATTGCACGATTTTAACAGGACAATCCTGTCATATCTTAAATAACGAAATCCGTCTTTCTTGACTATGAGGCCTGACGCTGCTTGCAAATTGCGATACTATTAAGTATATATATTTCCATCCTATAGCATTAGAGTTCGGAATCCATAGAAATTATATCGTGATTAGGACTACTAAAATCTAAACATGAATTGATCTATGTCAATAAGTTGAGATATTTTGTAATCTAGAAAAATGAATTATTTATTTTTACATTAGATCTTATGGACCATTTGCACAGCCTCTTGTTGGTTTACCTGTCCCGTAAATTTGTACGATGTTCGCAGGACCAAGAGATTAGTCGGATAAAGACCAGAATTACTCTCGTTAGTGGAAAAAGGGGGAAAAAGACAGTTATTGAAAGAAAGGGTAAGAGAAGTTAATAGCAAGAGGAGAGCCAACACTGTGTGTATAGCCACAAGCCTAGACTAGCAATAATATTGCGTGTTAGCGAGTGACATAGGGTCGCTTTTATAAAATTATTTTGGAATAATAATATCATGGAATTATTAAAGATATAGATAAGAAATTATTGAAGCATGACATTGGAAGATAATGAGTCTGCTCGTAAGCCAATGATAGAAGATTCAGTTAACTTCTAAATTGATACGAAATCATAGTATGAATGTCTTTAAGGATTTTATGATGTTGTCCCAATACAGCTAACGAAAATATGTCGTGGATCCCTCCGTTTCCACTTGAATAAAATTTCATGTCAAATTTCGACGTCTTGCATCATTTTAACATTATTATTTTCTCATTCTTTCTTAACCTTCTCGAGAGCACGAGTAAATCGACCAAATAGATCCATAAAAGCATAAGTAGGCCGTAAAATCATTAAAGGGTCTTGTAGATATGCATCTAAGCTTAGCATATATTCAGTTCAATGGCTGATCGTTACTGATTCATGCAATGTATTACGAGCACTATGATCAACTTCATGATCTCGTAAAGCCAATCGCAATTACTCGATAAATTACGATAAAACACAATGCAGCAAGCAATCCCTAGGGTTACCACGTTCAAACCGATAACAAAAATGGGAGGGAGAATGGTTAGCAGAAATCTGGACGGGGTTTCTTCCGGACACAGATACATCCTCTGAGGCCGTCCCTGAGGATCCTGATCTCGGAGCAGTCCCGGAGGTCCTCGAGGCTAAGGTACTGCTGCTTCACCACCCTTGTGAAGTCCCCGCCCGTGTCGTGGATCCAAATGTAGGGCCGACATGCCTCGTCGTAGTAGTACAGCATGCTCCTGGAGCTGTTCCCTCTGCCTCCGCCTGGCATGTAGGCTCGGTATATGGACTTGCCCTTGAGCCGCTTGGAAGACCCGGGCTTGACGGTGTGCACCTTCTTCAGGATCGAGCCCACCCTGATCTGGAGCTCCACAGGGCGGTCGCTAAGATTCCATATTCGGGTCCCGATCCCACCCGAGGCCTGGGCGTGGTCGCGGCACCCATCGAAGCAGCCTCCGCCGGTCAGCAGCCACAGCAGGCTCAGCCCCGCTTTCACTTTCATTTTGTCTAGCAATGGAAGGAAAGTATGGGAATTTCTTGATCGATCGCCTTGAATTTTGAAACCAACGAATTGGGATGGATATGGACAATTTTTATATGCAAACCTGCCTATGGGCCCACACCCATGAAGTCCCCTCTTCCATAAGGCAAACAAAGATCCTACGGATTTCTTATTTTTTATGCCAACCATAAGGTAACTCTCAATATTTTTTTATTGCCACAATCGTTTTATAAGTTGTAAGTTGAGATTCATATTACTTACCGAAAAAAAAAAGAGTTGAGATTCATATTATTCAGAAGAAATCTGCCACGTTCGGAGGATGGATCACGTCATAATGTAATTGATCAAGATGATACATACTTAATCAGCATATAATATCTCGTGTAAAGATACTTAATTACAATCCTATCAAAATTGATTTGTCACACCATTTATTATACTAACAAACTAGTGTTCAATCCCGTGAGTTGCATGGGTTTTGAATCATAATCTTAACATTTTAGTGAAAATTTTAATTCTTAAGAACAATGAGAATTTAGACCTATTAATTTCAAATTTCAAACAATAAGTTCTAACATAATAGGCAAAATTTAAATGATCCAGTGATGAACTTTTAAAATAACATTTAATCATATTCTTACTTTCGAAGTCAATTTTTTTCCTTTTTTTGACTGATTTTTTTATGTGAACATAAATTCGTAGAGTTAGTGTTTCTAAATGATTCTTTTAAAAATCCAGTGTGAAAATTGACTTTATTATTTTAAAATAAAATTATGTTAATTAATGACAATTTTGCAACTATTTTTATATGGTATCCATTGATAATTTAATTATTGTATATATTTAGTTTAGATAATACTAATTGTTTTGAACATTTTTTTTTAGTATTCTTCGATGTTGATATTTTTCAACGTTGAACTTTTGTTTCTGCATATGACTATAAATTATAATTAGTGAATTGTAATAATTCATTTATATATGCTCAATTTATTACTTTGAATAGAATGAAAATAATGTTTTAATCAATTTTCATATTTAATTAGTGTCTTAATAAATTTTAGAACATTGTTGCATTTTTTTGAAAAGCATTTATTAAACTATTGAGGAGCATTTATTGATCTCAAGTTAGTTTTACATAATGTATAGATAAATTGATCTAGCACACACGTAATGCACATGACAAGTCGAATTTGTTTTCATAGCGGACGACTTGGTATCCGAAAGTGCAATATAATTCGACTAATTCAATTTTGAGCTGATCTCACTCCCTAAAAGATAAAATTCTCTCAATCGTGAATTTTCTTCATTTACAAGACTTGAATTCGAGAGCTTGCTTGAGGAAAGCAAGCATCTAATCACCCGAGATAACCCACCTTGATATGAGTAGGAGTTAATTCGCATTCATTGTGTAAAACTTTTGACTAGGCAGTGTGCCCTGATTGGGAGTGATCACATGATAAATACACAGAATTGCAAGTACGAATGAGGTGGATTTCTCCTTATAGAACTCGAACTGTTCAATGTTTATGGCATTGATTTAGTAATTAATTGGATATCAATCATGTAATAGTCTCTCGATCGATTGTCCTATTGATCCACATAATGAAGATGGACACATATTCCACCCAACTGTGTGTGCATATGTATTGTTACTACGATATGGTTTTATGTAGCGTTTAGTATACTGGAATGGAATGGAATTAATATCCCATCATGAATTCCATTGTATTTCCTTATTATGTTATTTTTATGAGTTGAAAGAGATTTCATTAAGCGATATTTTTCACAACCTGGATTGGATATGGCTTTCAAACTTGATGGGATGACTTACTTTCAGAAAACCTAGACAATGTCCATTCGACCTTTTCAATTAATTTTTTTTATATATATCATATATATTTTTTGTTTTAAATTATTGTCTAGAAATATACGTGTAGAATGCATCTTAATAAATAAGTTCATTTTTATTAATTTCACTCATTCTCATTCATATTTTCATTAAAAATAAAAAAAGTTATTATTTTGTCGTGATATAATTATATTTCAGTCTATGGAATACTGCATTCGATTCCATTTTATTCAATTTTACCTAGCTAAAATGACCTTTAGGTATTATACATGAGTTGAGGGGATATTATATAATATGAGCATAGTAAATAACAAACAGAATTGCAAATGAACACACTCAACTAGCACTAGTATAATTTGTATTTTTTAGGAGGGAGAGCTGGTCTTCCCCACTTACAGTAATTACTTTTTACCATATTCTTCCTTTTTTCCCATTCGAAAAATTACATTAGACTATCAACAACGATTCATTCAAGGGGTATAACACTTATTACCCTTAATGAAGGTCTCGAGTTAGAGTTTTGTGAATAAAAAAATTTAATTGGGACAGTTTTTCCACTTAATAAGCAATTCGACTCGAATTGTATCCGTTGGATTTCCTCGCATGCTGGATTTACAAAAAGGAAAATTTTTTACTAGACTCACTATTTGCTCATGCGTAGCCCTTTCATTAAGGGACTGTGGGCCATCAACAGCCACAGGATCAATCACCAAAACTCAACACATTATAAGACAGTGAGAAAGATAAAACCCTAAAACAAAACAACCCCAAAATTAAAACAAATTGCCGGCAATTGGCTTTTCTGTCGTTTGCTCCAAATGGATTTTTAAAATTCAATGATGAGATTACCAATGATGTTGCTTAACCTTTTATCATTGGAATTACTTTTGACACACACATACATATAGTACTGTTCAAGACTATATTATGGATGTACAGTGGACACCATTCAAACAGATTGGTGAAGTTCGGTTTTCTTTCTCAAATCGTCTCGTACAGTTCTACAAGTACGTATAATCTATTAAACTCGTTTCATGATTCAAATATTGCAATATCCGCATATTCAGTTGAGTACTCTTAATGATTTTCACAAATATAATTGCCGGTCCCCAATGGGAGAAACTCTTAAGTAGCCATCCATCGTCATATGTATGACTAGGAGACATTAAATCTTACCAAATAGGAGTACCATGTGTATGGGAATAATGCACTATATATATATATTTATTTATTTATTTTCAAAATATAAGAATTGGTCATCCTTAAATAGTTACCATGAGAAATGACTATTTACGATTTTCTCCTGTCAAAGGTCAACTTCATGTACATGTAGAATATGATGGTTCCTTGCAAGCAAATAATTAAACTCTCTATGTATATAGTTTGGCTCTTCATGAGACACGAGTCCCATGTATATCAATACAACCATAGAGAGGCCGATCCAGAGAGGGATTAGCTAAGTTGGGACTTAAGCCAATCATGGAAGCCTCAATATCGATCCAATGACAGCTTTGGCAAAACGTTAAATATATCCAAGGCAAGTTGTGCAATGGGCCAAAAATGGGATCTTTGTCGTCGTTCCTTTGGCCTAAATAGTTTTACGATCACATGGAAGATTTTCGGCAAACCCTTCCAAATACATTTCTGTGTCTGGTCTCTCCCTGCTGGCTCTCTGCCATGGCGGTCCCAAAGATTGAGATAATGGGGACAAACCACACCCACCAACCGCACCGGAAGTTGATGACATTTCAAGAAATTTCCCTGCTATAATTCCATCAGAAGATGATGACAATACAAGAAAATTTTCCCATTAGTACCATCGAAGCGAGTTAGACGAGTTTAACACGTACGATTAGGCTTCAAGATTGTCGTCTTACTTTGAGAATATATTCTTTCCCACACTCAACTATATCCTCCAACGGAAGCGACTTCGAAATCGTTAATCAGATCACGCTGAATTTGTACATTGATTTTACGTGCCCGCACGGGTTGGAGTCTTGCTTGAGTGAAATACTAGCGATTGATGGGAGACATTATTCCCTTTTTTCCGTGGCACAAGGTAAAGAATGGAAAGTGAAGGCTATAGCTTATTTTTATATAGAAAATTAATAGGAATCTTTCCAGTTAATCTAGTTTTCTTCCTACCCTTGTCACTTTTCTGTTTTCATCTATGGGCAAAGAGAGGAAATCATGACCCATCATTTATCCACATCCATGTGCACCAAGTACTAATGATCATGTCAAAAATTTCTAATAATCATTGAGCTTCAGCTCGTGCTTCATTGAGCTTTTAACGCTAGAGTTACGGGTATTAACATCTGACATCAGAATATAAATGAGCAACAGCTCTATATCAATCACAGTTAAGTATTCAAGTGGATTTTCGTAAATGGACATGGTATGTATAGTTGAGCCTTAAGGTTCCAGCCGTAGAGTCATCTGACACCTGTGTGCGATCAACCTCCCAAGCCCAGGAATCATCCGACTAAAAGGGATCCCGAGCCGGGGAAGAACACAATACAGGGCAAAGATGGTGCATTATTAAACACCAATGCTCAGGATGATAGGGATATGCAGCCTTGACCAGGACGTGGGTAAAAGGTTGTATGGTGGCTTCAGATCGCAAAATCGATATCGGTATAAGTAATGCAGCAAACTCTTGCATTCTGTGTCAGTCTCCAAGTCTTCGACCTGGAGGCTACTCTGTTCTCAAGATATCTCATATTTGATTTCTGGGTCCCTGGACCTCCATATTTCA
Source organism: Punica granatum (assembly GCF_007655135.1). Classification (NCBI taxonomy): domain Eukaryota; kingdom Viridiplantae; phylum Streptophyta; class Magnoliopsida; order Myrtales; family Lythraceae; genus Punica; species Punica granatum. The sequence continues at coordinate 12,775,916 of NC_045131.1, read as the reverse complement.
GGGACCGCAGCTCGATATATCTTGCTGGCAAGAAAAATATTGTGCTGACTAACAAGCTATGTACGGGAATTAGTTTAGGGGAGCATTTTGTTCTATTAGCATCGCCTGTTGAATCTATTGTCTTTCATGTCGCCGTATTCCGGCTCTGTACAAGAGATGAATTACATCCAATTGCTGAGACTATGACCATATAAAGACGCAGAGGATGGAATGAAACAAACAAAAAATACATTTTCCACATTGCATCATAAATGTCATTGTTCATGGTCAGTCTCTGATGTATCAATCTTAATAATGAGAGGCTGCGAGAGATCAGCAGCTGATTCAACCGCGACGGGCAGCTCCGGCGAGGGCAAAACACTATTGATGTCCTCGTTCTCTGCCAATGCTTTCTCCAGAGCATTCTTGGCAACTTTCGTCACTATATACATCAGGACCACTGCAGAGAATGTCCATACCCAGTTTCAGAAAGAACCAACACGGAATGCCGTAAATCATCTTTCCTAACCACATTTTTTTGAAATCATGGACAGAAAAGTTTCTGCGACAAGTGTTTAAGATCCATCTTTGGTTTCAAGAAAGGAACTTATGGGATTTTTTCCTGGTGCAGTTCTCCCACTAGCAGACGCAACAACGATTTTGTGTTGTCGACTACAGCTTTATGAGAGAACTCCATCTATTATACAATACATGGACAAAACAGCAGAGGAGTTCTATCTGATGGGGGACCAGCTGTTTATACATCCAAGCCGAAAAATTAAAAATTTAAGGAAACTTTTAAGAAGAGCTTGGGATGAATTTGATAGGATATGATATGGTCGACTTACCTGATGCCACAAGACCTGATATCAAGAATACCTGAAAAGAAGAAGAGTGGGAAATAATGATCACGAGTAGATAATAAGAACAGAGAATTAAATCTGCAGAAATCACAGTAGCTGAATAGATGATATATCCTAGAAGTACAAGTAATCTTTTAATTGCTTCTTGGAAATGGGTATGTTCATGGATACTGGACAGGATGCACAGCAGTACCACAGCAATAAGGGATACGGCATAGCTGTATAGATGGAAATAAGCTCTAGGCCTTAGTTTAAGCCAACTGGGAAAATTACATCGAGATCCCCCAATAAGATAATTCACTAATTTTACACAAGTTAACTAGCAAAGAACATGCTCTGTTAGGATATTTGATGACTTCAAGCATATAAGAGATTAATGCCCATGCCAATGCAGTAGTTATGCACTTTCTATTTTTCATTAGTACCTGTTCTTTTGTAGTTCTATCAACATCTCCTAGTCCTAGATATTAAATAAGTTCAGGGAAACGGAATAGTTATACATTTACATTTATGTAAGTTCACTAAAATTATGTCTTCCCGCGTATAAAACATATAGTGGTACGGGATTTTTAGATGATAAAATTGAAATGTTTTAAGAGAAAGAAAAGAAAAGAATTAATTCCATAAAACTGTTCAGAGTAATTATAAACTGAAGTTTGGAGTGTAGACATATATAATAGATGTAATGTGGGAACAAGAGGAAAATTATTATGTGGAAGTATGTAAGAGTTTAGCTAAACATTAATCCAGACTCATCCTTACACTCCAAAGTAGAAAATTAAGTTGCTCTTTATAACAAGCTTGAGATGAACATACTTTTGATGTATCCGTTTATTTGAAGATATATATATAGATTCATAAGATGTGTATGTGCACAAGTGCGTCTCTAAATTTCAGGAACCAGCATGTCACCTACTCGACATGTTTTCAATCACCTCATTCTCTCATATACGATATTCCGTTGCAACTCTCCCTCCTAAGTCTGGAAACTATTGGGTTCTAATAACTGGATCGAATAATAGCTTAGATACGTGGCAGGATTGCTTCCCCTAAAGAAAAACTGTTCTACAGGAAGCAGAATTTCAAGGCAAACAGGGGGAAAAGAATCATTATTATTAACCTCAAAAAATCCCTAAGAGATGCAATCTCCAAGCATATTCAAATAGGTTCTTACCCATCGAGAAGGTGAAAATTCATTCCATCCATGAGTCACATCAGAGAGATCCTTCAAGGTTGTACCCACGTAAACTAAAGCAAGGGTTATAGGCTGCAACAGTGACATAGGAGATGATTTAGCAAATAAGTCGAAGCCCTTGTTTTTATTCGATAACAAAAACTAACAAATGGTGATTCCTTTTATGCGCTAATAAAACTTTTCATAACGAGACAAATGAATTCCATAAGGTTTACAAAAGCAGTGCTGAATTTAGAATTTATATTTTCAGAGAAACAAGAAAAAGAGACTGAAGAGAAAATTGCATTCAGAAGCCCATCATAATTAGAGACTAGAACAGTTCGAGAAGAAGGGAAGACAAGGAAATACCATCATCCCCAACCATGATGCGAGCATGTACTTCCCAATGGAAACAGGAGTCACAGAAAGGAGATAGTTCAACATATTGAAGGGAAGCAATGGAACAAGTCGAAGCAGCAAAACAATCTGTAACAAGTTCAAAAAGATTACATCAATATTTCAAGTGATCTATACCTATAATCAGAATTGATCTTTCATAAATTGGGTGGGCATATTAATTCACGAACTTTGAATCCAGATCTATGAATTGCGAGGGCTACTGACTGGAATTTTGGATAATCCCTCAATTTAGAAACCACAAATGGTTTTGCAATCTGCAAAGATAAATCGCAGAAAATTAGGCAAAATCCACTCGCGACAAGGATGAGAAAAGATCAATTACATGCTATAATAGAAAATGGAAATGTAATTTATCATTTGTTGTGCATCCATCTCCAATTACTGCAATAAGATCATTGCTTTGCTTATTATTATTCACTGCTTGCTTCTTCTGAAACAAAAGAAAGAGAAAAAGAAAGCTGTAGAGAGAGGGGGAGGGGGGGAGACTGACCGTTCTCCCTAGAATGAATGCTGCCCCAGCACCGACTGTAGCCCCAATTGAATCAGCAACGAAGCCAATGGGTATGCCAAATAAATAACCACCACCTAGCTGAAAAGAAAGAGAAATCATTGTAGTATCAAATTTAACGTTCATAAAAGGTTAAATCACAAATATACATGTTTCTGGTGAAGATGACTGCCTAGCAGTTTCCCGAATACTATAATGCAACGCGTTTCTGGTACCCACAAGGATAAATTTTCTGTCTCATCTCAAGTTTGATATTTAACCTTCTCTTCATTCAAATTGATACTCTCAGAGAACTCTAAGGCTATTAAGGACATGTAACCAACTTCACTGTTACCAGTTTGCTTCTCTAGATAAGATGTACAAGCCAACAGCAAGAGAAGTTAATACTCACAGTTAGTACTGATGCAGGGACTGCCAAAACTGTCAGCGGAATGTATGCGACAGCCCTGAACAAACCAGCAACATTACAGTTTGAAAAATAAAGAAACTCAAGAACCTGGTCTCCAAATAAATTTGAACCGGGTTTATAACATGTCCCAACCATGCAAACGAGGATTGTTTTTGTGCAAGTCGATAATAATGCAACATCTGAAACTATACATGTGAAATGAATCGCATGGGGAGTGAAGCGTCTACAGACAATTGGGGAGTGAAGCGTCTCCAGACAATTTAATCCAATCCAAGTACATTGTGGTTATAGCAATGTCAAAAGCAAAATGATTTACTGCCAGATAAATCATTATAGAAAACCAGCGGCAATGTACTTACAGCACCAGTGGACCCCAAGGGCCAAGATCTTCCTCAACCCATAGTAAGAAGTCCTTCAAGATCTGCAGGAAACACTTTGAGTCAAAAAGAGTTCTGCGCTAGAACATGATGACCATTGACATGTCAAATTCTCGAGTATGGAATAAGGTTATAGAACACGAGAAGAAAACGCCCTATTTTTTACAGTAGAATACGAGCAAGAACCCAACATCATGCAGAAGTATCACTGCATTTTCTGGAAAGCGGAAAGTAGCAGGATGGGAGATAGACAAATGCACTATTAGTAAATATCCATTACAATATTCTGTAACGATGATGTTATCACAACTGAAGGTGATCTGACACAGTCACCTCACTTACCTGTATAATTACCACAGAACTTCAAACTGCACAAAATGGGAGCAACGGGAGAACATGGATTTTATCTCTTCATACTCCTATGGAAAGTTTGCTTATCCGGGCTATAACTTTCTGCTTTCAGTCCTAAATCTGTCTTCTACTGGTTTCTATAGCACTCTCACTGCATCGGCAAGGTAATGGGTATAGGCACATGGTTGAATTCGAAATAAGTCAACAGAAGGAAAGGGTGTAAAAAAGCATAAAACCTTCAATAGGTCAGCTGAATCCTCAATAAGACCTTCCTTAGAAATTCCTCTGATTGTAGAAAATTTGACTTGAGAATAATGGAAATGAACAGCTAAAGCAATCAAAGATAAGGAAAACGCGCTCTGATTAGAAGTTTCTGCTAAGAACTGCCAAGTCCAAAGATAAGAGAATCCCACAAAACTCCAGGATTACTGATCAAACAATTAGCTATCAACGAGAAAGAGTGTAAATTGATGCGCTCGCTACCAATGTTAACTACTCTCCCATAAAATCCCCAGCAACAGCTGACTACGCAAATGCAGAATCCGGAATTCAACGAGTAAACGATGCGAGAGGAGAGCGGATAAAGGGTCGAATGCCGGGGGGGGGGGGGGGGGGGGGGGGGGGGGGGGGGGGGGGGGGGGATGGGGCAGACCCAGAAAGCAAAATCGGACCTTTTCGACGGGGAGGGTGAAGCAGGCGATGGTGACAGCGGCGACGAGGACGAGGAGGAGGGCGATCCTGAGGGCGGAGCCCCACGTGAAGGCCATCGAGATGCGGCGGCGCCAAGGCCTGCACTCCTCAACGTCGTCCACTGCGGGGGGTGCAGATTTGCCGCCTCCTGCTCCTTCTGCTTCGCCTTCTCCTTCTTCGAGCTTAAGGGACAAGCTTCGGGCCCTCAATCCTCCGAAATTTGCCAGATTTGGACGGTAGCTCCCCCTCCTTGTCACCTTCCTGTTGCTTCTCTTCTTCTTCTTCTCCTTATTGTCGCCTTCGTCGTCGTCGTCTTCTCCTTCTTCTTCCTTTGTAATACAAGTAATTGTGAATTGCAATGTGAAATTCAGTATCTTCTTGATTAAGCAGAAGATTGATGATTCTGCTTTCCGTACGGAATGAAGAAATTGAGGACCGACCGGGGAGGGGACCGACAGAGGCAGAGCCAATCCTCTTTTGTCCCGCCGGTTCCTCTCGTTATGGAGCCAATTGGGTGCACGCGTTTCGAAACTTCGCCGGGGTGCTTTTCTGTTCTATCCCTCGAATATAATTATTTATTTATTTTGTGCTCCATCAATTTCTTATATAAGAAATTATTTGGATTCATTTCAATTTGTTTCCGGTTTAATTCAGTTTAATTTAATTATAAATGAATTATGTTGTCTGATATCCCATGGATTTGATTGAAATGAATTAAATATAAATAATATTGTTATTTGAAATGATTTTAGAATGAGCTAATCTACTTATAAAGGAATATGATATCTAAAATTACACTCGTAATTATAAGTTGAATTGAATTATGATCAAATTATATTGATTTTGTCCTTGATTTCAAATCCAATGCTAAATTTACATTTTAAATCTAATTCTTATATCTTTTGTAATTCAAATGACAGTATTCAATTCAATTCTTCTCAAATGAATTGAATCTTATTATAAAAAGGGATTCCAAATGAAGTGTTAAGAAAAATGAATGAAGAGAATCTTCTTTCACAATATAGAAATTATCAATATCAAAAGATTATAATAAGCTTTTTAAAATTATATAGCCTTGCAATTACAAAAAATGATAATAAAAAGATATGTTTATATGAGCTAATGATAAAAAAAAATAGATATCATACCATAGCCTCACGTCAATTTTATTTATAAATATATATATATATATATAGTTGAGAGATATTTACGTGAGGATATATCTTCTTCTTAATTTTCGTCAATAGTTGGATATTTAATCTGCATCAATAAAACAAAATTAGTTTAAATGATATCATGTACATGGGTAACAAAACCGAATTGAAACAAAAATTTGTCTGCTTAATTACTTGATTAATATTGAACTCTCTATATACAACATTTTTTCTTCACCGAAAATATATATGAAGTTAAATGAGGTAAATATTGAAGTTAAATGAGTATATAAAATACACTAACTTTAAAAAAAGAAAAAAAGAACAAAGACATTTAAATGAGCCCTTGAACTTATAACATTTTTCCCCAACAAAATATTTAAAAAATTTATTTGTCAGTTTTCATGCAATGTACGAGTATTCACATTGTTTTAATTAAAAATATGAAATTAATTAACGAGCTAACACTATTAGTCTTAAATAGGACATATGGCGGAATTTAGTGGTACCTGTCATGAAAGAAATACCTGTCAATCAGACAGAACAGGGGCATCGATCCCCATGCATGTGGAGTGGTCAGTCTCTGGCTTTTCAGCTTTATCCGTTAAAAGAGTCGTTATCGGAATGTAATCCTGCACTTCCAGCTTGCTGGTGGTAATGCCCGTTTCTATTTCAACCAAAAATTAAAAAATCTTCGATGTATCGGATTCAGTAGCTCGGTTTAAATGAATATCTCGGATTGGAGTTGTAATGTCAAAGATGAATGTCACAGGGGCCATCTCTACTTACAAGGGGCATCTGATGTTCCACCGAATAGACAATCCAATCGCCGAACACGGCTGAGAAGTTCTCATTTGATGAGCAGAAACATTATGCAGGATGTCTCTGTGGAATCGGAATGGTTCATTGATCGAAGCTCGGAAATTATAAACAAAACTCATAGCGCTAGTAATTGCAGAAAACTTAGAACAAAAGAATATATTCACCATCGCTGATCCTATACAAGCATTGTATGTAACAATATATCTGTACTATGGAAAAAAATAATGGAAATGCCTAAAGCTACTGCTGCTGAAAGTGATAAATACCGCACGAGCATCTGCATCCTCAACCTCAAACTCTCAAGAATCCCCCTCCCATCAGAACCGCCAATGAGCGAAATCTACAGCACCCCAATGAACAGGACTATATCAATCCGATGACCGCTCTTCCTAAGTCCGAAGCAAAAATGAGGCAGAATGAAGCCGATCCTGCTACCTCGAACACAGCAAATTGAGCAGTACATGGGCAAGCATGAGGTCTACGAAGTATTGGTGTCCAATCTCCCCATCCCGCCACCTCTTCTTCTCTGGAGCCCGCCCGTAGTGGACCCCGTCATTGCACCTGTTATCATAATGCCATGGGAAGGTCATGTCAAAGTTATCGATCACGCCTGAGAGTAGCCCTGCCTGCCTTAACTGATCGATTGCAATCCCGTTGAAGGCCTCCATCTTGCTTGGGTTGAACCCCAGACTTCGAGCGTATCCACCCGTCGCCACAGTAGTCCGATAGAATATCCTCGGCAACTTTAACCGTCTGCGTCTCACTGACTCCATCACATCCGTCCAGAACGACGCCGTGTACTTGGCCGCACTGGTAAAGCCCCTTATGTTATGAAAATGGACCCCGTCGTGAAGGCCCGAGTTCATGATGATCGTGTCCGGAACAGTATCCTCAGAGAAATACTTCTTCAAAAGGTTCTGGAACGCTGCGTTTTTCAGAGAATCCAACCCCTCGTAGTTCATCGTCATGTTGGAGTGACCATTGAATATGCTTGTTATCCTGACCGACTGGGATGGATCATGCGGGTTTGTGAAGTTCAAGTCAAACCTCCGAGGGACTGCAGGGATCTCAGGATGGCCGAGGATGAAGTTGAGGATGTTCCTGATCGTATCCACATGGTTGGAGTCGCCCCAGAAGAAGATCCAGCGGTTCTTCAAACAGTTCCATGCAGGATCAGAAGAGAACAGCCGAAAAGAACAGTGTGCAGAGTAAACCCAGCCATTGCTCTCCAATGCACCTAAAGAGCCATTGCACCATGGGACTTGGCAGGGGAAATCTGGGGCGAGGCACCGGTACCGTCCATCGTGGCCGATGTTGCAGTCCTCGTTCTTCCCATGGCGGGTCCATCTCCCGACCCAGACATCCCTGGAGAAGTCTGAGGATTTACAGTAATGCAGCTCAGGCAGCACTGCTTGGGACCTTTGAAACCTGATACGGATGCTCCTCAGTTGTCGATCAATCACAAACCGAGGTGGAGAGAACTTGAGGCCCTCAAAGTGGCGGTAGAGCAAGATAATTGTCAGGTTGTAATCCCCTGTGAAGTCAGGATGGACTTGAAGGGAGATCGAGTAGGATCCATTCCCGAAGTCCTTCACAAGCGGCCTCGATTTCCAAGATTCCCCCGAGAGATCAGCTTCATAGTAGTCACCTCCAAGGCACCTGGGGTTCCCAGATGAGTCCAGCGCCATGAAAGGGAACTCATGAACTTTGCCAGCTGACAGCTCAATCAATTCCTGACCATCCAGTCCCGGGATCGTGATCTGCTCCGTCTTCGATTCACGGCAGGGCTCACCCCCTGGGGCCAGCCACCGCGCAAGGAGGTTCAATGAGAAATCAGGCCCTAGCTGTGTCGAAACCCAAGAAACCTCATCGGAAGTCCAGTTCTGGGGATTAGGAGAGCCCAAAACCGAGAAATCCCCGGTCAGATTAACCGCGGCGCTGGGCAAACTAACTGAAACCTGGGTTGCATTCGAGGGCGACCCGGGATAGATTGGGGTTTCATTCTGATGGATGACGATGAGATCAGGGGGACTCCAACCCCATCTATCTATCTGTTTGGGAGGGACACTCATGGGGGCAAAGTCCTGCTTGGGCCTCCATGCATCGACGAAGCACCTGACCTTACAATCGTCGATTCTCCAAACCACCAACATGCCCAGGAAGACGAACGTTGTCAGAACCGCCAACCGCCACTGCACGATGTAGAACAGCCATGAGCTCTGGTGCTGCGGCGGCGGCGGCGACAAGATTGGTTTTTTCTCCATCATCGGAACCCACCGCCGGAGCAGACACAGAAGAACTACCACCTGGGTTTCCCCGAACCAAAAAAAAAAAATCAAAATCACCAGGAAACTAAAGTAACTAACAAACCAAAAAGGGGCAAAATTGTTCATCAGCTCTACATGTATATATTTTATAGTAAACGTACTAATAAATTAACCAGGGGACTGACAAGAAGCACATTCTGGGGAATTTTAATAATCTAAAAAGCCATTGGGTCCATAACAAAAGATTGAATTTTGATGGCAGATTTCGATGAGGAATCACAAGAGGAGAATTGGGCAACAGTCACTTACTGGGTTTATGCTGAAAAGCTTCGAGTGGATCCAATGCTTGCTTGCAATGCTAAGCAGCTTCAAGTGGGTCTCCTCCCCCCTCCCCTGCAAACAACAAAAAACAGAGGATATGGAGATAGCAAGCAGAGCTCCCTCCCCCCCTCTCTCTCCGCGTTTGGTCTATTTATCTCTCTCCCTCCCCTTCCACAGTTCCACCATGATTAAGGGGGCCAATCTAAATTTATCTATGAGTTGAAAGTCTAAATTTTACTGATACAGGATGGACTCCAACCCCATCTATCTATCTGTTTGGCAGGAAAAAAAAAAAAAAAAGAAGAAGAAGAAAAAAGCAGGCCTTAAATTTGGAGAAGGGAATCTGAACTTCCGAAGGGGGTCCAAAAAAGCAGAGGGGGCGGAGGATGCGGGATAGTGGACAAGATTTGCGGAATGACGGGACTGCCCTTCGGGCACTAGTCAGTGGGGCAGGGGACGACTGTCGAGCACCGACACGGAGACCGGGGGTTGAGTTTCGCTGAATCGGTGGGGGCATTTATGTCTTTCGAGAGAGGCTTCGATGTTTCCCGTGTTGGATTCATTGTGGGTCGGCGAGATGTTGCCACCTGGTTTCACGTGAGATGCTGCTAACTGTCAATGCGATCGTTATGGTCATGATATTTATTTTCAAACTAAAAATTGGAAAAAAAGGTCATATCTATTTCTGCTATTTACAAATAAAAAAAAAATGAAAGAGACGGAAATGCAAGCAAAATTATTTTTTAATTACCTTTTGAACTATTTAATGGCACTTTACAAATAAATAAATAAATAATTTATTAATCATCCAAAGATAAAAAAAATTGATTGCACCATACAATTGATTGTACTACAAACCTTTCTCAAAATCTATTCATCCATCCTACTATTATTAAATTTAGTTCATAGTCGAAAACAAATATAGTGGGAAAAAGAATTCGAGATTGTCGTTTGGGATTGCTACCATATTTGAATTTCTGATCAAAAAGTTATACTATTATTATGTTCATAAGATTACGTTGATTTTTTTAATTATTGAATTTAACCGATTAATTACTTTCATCAGAACGAATATCAAAATTACTGTTAGGTTTTAAATTGCTAGGGAGGAAGGAGTGATTCTTGTCCTAAAATAGAGAATCAGATCCTATCCTTTGATAGGATTTCAAGATTGCATAAAAAAAATTAAATTAGCCATATCAGTAAATTCTAATTTTAATTAAAGATTAACATTTCATAAAATCCGACATTCTACTCCTTCAAAGGAATATCATATTGAAACCCATCAAAGAAAAAAAAAGGGGGATATCATATTGCAGCTAAGAGATTTCTATTTAGGAAAAAAAATGCGTTTCGAGAAAATATTATATGAGAATAATACATATACTATGGCATATAAGTTTTCTTAAGAGAATGTCATATAGTCTCGTGGAACTCACAATATCTATTCCTTTTGTATTCTAAATATTTAATTGGAGCTTGCACATATCACTTTGGTGTGTTAATTTCACATAATATTTTCTCATTTAAGAGGTTTAATTGTATCAACCGACGCATAAACCGGGAAATTGTGGCCATTGTTTGCAATATCAACAAGGACAACCGGACACTGCTGAGGTGATTTTACTACCCTTAGACCATATCCAATGCAAGTGCCAACTCGAGTGCCTTGGCACACATGGCACTTGCATGGCCCCCGCCCTGACACTCGGATTGGAGAGGGCACCGTGCCTCTGTCCAAGGATAGAGCCCTTGCAGTGCACTTCCAATGGCAAGTCGTGTGTCCTCCCTGGGCGCCTCGGCCTACTACTTTCTTGACCTTTATTTATTTTTTTCAAAAAAGAGTAAAAGAGCCGTTCTGTGTGGGGGCGAACAGTGGGTCACACATTTACTTTCATTTCTTTTTTAAAATAAAAAGTGTGGGGCTATCAATGGGTGCCACACCATTGGAGTGGAGAGTGCATTTTCCAGTGTCGGTGCCTTTTTGGGTGACGTGGCGCCTACATGGAGCCATGTGGGCCTCAAATGAGTGTCAAGCATTGTAGATGCTCTTAAGGTGGTCTCAAGTAGTGGCAACACACTAATCAATACTCATACCCATTTAGATACCGCATTAAATTTTCATAGGACACTAATTATATATCTGATGAGCCAAATATATCCCCAATGTATGCTGAGCTGCTAATAAGTGAAAATCTGATTTTTTTTTCTTTTTGGTCATAAGAGAGATTATGGGCTTAATACAAAGGTAATAAATAATCGAAATAACTCAATAAGGTTGGCATGGTAACTAAATGGTGTGACTATCAGTGGGAAGTCGCAAGTTCAAATCACACCTCAAATGCCATGCATAAGAATACTCCATATTGAGCCAACTACACAGCTTGTGGCCGGACTTATCACTACTGGGCTTGCAAAGTGTTCACGTAAACTGTGGGATTAATTGGACAAAATCGGACACTCTCGTTATAAAAAAAATCGAAATAAAAGGATATATAAGTTTCACTGGTAAAAATTGAATTCAAAATTTCTTGATATCGAGTTGATGTCTTATACCACTGCACTAGAAGTCCTTTCTCAAAATATTGTTTCATTATATACTCAAGACTCATGTATTTATCCATAATGGTGATGCCACAAATAGTAACATGACAATCATTTTTTGAGTTTTTTCAGGAAATAATCTCTGAGAAAAATATTGTTGCATGGCATAGTCATCATAGGGCAGGATGTACATGCTTCATGATCCATCCTTTTTATGGCAAACTTTATTGGGAAGTTCATTCTCTCTATATTTGATCTTGTCGTGCGACAAAAGTGTATCGTTTCCTATTTTGTTTGAATTAATAATTAGTAATCATTTTTTCTCTTTTTTTCGGTAGGCATTAGTAATAAAATTTTGCCTTGAACATGGAAAACTTGGATGGATTACCAAACGAAGTGCTTACTAGAATCAGTCTATTTGAAAGAATTGATCTGCTTAAGTTAAAAACATTTTTTTAAAGCAAAGATCAGCTTGTAACACAAAAAAAGAAGAAAAGATCAGCTACATTTAAAGTTACGACTTGTTTTGATACTTTTGACGATAACATTATCTGTTTAAGTGATTTACGTGTATTACTTTCATAAATCATCATATCCTAACAACACATCCCTTTAAGTATATTTAACCAATAAAATGATTGGCTCTTGATGGCAGGATGTTTATTCATTTCCTTGAGAGGTTTCGAGTTTAAATTTTGTTGAGAGTTTGAGGGAAGTAATTTCATGAATGCACTACACCCGTCGCAGATAGCACGCTCGAACCAGTCCAGTGAGGGATTAGATTGATCTTCAAAAAT